>NC_046342.1:17506145-18188409 GCF_000738735.6 Corvus cornix cornix | reverse complement strand
ATTTTCTTCTCCTAATTTCATATGTTTCAATCCTGAATTTAGGACCAAAATGAGTGTTCATCTCTCAAACTACAAGGATTTAATGGATTGGTACAGACCAGCTGTATCAGCTCTGGGACATGGTTTAGTGTTGGACCTGGCAGGGCTGGGTTAAGGGCTGGACTCGATCTTAAGAAGTCTTTGCCAACCTTAATGATTCTTTGACTCTATTCATAAATTTCATCCCACTTCTACAAACCTGGTCCTTCATCCCTAATTTCCCCCTCTGCCCTTCCTCTGTGCTAATGGTGGAAGCACAAATTTCTAGGATCAGTAATTTTCCCTGCTTTATTTTAAAGCTTGTTCTCCATTCAGTTCCAGGGCTTTATTATTCTCCCCATCAGTATTTATCCCAAACCCTGAATGCTGCTGACATCAGATTAATGAACTCACATCTGATCAAATCACTTCCCCTGGAGCTTTCAAACATTTGCATCCATTGCTATTTTACAGTAATAACCTGTGGGAGCTGATAGTGCAGTGGTCTGAAACCTTGCATCCAGATTTGGTTTCTCTCCTCAAAACCAGGAACTAAATTAAATCATTCCAGGGAGAAAATACAACTTTTTCCTTTGAATATTCACTGAACAACAAACAACTCATGTCTTACCACACACCACCTTAGGGACTGGTTCTTTCTCATTTATTTTGAGGAAAGACAGTTCTCATCTTAATAATAAAAGTAATAATTATAAATTCAAACCAAAAGTAGAAGCCCTTACTTGGAACAATCAGCTCAATTTCTTCTGACATGGCAGTTCCCAGCATGTTGGATGCAAAGCAGCGATATTTCCCTTGGAAATTGTTGATGATTCCCCGGTTTTGGATCACAAAAGTTCCAGAGTTGTTAGATGTAACTATCCTCGGATCAGATGATAAATCAAATGGTTTTCCATCCTTAGTCCAGTTAAAGCTGAAAAATAATAGAGACGTTATAATGGGCAGGCCCCAGAACAGCATTTTGGTACTAAACCACGGGTGAACGTGGGGCCAAGAGGGTTTTATCAAACGAAAAGAAAAAAGTCCACGTAAGAGGAGAGAGTTGAGTGGCACAGTGAGCACCGTGCTCCTCTGCCTCGTGCTGGCTCTCGGGCACATCTCTCCTTCCACACACTTTGCTTTTGGACAGCTGGCTGTGACAAGAGACATGAGCACAGAGCTCAGGGCAAGGACAGCGATGAACAGATGTGGGAACGCCAGGGCCACACGCTGACAGGACCTGGAGCCTTGCAAAGGGTGTGGCTGTGGTGGAATTGCTGCTTTGGAATGGCAAAGATCCACAAGAGCTTTTCCCACCCTCCACCATGGCTGAACCAGAAGAAATGGAGATGATTCCACGGAGTTTCTCCTTGCCATAGAACCATTTGTAGTTTTGATGCTGCTGGGGGGTGATTTTGATGAATGCTGAAGCATTTGTCACATCTTCTGGACCTGCAATTCTCAGAGGGACTGAAATTTTAAACTGATTTAAATCTGAACTGATTTAAAATCAGACAGGTGGAAGTTACACATCCATTTGGTAGAATATGTACCCTTTTTGTTTGGGTTGGTTTTTTTTTAAGAGCATTGTTTTAAGAGAATAAATTAATGTCAGCAAAACCGTTGTTTTGGCACTTCACCAGTCTTGGCAAAACTGCCTTGCTCCAGGATGGAGGGAATATTGGATCCTTGCTCCAGGATGGAGGGAATATGGGATCCCTTCACCTAACAGGCACTGTCACATCGTTTAAATACACCAGGAAACTTTTCATTGATGCACTGACCAACAGTGGAACAAAGGGAATTTGTTACCATGCTACAAATCCCCATTCAGAGCTCAATTAAAAATTACCAAATCATCTTGATATAAATAAAAGAATGCCCTTTTAAAGTTTAAATTGTGTTGCAGAGAAAGAAGGGAAGGATTAAAGAGAAAAAATGATGTAAAAACCAGCTATTAATTTAGCCCAAACACCATTCAGTGGTGAAAGCCTCGGGAGGAGCTTTTACTGTGTTATTATTACACTCTTGTTAATCACATTTTCATTAAAAATGTTCCTCTTTTCCACACTGGTGTAAACTGCACAGAGCTTGTCTTTGGCTATTTATTTGAATAACTCCTTATGTGTCTCTCTGTACCACTGCCACGGCCCTGCTGGTGTTAGGAACAGACAAGACATCTGATAAAATGCAAATGTGGGGTTTGAATACACAATTCCATGTGTTTGGGATTTTTAGGGTTGCTGTGGAAGAGGCAGAGGAGCAGCTGGGCCCCATAGGTTACCACGACCCAGCCCATCTCTTGCAGCACAACCCCGACAAGATTGTTTTTTAAATCACGAGCTGAATTTGGCACGTGCCACAGAAATGA
Organism: Corvus cornix cornix; assembly: GCF_000738735.6. Lineage (NCBI taxonomy): Eukaryota > Metazoa > Chordata > Aves > Passeriformes > Corvidae > Corvus > Corvus cornix. The sequence goes on along the minus strand of NC_046342.1, from coordinate 18,186,020 downwards.
AACATCCCCCAGCAAGGAAAACCATGTTGATACCTATTCACAGGGCAAGTGGAAGTGATGGACCAACAAAAGCTGAATGGCCTGAATGGAAAGCCAAACCTTCACCCCGCCGAGGATGATGAGCAGCTTATTGTGCAGCAGCTCCTGACAGCCACAGCAATGTTTGGCAAAGTTAAAAGCAAGCTTGGCTTCTGTTTGCTTCTCCAAGCAGTACTCACGTGGGCTGGGGGTTTCCTCTGGCTTCACATTTAATGGTGAAGTCCTCGTCAAAGGGGTAGGCAACCTGGGTGTGGGATTGCTCCGTGATTGTTGGGAGCTGGGAAACTGAACACAAGGAGGAATCGGGTTAAAAGGCCATTCCAGCCAAACTGAGCTCCCCTTGAGTGGAGAAGGACAATGGCAGGATTGCCTTGTTCCCGCACAAAGTGAGGCTTGCCTTGGGAAAAAGATGAGCATCACCCCCCTGGCATGGATAGTACTGTCTGCTCCCCAAAATGATCACTGTCACTGCCTCAGCAGCCAAAGAAAGGCCTGGCAGAGGGACAGTGCCCACCCTCATTGCCCTCCCAACCCAGCCAGGGCAGAGGGGAGCTGGGACCACGCCAGAGCTAAAGCCAAAGCCCGGCGCTGTGGACTGGCAAATTTATTCCTAGGTGGAGTCAGTACCTGGATTTAAGCCAGACACAGATGCACACACATGGATTAGCAAACTGCTGCCTCCATCCTGGATAAAACCACCAGGAAAAGGCACGGACTGCAAGGCTGGTTTAACACCCACCCCGGGGCGCAGCCGCACGGTCACGCAAGGAGGCTGCACTAACTTTTCCTTCTTTCTGACGGAATTAAAGTGTTGCAAAAGCCTGTGTAACAGGAAGGAGAATGCTCCCTGCAGTGGAGCTGGGGATAATAGGATCATCCCATTGTTATCAACAGCCAGGAAGAGAATTAACAGGCTCTTTGGGTGCTGCTTTAAGTCCCGGGAGCTCAGAGCTGAAGTGAAATGTGGTGCCTTGTCATATCATGTGGTCTCAAAGCTGAACACTTCTAAGCCCACCAGCTTCACTGATCAGAAACAACTCTTTCTATTAAAATATAAAATGCTTCATTAGAGCTAATTAAGGTTTAGGTGGTTCCCTGGGGTAGGTTCATAAAAGCAGTGGATGCCCAGAGAGTTTGTCCTGCACTTCACATCACAGCCCCGCTTTGGCTTTATTGAAACTCAAGGAGCCACTGCAGCACCTTCCTGAAAAAAAAACAAAAAAAACTCTACTTTCCAATGCACATTTGGACAGTTTTACAAAAATATCCTATAAACTGGCTTGGTTGGCTTCCTCTTTTAAGGGCTATTGGCAGGCTCCAGAGTGCTAAGAGCTCATGGCAGACCCACAGGATGCCCTGAAACTGGTCTGTGTCCTACTCTGAGACCTGAAAAGAGCCTAAATTTCTTATTCTTTAAGTTTACTTCTTTGTTTTTCCTCACAGTAATTCGTAAGCTCCAATATTGTTGAGTTTTGCTTTGTTGGGGCTTTTTTTGCCACCAAAACAACAAAGCAAACTGTTGTTGTCAACCCTCCTGGTCCATTTATGTCTGAAAAATGCAAAGCTCGGGAGGTCTGGGCTGTACTCCAGGCAGAGGGGTCCCCTGGCTTTCCTTGGATTGTTCCCTGTGAGCCTCATCCTGTATTTTACACGTGTCCTGGAAGCTCATGATCCATGTAAAACAAGCAGTTTGAATTCATCCCAGGCGGCGAGGGAAGGAGGAGCTGCTCCCCGGAGCAGCCCACGGAGTGTGAAATCCTTCTCTGGGGACCAACATTTGCCCGGAGACATCCACCTGCTCCTTTCCCAGGCTGGAATGGCAGGTTGCACGACACGTAAGGAGGGATAAATGCACATCAAACAAGCTTCAGGGGGATTCAGAGCCAAAATGAGGAATTTAAGTGAAAGCCAAACCCAAACCCTCAGAGCTAAGCGTTGTGTTGGATGGCAAACACCAGATAGATGTTGTTAGACAACTTTACTGCTCCATTTAAGCAGGCCCAAACAGGACAGCTTAGTTCTTTATCAGCCCCAAATTTCCCAAAGGCCACATTGTGGCAAGATTAAATTCCAAATGGAACACAACTGGAAAGGAGGATTTAATATTTTTCCTTCAGGGAGAGCTGTAAAGGAATACCAAACAAAACAGCAAAGTGCACAGCAAATAGCTACAACTCACCTGATAATGGTATTTCAATAGCTGCTGCCAAACTCAATACAAAGAAAAACAGGCATATGGTGATGCCTCTTGTGCTTAATAGCATCTCCATCACTCTTCTGTAAACAAGGAGTCCAAACAGAATGAGAGATACCTTATGCTTCCGCTCACTGTCACTTCAAATCAGGCGCAGAGATGTGAAAGTGGGAGTCTAGTGAGGAGAACAAACGGCAATATTAGCCTGCAATACCAACTTGGGTCTGACAAGGTTATAAAATTAAAGCAATGCTTCAGATTTGCAGCTAAATTGCACTAAATGGTCCAATTTCCTCTCCCCCCATTCCCTGGCTTCAAGAACAACCCCTGCTAAATTTCTAACAAAATAGTACAGCTCTATTATAGCGCAGAAGTATAATTATTTTTTTGTTGTTTGGCAATTAAAAGTAGGGATGGTTTAGAATATGGTGTATTTGTAATCATTCCAGTTCATAAATTTTTCTAATGAGAGTTGTGTAAGTTGGAAAGTAATGTAACAGATCTAATGAGAGAAATTTGGTACACTAATGACCTTGTTCATAAATCTCATCTGTCTTTTATCTTTCATTTATGCTCAAAGGACACAATCTCATTTAGTTCATTACTAAGAACCAGAACATGAAACCTTTGCTTTCCCCCACAGCCCCAGAACTGCTCTACATGGGTTTTACACATTCTATTAGATATCCTTAGGTTCTGAATTATGAGGCAAAAATGTTGTGTAGCTGCAAAAAGGAGACAGATCCAGCTCTAATGAGCATTTAAGTGCAATTCACAGTGAAGTAAAGGAGAGAATTCTGATTTAGATGCGACATTAAGAAAAAATTCCTCCCTGGGAGGGTGGGCAGGCCCTGGCACAGGGTGCCCAGAGCAGCTGGGGCTGCCCCTGGATCCCTGGCAGTGCCCAAGGCCAGGCTGGACATTGGGGCTTGGAGCAGCCTGGGACAGTGGAAGGTGTCCCTGCCCATGGCAGGGGATGGGATGGGATGATTTTTAAGGCCCCTTCCAACCCAAACCACTCTGGGATTCTGTGACTCTACAAAAGTGGGTGCACGGAAGATTCCAATCTCCAGCTTCATCCACGGTACCTCAGTCAATTATTAACCAGCACAAGTTGTGTTTACCTGTGCACCCTCTACCACAGTGCTAAGGGACATCAGGCTCAGGAGAATTTACACCTCAGTTGTCAAAATAACTTTGAAAGAGCAATTTTGAAGACAAGGCCACTCTGCAGGAGCCAAGGACCGATGAGGCAGCCCAGCCCCGCACAGCCCAGCGAGCTCTGTCCCACAGGCAGAGCTGCACCAGGGCAACAACCCACTGCCAGGCTAAGCCTGGCTCACACACAGCTCTTGTATCTTTGCACATCCCACCCCGTTAATCCAGGGATCAGAAAAGAAATCCCGGGATCACAGGGAGCAGTTGGCATGTGGGGCAGCAGGAGGTGGGACTGTGGATGGCTGTCCCTGCTCAGCACAGCTGGGGCAGAGGCAGAGCTCAGGCACGCAGCCCACACCCTCCAGTCCGTGGGGGTTTTCTCCTTATGGTTGCTTTTCTCTACAAAACACAGGCAGAAAGTAGAGATTTCCCTTTCCCCCAGCACACTCCCTCTCACACCAACCCCAAGATAAGCACAGCTTGTGCTGTGGCCCTCCCTCCAGGATGATTCCTGTTCACACGGCCACCAGTCCACAAAAACTTCCTGGAAGTTCACATCTGTGAGACCAAAATCCCCGGGTGAAGATTGAAATTGGCCAACGAGGGGCAACCGACAGACCCTATAATCACATAAGCCTCATTTGTTTAGAAATGAGGCTAAAAACCAGATGTCTTTTAAGTATCTTAGGCCCGGAGTATTTGCTGATGGAAGAAGCTGACTAATCTGCTTAGTGCCTTGCTCTGCAGAAGGGCACTGGAGGGGACAGGGGACAGGCTCAGCTGGTACCCCCAGGCTATGCTGGGTGTAAATCAGCCAGAATCAGGCCACACCAGTAGTTCTGTTTGTGGCAGTCAATATTCCCCCAGTTTGAGTTCTCCTGGCTCTGACTTGTGAGCAGGGGAGCTTTCCAAAGCTCAGCCTGCCAAAACCTGGGCTGTGTGACAGCACAGGGGACACACAGGACATGCAGCAGCCCCAGCCAGCAGCCACCTGATGGCTGCTGTCACTGCAGGATGGGGCTCTCCCCCTCCTCACCTGCCCCTGGCACACGCTCAGCTCCAGATCTGTGTCATCGCCAGTAAAACAGATGCTCTGACAGGAAACCCTCTGGATGCACAATTGCAATTTAGGCTCATAAAACCTGACCAGCCTTGCTGCCTGCAGATGGTATGCTGGTGGCAGCGAGAGCCTCCTCTCCCCCATCTGCTGACAGCTCTGGGGACAGGAGCAGGCAGGTCAGGATGCTAGCCAGAGGCACGGGAGCTGGGATTACAGGAGGTGTGCAGCTTGCTAAGGTCGTGGGAAGTTTCCTTTAGATGAGTATTACAAAGCATTGCATGAATTCAGATTAAATTCAAGAAAAAAACAAGAGCACAGCTCGATCCCTTAACCAAACCAATTAGTTCACACCTTATTTTTTTTTTCTTTTTTTTTTTAATGAAGTGCCAGAGCAAAGCAGCAACGTTCCAAGCAAGCAGGATATCCTTTATCATGTGGTACAGCCCGACTTGCCTCTGCAGGCTGCTGTAATTAGTCGGCCTGTCTAGCACCTCACTCCTGTTCCCTGGCTTGAATACTAATGCTGGGGGCTGACAGCACCAGCATTTGGAAGCAGCCAGCACAGGGGGACCAGCAGTGCTGGACTTGGGCACATCCAGCAGAGAATTCCACTCGGGAACCTCCCTGCAGCTGCGTGGGACCTCGGCTGGCTTATTCTGAGGGGTTTCCATGAGGTGCAGTCCTGGGGTGATGTGAATCAAGCAAGAGGCTCTCTGTGGAGGCATTTACCTTGTGACAACCTCCCAGCAGGACAAGCCCCCTGTTGCTGTGTCTGTGTATTACCCCTGATGGAGCAGCAGAGGCAATACCCTGGCTGTGACTGGGATTTTGGAATGCCAACACTGCACACACATCTCCCCCCTGTGCCCCACTCACCGGTCTCTGCTCTGTGCCCTGTTCTGGGCAGAGCTGGTGCTCAGCAGGCAGCCAGGTGAGGCACATCCTCCCTGCAGAGACCTGGGCCAAGCTCTTCACCTTTTCAAGGTGACATTTAGGCAGGGCTGCCAAGCTTCAGGTGTTTAGGACGCCTGTCACGCCTTCGGCCGTCCCACCAGGCCTCAGGTGAAACTGCAGGGATCCTGATTAAATCCCCGAGCTTCCCCCTCACCTCCAGCACCCAAAACACGCCGAGCCCCTTCCTTAATGAGCAGTATCAGCCATCCCCCAGACAGCTCCATCCATCCTGGCTCCACACACAGCCACCCACCCAAACTTCAGGCAGCACAATCTTTCACTCCAGCGATGATTAAACTCCAAACCCAAACTTCTCAACCTGTGCCAGTTCCTAGCAAATGAACAATTTCGCTGCCTAACTAATTTGGAGAAATGACTGAGGGAGCTGTGCAGGCACTTGGCAGCCGTGGGCAGGTTTCGGTCTCGCTGGTGCCAAAGCACAGCTCTGTCCTTGGGGTAGGAGAGTCCAGGGACCCACTTGCAAAATCTTGACCTTGGGAAAAACATAAGCCCTGCTCTCTGAGCTGGGTAAGGCCCAGAGTCCTGCTTTTCACAGAATTACAGGATGGTTTCGGTTGGAAGGGGCCTTAAAGCCCACCCCATCCCACCCCTGCCATGGGCAGGGACACCTTCCACTGTCCCAGGCTGCTCCAAGCCCCAGTGTCCAGCCTGGCCTTGGGCACTGCCAGGGATCCAGGGGCAGCCCCAGCTGCTCTGGGCACCCTGTGCCAGGGCCTGCCCACCCTCACAGTGAACAATTCCTTCCCAATATCGCATCTAACCCTGCCCTCTGGCAGTAGGAAGCCATTCCATGTTCTTGTCCAAAGTCCCTCTCCAGCCTTCCTGTAACCCCCCTTCAGACACTGGAAAGATGTTATAGGGTCTTCCCAAAGCCTTCTTTTCTCCTTTTCCCCAGGAATTCCTCATCCTCCTTTGTTCTCACAAGGAGCACCACTTGCACCAGGGAGGGGGCACCAGATTGCCCAAAAAAGCCTTTCTTCTGCACAACAAATGAACACGGATTACTGCAACAAATGTTACATCTGCAGCCCCTCCTCTCCCTTCTTCTATCCCCCTCCTCCCTCTATTTCTATCTTTCTATTTGCTTTTCTCTGCCTCAGGCTTAAGTCAAGTAATTTGAATTCACTGCAAATACTTATCTGTAGCTCCTTACCTGCAATTCATTATTTACTGTGCTGTTTGGTTAATAGTAAATACTGATTGCTCTGAGGACAGCTCATTTGTTTGTTTAATGAGCTGCCTTTAACTTACACTGAGCAAATCTTTCAAACTATCAGTATTTCCAAGGAGCAGTGGAGTTCCAGATTCTTTTATTATATCCCCTTGCTTCCAGAGGGATGTAATAAAAATATTGGACAACCAAACAAGAAAAAAAGATTGAATTTCCATTTATCTCATCAACCTAGTGAACAATTTTCCCTACATGTAATTACTGCATTAAAATTGCTCATAAATAGCAGCAGGATGACAGCCAAAATTCCCAGATTACTGGTCTACTGCTTCCAAGAGAAATCATAATGCACTACTAAATATGGCACCAACCTCAGCTCTTTGGCTCCCTCTTCAAATACTCTAAGGTTTGTTCCTTGTTTAAGTCCTGTACAACACAAATCTTCAGCAAAGTAATGGATCCCCACAGCTTAACACTGGCACATCCCTGGGCTAAACTCTTCACTAGCTAGAGCTGGGTTTAATTTCTCAGTGACACGGATGTTACAGCGCTGGTAAATATTTGTAATTAGAAATTACAGCCTCCCGTGTGGCACCAGTTTTGGAACAACAGGAAGAAACTCTGGAAAAAAACTGCTGCCTGGTAGCAAAAATAAAAGTTTGGTTATTTAGTTATACCACATGGAACCATTAAGGTAGGAAAAGAGTTCAGTGCTACAGAGCACTGCAAAACCTTCCAATGAGTGGGGCATGGAAAACTCACCAGGTAAGGAAATGTGCTCTGAAGTGCTCCCAGAGCAGCTCCCAGAAGAGGAACGAGAGCCCTGGGATCCAGGCAGAGCCCCGGGGAGCTCCCAGAAGGAATCCATCACCTCCGAGCTTTTCCACGCCACAGGGAGCTCCCTGCTTCGCTCATCAGCTGGGAAAGGTGGGGATTTCTGCTGCATTTCTGCTATAAATGTACTACTCCAGCAGCAGGTTTTATGCAGCTATAGATGGTTTTTTTTTTTCCCCTGAAAACCCCCCATGTGCAGAGTCACTCCAGAGTTTGGGAAAGAGAGGGAATATTCATAAGGAGCCCATTTCAGTTCAGGTGTCAATGTCACCCATGGTTTTTCCCCTAAAAGATTTCTCACATCCCAGTATCAGTACCAGGGAGAGGATAACCTTCACTTGACTCTTTCCCCATCACCTATTTTGGGATGTTGTCAGTTCTTAAAAAAGCAGCCCATGATGCATATGCTGGAGGTGATTAAAATAATCACCCAAATCAGAAAGCTGCTCTTCCTTCCATGGCAAAATATTTCCAAATACACTGCAGCACACAACAGAGATACTTTATTTCAGATGCAATTCCACTCTCAGGAGCTTTAGTGAGAAAGGCCCATGTACAATTTATCTTGCCAAGGACTTCATAAACATCGGACAGCACATCAAAAGGAAAAGTTTTCAGTGTAGTTACACAGCTTTAGCATTATTTCCCCAAATTTACGTGTTTCAACTATCATTGCAACTATTGCACCTTCCCAATTTTGTAATGCATCAGTCTTTCAGTTTCCAAACCACAAAACCACTCTAAAAATGGAATTAATATAATTTAAAAAGAAATATGCCCGCAAGGCTGTAGCACAATGCAGCAGTAAAACATTCAACTCAATAAAGAGTGAAATAGAATTAATTTCCCTGGGCCAAAGTGTCCAGGAACTAAGGAATAAATAAGGAATTTGGGAGCCCAGCTTGCCAGGTGCTGGTTTTCTGGGAGAGCAGGTCAGCCGTGGGCTGGGCAGGGTGACAGATGGTGCTGTCCCCAGGCTGTGACCGATGGCTCAGTTTGATGCCTGTGCTGATAATGTGAAAACTCAGTTTCTGGTGTTTCTGCTGGACATCTGCCCTGAGCTGAGGGGAAGCAGGAGGTGCATGAGCATCTTGGAATCCAGGTGTGTGACCCCAGAAAAAGGCAGCCAGCACCAGCGATCCATTTTCACAAATATTCCCTTATCTGCTCCCTGCTGTTCCCAACAGAATCCTAAAGTGCAATCCCCTCAAGTCTCATCAGATCCCACCCTATGCTCTGAAATGGTTTGAAAGCCAGCAATAAATGGTTAATAATTTCTCCTGGTCATCTCTCTGCCCATATAATGGCACAGCACCTGGGAGACCTGATTTAATCGGTTTTGTACATCTGGCAGCTGAAGCACTGAGCACAAGGAGCACATTCCTTAAAGCTGTGCATGGCTGTCACACACACACAGGGATGGAAAGCTGAAGAAACGTGGCTTGTAACCCGCAAAGACGCTCAGGAGCCCAGGTTTGCCAGCCCAGTCAGACCTGCTCTGCTGGAACCTCAAAATGCCCTGAGCAGCACTTGCAACAAAGACTCCCAAGAAAATCCAGGGTGGAGATCAATACCTGGTTCAGCCTGTTCATGACCGAAGGAGTAAGTGTGAACTGTGGGTGGGCCATTGCTGACGGACACTTCACTAAACTTCAGTGGTAACATTATTGACAGGGCACTTCCCAGGAAATGGAGATAACCATCCCCCTGGGCACTCCTTCCAGCAGGAGCACACAAACCTGAACATCCTGCGGCCAAATCCCCCCTTGTGGATGCTCTTAAATGTGTCAGTAAATACCAACATCTGCACTGATCTGGAGAACAGCAGTGAAATGGGATGCCAGATGACCCCACAGTGGCTCAGAGGGAGAACAGAAATCCTCCCTCCTCCTGCAGCTGCCTGGGGACTTTCTGAGCCAGATCTCATCAAACCTCTGCTCTTCAATACCAACAAGCCTCTCCTCCATAAATTTAAGTACCTTTTTTTTTTACTTAATTGCTTCCCTACCCATCCTCACTGAACATAAAACTGCTCCTTCTCCAGTTCATTTGTGGACTGGGTTAACTGGGCAGCAGCTCTGAGCACTGGGGGAGCACCACTACAGCAGCTCTTGTGACAGACAAGTTTAGCTCTCTAGAGACAAACTGAATCTTTTCTTGAGTGGGAACTAATCCATATATTTACACTCATCTTTTTTAGGCCTTCTCCCTGTTCTACTGTGGCACCAACCTCTCTTCCAGGGGAAAATCTGGATTTAATGTAGTGTACTTGAGGTGTATGTACCACATCCTGCAGCACAGAATGCTTGTGGAGACATCCTGCAGGCTTCTGAGAAATCCACAAGTATTTAATTAGCAAGTTTCTAAGGTATTTAGAGTGGAATTAAAAATACCACGCTGAAATTCTAAGACTGTATTCCTTCATTGCACTGTAAAGTGTATTTTGCATAATTACGGTACCATAAAATAAAGTTCTTTATATATGCACACTTACAGATGTAAGAGCAGCCTAATCCCCCCACGTGTGTCTGGTTTACCCCCTCCACCTGAAGGTTTGGCCACACATCTTTCATTTTTTGTTAACCAAGGAAAACACAGAAATTATTCCAGCACGAGCAGACAATGCTGTAGCAGAGGAATGTCGTGACCTACAAATACCCAGTGACCGTCACCCTCCTTGCTGGTCACAAACCAGCCCAGATCTGAGCTTTGCAGGCACACCTGAAAGCACAGCCTGTTAAAAATTCAAATGTTGTCTGAAGCTTTTGCCATTCTGCATTTCCTTGAGATACTGAATCTCCTAAACGAGCTTAGCACACTTCTGGCTGAAACTAGTTTTATATTAATTGAAATTTTCAACAGCCATTAGGATTTCAGCCCATAGGTCAAGCATGAAGCAGAAAGCTAAGGGCAGCAGCAGGTGGGGTGGGTGGTGAGTGGGGGCGAGGCTGTGGCAGCCAGGCACAAAGGGAAGGAGCAGGTTGCAGTTTGTGTTCAGATGAGACCGCCACTGACAGCCTCTGCCAACAGAGGCCATGCAAACCCTCCGAAATTTCAACAGGAATTTGCAAAGGTGCCTGCTTCTTTTGTATACTCACTCTGCCTCTTTCAAAACACATAACACTGGGGAAAGCATGAGCTTTCTCCTGTTAATACAAACAAACGTGAGTTACAGCAAAGCAATGCCTCCTTGAAGCAGCCCTGCCTCACCTTGAAAGGCTCTCCTGGAAGCCAGCACATGCCACAGCCAGTCTGAGCCACTCCAGCTCCTGCTTGGAGCACATCCTTGGCACACACGAAGCCAGGAGAGCTCTGTGGACTGGGAAATGTGGGCAGGGATGTGCCGGGCAGAGCTCTGGCAGGCCTCGGGCTAATGAGATTGTTCAGTCAGCAGAAAGCTCAGGGAGAACAGCACAGAACACACTCCAAAGGCACAGCCATGGGCTCCCCGGGATTCTGCCACGGGAGGAATCCTGCACTCTCTCAGCTACTAAAGCAGGGGGGAAATTTACACACCCAGCCCCTGATGGGCTCTATTCCAGCCACAGGAACCATCCCAGTGCCAGGAAATTCATCTGACAATGGCAGAAACCACTGCAGGGCACTGAGGGCTCCACTCGGTGCTGGTGATTCTCACAGCGTGGGTTTGTGTTTGCTGGAGAGCTCCCTGTGCTGGTAACGAGGCGACGACACGAACAGAGGGGGAAAAGGGATTTAACTGCAAATGAATTACCTCTATAAACAGCAGAAAGCAGCTATTATTCCCACTCGATCCATTAAGGATCATCTTTTCCTGCTGCATCACAGGCAGGTGAACTCACCCACAGTGTACAACACTGGCAATACTGTCAGACACCAAAACCCCTAAATCTGAGCTCCCTGCTTCATCTGTGCTATGCAAAATGCACACTCACAGAGCTTCTCTGCCTCAGGGACTTGGGAGATGCTCAGTGTATTCCCAAGACCCCAGGCAAAAAATCCTGGCGTGCATCACACAAAAAACCTTAGACCCCAAGAAAAACTTAACCCCAAAACTGCAACAAATCTCCTCTCTCAGTTTTATCCCTGTACCTCAGTGAAAGTCACTGGGACACTGTGTATTCCTAATTTAAATGAATTGCAGCCAGTGACTCGTGACCACGGAGAGTTTCACAGCATGTAGGCTCTGTACTCCCTGCCTGCCTCTGATTCTCCTCCTTCTGTGTAATAACAGAGATTAGCTCTTTCAGCTTCATGGAGGATCTCCCCATGCTTGCTTTTCCCTAAAAGTCAAGGCCATTAAGCTTGCACCATTTTCTACATTGCCAGAGATACAAGGGATTACTTAGGGAAAAAAAAAAAAATCAAGTGAAATGTGGTGATTTCACACAGACACTGCATGGAAGTGTTTAAGAGTACACATTAAACACCATCCACATCACTCTGAAATCCTCATGTGCCTGTCTGGACAGGGAGCACCAACTCTCACTTTGGGAATCTTGGTCTGATTCTACAGGAGGATCCACACTTCCCAGTGGGACTTACAGTCTGCCATGAAAGAACCACCAGAGGACTCGATTTAGGGCAATAATTGTAGGATGTGGCCCAGTTTGTGCATTAGGAATCTGAGTACCTGAGCAAATGGCATGGCATTAGAGATGCATGGATAATTCATCCTGACTCTGCATTTCCTACTTTCCTTGTTTTCACCTGGCATCTACAACAATCTCCTTTTTCCACTAAAAACCTCACAGCTCAATAAAACCCCCAATAAGCCTAAATAAAAACACCCATTCAGCAGCCCAGCCCACCCAGGGGAGACACTCTTGTTTCACCTGCATCTTTTAGGAGCTGCAAATCCCAAGCAGAGACTCACGAGGAAGATGGGACACGTTTTTGTCACGATCTCCAGGGAGGAAAGAGCTCAGAATCATACCAGGAGTGCCTGAGACATTCTTCTAAGCAGCATAATGCTGCAATTTATCTGGTCATCATTTTGTTCCTATAGCTTCTGTTGACGAAAGCATCTTTTGGCAAAGCTTTCAGGGAAATCAAGTTGTTGATAAGGTGAGGATTATTTCTGAGCACAGCAGCAATTTTCTGCACTTGCTCCAGTAGTTTTACCATTGTAAGGGAAAAGCATCACTCAAAACACTCCAAACCCCAATGATTTTCTAGCTGCAACAGTTGCTTTTCTCCATTAATGCCTTTTTTTTCCAAGGCACTAAATCAAAACATCCGTCAACCACACTGAAGACAGCTGGCTGACAATATATTGAATATATCAACTGTAGCTGTGAAGGAAAGGGAAAAGAGACTCTGTAATTCTGTTTCTCTCTCCTCGGGATCCACATTCATCATGCCTTTCAGCACTGGCAGGATGCAGAGCAGCAGCTGTCAGTGACTGCAGCATCTTCAGGTGATCACAGGAGATGTTCCATCAGGCAGATCACAAGCCCGGGGTGTATTTTAAGGCACAGCTGATCTTTAGAGATATAATTTGACTCCAGCTAGGTGGCTGAGCAGAGAACATCGAGGAAGCAACGCAGGCAGCAAAACACACTGTTCAAACAGCCTAAAAGCCTCGGAAAAATATAATTGCTCACCTGTTTCCCCAGTACCTGGGGAAAATTGTTTTGGAGGAAATTGGGCAAAACTAAATTGATTCCCTCAGCTCGTGAGGGGCTGATAAAGTATCTCCCAAGGCCAGACCAGAAGGTTTAGAAACAACCCAGAGGAAGTGCCCACTAACTACACCACGGCAATTTAGGTCCCTCTTTTCCTTTACTTTTGCTTTTTGCTTTCCCATGGCAACAGCAAAATCCACTCACCCAAACCCCACCAGCAAATATGAAATCTTTGTTTCAAAAGCTGAAACTCCTCCTAGTTCCCCACGATGTGACTTTATGAACAACGAGCTCAAACCCGGCATCATCTTCCCCCAGTTTTGGAAAAAAATCAGCTCCACCTTGCTGGAAATTAAAGTAAATAAAATCAAATTAGAAGTGCAGCAAGCAAATAGCAGGAGTGGAAAGTTCTGCATGAACCATTAAAATCTGCTGAAGTTATGTAAAACTGCAAGGGGAAGCTTCACGCTGAACGTCAAACAGGCAGAACCAGGATTTCCTTGCCCATTCTGCGCATAACACCAGGTTCTGCAGGACAACAGTGGGCTTTGCTGCCCAGCCCACCTGCAGAAGCATTGCTCTAATCAATGATATGCACAGTGGCAGAAGTGCTTTCCATGCCACATTTTCCATGATAACTGCACTACAGATTTCATCCTGTCCATTTACATTCTACAGCATCACAGACACTGCTCTGCCTTTCTCTTAAAAAAAAAAAAAATTAAAGAAGAAATTGTCAATACTGTTGGTCAAATGGTTTTTATCTCATTTGTGTCACATCATGGATAAACTTTATTGCCCTCTAATCACTATCTCACTGAATGAATTCTGTTTCTTATAAAGACTAACCAGAAAATGGCTAAAAACACCTAAAAATACCACAGAGAGGAGTCAGTTACGCACAAAAACCGCACAATGCCTTCCATACACTTGTCTCTCAAAAATCTCTGACTGAATTTCTGCTCCTTCACACCTCCCTGCAGCCCTGAGCCTGGAACGTCCCCAGAGCACGGAAAAGACTCATGGATTTACTCCTTATGGATCTGAGCTTTTCAAAGAGCTCTCCTGACACAGACCACGCATGGACACCCCACATTCCCTTTCCTTGCCCAGCCCAGCTGGGGGGCCAAACAACATTTATTATGGAACTGAACTGCAGCTGGGAGCCTGATGGATGCTCTGAGGTACTCCCTGAAAAATAACATTTCATGTTGAATGAATGGCATGAACCTCTGCAGGTCCAGGTCACAACATGGCAGATCCAGAAGGTGCAAAGGGAACTCACCAGAAGTCTGACATTAAATGCAGAAAGCTGCTCCCAGCTGGGGCAGCTCCCTGGCACGAGGGCACAACGCCAACACTGCTGCAGCAGAGACACACACCTACCTCTCCCTTAGTCAGGGAACGCTAGAAAAGAGCTGATTCTGCACCTACCAAACTGTTTTATTCTATGTGGCAGAAAAGCCTTCCTTATGAGGCCTTGCACACCTCAAATACAGGCAGCTTGTGATGTATTGGCTTTCTTGACACTCCTCTCTCTGTCAAACTCCCAGAGCTTGAGGCATCCTGGTTTTCCAGACAGGCAGAGAAGGGCTCATGGCTACTGAAGACACCAAAACACAAAAATGAAACCCACTTGTGCAATTACAGCACAAGCCCTTGGAGCTTTCCCCTCCACTCTCCTTTCGCTCCCTTTATATAGCTGCAGTTATTTAGAGGACAGATCTCTGTTTAAGCAGCTGCTGCCACAACTAGTTGGCCCAAGCAGCTTTTTTAATTAAATATTTGCTGTTGTGAAAGTTTCCTCTCCTCTCCCTGCTCTCCTTGTGGACAACATTTGTTCCTGCAAAGATAACAGGAATCAGCCTCCGCCTTCGCCTGTGAGGCCTCCTGCACTCCCAGCCCCTGCAATGGTGTGAAAGCCCCACAAGAATTAATTTTTATGATAGGCATCGTGACATTTTTCCTATCAAGGACAGCTATCAACAATAAGGAAAAGAAATAAAGCTTGCTGGGATTTAATAATGGTTATTAAATTATGTCATTTGCATAATTAGACCTTAGTAATAACTACGGCATATCTCTTTTATGGCATGGTAAATTGGCAGAGCACTTCATACAGCGGTTTTTGGGGTTTTTTTCCCCTCCTCTTCCACCAATAACAGAGGAGTAGATCAGGTAAATGATATCACAACCCATACTAAGCAGGTTTACACAGAGGCAGGAAATGGAGGTGAGTATCATGACGTGAATGAGAGAATTCTTGAGAAATATGGATTTCAAAAAGGTTTCTCACACATTTGTTGCTCTCAGAATTTCTTCCCAGTCAGCGGTCACGTACAGCAATGCCTCTGGGATGCTTTAGGGTATTTCTCAACCAGGGTCAGGGAGGCACTGGATTTACTCTGCCATTGGTGTGCACAGAATTTTCCCTCTGTTCCTCCCAGCAGGTAACCCTGGGAACAGCATTAAAGGCAACTGGGTTTACCCAATTCCAGTAAAGGCTTGGCTTGCTCGGGGAAAAGCTCCAACTGATGTTTTACAAAGCAGATGTGTCTTGACTCATTTTTACCTGGTCCAGGTATGACTGAGATTCTCACCTATTCCCACACTGGAAACAGCAGAGCCAAGTTAGTATGGAAAAAACCCAAACACAACTCTTAATCAGAGCCAGTTTGACACTGGAGGTAGAAAAGGGAAAGGGAAACAAAGAATTTAATGCTTTTTGAGCAAAGCTGTTTCAACAGCTGGTACAGACAGCTGAAATTACACGCAGAAATTAGGAAGCAGCAAGGGATGCTGTGAGGGTGGGCAGGCCCTGGCACAGGGTGCCCAGAGAAGCTGTGGATGCCCCTGGATCCCTGGAAGTGTCCAAGGGAAGCTTGGATGGGGCTTGGAGCAGCCTGGGATAGCACAAGGTGTCCCTGCCCATGGCAGGGCGTGGATGAGCCTTTAAGTCCCTTCCAACCCAAACCATTCCATGAGACTGAAGGGTTAAAGTTGCTGTGAAGCAGCAGCACAGAGAGCACAAGACTTGGAGTGTGAAATGGAGATGGAGAGAGGGAGGTTTCAGGAAAAAGGAGGCAGCAAGAGGAGCACAGAAGGAAATCAGAGCAGGCACCAAACGAAGCTGGTGCAGCTACATGGGGCCTCAGCAGCTGCTGTTCCATGGAGATGAGCGAGGGAACAGATCCTGGGAGAGGGATGGTTCCGCCAAAATCTGGGAGTGCAGCGGAGCAGGGATCAGTGCTGTGCAGAGACAGGCAGCACAGGGACTTGGGAGAATTTGTGAGGCTGGAACAGCAACTCACTGGGGAAGAAATGAAAGAGAGCCCAGGTCTCAAAGCCCCAAGCAGGGAACTGGGGACCCTGTGATGGCAATGCCAGTCTGGGGGGATCAGAGAGCAAAGCAGCAAAATCTGCATTTGAGAGCATTTCAAACCTGCCTGAACTCCCCAGGCTGGAGCCACAGGAGGAATTTATTTCAAAAAGAAATATTAGGATCATATCACCAGGCAGTTTTAAAAAATATATATAAATAAGGTACATTAAGGCAGACGAGGGTGTACAAACTGTTCAGCACACGGGCACAGGAGAACTCAGCTTGCACCAGGGTGTATCCTCTGAGGGCAGCACAGATGCTCCTGATTGACATCAGCTTCAGTGGTGAATAAAAAAAAAAAAATAAAAATCTGATCTTCTGTTTCCATGGGAAACCTGTCGAATTCCACTCATGCACCACAACACCTCCCTGCCTTTCCAATAACAGAAGCAACTGGTGAAGTAAAACAAGGCTGGGGCCACTCTCTGTTTCCTGTCTCAGGAAAATCTTTCTTGGGGGGATTTATTAATGTGATTTACACGTTTATAAATATCACCAAAGAACTGCAGTTCTGTGAGCTTCCTGAGAAACAGAAAACTACAGCATCCCAATCCCCCTGCTTCCCTCAGATCCACTCACCAGAAACCAAGGTCAGTGGCACTCTCCTGGGCACCAGGCAAGTAAATCCAAGCTGACAGCACACACAGATCCTTCAAACCACTGGAGGAATCAGGGAAGCCTGAGAGCTGTTCTAAAATGCCTCTTACCTTATGGAGCAGCCAGAAAATTAAATATAGAGTGAAATCCCCAGGTGGGCTTCCACCCCCAAGAGACCTCTCCAAAATCTGAGCACTGTCAGGCTGAACTCACCAAAGCAAAGACAAACAAGATTCCTCCTCTGGAGTAGCGCCTTCAGCAGCTCCTAACCCAGGTACACATGAAGTTTCTGTTTGCTAATTTTGCCTGCTTTTCTTTTGTAATAACAGCATTTCTAATTTTGCAACTTTGGCTTTATTAGCGTGAAAGTTGTTTTCATTCTCAGCTTGGCTAAGGTTTAAATGGGCTCACAAAAGCTTGCTGGGCACAAGAGATTCCACTTTCACACTCAAAGAAATCAGTGTTTTCAACAAATACTCTAAGCTTCTATAATCCAGGACAAGTTTGGGCACCCCAAGCGTCTGGGAGCGGCTCTCACTCGCTGCAAGATCAGCTCCAGGGCTGCTGAAAGGAATCTGCAGGTGAGGACGAGCCATCCCAGGAGCTGGTTGTTGTCTCCAGCACCACTTCTCCCCTTCCCAAGGGACAATCCAGGACCCCAGAAAATACCCAGACTGGTGCAAAGTGTGGCTCATCTGTTTTTAGACCTGGTGGAGAAGCATAGGCAGGAGATGCCCAGGGAGGTTTGGAGTCCCCATCCCTGCAGGTGTCCAAGGAAGGGCTGAAGGTGGCACTCAGAGCTCTGGGCTGGGGACAGGGTGGGGATGGGGCACAGCTTGGACTCAGTGATCCTGGAAGTGGTTCTGTAACTGCTGTGTAGACGGGACTGGTGTTGCAGAACATGTTCCAGAGCCTCACCCAGCACCTGCTGGTGACCCCTACACCCCAAAATATTCAGCTCAAACACATTCCTGCACTATGGGGCTGACCTGTGTCACTGAAAAGCTCCTGAGCAGCAGTTTAGCCACAAACAGTGAGAGGGTGGCTTTAATTTCACTGGAAATCTGGCATTACCTTTGCGCCAGGCTCCGCAGGGATCACGGGCTGAGGCGTAACCTGCAGGGAGAAACGACACCACCCTGACCCCAAAGCCACCTCAGCTCCCCTACAGGTGACAGAGCCAGGATCCCACGTATTCCCCACTCCAACAGGTCTGCCTGGGAATGTTTCACTAATCCTGAAGCACAAAAAGGCTTAAAATACCTGTCAGTCAGGCTGCTCCCCGCTGGCCTCCCCGCAGCCCTCGCAGCCTTGCTGGGAGGATTGCTATTGAGATCACCAGCGCTGCCAGCGTACTGAGGAAAATTAAACCCCAGCCGTAGAAACAATAGCTATTACAAAGTGTGTAATCAGCAGGAGATGGGATGAATGTTTGTAATTCCGAGGTGTAGAAAACGTTTTTAAAGTGCCTTTAGTCTCATCCATACTTCTTTAATATTTTGCTGCCTAACAGTGGCATTTTACAGCCAGGCCACAACTTCAGTGAGGTACAAACTTGTGGAGTATAATGTCAAGCTATGTGGTAGAGTCAAGTAAACATTTGTAGTAATTATATGCCCAGGAGATTTCATCACCTCAGAGAATTAACAAGCAGCTCAGTAAATTACACATCGCTCGATCTGCAATTGCTGCAGCTCCAGCCAAGAGCTCGGCTCCATCCCCAGCAACCCTGACACGACGTGTCAGCGCATGGTGCAAACCTGTCAGGCTGTTATTGTGCACTCACATCAGCCACCACCTCGCCTCACAAAGCTCCTTGTCAAAGGTTTGAAGCACAGTTCTCTTTCCAACCAGTAAAAAGAGGCAGTCTGCTCACACCTTGTGATTCGCGCTAGAAATCGTTTCCACTTTGGCTTCACCATAGAGCTACATTCAAAGGGATGAGCTCGATGTAGTCCTAATCCCAAATGGGTTTCTGGAAACACTGCAATACTCCCAGGCTCAGGAGATGCAGGCTGCCTGTGGAGCAGCGTGCCCAGCCAGCAGGAGAGGTTCTTGCTGCACACATATGCTCCGAAAGCACTCACTCTGCACAAAGCTCATTAAGCGCGCTGACAATCATCCTGATCATGCAGAAGCCAAAAGCTACTGCCTCTCCTGTTGGAAACTCAAGCAATGAGAATGGCTGCGAAGATTTCCAAGGGAGAAAACGCAGATTGCTTTTAAATATCTCTTCACAGACTACCCCAGCCATGCCAGGGTTACCAGGCAGAGCAATTACAAACAAGCGCCTCGATTAGGAATTGGACACAGCAATGAATTGCCCAAGCAGCTGCTGCACTCTGGCTCAGAGATGAGTGCCCTTTAGCGTTTGCTAAAGTGATTTCCTACAAAATCCCTGTCATTTGTCAGGCCACTACCTGGAAAGTAGAATACACTTACAGGACTCGCAGATTCATCACCGGCTAATTCTGTTTTCTGAACAGCAAAAACAAAAAGGAGACAATGCTCAGCCATCAACTTCTTTCACATCTTACATCAGTTTGAAGACAGGGGTTACTGCTTCCACAGAGAATCACAGAAGGGTTTGGGTTGGTAGAGACCTTAAAAATCATCCAGTTCCACCTCCTGCCATGGGCAGGGACACCTTCCACCATCCCAGGGTGCTCCAAACCCTGTCCAACCTGGTCTTCCAGGGATCCAGGGGCAGCCACAGCTTCTCTGGACAACCTCTTCCAGGGTCTCCCCAGGAAGAATTTTTCCTAATATCCCATCTAAACCTACTCTCTTTCACCTGAAGTCATTCCCCGTGGATACAGTACTGCTGCTAGCAAGAATTTCTCTTGCTTCTTTCCAGTCCCGTGAGATATTTTTCTCTCTCATGAAGGTATTTGCAGAGTTCTATAAGCTATGAACCCCTGCGACCTTGCCGAGCTTTGTTCATGGTACAGTAGGAAAATATTTTGACAATGGATGTTTTAGGATTTTAGCCAATCACCCCAAGGGGTGGCTGATCCTTTGTCCAATTAGACTATGAAGAAAAAAGTCTATAAAAGAGTTCGTAAAATAATAAAATGAATCAATCTTGCTGCACAGTTCTTGCCTGCTGGATCTTCTCTCCTCTCCTCCTCCCTATGGCTGTGGGACACAGTAATAATTCCCCCTGTCCTGTCCCTGCGGGCCCTGCAAAAGTCCCTCTCCAGCCCTCTTGGAGTCCATTTAGGCACTGAAAGGCACAATGAGGTCACCCCAGAGCCTTCTCCTCTCCAGGCTGAACAATCCCAATTCTCTCAGCCTTTCCTCCCAGCAGAGCTGCTCCGTCCCTCACGTCCAACACACCTGAAGCTGACAGCCTTGGGGCTCCATGTGGGAGATGCTGCTCCACTCCAGCCCTCCCAGGGATGAGCTGAGCCCCAGCCTTGCCTTTGCACCACCTGACCTCTGCAGGGACAGGAGCTAAAAGGTGGAGACGCAGCCGGGGATGTGAACAAGCTGTAACGACAGCGAGCTCCTTTCTGACACAGGAATTTATCTGTTCATTTATTTAATTTCCCTGGCAAATTTAATCCTGCTTCTAATCCTTCTGGTTGCAGGAGTGATGTGCTGGAACTGCATCTCCGAGCAGAGTCGACGCTAGCACTCGAGCATTGTTTTCTTTCCCTAAATGACTAATTTATATTGTGCATTCTCTAATACCACAGCCATCTGCCAAAAGGTGTTCAAACCATCCACACTGCAACAGACTCTATTAATATGCATTAAAAATCACATTACAGTTGACATAAGCCATTTTTGTACATGCATATGAAAAATATGACTATTATGTTTAAAACTTTCAACTAATCATGCATCACTGGTTTTCTCCCTCTGAGTTTATAATTTAAATCTTTAAATGTTTTAAAGCAGCCTCATCAAGCCAAGATTTCTGATGGCTGTGGAGCTGAGACAGCCCATTACAGTAACAACAAGAAAACGAAAAAAGGAAAACAAATAGGAACCTGGTTTTCGAGGGGGAAAAAGAAATTATTTCTAGATGGCAATAAAGTAACAATAATTAAGAAATAACGTGCATCTGCTTCCTTCATTGTTTGCTCTGATACTGGTCACGGTGCAGGGATGGGGTGTGACATAAATCTGTCCAGAAGGACATCGATGGCCAGCAGACACAGCAGCTGTGACAGATGACATGCCCAGAACAGACAATCAGAGGTGACTTTGTACAAGCCAGCAGAGGACCAGCCCTGCTAAAAGCTGTCTGAACATCAGACCCCATCCAGCCCCCCAGCACAGCTCTGCCTTCTGCAGAGCACAGCAAACGTTCCCTAATTTCTATTTCACTCACAATTTCAGGGCTTTCTCTCAGCACTGCTCATTTAAAACCTTGGGACTCACCAGCCTGAAAGCTCTGAGCAGCTGAAGCCCAGAGCAGGGGTACAAAGTCCCCAGTCCCTGCAGAAACTGCTCCTTGCAGGCATCTGACATGATGGGGACCAATAATCCAGGGATTTGGATGTGTGCTCACATTAATGCCACCAGCAATCTGTGAGCCCAGGCTCTGGGGGGCATCTGAAAATCCCAGAGTGGGTTTTGGGTTTTCTTTCCGTGATTTGTGTATTCCCCCTCAAGAACTTAAGAAGCAGATCCTCCTGTGGAAGCCTTTATTAGACTTGCTGAGCTTTTTCCCACCTGAATTACTTTTTGTGAATGTTAATCACTGCCATTACAGTTTATTGTCTGTCAAACACTTACCTCCCTTACCGCACATCCTCCCAACCAAGAAAACAAATTAAAACAAAATTAAAGCAGCTCAGGAGAGAAAACAGGGAACACAAAACTGGGCACCATTTCATAAAGAATTTTTCCCAGAAACTCAGATCCCTTCCCCATTTACCACACTCCTCATTTCCAAACTATTTCAACCACCTTTTCCTGAAAGTGTCTTCAAGAGCAACTCTCCAAGAAGGAGTGCAGTGCTCTTCCCAATGAGGTGGGTGAAAACCTCTGGATTCTCTCCTGAGTCCAAATTTTTATCCCAGCCCTTCTTCCAGAACCACTGAGTAAAGCACCAGCTATTGGAATCCAAAGTGCTGCCAATAAATTATTGCATTCAGAGCTGAAAGGCGAACTGGGAAAGGGGATGAGTACAACAGAAACAGGTTTTCCTAAGGATTTGGAAAACCTTTGAGTTTCAAGACTGAAATGTATTAATTGCTATGAACTTATGAGGCTAAAATTATCTGGAAAAGTCATGCATGTATAAATCCAGAACCTAAGATTAAGATGCTTCCTTCTTTATTCCTTATTCCAAGATAATCTCATGTAGTTTATGCCCTGTTTTCTTTGGTGACCTGGTGCCTATTAAATTTCCCAAAGTGCTTCATTGCCCTTAGCAAGAAATATAGCCCAGTGAGGAATTCTAACACCTGAATTCAGGTTTTATGATTAAAATACAAAAAAAAATTCCAGTTCTCCAGGGTTTTTTGCAGTGTTAGTTGAAGCATGAACATGTGCTGAAGAACCTTTGGAGAAATAGCTGGAATAACCAAGAGCCATCACTTTGTAAATTCATCTTTCATCTGTTCTGTTCCTACACCTGAAGGAGCAACTTCATGCAGGCTTGCTTTTCTTTCCTTTAACATTTCAAGTGTCACAGCCTGGCTCATCCTGACACAAACAGCTGGAAAAACACTCCACCCACTGCCATGGATCAGCACCAGAGGCACCTGACACCGTCCCAGCAGAGCTGCAGCATGGGCCAGGCACCCCAAAATCTCCTGGGGTCACGACCAAGGACAGGGGCTGCTGCTGCCCTGTCACCTGAAGCAGCAATGTGAAAGCAACATCCTCTGAATACTCCAAAAATTCCCCTAAGAAAACCCCAAACAACCAACAACCAAAACAAAACAAACAAAAAACCCCAAACACCCCCCTGCAAAACAACAAAAAAAAACCAAAACCAACCAAAAAACAACCCATAAAAACAACTCCACAAAAAAACAAATAAAAAAAAAAAAAAAAACACCAAAAGCAGCCCCAACTCCTTTCAAATGTATTTCATTGCAGATATTGATGCTCTTTTCCCTGAATGCTTATAAAAAGAGAGATAGCACATAGGAAACGTGTTTGCACCTCTTCTGAACCACAAAACATCGGCTGGTGTTCAAGTGGGTTTCAGATCCATTGTGTTAAAGAGCAGATTTGAATTCCTCCCCAGCATCCCTCCAGACAGACAGATAATACTGTGATTAATTTTAATCTATCAGAGTAATGTTTAAATATTAACAACAATCATGCCCAGGTTCATTTCAATTATTAACACTTGATTAGCTATTAATTGATTGTATTATTTTTTCATCAAGTGCTGCAGTTTGTCCCTAGGACTGGTGCTTTTCCATCTCCTTCCTTCACCCTGAATTCCCCCATGCCCTGGCTCTTGGTTGTAACCACAGCACCCAGGAGTGAGAAATGAGCATTTGTGGCAGAAATTTGGACTTTTGAGGACGTTTTTTTTTGTATGAAATGAAAATATCTTTCATTCTATCACTTGTTCAACCTCTATTTTGGTTTTTTTTTTTTGCTACTCCCAGCCAAACTCCAGCCTAGCAGAGAACAGCAATCACCTGCCCAGGTGTCTGCTGCACTGCAGGCCTGCCTTTGCACAAACCTAAGAGCTTGCTTTTAAATTAAACTTTAAATTACATCATTTTGCAAAATATTTAATCACACAGGAAGCAGAATGTACGGTTTCTTTCAGGGGAGAGCATGTCCTGATAAAGAATTCTCTTTGACCTGCCTGTGAGGAGCTTTGGACTTGAAAATGCCCAGACCCATAGGACGCAACTTCCACGACAAGAATCTATAACAACAGGGCAACTTACACAATACTCATAATTAATGGTTATAGTTAATAAATAAAATCAACTTTTACACCTTTTATCCATCTTAAAAAAACCCTTTTCAATACTGATTTTCAAATTGCTGCTGATGTCCCTCAGCAGAACTAAGACCACATCCTGAGGGAGTTACACAAGCACTGATTGTGGTATCTTGGGGTGAACTAAACCCCGAGTATGGCTAAGACAAGAAGATTTCACACACATTTATGGAGATTCTGCTCCTGTTCTGGGAAAACTGCCACAGAAATGCATATGGCATTCAAGTGCCGTTGTTCTGGAAAACATTTGGCATTAAAGGACAACGGGCAGTCAACATTTGCACACACGCTTAGAAACAAATGGGATTATTTGCAAGAGCATGTGGGGACAGCACAAGGGGGAATGGATTCAAACTCAGAAAGAGCAGGGCTAGATTAGATATTACGAATAAATTCTTTACTCAGAGGGTGGGCAGGCCCTGGCACAGGGTGCCCAGAGCAGCTGTGGCTGCCCCTGGATCCCTGGCAGTGCCCAAGGCCAGGTTGGATGGGGCTTGGAGCAGCCTGGGGTAGTGGAAGGTGTCCCTGCCCATGGCACAGGGTGGAAATAGATGATCTTTAGGTCCCTCCCAACCCAAATAATTCTGTGATTCTATGAGCACATCACAGCACAAATATTAAATCTGAAGGGGAAAATTCAGGATGGAAAGTTGCATGAAAGCTGGTTTGGAAGGATAAAGGAGTAAGACAACAATCCAGACACACAAAGGGGCTCTGAAGGTGAAAGAGAGGATATAAATAGCTCTAAGAAAGAAAATGCAAACCATCCCTCTCACCTTGGCTGCTGTGTTATCATGACATCCCCCTCCCTGCTCCCTCCCGCCACAGCAAACCCCCCCCCCCAGCACAGTCTGAACACAGGGATGGCCAGTGCCCCTCTTTTCCCTCCTAACACAGCCATTCCTCACTATTCCACACTTTTAAAACACAGGCCAGGCTGGACGGGGCTTGGAGCACCCTGGGACAGTGGGAGGTGTCCCTGCCCGTGGCAGGGGTGGCACTGGATGGGCTTTAATGTCCCTTCCAACCCAAGCCATGGCACGGTTCTGTGACACTGAAACAAACAGCGATGGACAAGTGGCCCAGCTTTGGGAAGAAGCCAGCCCAGAGCCAAAGCTCACAGCAGGAGCCAGACCCTGCTCATGATGCATCCCAGATTCCATCCATCAGCACAGGCAGTGAGAGCCCCACGGCCAGGAGCTGCTGAGCAATGGAATGAGCCACAGGCAAAGCGCGGGCGCCCTTCACACCCAGGAACTAAAAGGGTACAAGTGGAGAGCAGGGAGAAGAGGTTTTGAGTTCCAGCACATCAAAGGCTTAGTGACATTGAAGTAATAAGAAATAATGAATACTTAACTCCCAGTTCATATTAAAAAACCTATTAATGTTTTATTTTGTCATCCATAATGAAAATAGGAATTGGGCTCGTGGTTCTTAATGATATCAACGGTGTACGAGGAAAATTGCTGGGCCAAAACCAAGGCAGGAGTGGGCAGCCCTGGCAGCCTGGGTTTGGACTCTGGCAGCCTCAGCCACAAACCAGCACTTCTCTGCACTCTGTGAAAAGTTTGTGAGGGCAGAACATGAGCTCAGGACAGGATGATGTGGATTCCAAATCTCGAATCTGACCCTGCCACTGCAGCCCTTCCCTTTCCCAAATTGCTGTGGTGTCTTTAATTAGGGAGATGGTCTTGGACAGGAGGCAGAAATTCAAATCCCAGCTCTGACAGACTTTACATAGGATCTTACTGAACTTTGTTGTGTCGTGATGCACTTTCTTCTTCCATCTTCTGAATACCTGCTCACGTTCATACCATTCTCAGGATGGGACCTGTGTGCAATGAATGTAATCCCTGAAATTCCCATGCATACACAGGTCTATTCTAATAACAGTACATTAAATCCTAACCTATTTAAACCTTATTTTAAGGTGCATTTGTTCCAAATTTGCCAGGAAATCCAGGCTGTTAATTACAAACAAAAGGATGCTTGAATCAGCCTTGTACCAGCTCACAACTGTGACACGGAGGTTTCACAGGAGGATTGACAGCACCTGTGATCCTGTAAAAATGATGAACTAAAGTGTGCAGGCCCTAAATAATGTGAGTAAGTGCCCAGGGTATTCAGCAGGGTGAAAGGAGTGGAATTCTACACTTTCTGAGCAGGGCACACCATCTGCTCCGCTGTGGGCACTCAGCTCACACCCTCCACGGGCTTCCAGTGCAGCTGAAGTGACACCAGGAGACAGGAGGACATCAGTGACAATCACTGCCACTTGGGTCCTCACACTCTGCAGCTTCCAGGGAGCTGGGGGGAGAACACACTGAGGAGTTCCAGCCACAGCTCCCGTCCGGAGGGACTGACGGGAGCGACAAGGCTCATGCAGTAAAACAGCGGAGATAAAATCCCGGATTTCCCTTCCCAGAGCAGTCAGTGACAATGACACAACACAGAGCTCTCCCAGTGATCCCTTCCTCCTGCTTCCCCTGTGGTCTAACAGGCAGGATAAGGTCACACTGGCAGCACTGATCCTGCTCTCAGCACAGCGTTCCCACCCTGGCACCACTCACTCCTCTCCAACTCCTCAGCCAGGGAGCCAAAGCCCCCCCTATTCCTTACTCCTTTGGTGCTCTTCCCTCTCTCATTCCACCAGGACCCAGGCAACAAAGCTCACCCATCCCTGGAGAACGCAGAACTGCAGCAGGGTGGATAACCAAGCCTGGGGACACATCTGAGTTTCAGAGAACACTTTTCCCAAGCTGGGTTCAGCCAGTCCAGGTTTCAGCTTCCCTGCTGTAACTCCATCATTTATTACGTGCCAGGCCCTGCCAGAGCAGATCTGCTTTGCATATCCTATTACTTATCTGAGCATTTAGCCACAGGACCCTCTGGAGAGCACATTATCAAAGATTAGGGACTAATTTGACCAAAGACTTCCCTGGAGAGCAGCAGTGCTCCCGTGCAGAAGACACAACTGCTGCTGCAGCCCAAGGGGCAGGGATGAGCAGAGAAAAGGTTGAACCTTCCTGCTTTGGGTTCTCTCCAGTTTAAACTGGCCACTAATCCCTAATAATTTAATTTATTTGCATTAATGGACCAGGGAGTCAATATTTGCACTAGCCTATTGCACAAAATATGTTGACACGTTTCTTCTAAATCTGGTTCAATTTCATTTCTTAATGCTAAAGCACCTTTATTTCACGAGATATAGGGAGCCTAATTAATATTTCATGCTTATTACTTAGGCTCAGCCTCACAATAATCAATTCCTAAACCCAGGGCTCTGCTCAGAGTATTTAATCTTTTGGAATCTTCAGTGCACCTCCGATCCTCAATGAATTTACATCAAGCTGATTTGTTTCTATTCTCATACCTGAACCCTTATTGCTAATTAGAAGAGGAAAATAAGTGTATTGTTGTCTCTGCAGTTGGGGTGTTTATTTCGTCTCCTCCTCCTCACGTTCCTCCTCTGCACTTTTCGCCTACAAGGCATAAAGTACTGAGTGATTTCCAGACACAAAGTTCCTGAATTTAATCTAAATTAAGCCCCATGTCCAATTTGATAACAAATCCCTGCAATGTGACTATTCACACTGGGTAAATATGGCATGATTGTAATTACAAACTCAAAAATCATAACACGAAAGTGTTGATTAATGCTTCAAAGCAGATTTTCCAGCATTCTGTACATGGAATCCATCTGATTCATCCTGTATGTGGTTCCTCTGTTTGGCCTCAGGCTAAAAAATTAATTTTTTCAAACTATTTCTTCCCACTATAAATGTTTCTGCTGGGAAAATTGGCCACTTTCTTTCTTTCTCATTTAAAGATCTTTGAATTCAAGCCACACAGCCAATAAATATGTCTGGAGTTCATTATTTTCTGGGCACACCAAGGTGGTTTTTACTGTAACAGACATCACCCCTGAGTGGGAATTGTGACTTTGGGAAGTTGAGTTGCTAAATTTCAAAGGAATCTCCTATAGGAAGAATCAACAAGCAGTCAATTTTTTTTTTCCAAGTCCTTTTCTACAGCCTTTTCCTGCAAGTGAGGAAGAAAATGATGGTTGGAAATGCTCCATTCCTACTCCTAAACACTGATAAAGCTGGCTAAACCAAAAATATGTTCAGATTTATTTCCAAGTCTAAGTCGGAATAAAATCACCTTTCTGGAGTGCAGGAGCATCCTTCTGACCTCCCCTTCTAGGAAAGAGCTGGATTCCCACATCCTCCTTTTCCAGGAATCAGCTCTGAATATTAGGCTGAGCTTTCCATCCTGCCAGAGCAAATCTGGGCAGCCTCAGCCCATCCAAATGCTGCTCCTGTGAGGGGTTTGGGAACCTGCACTGCTGATAATTAACATCCCCTCTGAGCTGGAGCATCCCTGCTGCCTTCCCTACCACAACATGCAGCATTTTAATATTAAACAGCCACAGGGGGGAAAAAAGAGGGAGGGGATGGGAGGAAAAAAAAAAAGGACTGTTAAATTCTTAAGTTTTGGTGCCTGAAGGAGATCAAATCCAGTCTGAAAAGATCTGTCTGGACAGTTATGGACAGAGCTCTCAGGGCTCGGTGTCAGCTCAGACAGATGAGCTGGATATTCACAAATTCCTCACCCACCACTCATAAATGACTTTTCTTCAGCCCAGCAATCAGCAGCTGGCAAACTGGGGGGGGAAATAAGGTCCCACCTAAGCAGAGCTTTTCCTGTACATATTCCATGGATTCTGGGCAGAGTGTGCAGTGAGGGGGTGAGGAAGCCGTGGTTTCAGTCATTGCTTTCATCAAATTTCATTTCTTTGCAGCTGCAAAAGCCTGTGCAAGGAGAACTAAAGCTTCTTTTATGGAAGGAGGAGTGGAAAAAATTCCAATCACCCCAATGCTCATGGAAAATAAGGTGAATTCTATAGAAAAGTCAAATCCATAGGCACTAAAATTCCCTCCTCAGTGGTGTTATTTGCCAGGCCTTCCACAGATAGATGGGAAAAAATCATTGATCTAATGCAAAAAATTATCTTCATTAATATGAAAACCTAAACATGCCAGGGAGGGGCATTCTGAAGTTTTATCCTACTGGATCCTGCTATTCCTCTGGAGAAATGTCAGCAGAGCACTGAGCAGACAGGAAAGCTGGAAGACTGATTAAACCACGTTTAAAACCATGAGAACATGCAAAACTGAGTCTTTTCCAGGATCATTAAAATAAACCTTAATTACAGAGCCCACGTTTATCTGTGTCATCCGATGTCACAATACTTCAAGGTTGATGATGAGGGGAAAAAGGCAAAAATCCCCAACAACTGCATCCAGCAGCAGAGCAGTATCTGCATTATTCATCATCGGTCGTGCAGTGACAGATCCAAAATAATTAGTATTATCCACATTAACTTATGCAATTCCCCTGCCTAAAGAGAAGCCATAAAGAAATGTAAAGTAATTATAAAGCAGAGATGCTCTGGATGGGCTGGGAAGTTCTGGTGGAGCAAAGCTTGGAGGGAGGAGGAAGAACAAAACTTGTTAATAACATGGAGTGGCAAAACAATGCAGTTGTTAAAGGAGAAAAGTAAATGAATTGAAAATTCTGGTGTGCACGTCACAGATTAGGAAAACCTGCGACTTTGCAGCAAAATGGAAAAAAAAAAGAAAGAGAAAAAAGTAAAAGAGAGACAAAAATAACACTAGAGAAGAAACAGAAAAAATAAACAAGATATAAATAAGTATGTAGAAAAGATTATAAAAAGGTATATTTTATGTTCTTTTAGTCTGCGCTTTCATAACAAAAACCTAGGACAGAGTCCAGTTAAGCATGGAACAGAATCCTGGAATGATTTGGGCTGGAAGGGACCTTAAAGCCCATCCCATCCCACCCCTGCCATGGCAGGGACACCTCCCACTGTCCCAGGCTGCTCCCAGCCCCAATGTCCAGCCTGGCCTTGGGCACTGCCAGGGATCCAGGGGCAGCCCCAGCTGCTCTGGGCACCCTCAGGCTCTGCCCACCCTCCCAGGGAAGAATTCCTTCCCACTATCCCATTAACCCTACTCTCTTTCAGTCTGAAGCCATTCCCCCTTGTCCCATCACTACTTTTTCCTGATGAAAATCAGAAACTTTTATCTCTGCAAGGACTTCTGTCTGAAAAGATAATTGACATTTACTTACTGTCCATACAGAGCCAAAGGTAGAACAACCACTAAGCTAACATCAAAGTTAGCAAGAGATTCCTGTGGACTTCAGCAGAGTTTGGCTCCCACCTCCAGAAGGAATTGCAAGAAACTCCAGCAGAGTTTGGATAAATCTTCAGAAGCTGGAAGGGCACTGCCTTGACGTGCAGCTGCCCCCATTTATTACAAAGACAGAAAGAAGCTGCTTTCCCTCAGAAGGAGCCAAAAAGAAAAAAAAAACCATCAGGCAAAACCTGGCACATCCCAGAGCAGCCAAATCTGGAGCTCATTACCGGGAGCGCCTGCACAGCCCTGGGGACTGCACCTCCTCGTGCCAGCTGGGAATGTTCACAGTCACAAAGGGTTGTGGTAGGACACTAAAAATCCAAGCAGTGCTGAAGAGAAGCTGATTTTCAGCAGAGGAAGTCAGATTTTTCTGAAACGTCCCCACAGACCACCTGTATATCTGAGTTCTCCAAAGCTCAAATGTATCAGAAACATGCTTAACAAAGAAAATCTGGTGCATTTGGTCAGCAAACAACTGGCTAAAAATCTCCTTCCTCTCTGAACCTTGTCAGAAAAGGTAAAAGGGATTGTCCCAGTAAAGGTTATTTCAGATGTGTTTTAAGAAGCAGGAAGCAGCAGGCACTTGAGAATAAACTCAAATGTCTCAGCTCTGCCCATGAGCTCCGAGGGGACATCAGGTACAGCTGGGAGATTGACAAAGCAGGGTTTGTTGAGAGAGATAAAAGAAAAGAAAAAGAAGAAAACCCCGTAACAGCAACAACAAAACCCACAAAACATCTGGGCTAAGACTGCAATTCAGAAACTCTTCCTTTATAGAAAAAAATCCTGACCTTACACCGAGACGTGGAGTAACCAAGGCTCTGCTACAAAACTGCAAAGAGACAGAGAGAAGGTGGAGAGCCAGACAAAAACACAAAACACCAAGTCTGTGCAGGGACACAGCACAAACATCTCCCCAAAGGGCTCTGACCCACCACAACTCCCAAACCCTGTCTCGCACTCCATGAGCCAGACAATATCTCACATCTGCCCCTTTCTGGGCATCAACCAGCCATGAGACCCCCAAACCTGCCTTTCACCAGCTCAGAAATTCCAGACCTTCCTGGGGTAGCCTGTGGGCTTCTCCTCCTTCTCCTCACTGCTCTGGATGGCTTTGGGACCTCTCTTGTCCCCTCATGCTCCTCCTGGGTTGATGCTGCTCCTTCCCGCCAGGACACGGTGCTGCCTCTGCCCCTCGGAGCAGCTTCCCCAAGGAATCCGGACTATTCCAGGGAATTGAACCTGAAATGCTCTGCAGATGCACTGAGTGGCCATTTAAGCAGTGAGTCATCTTCTCTGGGAGCCTTTTAAGGAACGTGGCTGGCACATTTTCAAGGTGCATTTCTTAATCCCGAGTTTTGCAGTTTGCAGGGTGATACATCCCGGAGCTGGGAATATGGATCATATGGCAGCAGACCACATTTATCGGGGGAAGAGCATTTAGCACCAGATTTTCCTGTATGGCACTTGCAAAGGGTGATCCTAAAATGTCTGAGTTTGTCCTTGTGCTCTATTTCAATTAACTCCTCCTCTAAAGGGAGTCAGTTCAGCTTGGCCAAGAAAGACTTAAATTCTATCTCCTGTTGCAGCTGAGCAAATGATATTTGAAACATTTTTAAATTGAATTCCTAAACTCTGCTCATTTCTGTCTCTGACTCCCAGAGCTGTCGGAAACTTTTCCAAAGCTTTTCTTTTTTTGTTTGTTTGTTTTGGGGGTTTTTTTGTAACTACCAGCATCCTATCCCCTACACCTGCCTTCACTTTCTGGGGGGTTTCTGTTAAGATCAGCCTAGCAATAAATTTTATACAACCAAATTACTGAAAGTACCGTGGAACTCTGTGTAATTAGTGTGTAAATAATTAACACTCAAGTATGATCACTTCCAACGAGTCCATCCTAGGCTATGATGGCCTCTCACACAATTTCTCTTAGATCACTATGAAATACTGCTACATCTTCATTTTTCCACTCTGAATCTGCAAATTACACAGAGGACCAGGTTCTTCCCAGGAGGATCTCAGGATGCACCAGAAGACCCTGTACCAATTTATGATGTGTGACACCTTTTTTATCAATTACATTTCTAAACAGTAAATTATTTTTGATTATTCTGAATTTTCTAGAAGCCAGTGTGCACCTGCCTTTGCTACGTCACCAAGCTGCTGCTTCTCTGCAATGCCTGGTGAGATAAAAGCCTGGAAGTGTTTTTATCCCTCTTTCCAAAGAGCCAGTGGGCTGCAGATGGGTGAAAGTGGCAGAAAAAACCCAACCCAAGTGAGTCAGAGAAATCTGATGATTCATCCAAACCCAAGGGAAGAGGAAGGAAATGGTCTCATATTTTCTGTAAAACAAGTAAATAATACCCAGTGCATCCAGGTCACTAATTTGGGCAACTCAGCAGGGAACTGGAGAACCTCTTCCTCAGAAACAGTCACAATTAACAATCCCTAATCACTAAGAAAGCTAATTCCTTATGTTACACTTCTCAATAAAATGAGGTACGATGGAAGTCTGGAGAGATTAATACCAAAACAATATTCCAAAATATACACCCAGTAACGGAGCAGGGATGAGCACCAGCTTGGTCCCTAAGGATCAGGATGCCAGCCTGTGCTCTGATGTCAGAGCTCCCACCTGAGCTCATGGAATACAATATTTATTCTTCCTACATATAAATGTACACCAATGATCTGTATGGACACTTAACTCGCAGCGAGACGAAGAATTAATGATATTAATTAGATACTTTATAACTGAAAATCTCTGTTCTTTGCAATTCTACCTCTCTACAGCAAAATGCTCCCTTATCCTTTCACATACACCCAGAACTAATCCAATTCCTTTAACACAGTGATCCTTTTCCTGATGTGTTTCTCCCCAAAATGTTGGCACAACATTCCTTTGCTGCCTCGTGGCACAATCATCCTCCCATCACCAGCACTCAGACCTCGGATATTGCCTCCTGTGGGATCCAGAGGGGCACTTTTCCTGCAGGCACAGCTCTAAATACCAGCTCACTTTGTTCTGCAGGTGTGAGAATGACTTTGAACAGAAAAAAGTGTGATGAGAAACCAAAGCTCAAGTTAATCCTAATACCAGGCAACCTCTTCTCACTGATCTTTAATACATCCTGCAAGAAGGGAAAATAAAGTTTCAGGGCTGGCCATTGCCAGCAATCCTCAGGAGCCCAAAGGCTACAGCTCATGATGGCAACTTCAAAAAAAATCTGACAAAAGCATTAGGAGTTCTGAGGGAGACAAATGTTTGTGTTCCAGCCCCTTGGCTGAAGAAATCCTTTAATGAGTTGCATCAAGAACTGCTCTTCGTTGCAAAGCAAGTAACAAGCAAAAGGTTTTGCCAGTGCTTTCTGAGTGTGGCTGTTTTGGTGTCCCACGAGTGCCTTGGCAAGGCTAAAACACAGAAAGATTTGGTAAAGCTACTCCTTCCCAAAATGCTGCTTTTAAAATTAAAAATGCCTCTGTTATCATCTTCATGGTGAAATATTCATTTATTCTATGCCAGGCTGGGCTTTCAGAGTTTTACTGAAGAATTCTGAACTATCCAAATTCCACCCCAGTAACCCCCAGCTCTGGGGACTGACCCAGCCTCACCCACCAGCCCTGGGGACAGGACAGCAGCACCCCAGAGGTGTTGGGAGACCCCAAAAACACCTCATGCCCAGGAATTCACCAACATTCTCGCAGATAAAATCTCAAATGTAAACCCTTCAGAGAAAGATGAAAATCCTGAATAATGAGCAGGGGTTTGGCAAAAACTGAGCATCTTGATTTGGGGAATAAAGGTTATAATGTTGAAATGGACTGGATTCGTGAGAAATGCCTTTTTTTTTTTTTCCCCTTGCCAAAGGGGAAAAAAGAAATGCTCTTTTCTGGGACAGCTTGTTGAGGAAATGAGGCTCTTTCCACTCATGCAACCTGTCCCATCCATCCAAACCTCTCCATCACTGGCAAGCAGGGGAGCTGCAAAAGAAAGAAACTCCAACCAGTGCTTCCACTGAGTAAAAAGACATGGCAAATTCTGTTTGAGAGCAGCTGACTGGCAAATCTCAGCGTGTTTGCTGGCAGCTCGGGCAGGCTGTGCAGAACACGGCCTGTGAGGAGCTCAGGACTATCTCCTGCCTGCTGGGGAAGGCACAACAGGCACGAGCTCTGCCCCGTGCAGGGACTGGGAATGCCAGGCAGTAGGAAACCAAGACAGCCTTTTAGGTTCACAGGTTACAGAATATCTTGTTTTGTCAGAAGGGCTCAATTTTTAATTACCAAGAGAGAATTGCTTTCCCTGTTATTTCGTGCTCTAGGGTTATTATTAACTTTTTAACATAAATCTGCATTGTAGAACCGTAAACCTGAGTTGGTTAATGAAAACAACCACCCTGTAGGGACGCAGCAGCTCAACAGATGATCAAAAAGCCTTTTTTGCATCATTAATCTGCAGGATTTCATGAAAGAATTAACAAAAATAAGCATTTCTCTAACGCAGGCATGAAGCATCCTTGAAAATATCAATCCCTCCCCCAAAACCAGTTTGCCCAGAACCACTGCACAGCAACAAAGAGTCCCTCAAATCCGAAATGAAATCATTAAGCAGCAAGAACTCAGGGGAGAGCTCTCCTTGCCCAGTGGAAGAGGTTTCATAGCCCTCCCATCTGCACCCTGCACTCGTTCATTAATTCCCAAATGAGCAATGGCGAGCGCAGACAGTGTCCCTTTGTCTCCTGGCTGAGTCCCTTGTTAGTGAGTGTCCCTTCACCCCTCTCCCCGAGACACAACTTGTGGTGTGACGACAGAGACCTCGTGGGGAGCTCCAGCCAACGCAAACTGACCGAGAAAAAGGATCACGGTGATTCCTCAGCAGCCTCTTCCCAGGGAAAAGCCGCTGGGGCCGCATCCCGGCGCCCTCACACCTTCCAGCAGCCCTAATCCCACAGCCAGCAAAGCCCCAGCCCTCAGCTCATGCAGGAATCCACTGAGCATCTGTCGGTGCCTGCCTGCCATGCAGCAGATTACAGGGAAACAAGCCTTGGAAAAGCTGTGCCTGTTAAATCTGAAGAGCCGTAACAGCACCCAGGTTCTTGAATTTAATGAGGCAACAGCACTTAGGGCTGACTCTTCCTAAATGCATATACGCAAATAATTCCCTTGTAATGAACTCCTGAGGCAACTGCCTTTGCCCTTCCTGCTAATGATAATAAATTCCATCCAAATTATTCCAGGCACTGAACAGCCCCTGTCCTGTACTTAGCCCTGTACAAGGACAGCGGAACAGCTACACTGAGGGGAAAAGGAGCATCAGGCCACTGAGCAATAACTCACTGCGCCCTGGTTTGCCACACTCAGACATGAGCAACGATTTTGTTTTTGGCAGGACAAAAGATGCTAAGCTTGGCAGGGAAGATTTAAGAAGAAACTGATTTTTTTTTCAAATGGAGTAGTGAGGAAATATGCAAAGTGAGAATTCTCCAAGAGATAACTGCCTGCTTGGGAATCCTATTTCCAGGCAGCCACAGAAGATGGTACAGCCAAATAAACAGATTAAAGCCCACGGGCTGTCGGTACAACTGAACAATGATCCGTCTTAGAGATGCTCTGGAATAACTTCTACTGCAGCAATTTATGATGTGCCTGACAGGAAGGGTTTGGAGGGAACATGCCAATAGCTCAGCAGCATTTAAAGAACATCCCCAAGTTATTTGTCACATCTCTGTCAGGCCCGGCTCGGGTGAGGTGCTCCATAACCACAGCAGCTTTTAGAAACTGGAGCTGCAGTGACTTTCAAGCCTTCTGTTGCTGCCAGGTGGTTGATTTGGTAAGGCAGGGTGTAATTCTGGGAGTCTTCTCAGCCTGCACTTGCGGCACAGAAAGCAGGGATCCATCCTGGGCATCCCTATGGAGCAGTGAACGCCGGAGCGGGAGAGGAGCTCCCAGACACACAGCAACTTGTGCGATTTCCTTGTCACCACCCGAGCACTGTCACAGACAGGAGAGGTGAGCACTGCACTGAACACGTGGCTGGGGATGGAAAGGCAGGGCCGGTGCTGCCCAAAGCTGGGACGTCCCAGGGCAGGCAGGGAATGGCCAGTGCCACCACTGCCGCCTCGGCACCGGCTGGAGATGCGCGGTTGGGTTGTTCTTTCCTGGAGAAACCTCAGCCCAGTGAATCCCACCCAGATCAGGAAACCCATCCAGGAGGGATTGGAGCATCAGAATTGGGACTCAGACTGTCAGGAAACAAGGCAAGTCCTCATCACATTGTTACAGCAGGGATTACTGTAACATGCCTATATCAAACCAGGAGTCCCGTGGAAAAGAAATACACATGGACGGATTGTTGGTAGATGTTTCAGAGATGTTCATTTCCCCAGCCCATGGCCGGGCTCTGCCGAGGAACCCTCACAGTCTGGGCCGAGGGTCCCTGCCCGCACAGGGAACACAAACCAGCAATGGGGAACGAGGCTGCCCAGGGGCAGGGAAACACCGTGCCTCCCCTCAGGGCCCCTCTCCCAGGGCTCCATGGCGGGGGGAGGAGACCCCAACATCTCACCCGTTTATTTTTAACAAAAGAGATGTAAAACTTAACATTGAAAACAACAAGGACAGTTTCAAAACAAAACAAGCCACCCTCCTGAGTCTTTGAATGTCCAAACAGATTCTGTGGAACATCTTAGGGCTGACAGAAGGGGGACAGAACTCTCTGAGCATGCTTTGTGGGGAAACTGAGGCAGGAGAGGGTTTAATTTCTTCCCTCCCCCTTTTCATCCCCCACTCGGCATTGGAAAGGGATTTTTGGGGAAACAATTGGCAAAGGTATGGTTTTGTGAGGGAAACCATGGATGAAAAAACGGATTGGGAATACACTGGAGGTAATAGGATATAGGGTAAAAGGGAAAGGTGGGATTAGGAAAGGGAGACTGTAGGGGGGACTTACAATGGAGATATTGTCTAACATGACTATGATTGTTAGCATATATACTGCCTTTTACAGGAACACCATCAGGCCCAGTGACCTGCGATGCTTGTAACCCTTTTCTACCTAGACCAATTTTGAATTCTACCAGCTCTCCATCTCCCAAGCTTGGGATGCATTTTTCAGGGTTATTCTTTTTAATAGCAGTTCTATGCACAAATATGTCTTGCTGGTTGTCACATCTCGTTATAAAACCTAACATAATTTTATTCAACATTATACCATTTTACTATCCCTAAGATCTTAGTTACTATGATCTTTTCCTTTTTCCGAGTAGCTGCTGTTTTCTGTCTCGCTGCGTTTTTGCTCTCTCTTTTGGTCGCTCCCGTGTTGGAATTGTCGGGGCTGCTGGTGCCTGCGCGCTCTTCCCGGGGTCGCTTTCGGGGCTGCGCGGGCCGGGCCGGGCCGCGCCGCTCAGTTCTCCGTGCGTCGCCTCCTCTGGTCGCAGCTTCGCTGCCGCTGCCAGGCGCTGCATCTCAGCCAGGCCCCTGAGCGACGACCCCCCTGCGCCCTGCTCCAGAGTGCATCTCGGCTGGGCGCGGCTCCGCTCCACCACCGCCGCCGCCAGCGCGCCGCCCCTCTCGGTCGGGCGTTCACGGGGCTCGCTCCACCACGCGCTGCGCGGGGCCGGGCGGGCACTGCCGGGTCCCGCTGCTCCTCGCTCCGCCACCGACACTGCGGCTCGCGTGGCTCCGCCCGCACGCAGGAACTGCCTCGCTGCTGCTCGCAGAGCGCTCGGTGCACGTGGCCTGGGCCGCACGGTCCCTGCGCCAGGCTTCCCTTCGTCAGGACACAGCTGACATTGCTCAACAGTCTCAGTAATTAAATAATATTCACGAAAATATTCTTCCATCGGCATGTATTTTGACTCAAAATTTAACTGTGTCCAAACGGTGTTCCAAAAGTCTTTGGTAAGAATTAAGTTCCAAGCAACATAGAAAAAGTTCTTAAACAACCGTGCCAGGAAGTGTTTCAGTTCTTTTTGAGCTTGAATTAAGCTAAAATTTACAAATCGTTGTTCAAGAATCATTTTAAGTTTAAGATAAATGTCCATATGCGGCTCTGAAAGCCAAGAGTCTTCCCACGGTTCCTCCATAGTTTAGATATGGAATAGCAAAGCAAAAACAAGAAGAGGAATCCAAAGTTTCTAGGGTTTACTCACTCAAATCAGTCGCTCAGGGATCGGGGATCGTTCTGCTCTCAATTCTCCACCATTTGTTACATCAGGCATTACTGAAACACGCATATATCAAACCAGGAGTCCCGTGGAAAAGAAATATATATGGACAGACAGATTCTTGATAGATGTTTGAGAGATGTTTATTTCCCCAGCCGCATGGCCGGGATCTGCTGAGGAACTGAGGCAATCACGGGCTGAGGGTCCCTGCCCGCGCAGGAAAACACAAACCAACAATGGGGAACGAGGCTGCCCAGGGGCAGGGAAACCCCATCTCTGTCCCCTCAGGGCCCCGCTCCCAGGGCTCCATGGCGGGGGGAGGAGACCCCGACATCACATCAACACCCAGTCACTGCTGCCTCAAGATGAAACATTGGCAGTGCCAATAGTTTGGTTCACAAATCCCATCTTCACGCGGTCGCTGTTTGAGGCCTCCCAAGTCACCACAACTTCAGAGAAAATTGCAATTCTGATTTCTAGACTGATCATCTTCCTAGTTTTTATTAACTTGATATTCTACCTGATAAGGAAAAAACATTAACATAAATTTTTTGGGTTTTTCTTCTATTCCTCAACTGACTTTTCTGGGTTCGTCCCACTGACTTCGTTAGGATCCTTGCACATGAGGACTGTTATTTATCTGAACTGGCTTCCAAAATAAACGCCACTGGTAAATTAATTCTGTAATCCTCTTTATGGCACAGGATGCAAGTCTGTATACATAGCATTTGCTTATCTACTTTTTGCTATTAATTCTTACATTTTTAATCACTTTCCATTCTCTGGCATTTACCTATGCTATTCTGTCAAATAATGAATATAGAAAATAATTCGATAGCATCTCAGTCACTTTCAAAAAATGAATTTATATTTCCATTTTCTGAAGGGTACTGTGTTGTTTTTTGCCTCTAAATTGTTTCCTTTATTCCAGAGCATAGAACTGAAGGTACTTTAATATCACATCTGTCTCAGAAATCCCTAAGTGGAAGGTGGCATTGCAGAGAAGAGGAATATTCTTCAGAGCAGAATGAAATGCATTGATGTTCAAGTCTGCAGGGGCAGGACTGGGAATAAACTATCGAAGCATAACAAAAAAACAGGCTGCAATATTTGAGAGGATCTTAGAATACATGGTTTATCACTCTTTTTAAAAACATTTATCATATCTACAATGTATTTATTATTCCAATCTGCCTTTTGCCATCATCATGAGAAACACTGCAGTGTTATCAAGCTCTAAAAATCCCAGTGCACACCAAGATGGGAGAGATTTCCAGTTTAACCCTTCCCACCCCTCTAAGCCCCCTGTGTTGGATGGTCAAGCTGCCAAGAGACAACTCCACCTCCTCCTCCTGCTGCTGTTAAACTGGATTTGCTCCACTCAAGAGTGGCTGATGTGGACCTAAGTGAGGATCAGACACCAGGACAGCAAAAAAGGGCAGGAAATGCAATAGGAGAACACAACCACACCTGCAGTGCACTTACAAAAACAATAATAAAGCTGCCTGGTTATCATGGGTTTGATGAGTAATGCAGAAATGTGGATCTTCAAGTCTTCTAATCCAACTAATTAAGCAGTAAGAAGTCATTCATATGAATCCTAATGAGTTTTTCTAACCCTTCAATAATTGAATTAACCATGATTAATCAAAAAAAAAAAAAAAAAAAAAAAAAAAAAAAGGTCACTTCCAAAAGAACCTTTTACTCTTGTGCCAAGATCCCTTCCTACCTTGCCTGCACAAAGGGATTGTAAAGGTGAAGGGCAACATTAGTCCATTATCTACCTGGGAAAGAACTGCAAATTGCAAAAGGTTGGCATTTTCTACACCTTTTTTAACCTCTTTCTTCACAAAAAGATGCTTTATAGTGACCAGACCCTCAACAGAATTCATTTTAACTTGGAGCTTGGACCACAATCTGAGCAGAGAGCTGAGGACTGTGTGCGTTAGAACCAAATGGGTAAGTCATTAAGGATTAAATTCCTTTTGAAATACTTCTGAATCTGCTGAAGTTCTCTTTAAACTACCAGTAATTAGTTTTTAGCACTCTGGGAATGACTGGGGGCAAGAGATGTTCAAACAGAGCAGCCCTTTTTTACAATGGGAAAAAGGAGGTCTCCATAAATCTAAATTCAGACCCAGGAACAAATGAATAAACAATTAAATTGTAAGGACCTCCAGGAATAGAAAGTGAGAAGAAACTGCCAAGACGTGCAGTTCTAATCATGTCAACCCAGTCTTCCTTTTTTTTTAATCAGGATAATCACCTTATCACAGGAGGGAATTAGATGTGTTACATTTTGAATAGACAAACAAAATATGTTTGTCGCAGCAAGGTCCATTCACTGACTTGTGAGTTTAGTTTGACAATGAGCACACTCAAAGAACAGATTTTGACTGTCTATTTCCAAATTGAGGGCCCACACCAGCACTCCTTCACAGGTGTTTGACTTGGCCCCACATTTTCAGGAGTGACTGAGGTTGTACACAGCGTGAGGGATTCACCAGGACCCTAAAGAACAACACTTATGGCGAAAACCAATCTGAAATCACCAAGATAATTTAATAAAAAGGTATTCAAAGTCCTACTTATTCTGGGAATAACTAAGGGCAAGCTTTAAAATACGGTTTTTTCAGACAGGCAGTGAGAACAGAGGCTGGAAAAGACAAAACCCAAGCGTGAGTCAGCAAGGAGAGGCTGCTGCCAGACACAGGTGGTGTTTGGGGAAGTGTTAGCAGATGTTAACCACAGGACACAGGAGGTAATTATCCATGTGAGATTCAGAAAACATGACCTAGAAAGGAGGATATTTGCTCACTCCATCAAGAGAGAGGGCTGGAAAAGGGACATGGCAGCAATATTCCAACACATGACAGGGTTTAATTAAGAAAGCTCCAATCAGTTGTACTTTGGGAACACCACCAGTGGCTACCTTAATTCACTGAGAGGGAAATTAAGGACAGATAATATGAAAAGCTGTATGAACTATATAGTTAATAATTTTAATACATTATCTCCAAGAAAGCTGCTCTGACCCATCGCTGGGAGCTTCTAAAATGACCTTGACACGACCACCTCTGCTGGAGGCAGGGGATGCACTGGGCTCCAGAGGGCTCAGCTGGCTGACCCCCTAAAATCTGCACCAGATTTGCATTCTAACCCTTGCTTTTTAGTGTCAAGACCCAATAAATTGCATCTTACAGAAATGCTATCTCCTCTGGAACAAACCCATTTAATTAGGCACAAGTGACTGCTGCAGCACCAGCTTTGTACTATCTTCCTTTTCAAATTCCTATTGGATACCTTCAAGTCAGATCAAATATGGACAGTAAGGTGTCCATACCTGAGAGTTCCCAAAGCATCTCTCCCTAAAGGCACCTCTTCATCCCAGTGCTCCCAGTTTTATCTTGTCCGAACAAACACAGTCACATAAAACCAAACCAGGAAAAGCTCCCTCGTTACACTCCTAACACTCCTGTGTACGTTGGGTTTTTCACATCATCTTCTCCATATTATCCTCAGGGAAAAGCCTTCAGGAGGACAAGGGTGGCATGTAATAAAAACTTCCTTCATTTTTAAGTTTGTATTATATATTCTTACTCATTTTTTCTTTATTTTCCATATGTTTGGTAGTCCCATACAGCATTTTGCAGGAAAGTTTATTTCAGCATCGAAGCAGAATTTTATATATCAATTTACTGAAGTAACAGATGAGCTTTGCTGATGCTGAATTTAACGTTGTATTTTTATGTGATTTTATTAACTCGTTTATATAAAACTGGATTACACTCTATTACCAATCTATTTTCTCTTTGTCTACAAGTATCTGGTAATATAGCAGATAAATCTGAAATAATAGGAATAACAAAAGTACTACAGTGCACAATTAGAGCTTGCAGCACCCAAAATCAGACATCATTAATAACAAATGACGATATTATATAAAAGAAATACCATCTGAAAACTGATTTTACACGGCATATTAAAGACTTGATGGCTCAGGAGATGGGTAATAGAATAAAAAGCCTTTTATCTCAAGGTCATCAATTCAAATCCAAGTCAGACTGATAGCAACTGAAAGCCATTTGATGAGAGTGCTAATGAGCTCGGCCTCGTTACTGGAAATTTAAGAACACCTCAGCATTTAGCTCTTTCTGCTGCCCTGAGAGTGAAGCCGGGGAGGTTTGGAGGAGCAGGTCCAGCCCAGGAGGCAGAGCCGTGCTTCCCTCGTTATCCCGCGCCAGCCCCGGGCTATCCCTGCTGCAGGCACCTGCTCTGCTCCACAATCCAGCAGCACTGCTGAGCCTTTTATTGCTGGGAAGGCTGAAAAAGAGGATTGTGCTTCCAGCACCCCGAGTGACCACTTCAAATGATGGAGAAGCAATGCTCCTCTGAGCTGTAACAATTCCAGGTATTAATGCATCACTTTTGTTTGATATCTCACTATTTTCCTGGCGTGGATCAAATAATGTGCCAAAGTAAACCGGTGCAGGGAGAGAAAAGAATCCCTGTGCAAACCCCAGCAACTGTTCAGCTGCTCTCACAGCAGCCAGCAAATAAAGCAGAGCACATATTGCATGGCTTGACAAGCAAACTCAAAATATTCTCAGATAAAATCTCTGGAATAATTTCCTTTGTTCTGGTGTAATACCTGCACAACTCGCTGTTGGCACTGGTATTAACATGATGCAAAGCACTGATAAGAACCCCATTGATGTTGTCCTTTTCATGCTGAATGAAATTTTTATTAAAAATACCCTTCCAATAAAAGCAACAAAACACTAGAGATGAATTTTCAATTATTTTCCAAAGGAAAAAAAAAGCATCCCAGAAGGAATTTGCTTTCATATCATTCATAGGCAAAGCTCAGTGTTAAATCAACACCTACAAATACCTGTTTGCAGGTGTGGATGGGGACACAGAGAAGCATCAGAGTGACA
Organism: Corvus cornix cornix; assembly: GCF_000738735.6. Classification (NCBI taxonomy): domain Eukaryota; kingdom Metazoa; phylum Chordata; class Aves; order Passeriformes; family Corvidae; genus Corvus; species Corvus cornix. The sequence continues at coordinate 18,142,744 of NC_046342.1, read as the reverse complement.
TAATCACTATAAACTGAGCAACCTGGGCTGGTGGAAAACATCCCTGCCCATGGCACGGGTTGGACTGAGATGACCTTTGAGGTCCCTTCCCACCCAAACCACTCCATGATTCTATAGGAACCGGATGAGTGTTCCCCATAATCTTTAATTGGAACCCACAGATTCTTTTTTGAACCTCCCCAGGTCCCTTCCAGCCTCAATTCTTTCAAGATTCTAAACATTAACCACCTCATGGCTCATGTAAATGCCATCTTCAGTAGTGCCTGGGCTTAGAGGAGCAGGTTTGGGTTCAGAGTGAATAATGGACTAATTTTAAAGGTACCCAGGTACCTAAAGATCCATTTTGCAACCAGCTTCAGCTTGCCATGTCTGGGTAATCAATTCCCTTAATTCAATTTTTCCCTAGTGTCACAGCCATTAGAAACTCAGCCCTTACCCAGGGGGGACAGCAGAAATCCCAAACTCTCACTTTTCTGCTGTCTAGAGATGCCTCAGCACCTACAGTTCCTCAACTAAACCCCTATGGATGCCTCTTATTTCAGGGCTGAACTTGATAACTTATTCCTAAATCCTGATAATCTCATATTTACAACAGTGGGCACAAAACCCTCAAATTTATAGGAGCTCCCCAGATAGAATCCCGGACTGGTTTGGGTTGGAAGGGACCTCAAAGCTCATCCAGTGCCACCCCTGCCATGGGCAGGGGCACCTTCCACTGTCCCAGGCTGCTCCAAACCCCAATGTCCAGCCTGGCCTTGGACACTGCCAGGGATCCAGGGGCAGCTCCAGCTGCTCTGGGCACCCTGTGCCAGGGCCTGGCACCCTCACAGGGAACAATTTCTTCTTAATATTGGATCTAAACCTACTCTCAGTCAGTCTGAGGCCATATAGATATAAATGTATGTTAGAGGCCTTATAAATTGTGCATCCCCCATCAGCCCAAAGTGTGCACCTCTGGTGCTGCTGTGCAGCCTCCAACACTGGATTGTCAATTTTTCCCCTTCCAAGTGGTCAGGATTTACCAGTTCCCATTACTTGAGGTTAAAACTAGAGATTATTTTGGTTCAACAAAGAGCTTCCCCCCTGGCTTGCAGCACCAAATGGCCCAACTTACTTCACGTCTATCCAGCAAACTGTCAAAAATACAGAAATCTGGGTTTGAGTGGATTTTGGAGCATGGAAAAATCCCAAATCCATCAGTTGAGGTCATTAGCTCATGTGACACACCTCACTGAAGTCAATTTTCAAGGATAAGTGTGTGACAAGCTGAGTAGAGGAATTCTCCTTTAATGCATTATTAATTCATTTATTATTACAGTTATTACAATCTTTATGCAGGGCACTGAAGTTTAATTTGTTCTCTATGAGCTAATCTTTTTAATGAGCCCTTTCTTCTCCTCAGGATGGGAGCATCCTCAACCACTTACGGAGCTTTTAAGCAAGTAGAAAATGACAGGACCCTGTACCCTCCCCATAAACACAGCTCCACATATCATGCCCTGAATTTTAAATGAAAAGGAACGATTACCAACTTTCCCACCACCAAATATCTTTTAAAAGGTAATAGATTCATGAAGAACGCTCTAAATATAGGGAGTTCATCACGCAATGAAATCTTAATTACAATTCCTGACAAAGAGGAGAAATGCATTTACATAGAGAGACCCTGTGTGAGTAAATGCAGTTATTTGTGGGGCAGCACAGATTAACTCCAGTCTGGAGCCCCATCTGAATGGCTCTGGGTTCATTCTTTGGTCACGCAGGGCAAGGAGGTCACGAGGCTGATCCCTGCCCTGAGAAACGGCTTCAGTCAGAGAGGAAACAGCACAAAAACACAAAAGTGGGTGCTTTAAGGTCAGAACCAAAGGGAAGAAATAGCCCAATTCCAAACATCCACACTGCAGGCACAGCCAAGCTCCAGCTCTAAAGGCTGCAGCACTTTGGGACTTTCTTGGTGTTTAAAAACCGTGTGGATGTGGCACCTGGGGACACGGGTCTTGGCAGCACTGCAGGAATGGTTGGATTTGATGGCCTTAAAGTCCTTTTCCAACCTAAGTGATTCTGTGATTCCACACAGGAAGCTGCTCAAGCCTGCACTTGGAATGTTGGACCTGCATTCCCAGTGTTTCCCCCTGGGAACAGAACAGCTCAGCCCACAGGAGACCCTCCGAGAGAACACAGGAGAAGGTTTGGGGGATAAAAGGTAGGAGGTGGTTTTGGATGTGTGCAAGAACAAACAACACAGACTGCCTCCCCAAAAAAGCAGAGTAAATCTTTCTTCTTTCTCATTCATTCCCAAAAACCAGCCAGCCTCCCATGGTGGCCTTTCCAGCTGTCTGGTCCTGAAAGAGGGAAAGTTTATCAGCTAAGTCACAAACAGACAAGGGAGTCAGCTTTTCAGGTCAGAGCTGCCCCCTCAATGAGATAAATGAAAATATTAACCAGATTTTATGGAGATCTGGGCTCACACAGCAGCTGGATGCCACTGCCTGTCTGATTAGCTAGGGTTAATCAGAAATTAGTAAATTATTTTCTACTTGGAACAATCACTGACTTTAAGGAAAAAAATCCATTTATCAGTTGGGTATAAGAAAATAATTTTTTAAAAAAGCCTAAAAAAATTTAAACACTCTTCATACAAACCCCATTTTGTCAATAACTTTATCATTCTGATTTTTACAGATCACAGAGGTTCACAAAACGAAATTCAGCAGCAGGTACGTAAGAAACTTGCTCTCTACAGCAGTCAAGGCCAGTAAGCAGAACACAAAATCCTAATAAATGGCAGCTCGAAAGGAAGTTATGGTATAAATAATTCCCATTATAGGCAAAGCTTTCACCTTAGAGCTCCTGTTAGTAAAAGTTCATGGGAAATGCATATATTGGTAGCCCAGACTCCCTTTTCACCAGCCACAACAGAAAGAAAACAGAATTACAGGAGGGTTTGTTTTTTCTGAATAGGATTTAAAAATAATTAAATAAATAGACAGAAACCCCTTGCCAGTGTGATTATTTCCTCCAAGCACATCTCACTACAGGAAGGGTCCATGGGCACTAAAATCCCCTGCAAACAAAATGTCCTGGAGAAGTCCAGGCCATAAATAACTGCAGGGTTTTTTTCCCTGATGAACAGTTGTTGGCAGTGCCACCCCTCAGGCCCTGCTCTTCCGCTATTTCTCTTCATCGTGCCCAACTTTTAGGAAATCCAAGGAAATCCATCCAGCCCCTCCCTGCCCTGATGGCCACCAGCAGCTGATGGGGAGCAGAATGGGACACTGACCTTGAAATAATCAGGGCAGAATGGTCACAGCACCTTTTTCTCCAGAACTGAGGGGGTATTTTAAATGTAAAATCACAATTTCCTCACCAATTAGTTGCTACAACAGGATAAAGCCTGGTTTAGGGCTCAGCTCCACACACAATAACAAATGAATGTTTGCTTGGGTTGCAATAAGAGAAGATGAACAAGCTCCATCTGACCTCGGAGCTGTCGGGCTCTGAAAGCATGTCCACACCCTCCAGGGAATTAAAATCCCATGGAATCATTCCAGAACATACCTACATGCACAAACAGATACACACACATGTGTTTATGCTTTTATAGAGAGGTTTTTCCAGGCAGAAATTATATCAAACGGGTCCAAAATGGTTACAGTGAGTTTTTTGCAATGATTCAGAAATAGAGGCAAATAAAATCGACATCCAAAACACGAATATTTAATTAAAAAGAAAAATATGCATTTCTAACCAGGACATGCAGCTGTTTCCTCATCAATGCATGGTCAGTTTGTAGTCTTACATCTGAATCCTTCTCCCCACTTTACTGCATCTAGAAATAAAGACAGAATTGTGATTTGAGTAATGGCATGTCATATGTTGAATTTATCTAAAACCAGCACCTTTATCAGTACAATTCCTTTGCTTTATTTTTTTTTCCCCTGTACGCTGAGATCCTGTCTGATCTCATTCTCCTTGCCTTTCATTCACCTGGAAAAGGAGAGGGTTTTCCATATTTGAGTAACAGAAGCAACACACCCCATGGAATAGAAAGAAATGGGCTGAAGTGAGAAGATCTGATTCTCATTCTAAATCAGGTTTGTGGCCTTGGAATGAGGCACTTTTCTGCACATTCCCCCTCTCTGCCTTTCCTGTCTGCTTACATTACAAGCCCTCTGAAGTCTGTTAAGTATTTATATAGCACCAAACAGATAAGATTCAGCTTTCCTCGGAATCACAAGATAACACAAACCCAGAAACAATAAATCTTATCAATCACCACCTACATTACTGCTCTCCTAACATGAAACATGTTTCAAAGTGATTTTCAATAGTTACTTTCCTTTAAAGGAGAAGAAATAAAAAAGGCTCATGGAAGAAAAGCACATCCAAGAGGGAACAGATCCCTTAAATGTTTGTTTGTTTTCCAATACATTCCACCAGTTTTAAACACATTGACCAAGAGCTGCATTTCTGTATTGGCCTCTCTACTGCAAGGACAGGGCACACCTCTGCTGTTGACCTCGATATTCCCACCCACAGCTGGATCACAGAATGCTCCACTGTGTTCTGGAGCAAGGAAAAGACTTTGGAGCTCTAATCCCACTTTTCCTGCTCTCCCAAATGACAGAGCACACACAGTGTAAACACCAGACCAATTCCTCTGTCCTGCAGGAGCAAAAGAAGCACACAAGCACCATTTTAGTCTGGTTTTACCTCTGTGGGTCACCTTTAAAAGCGATTTTCTTTCCAGCCTCTCGGTATGAATGACAAGATACTCGGAGAGATGTCTTGAGGGAGAAGAAGTGATAAAGAGGAATTCAGCTAACCTATTTTCTTTCTTGTCACTACTTGATAATCTCTTTATCTGCTCTCATCTCACCAGTTGCAGACAGCCTTATTTCCCCGTGGACAAAGCCAATCCTTCTTCCAAAGTGCACATGTGCACCTGTACCTCCTTTCCCAGAGTGTTTCAAATTCATACTGCAAAGTGCCCCTGATCTTTTGGGGTAAATAGAGACACCTTCAGCACACACGGGTGTAAACATATGAAATGTCAGTGTTTATTGCCAGACACATCTTTAGCCTTTCAGGGAGTTCCTGTGGCCATGGGCACGCAGGGAACATTTGTAAGAACCTCCCCATCAACAGAAGTTTGCAGTTTTACTGGAGCACAATTCACTAGCACATATATTGTAGAGTTTGACCCCTCTGCCAATAAATTATGGTTTGTGATGTGAACAGAAAACATTTTCTAAAGCTCTGCAGTGATTTAGGAACCCCAATTCTACTTTCAGCTGCACCTTAATCCTCCTTGACTTCTATTGAGGCTTTAGCCTAGCAATGTTTGCTCTCCTGCTGGCACTACACTGGGCCTTTCAGAGAGCCTGCACCTCCCCGAAGCAATGTGACTGCAATTTGTAATGCCAAATGCAAACTGCCTGAGCCACAGGCTGTGCCAGCTGGGCACAGCCCAGCTGAGCTGTGCCAGCCTGGTCCAAGGTTTGCAAGACATGCCTGGGCTGGAAAACAGAGCGAACCCCTACCCAGCCCCATAAAGAATCGCCTGGGCTGCAAAGCAGAGTGGAAAAATCCTTCTGCCATGAACCAGTGCAGAACAGAGGCCATTTTCAGGATTTTGGTTTAGCACAGGGCTGGATTCAGGGAGTTCAAGACAAGATGCTCTTATTACATCAGGTCCAGACTTCCTGCCATTACCCTGCTCCCAGTTATATTAAGCAAATTCTCCTGTAATTGATTAAAAGCTCTCCTACAAATAAAAAATCTCCTGTTTATATAGAGACATGGGAAGAGAAAGAAGAAATTCAACATTATTTCAATCCGAGATTCTGAAGGAGGAAGGAATGATGATTTGTATCTCCTCCTCCTCCTCCTATATTTTAATCTCTCTCAGAAATCACAGCAGAGAACAGTAACTCAAATGCTTTATAGCTGAATTCATTTTCATCAGCTGTCTCCTATCTTTACCAGTTGTTTGTCTGCTTCTCCCATTTATGCTGTGCATCTTGGACTTATCGATCTTGTAAGCTTTAAATTACAGCTATCCTGGAAAAAAAAAAGAGCAGGAGGCAAAGGAGGCAAACCACAACAGGAAAAACCAGACCTGATAGAGGATTTCTGAAGGGCTGCTTGCTTTTGCTGAAAGAAAATTTAATGGCATTTCCTGGAGAGAAGGTCTGTGGGGCTGAAGTTATTAGCAGACTGCATGGACAGAGGATGGGCAAAAAAAGCTGTCAGATTGAAGGAAAGGGTTTACATCAAAAACATTTCCAGTGAAAAGTGTAGGAAAACTTGGGGAAAAAAAGACAAGATTTATACAGGTATTAATCATCTGATTTGTGGCACTGGGTTTATCAGAGCCAGCCAATTTACAGCAGTTCTTGTGGCTTCAGGCTGAGTTTAAACAATATGAATTCACTGCTCCCCAAAAGCACTGGAAATATTTCCCATGACAGAGGCAGAGTAGGAGCAGAACTGATTTCGGTGCTCAAGTGCACCCACTACAGCCTCAGCTCAGAGCCTGCTCAGGGGTCACTCCAGGCTTTGGGGGCTGTCAGAGAATCATGGAATCACAGACTGCTTTGGGTGGCAAGGGACCTTAAAACCATCTCAATCCAACCCTCCTTCCATGGACACCTTCCACTGTCTTCCTTAAAGAACTCCATGAATCCCCACAATCCTCCTCCACCTCAAATCCAACACTCCCTGCAGTGATATTGCAGCTCCCCAGGGAAGGTTATCCAGTATTTTGCCCAAGACTCTTCTGTAACACAAAGGAAAAATTGTGACTCAGAGGCCTCTGCTCCAGGTGTTCCCACCTGAGGTGACGCTGTTGGAAGGGAAGGAAAGCACCATCATTCCTCCTGGGCAATAACCAGGCCCAGCCAGCTCTGGCCTCTCTTGCTGAGGGCTCTCTGGCTGCAGCAAGTTCCTTAAGTTTAAAAATCAACCACGGGGCTTATTTCACAGAGGAATAACTGAAACCAGGTCTGTCCTAATGAGAAAACCTGTCTCCAGTCTATGCTAAAAACTCAGCCTGTTGTTGGTTTTCCATGCCTTGAGTACTACAAGGGGAAAACCTGCACCCTTCCAAACTGGAATTTGTGACTGTCCTAGAAACCCTGTGGTCTGAACCAAAGTTAGGCGCCCTGCTATGGTAAATCTGTTGGGATTTTTAAAGCTGAGAAATTAAAATCTAATTTTTTCCTCTGTGGGTCTGCATGTCTGGGCTCCCACTGCTGCTTCCTGAGCTGCAAAGGCATTTTATTGTTCTGAGGTTCCACAAGTACAGTCAGTCTGTCTTTCAGTTTCCCCAGAGGTCAGAGGGAGCTGACAGATTCTCAGTGAGGGAATGCAGTTCACGTTTCTATGCACTCAGCTGGGCACTCCTGCCTCTGACCCTGCCTCGCAGCCAGCTCTGTGTGGCGCAGGCAGGGGAGAGGCAGCGGGGCACAGAGATGGCTTTGAGACATCCCTGATCCCTGTGCCCAGCTGGGGCTGCTCGGTGTCTGAGCAGGACCAGGAGCAGGGCTGGCATCACCCACTGCCTCTGGCCATGCCACAGATGGCACCAGCAGCTTCCCGAGCTCCTGCATGTCCTGATGGCAGAGGAGGGACAGACAAGCAGGGATGAGTGGTGTCTGCTGCAATGTGACCTTCACATTCCATCCATGCATTGCTCCCTCACAGACACACAAATGGATGAAGTAAAAACCTGCGAGTCGGGTTCAGATAATGTTCTGGAAATGACAAACAAATGTTTAAATGTTGTTTGAATTGCGGCTGCTGCAGAGGAAGGAAGATCATTCGCAGATTTGTCCCGGAGGACTTCAGAAAGAAGAATGGTATCAAAGGAGGGGAATGCTGGCCAGAATGGAGCTCGGGAGCTGCTCTGGCTGCTCCTGAAGCCAACCTGCTCCCACAGCACTGTGCTCTGCACATCAAACCTGCCTTGACCCTGCCCTCAGTGCAGACCATGAACGTTGATCCTATTTCAGGGACGTGTGGGTGGCAAAGGGATGAAAGGACCCAAATCCTGGCACCCAGGGCCGGGCATTGTCCCCATCGGCTTCAGCAGCACTGCCAGTGAGGCATGAGCTGCACTTGTGCGTATTAACAGCTGAAGGGTTTTAAAGGAGGAGGTTTTGTCAAGCAATAAAAAGATGCATTAACCAGCTTGGAAAATAGCACGGGATGAAGTGGATAAACTTTCCCAGCAAAAGGTCAAGGTCCTCACAGCTTATGGATCCCACAGAAGGGCAAATGTGCTAAGGGGAGTATTTACAGTGATGTCTTCTGACTAATACCAAGTACATAAAATTAATATGGGTTGAGAAAAAGAACAGCAAGAGAGAAAGGAAACTCTTTCATAAAGAAACAAACATTTTCAATGTAATTTTACTGATGTGCACTTTGAATACAACCCAGCAGAGATGCAGGGTACTGAGAAGAGTCAGCACAAGCATTTTTCTGTTTCTTAAATAATATGATTATTTTCTTCTTAGCAGCAGTAGGAGGTATTAATTTTACAGGAATAAAATTAAGAAGTCTAGTTTAGTAGATGTGCTTTGCCTATATTTCAACTTTTCCCACCAGGAAAAAAAATTAATAAAAATACATTTCTACTCAGTGGCACATATAGAATAAGGTGGCTCATAATTACTCCAAGCACAGTGCTACAAGTTGCTCAATATCTGCTTGTTTATTACTGGAAGTGTTATCAGAATATGAAGAGAGCCTTGCAATACTAATCCCAGCTGTCTGGGCCCATCACATGATGTTGGCTGACAATTCCTGTGATTTACTGCACCAATGAAAGAAGGCAGCCGTGAATACGTTTTTGTAAATCAAGTCCATTGGGCCAGACTTGGGTCCTCAGTTACTCAGGCATAAGAAATGTCATAGCTCTTCGCCAGTACATAATTCAGGTGGTGAACTTGATAATATGGATGTAGGGCATTAAAAGCTGTTAGGATGGGTTACCAGGAGAAAATCACCTGGGCTCCAATACCCATGCAAAGGCTCATTGCTGCACACACGCTCTCTCTCTGAGCCTTGTCATTACCCAGGGACAGCAGAGCCATTTTTTCCATAAAGAAAATGTCAAGGTCTGTGCAGAATCACCCAGGTCTCATGTTCAGCCCTGCCCCACCATCAGCGAGTGTTCAGCAGTTAAACCCTGTGCCACGACACACACGAGTTGAGTTTAAATTTACAGCACATACCAGGTGTTCTTATTGTCCCTTAAGGGAACCTGGCACTGGGGCAGAATCACCTCTGTCAATATTCCGCTGCTGGGTCAATAAATCCTGATAGTCCATAAAAGTCAGTGAGCAAAACCGACACCTCGTAGGAGCCCGCGAGCACCTTGGGGTAAAATTCGGCACACTGAGTACCTGCCTATTAGTTAAAATGATTCTGCATTTAATGTCCCTGAGGTACAGGCAGCACTTGCACTGCTTTTAACAACCTCCTAATGCTCAGAGCTGCGTTACAGCCCCGCTCTGAGCTCCTCACCACGCAGGATGTGCAAATTGAACGGCACGTGGGCTGCCAAAACGATTTCTCCAAGTGGCAAGGCAGCTTTCTGAGTGTTTGCACACCAGCTGAGAAATATTCACCATTTTCCAAGAGGTCCATGGGTTCCCATCACACTATTGGGGTTTCAGGGATGAAGACAGCCAGAAACCTTTGCTCTGTGTTTTTTAAGATATAAATTAGTTTTCAGCTACTCACAAGGTTGCTCTCAGACACTCTGGAGCAACTCTCATCATAAAGAAACAGAATCCCCAAATGATTTGCATTGGAAGGGACCTTAAAGCCCATCCAGTCTCACCCCCTATCACACCCCCTCACACCTCCCACTGTCCCAGGCTGCTCCAAGCCCCAATGTCCAGCCTGGCCTTGGGCACTGCCAGGGATCCAGGGGCAGCCCCAGCTGCTCTGGGCACCCTGTGCCAGGGCCTTCCCACCCTCACAGGGAACAATTCCTTCCCAATATCCCATCTAAACCTTCTCATGGTTTGAAGGCAGATAGTCTTCAACTCAAATGACCCAGTGCAGGTTTTTGAAGTTAAATTTATTTACCCCACCTGACAAACTATTTCCTAATGTTTCTTGGTTAAAAATTGTATGCAAATTGAACTGAGGATGTTTTTTTCCTCTCTAAATCCAGAAGTCAATCCCATGCAAGCTGTCATGAGCATGAACTCTGGCAGATCAGAAGGACCTAACCCATGGCACTGAGTGCACATAACAGACAAAGAGGTTTGAAAATATTTTTTAAATGATCAGTTTTCTGCTGCCCTTTTCATAACAGATTTAGAGCACAGTTTTAATGAAGGACAATTTTTTTCCTGTTATAAAGATAGTTCACGTTTAAACTATAATTTTCACTTTTTTTTCTTCCTGGAAATGCCCTTTAAATGCACTTGAAAATTGTCCAACATTAAAATTGGAAGCTTAACCTTATAATATGTGATTCTATGCTGAGATTGCTAATGATCATACAAACCAATAAGTAACTTATTTGGCATCTGAAATGATAAGCAAACCACGAAACAAGCAAACTAAAAGATTTCTTCACCCAGCTGGCAAATTATTTACAGGCTAAAAAATCCTCTACAGACAGACTTATAAAAGTGAATGACTTTCAAGCAGAAGGAAAAAATGAAGTCAATCGTCTGAAGTTGCTCATTATGCCTCATTTGTTCAATTCTTATCTTGATTCGGTCATCAACTCTCTACTTGCTTGTTAAGATGGTCAAGCCATGAAAACAAAGTGATATTTGTTCACATAACAACGGTGAACCCTTATATAGCATTTTTCATCATCAAATCTCCGAGCCTTCTGCGAAGAAGGAAAGCTTTGTTATTTATCCCCAATTCAGATAAGGAAATTACAGCAGGGGGATAATTGCAGAGCCAGAAATAAAACTTCCGAGTCCCAACTAATGGCCTGAGTAGCAGCACAGGGCATTTTATTAACACAGGAGACAGCTGAGGTCAAGATGGGCAATTTGAGCATCGCAACTTCTGAAGCACGAGGAGGAAAGTGCACCTGAAAGAAGTCATCAATTCAATGAGTGCTTTACACTGGCACTCCAGACCTGAACTGTGCTGTTAACTCCTTCTGCCCATGCACAAAGACTTCACACCAACAGTCCCTCAGCAAGAAAGGTCATCAGGAAGATGCTTCATTTATTATGGTATTCCAAGTATTTGGAGTCCAATAGGATTTCATTTTTTTTCCCATCAGAAAAAATACATGTTTCTGCTGGAAAAGGACTTCCATGCTATTAGAAGGTGTTTTAAACAATGCCAAGACAACAGAATTTTCCTCTGAAGAGATTAATGAGTTTCAGAATGATTTCTCAGGAATTTCATGCTGTGAAATAGGTTTGTTGGGAGCTAATGTTTGGGGGCGAGAATGAGAGAGGCCAGCAAGGAGGATGTTGCTGGGGAGGTTTGCTGCCCACCACCCAGTTAAGAACTGGAAGTGGATAAAGCTTGATTCAACTTTCACAAAGGCCCTGGGCATCCTGGGGGACTTTAGGCACCCTGGTATCTGCAAATATTGCAACTGGTGGTGCACCAGCGACTGAGATTTCCTGACAATAGTGAAATTCAAGGAGCGGTTTGGCTTGCTCAGGGAGATGGGAGGTGTAAGGCCATGGCTGACTGCCCTGGGGGGCAGAAGGGCACAGGAAAACTCCGTGATCTTCATGGAAAACTTCCTCCAAGTACAAGAACAACCCACCCTGATGAGTGGGAAGTGGAGCAGACGTGGCAGAAGGCTGACTTGGCTGGACATGGAATCCCCGACTGAATTCCAGCACAGAAGGAAAGTGAACAGAAGGTGGAAGCGGGGACTGTCCAGGAGAACTATGGAAGCCTGGTTTAAACTGCAGGGAAAAAATTAGGGAAGGCAAATCAAATCCCAGGTGGAGCTGAAGGCGGCAAGGGATGCTGTGGATGGTTAGAAAGGTTCACCCACAGGTACAGCTGCAGGAAACAACCAGGAAAATGTGGGTCACTCCTGAATATGTCACCAAAAACCACTGACAGAGGGTACAAGGGAGGGATGAGGCACTCAGTGAAGGTTTTGCCTCAGTCTTCACTGCCAAGGCCTCCTCTCAGGCTGCCCATCTCCACAGTCCTGGATGTCTTTGTGCGGGGCAGGGAAGTCTGAACTACAGTAGAGGAAGACTTTGTTAGGAATCACTCAATCAAACACCCTAAGAGAGGTCTGGGAGTGTGCAGGAGAAACACTGACATCATCCTGAGGCTGCTTTTTGTGTCTTTCAACTGTTGTGGCAACTGATGGATCCTTCTGGTGACTGGAAAAGGCAACTTCCATGTCTATCCTCCAGACAGGCAGGAAGGAACAACACACACCCACATTCAAATTCTTGTTGACTCTCACCTCAATCCCAAAGGTTATGGAGCAAATCTTCCTCGCAACAATCCATTTAATCACTTAATATTGTGATTAACAACTTGGACAATGAGAGCAGCAAGTTTCCAGATGATACCAGAAATGGAGAGTGAGGCTGCAGTTCAGGGGCAGCTCAGCTGGCAGGAGAAGGCAGCTGACACAAACCTTCCAGCATTCCAACAAAGCAGACAGGGAGCTCTGCAAATCGAAACCCACAGTGCAGAAAGCAGCTCCAGGAAACACAACCTGGGAGCTGAACAGGAGCTGGCAGCGATGGTGACAAGTGCCACCCTCATGCCGGATTCCATCTGCAGGAGCAGAGCCAGCAGGTCAGGGAAAGCAATTCTTACTCCTTATTCAGCCCTTGTGAGGCTGCATCTGGAACAGAGTGTCCACTTTTGGGTTCCCTGTTACAAAACACTGACAAACAGGCAAAAATTCAGCAGAACGGATCAGGACGATGGGGGGGTTACAGCACATAACTCAGGAGAAGAGCTGGAACAAGTCTGTTTGTCCAGCATGAGGAGAGAAGCCTAATTCCTGTTCTCAACCCAACAAAGCCCTGAGCAACCTGATTTAAGTTCCAAGTCAAGCCTACATTCAGCAGAAGGATCTCCAAAGGTCCCTTCCAACTTATATTCCTCCACAATGTTAATGGTTTCTCCTTCACTGGTGCTTCTCAGAGTGCATTCACGGTAAAGTAGCATTTTAAATAACGATTCTGACTTTGTGCGACACTCTCAAACGCAATACAAAATTCCATACATATTTGAGAAGGATCCAACTGCAGGTGAGGAATAGCATCGCCTAAAAGCCAGTCAGCCAGAGCCAATTAAAGCCTGATCAACCTCCCCTGGCACCAGAAGGCCTAATTGAACTTCTCCCCTCTGTGCAAGATGGAGATTTTTGCCTTCTCCACAGAAGCCCAAAACGAGGGCTTCACTGCTCAGAGCCTCTGCAAAGCAGGATCATTATCAAAACATAACAATCAAAACAGGAGATGTCTGCATTGATTAAAATAATGTTATTCCACCCTCTCAGAAAAGAGAAAAAACCACTTCCCCTGCAAAGAGCTGACCTCAGATGTTTAGTCCCAGACACCCATTTTTACCCTCCTGGCAAAGGGAGAAGTGAGCAGGAGCAAGTGACACACAGGCAGATTCAGAATTAAACTTCAAAAGCAACTGGTTCATTAGCGTAACACGAGGGAAACCACGACGTGTTTGAATGATTGTTTGCTACAGTCTAATAAAACCTGAGCCTGGTTTTAAAGAGAAGAAAAAATAAAGCTAAAAATGCATGTTGACTGAAATATATAAACTTACAGTGGAAATCAATTGGTATTTATAGCTGCTGAATAATGCACTCATTACTATTCATTCTCATTACTGTGCATTTTGCAACTGTCACAAAAAATACAGTGACTGACTGACAGCTTTTAAAATATTTTTATGCCTCAAGAACCAAAATAGCTGAAAGAGAGCTGGAATTTCGAATTCAAAAAGACTGGACAAACTGCCAGCAGTGCAGCAATCTAACCTTCTCTTAATTGCTGGTTATAAGTTCAAATCTCCCCACTATTCTTTGTTAATTTGAGTAGTCATTTTGCTTTTCTTCTTTTTTTTGGGGAGGGGGGAATCATGTTTCACTTTTGTGTGGCTTTGTTGAGTGAAAAATCTCTGTATATCAGGAAGAGTACGAGCAACATTTTCCCCTAATTAGTCCATAAAAATGCTAATTTCTCTAATGAATCAGATTGAAATATCACAGGAGTAGGTAATAGCACAAATGCAGAGTTTGCTTATGGGCTAGGCTTTTGTTAATCACTACCACAGCACTGGGCAGCTCACAAAGCCAGCACTTTAATGAGGTTAGAGAGGCAAAACATGCTCATCTTAATTTTTTTGTGCAAAAAAGAGACAGTTACTTGCCTGTGCAGTCACAGCACCCTTGAATTCATGTCTATAGGTGAAGAAAACCAGATCCCCAGCATTTACATCCTAGCTTTTCCATCCCCACACACTCAGCTCCTCTGCCTGTTTACTCAGGCTGAGGATGGGGCCATAAATCTTTATTCTGCCCAATTTCATTGTTAACACAATCCATTTCTGAGACAGATAAAATAATACTTCCCTCTTTTTCATGGACCAGTAGCTAATAATGTCACCAGTTTGAATGATACAAGGCTGAGATCATTGTCTGTCTGCCCCACAGCATCTTTCTCTCTAATTTTTTTTCCTGCCCTTACACTTTGGCTCCTGCCTTCTGTGCTGGCACATACTGAGGCACTTGTATCCAAGCTGCAGATCTAGGAAGGAGTGGTCTCTCCCCAAGTAAAAAATCTAGGAGAATCAATGAGCTCTTAGAGGAAATCTCCTAGGGTTTGACCTTCAGGGTGGCCTTTTACTCTTTAAGCCCCATGTAAAACAGCGATTCTGCCAGTCAATCCTTAGTAAAAGATTTAAAGAAAGGCACTGTTGCCGATTGGCGACACCAGAAATCCAAGCAGGAATTAAGCAGCTTGAAAAAGCCTTTAAATTCAACTCACCATTCTCCCCCAGCTCTCCATATATTCTTTATGGCCCTGTATTCCCTCAGCCCTTTGATCATTTTATATTGAAGTAGTCTCTTGTTTAATACGCAGCTAAGATGACTGCAGGATAACATCAAAACAGGAGGGAACAGAAAGAACATGAAAGAATATGAAGTCAATGGCTTTGCCAATCACAATACACAAACAGGGCTGGTTAAAAGGCCCGGCATTACAGAGCTGCCTTTATGCTCTCACAAAGCTTCACGCAGCGTTAAGACCAACGACAAACTGAGACTAATGATTAAAACCACACTGGGCTGCCTTTCTTCTGCTTTAATTGTTGCTTGCTTTGCTCAACAGATCTGCAAAGCACCTATCTCTGTCCCACAAGTTCACTGCACCAGCTGGTCTCACCATCTTTCTGTCAGGAGTCAGAGTTTCCAAGCCAGGGTTTCCAATAAAACATGGTCCATCATCCTTGTGCCATCCCAGAATGGTTTGGGTATGAAGGGACCTCAACGTTCATCTCATTCCAAGCCCCAGCCATGGGCAGGGATACTTTCCACTAGACCAGGTTGCTCTAAACCCCATCCAAACTGGTCTTGAACACCTTACAAAGGAGCTCCAAGCATCCAGCAAGTTCCAAAGGTATTTTTGACAAGAAGCAAAAAAGGAGAAGAGTTTTCATTGAAATCTCCCTTGTGCTCCTCTAAGAACATCAACCCAAGTCCACAAAACAAAACAGAAACATATCCTAGTTACACGATACTTTGTCTTCTTGATCCCCAACAACTTCCTGGTGCAGTGTTCACACACAAATCCACAGCATGTTTTGGACACCAGACAGACGGAAAAGCCGATGTCTTCTGTCTAGAACTCCTCTCACATTTGGTTTACATGCCATATTTCTTGGCTGCCTACACTCATGTTAATCTGCTAGAATCACTTTACCCACTTGGAAGGCGGCGTTTCACTTGTAGTCAGTTCTATTATTCATCAGACAGCCACGACGGCAGCTCCGTGAGCGCCTGCTAATTATCCTTCCCCGCATGGCACAGACAGTCGCGCTCTCGGCAGCAATTCATCCTTCCTCCCTCGGAGCCACGCGGTGGGAGCTGAGGCCCATTGAAGTCGGTGACAAAGGCCCCGGTGATCTCAACTGTGTCGGGAATTCATCTTTAAATGGGAAGGGACCTGCCTAAGTGTTATTTAGTGTATGATGTCAACAGCCCGAGATAGCAACTGACAGGAGGAGAACGTGCACATCACCAGTGGGGCCAGGACAGGACACAGCCCTCGGGGGCTCTGCTCGCTGTCACATCCCTGTCACAGGGCCAGACAGGATTGTGCCACATTCCCATTTCAAGCTGCCTCCTAACAGGGAACAGCTTCAGGTCTGCTCAAGCCCAGTGTGCAGTTCCTGGGAACTTTGGGGGTGATGGAGAAATCCCATTTGCCTTTTTGATTTTTCAGATCCAGTGTCTAAGAGGGAGATGTAATCCCTGTTGCAAAAGGAGTTTGGAACAGCCGTGGCAATATAAATTCCCAGTGTGCACTGCTCCTGAACTTCTTTAATAGAAGCAAGAGCTAAAAGGACAATAAACGAGATGGCAAAGCAAACTTCCCCTGACTTCTTTTTTATTCACCCTCCTAGACATGCTGGCAAAGGAGAGACCATAAAGAACATGAACATTGTCCAAAATGCTCACTTCTTACACAAAAAGTTGTAGTTTTCACTGGAAAATGTCTTGTGGATGTAAATGAGAAACGGAAGATAAAATCCGAGCGTTGATTAACACATTTTCTGAGTCACAGCAGGCTTTGAGGATAATTTTGCAGCTTTGTTTGGGTTTTTTTCCCTTCCAAATAAGCTATCGTGACTTGTCCTCTCCCTCACCTCTTCCTACTGCCTTAATCCCCCTCACTTACATAAACCAAAGTGCCTCACTTTCGCATCTTCTCACTCCCATTCCCTTTGCCTGAACTCCCAACTGGAAAGAAAGCTGGAGAGAGACTACTTGTGAGAGCATGGAGTGACAGGACAAGGGGGAATGGCCTCAGATTGAAGGAGGGCAGGTTTAGATTGGATATTAGGAAAAATTCTTTACTCAGAGGGTGCTGAGGCCCTGGCACAGGGTGCCCAGAGAAGCTGTGGCTGCCCCATTCCTGGAAGTCTAAGGCCAGGTTGGACGGGGCTTGGAGCAACCTGGGATAGTGGAAGGTGTTCCCTGCATGGCAGGGGTGGCACTGGATGAGCTTTAAGGTCCCTCCCAAAACTTGTCTGGGATTTAGGCTATAACTTCTCCAGGTTACAGCCCTGAGGATGAAGCCACCAATTCCTGCAGCCAACACTGATGCCAGTAAACAGCTCCAGTCCCACAGAGGTTTTTGTATTTGGTGATGAGCTTTGTAGAGCAAAGCTGTTCCTCAGGGCACAGCTCTCAGCAGGCTGCAGGAGCACAGCCAGGGCTGGGGCTGAGGAAGCAGCACAAGTCCATCAAGTTTTCCCCACGTGAGCAGAGAAGGGAAGGGATCTGTCTCCCGAGGGCAGCAGAATGAGGAGCCAAGCTGCGAGCAGTTTGCAGCAGGTGCTTAGGAGCAGCAGGTTTTTAGCAGCCACCCTGCCCAAAGCAAGCTGAGAGATATTGTGAGTAAGTCCATCTTCCTCATGTGGCTAAAACCCACAGGTAATAGCCTGGAACTCAATGATCTTAAAGGTCTTTTTCAACCTAAACAATTCTCTGGTTCTAATGGAGAAATTCTCTGTGTGCAAGCTACATTTCAAAAACTTTGCCTTAAAACAGATCCTCCAAATCTATTAAAAAACCTGTTCAAGCCAAATTCGCAGCCCAGCCCACGAGATTTTATTCAAACATATTTTTCTGTGCTTCTGTACCAACTGATTTCCACTTGCTGGTTCTTTGTTCTGGGCAAGGCTCATTTTCCCTGTGCTATTCCAGTACCACCAAAGCAGCCAGGTGACCTCTGAGGACAAGGGAAATCCATGCTCCTCACTCAGGATTGGTCTCTGGAGCATCTAAACCACTGAAGCCTTATACAATCTGAATTTGCTTTTCTGACACCTCCTTATATGTGGTTTTTTTTTTGTTTGTTTTTTTTTGTTTTAATGCAGAAAATTATTGCTTAAATTACCAGCAATTCCTATGTATTCGAAGGACAAAAAGAAGAATGATAAAAATAAATAATGATTCCTATGTGATCATGACAAACTGGTGTAAAGAAAGATGGGTTGTAAAAGCTACCTCAAAATACAAAGCAGAATCCACAAGAGCAACACCCCAGATTAAAAACAGACAGCTAAATAAATAAATAAATAAATAAAAATCAATGTGCACTGTACTGGTTGTTCACAAAATTAGACAATTAATTCTGTGTAAACCAACCTATCAGGAATCCACACTGTGGGGATTCTGAGAGCTGATACTGCAGAACACTGGATTAGAGAAGAATGCTCTAATGAGATCCCCGGAGAGTCTCCATGGACTTGGACCGTCCTCTCCAAAAGACCATTTTTACCCCATTTAACTGCCAGTGTGTTGCATCTCTGATACACACGTGAACAAAAAGAAAGCACAAAAGAAGAAAACCCCCAAATAAAGAGCACTGTTAACACAATTACCAGGACCAAGGAGAATGGAGCTCTTCAGGCTCAAAAAAGACATTATGTCATTTTGAACATATAGGACCCATCAGAAAGAACATCTGTATATTAAACCCCACTGCACTTAAAGCCACTTACAGCCAGAATAGCAGCAGCATAAAGAAAGCTTTTACACACAGGGGGATGTGAAAAAAACATAATAATAATAAAAACATAAAATCACATTGTGCTCGCCAGAACAATCTGCAACCTGGCTTTTATTAAAATTTTATCTTTCTTTACCTAAAGACCTAGCATAGAGCTTGCCAAGTGCAATAAATGCCCCAGTTTAACATGTGATTTTTCAAATAAACCGGAGAAAACCAAACCCAAAATGGTTGTATTTCAAAATGATCACTTGCTGTAAAATAACAGCTGGAAAACAGGAAGGCAGAATATTTTGATGAGGAGCTTAGTAGTAGGGTTGGAAGCTGTTCTTCTATTTGCAGATTCCCTGTAAAAACATGTATAACCACATTTATGCCTTCAATCTGAGCAATCAATACTCTCAGCTTTCAAAAAGCTTTTCCAGGGAAGCCTGTGGATTTTTCTTACTCGTCTGCTATACAGAAGCGTTTCTGAAAGTGAGGCCTGAGATCAGAGAGGAAAACCCCTGAAAATTTGAAATGAAGTGCAAATAAATAAACAAGCCAACAGAGAAACCCTTGGAAACATTTAAGCCAGCCTTAAATTAAGGTGAATTAGTGCATTTCCTCTCCAGCTCTACTATTAGACTTCATGCAAGGACTAAGTCTCTGCTTCAGTAGCAGCAGGTGCTGGACAGCACTAACTGTGAGACCAATGTTTATTTCCAACAGTGCTGTGTTTGAGGAAATCAGCAGGTTCAAGAGTTAATGGGTTAAGGAGCTAATAGGAACACCCAGAGCTTAAGCATTAGGCAGTTAATGAATGCAAACCATGTCAGTAAATGCTGAATTCTTACTGTGCTGCTGCTGTTTTACCTGGGCCAGCTGATGGGACATCCTCTGTCCCCACCCCCCCTGGACCATGGGACACCCCAAAAGCCAAGCTGGGAAAAGCCAACAGGAGATTGCCCATGGACAGCCTCCATCAGAGCCTGCTCTCCACAGGGAACCACTCTCCAGCATGTTTTAATCACCCCTAATTGATTTTACAACACCAAGAAACTGAGAAAGAGTTCAAATACAGTCTTTGAGTCCTAATATTTACATGGGCAAACATTTGTTTATCTGTCAGCTGGGTAATCTCAGGGCCTCTGTAGAGCCTGGGACAGCCTCTTAAGTAGCTTTCCCCAGTTTTGATTAGCTGACTGCAGAGCCAGCCCTATAAATATTCCTAACATTTGCACCCAATGGACCAAGTATTTTGCTGAGCAGACTAATTGGTTCACAACCCCTGCTAAGTATCAGCCCTATCATCCCCGACTGCCATAGGCTACGATCATCATTAGCCAAGTGACAATCTCCTGGAGAATTTGGGCTCTTTAATCTCCCTTCTCCCCGAGGACACCACACTTATTATGGGTTAAAGCTCTCCGAGTTGGCTCTCACTCCTTTGCCAGGCTGGATCCCCAGCACCGAAGGAAACACCTCCTGCAACCTGGGGGCACAAAGGAAACTCATGGCCACGTCTCACAAAAGGCGCCCCAGATCTTGGCGCAAAGGGACAGATCCTTCCTGCACACATATTTCTGCAATTCCACGGTTTCCAAGAGATGTATGAATTCACAGATCCCTGACGAAAACAGTCCTTGATCAGCATCAAACCCCACTAACCCCAAAACATCCCCGTTGGGAAAGTTCCAGGGGCTGCAGAACCACCCCCTGTGCTGAGCACACCTGCCCTGAGACCCAGCAGTGGTGGGGACAGGAGCACTGGAGAGGGAGGAGCAGAGAAGCAGATGAAACACAGGTCAAATGCTGGAACAAAAGGTGAAAAAGAGAATAAAGGTGGGAAAAGGAAAGGCAAACTGTGAGATGATGTCAGGTCCTCAGTCAGGCAGAACCCACACAAAGAGGAGCAGACAATGCAAACCCCACCTTGTTAGGGCTGGGACAGAAATCTGGAGGTTTCTCCGTGCTTTGTTTCATCAGGAAGAAAGTTCTGCTCTTAAACTTGAGACATCCTTTCACATGTTTTAGATCTGGAGTGTTTTTTTAGTTCAAAAGACATACAAATCACAGACACCAATTTCCTGAAATACATGAAAAAAAACCCCACCACAATGAAGAAGGACAGACATCATCTCCTCATTGCACCTCTCTCTATCCAAAAGGACAGCAAACACCTTGGCATGGACAAAAAGCCCTTCCTGGCCCTCTGGAATGCCTGCTTTGACACCAAATTCTTCCTCTTAAAAACACCTGTGCTCACTGATGCTATTCACCTGATAAATAAGATGTTAAACCACCAGTCACCATCTGGAGGTAGAAGGGAAAAATCCAGCTGTGCCCTGTTGGCCTTTCTGAGGTTTCCAGAAGAGACAGGGTTGTTAAGGGATTGAAGTGAAAGCAGCTCAGAGATGGACAGGGCCTCTCTTGTGTCCAAATTTGTACCAGAGCTGCCCCCTCCCATCACAGCAGCCCTCCAGCATGGAGAGTTTTATTTCTCCTTGAGCCACGCTGAGAAACCTCTGCAATCTGGAGCTTTGGAAAGCCTCCACATTCACATTTAATTTGAAGTTATATCCTCCCTATCAAAACATACCTGGGGGGCAAGTCACTTATGGGAAAAAAAAAAAAAAATAGAAGAAAAAGAAAATATGAATCTGAATCTTCTTGTCTGCTCTGAGTCATAACATCTGCCACAGAGAGTGCCAGTGCCACAGACACGATGATGTTCCTCAGAGAGGAGCACCCAAATGAAACAATATCCCAAAATAGAAGGAATCTGAACCACCTCTCAGGTAAGACCTAATCGTTAAATATTAGGAAGAAATAAACTTTATTATATGAACTTTCCAGCACTTCTGATGTGCCCACACAAGGCAAAAAACCCCAATTTAAATACATATTTATTTATAAATAGAAGGTATAAATGCACTTGGGTGCACACACTCATGCAAACACATTATAGGTGTGTAATATCAAATTTTGAAGTTCATAGCTCAGGAATAAATCTAAACATTTTATATGCTCCATATTGAGCTGCTTCACTTGTGTTTGTTTCTCTTTCAGGCACATCAGATGTTGTACTCTGATTATTTTCAGGGAAGATAAATGTAGTATCAGATTCAGAAGCCCATGGCTACAGCTACTGCCTGTTGCACAAACTGGTGCTGTGAAACAAAAATAAAGATATAGATACACAGATATAGCTCCCAAATGATTTTATTTCCCATGAACTGCCACGATGGTTAAACAATTCTGTGCAAAACCATACGTATAGAGTAATGTAACTGTGTGCACACATACATATATAAAAAACCATAAATATATATAAATATATATTTATAAACACTTTATCCACTCAAATTTCAGCCTCTTCAGAAACGACCAGGCCCCTCAGTTAAAAGGAAACTCTGAAAAGCCTTGCAGGAGACAGCTACAGGATCATCCATCCAGGGAGACGTTAATTTCCCATCCCTATATTTAGAAGCGACCTATGATCTAAAACATGAGACTTCCTCAAGGGTCAGAATAGATTTGTTTCATTTATGTAAGGGAAGTTAAATTCAGCAAATAGCCCCTGGCCTTCAGGAGGCTGAAGGAGAAGAGGGTTTCAATTGGATTGTTTTCTTTCCACAAAAAAGAAGAAAAATCACGTCAATAGGAAGCATCTGCTCAGCAGCCCAAGGTGCTCAAGATGCAACTGAGATGAGGATCCTGCACAGAATGCCTTAGAAAGGACTAAAATAATTATTAATAGTAATTTTTAGTAATTCAGATGTGCTGCTGATTTATTTTCGCCTTTGACACCGAGCATAACTGCATTCAAAAATCAGAGATGTAAAAAGGACTAAAAGAGAAAAGAAACCCAAGGCAAATATTAAAAGTCCCTTCAAGAAAGGAATGAGAAGAATCCTCAGGATTTCATGTACAGATGAAATGTTTCAAGGAACGGACATGACAGACACAAGCATTTATGAGAACAGGTGAAACAAGGTCAAACAGTCACTCCAGTGATCACACTGGAATTAAGACACAGTACATTTAGAACGAGAAAAAAAATCATAATAATTAACTTTGCGACCTGTCTGACACAAAAACGTTATTGATACAAAGGGCAGGATGATTAGGAGAATGATGAGGTGTTTAAAGTGCTAATAATAATACTTTCCCAAGGCAGGAGAAGAATTTATAAGGGCTATTGATCTCATGTTTCACGATGGAAGCCAAGCTGTGAGTGCTTGGGAAGAAGGGAAAAATTAAAACAAAATAAAAAAAAACAAAATAAAATAAAACAAACAAAAAAAATAGAATAAAATAATCTTTAAGGGACAATTTGCTCCTTAATTGTGATGAGAGTTCAAGGGAGGAGGGAGGAAGGTTTGGGGCTTTTCCCAGGGTGTGGAGTCATGTGGTGTTAGTTACTAACAGAGAGAGGATTCCAACTTAATTGGATCTTTAATCGGATTGAATAGGGTAGTTCCTACCTCTCTGCATTCCTAATGGATGTCACAATGTCAGGAGTTAAACACTGAAGGGCTGCTCTGATTTGAGAGCAGCTTCCAGGGGCTCCTTAGGCAAAGACAATTATTGGGACGGCCACGGAGATAGAAAATGATCATCAAGGTCAATATATTCCAACAGGATTTTGGAACAATTACTGCCCACTCAGTCAACTCTTACATGTAGGACACACATCCTTGCTTCATTTTTTTTTTCCCCAATAAATCAGTTTGTTGCCATTTATCAGTTTTCCTGGTTCCAAGAAGAATAGGGCCATAACCAGCCCAGTTGTACACTCTGGTCCTCGGCTTGCTGGCAGTGCAGAACGTCCATGGCTGTCCGAGGCAGAAACGGAGCTGCAGGTAATTGGAGCTCTAATTGATCAAAAGGAGTTTATGGTTCTGTTAAACAGCCCAAGGAAAACATGTTCCCATTTCCACTGAAAAGATCCTGAAATAACAACTCTCTTCCAATCCAAAAACAATGCAGGAAATGTTGCTAAACAAAGGTACCAGCTTTGGGATGGATTGTAAAACAAGAGCGTGTGTGAGTGATTTCCCTCCACATAACATTACAGAATATTCTCTGCTCTGGAGGCGAGAGGAAATTTTGGAAATTTTTCTGGAAAAGTGATTTCCAGTCCTGGCTAAAGAGCTCCAGTGACAGCAGAATTACCAACAGTCTTTAAGGCTTCTGCTTCACTTCCATTATAACTGAAGATGCACAGGAAAAACATCAGCGACAAAGTCACCTGGAGCATGGTCATGACTGAACCAATGCACTTCCCCACAGAAAAACCACAATATTACATTTAAATTAATGATTATCTCATTATTAGGCACTGAAAGCAGTTGTAAGAGGGTATTTCTTCTTGGAAAAAAAGAAGCCTCAATCACTGATCTGGTGAAACTATTTCAAGGGGACAAACATACAGAGAGAACTCATCAAAACCAGCCGAGACCACAGAGATTTCCCTGTGAGATTCCCTGAAAATCTGCTTTAATGGTAGAAATATGAACTTTGTAATTTCTTTTAACACTTGTGTGTGTAAAACTGGTACCAACAAAGTGGGGGCACACGAGAGACCACAGTGGCAGCTCGGTGCTGGAGTGGCACAGCACACCAGCGCCCAGGGATAGAGGACGTGCCCTTCGCTCCAGGGGAAGGTGGCACAACCCTCCTGCTGGGATCCCACCCTCGGCTCCATCCCGGCTCTTGGCAGCACCATCCTCTCCCCCAGCACCACAACACGCAGCCCATGGTGCCAAAAGCCTGGCCCATAAATAGGAGGTCTCTTTATCATCATTAACGAAGCCCAGAATCCAAAATTGCTGTTTTGACTGGGAAACAGATGACTCCAGCTCTGCCAACACCCAAGGTGCTCCCACTGCCAAAACTCACTTTGCTCACACATATGCTCCAATACTCTGAAACAGAAGCTCTGTCTCCAGCTGAAACTCCTTTCTTTTTCCTTTCAGTGCTCCTATTCCTCTTTTTTGTGCTTTTCATGCAAGTTCCTCCCTTTTCTTCTCTTCTTCCTTCCACTGCCCCTTCAATGCTCACAGATTTCGTGCCCTTTGGACCTTTCTGTACAGCACATTCTGTTGTGTGTTTTCCTATCCTCTGCAAATCATATCCAGCGACTCGTGTTTGATTGTGTCACACGAGGAATCCAGTCTCCATCTGAACACACCACAGTTCATTACAGTGGTTAATCACAGATAAAAAAAATTGCCTTTAATGTCTAATTTAAAATTGTCTGGCTCCAGCTCCCAGCTATTGGATCTGATTTTTCTTTTCTCTTCTTGATTAAAAAGCTGGATATGCTTTCCCCATGAAAATACTTGTCCCTGTAATCAAGTCCCCTCTCAATCCTCTTTTTGATGAGCTAAGCAGATTGAGCTCTAAATCTCTCACTGCGGGGAATTTCCTCCACTCTTCAAATCAATATTGTGGTTATTTCCTTGACTCTTCAGGTTTGTAAACCCTTTCTTTCAGCTGTTGACACCAAAACTGACCCTGGCTTTCCAGCACTCTCATGGACTCAGATAAAACCCCTGTGTAAAAGGATCCTACTTGTTCTTCAGCCTGCTGGGCTCTGGATCCCTGGAAGTGTCCAAGGACAGCTTGGACGGGGCTTGGAACAACCTGGGATAGTGGAAGATATCCCTGTCCATGGTAGGGGGTGGAACTGGATGGGATTTAAGGTCCCTTCCAACCCAAACCATTCCATGATTCTATGAAACAAGATTGCTGCTAATTCCACACACCAGCTTTGTTGGGTTTGTTTGGTTTTAACTGAGATTTCGTGGGATACCACATCTAACAGCAGAAGACTCTGCCACAAAGCTCAGCTATCCACATTTATCACACCTGTAACTCCACGAGGAACGGGCTCCCTTTCCAGAGAGGCCTAAATTACCTCTCTATTCCTTAACTCTATTTTAATTTGGTCTTCTATCAACTTTTCCATTATTTTTCTGGGATTGGTGCCAAGCTCTCCAGACAACCATCTATTACCTCTTCTGCTTTCCCCCTCTGCACATGGGCTTCTCCCGTATTCCCACAAAACACCGAGATGTGCAGGGTAATAGAGCCAAAAACACTCGGCCATCCTTGTATGATGCATTACCCCCATCTCTTCCAAAGAAAACAACCAAGACTTTTTCCAACAGATATTTTATCCCTCTGTCAGTGCTGCCTCTCCCTCCCACACCACTCCTGCCCACCCATCCCAGTTTAGCTGTCACACAGGTACAGAGATGCCAAGTCCACGGGCTGAGAACAAGCCATCACCAGAGCCTGCTCATGAAAGCTCTTTCAGAAGCTTCAGTGCTGTGTTTTAGCTGTAAAATTTGATTTTTGGGAGAATTCAGCTTTGACCCATCTATGTATTTCATCAGGAACTGGAGTGATAGGTCAAGAAGTAAGGGGTTCAAACTGAAAGAGGGGAAATTTGGGCTGGATATATGGAGGAGACTCTTCCCTGTAAGGGTGGGGAGGCCCTGGCACAGGGTGCCCAGAGAAGCTGTGGCTGTCCCTGGATCCCTGGCAGTGTCCAAGGACAAGGCTGGACAGGGTTTGGTTGCAACAAGATGATCTCTAAGGTCCCTTCCAACCCAAACCCCTCTGGAATCCTGTATGATATCAGCTCAGTGAGAAGTTTGTTTCCCAGGAATTCCCTCCCCCCACCACATCCCTTCGAGGCCCTGCTCCAAGAGCACATTTAGCACAGAGATTGATTGAACTTTCAAGTGCCAGCCCCACACTGGGTGATCCTAAGTGGACTGGACAGCCTCTCTTCTCCAAGGTGTGCTGCAAATTGCCGGATTAGCGGCGCACGCCGCGGCTCAGGCAGCGCCCAGAATCTCGCCTGTCCTACATCATTTACCTGTGCTGAAATTACAGTTCAATTACTGGAGTAATATCTCATTCAGGCAGAACAAAGGAGGGAAAATACGCAAATGAGCAAATTTAAATTCACTTCATTTAAAGGACTAAAATTTTTAAGGGCACGTTGTCTCTCCGGGGACGTTTGGGTTCAGGGATTATAAAATACATAAAGCTGTAAATGGTTAAGTGGATTGTCACTGCCCGAGCGCCCAAACTTTACATACATTATTCTTTTCAATGAGTGCATTATGTAATTAGCACGGAAAATACACAACATTCCTGACTATATCCTATCCAGGGATAAAAAATTTGGTCTAACCACCCATTTCAGGGAGCTTTGTGCACAGACAAGCTCAGCATACATTTTGGAGGATCACAGTGGAATAGGTTTGTAGGAAGAATACTGCTTATCTGCTGAATACAAAGATTATTCCAATTTATTTTTTGTGTACACGTGATAAGATTGTGAATAACCCTCCAGGTTTGTTGCCTGTTGTGGTTTTCCTGGTTGGGTTTTTTTTTTTTTTTCAATAAACACTGAGCATGTTTTAATGCACCAAAGATGAAATTTTCCTCTTGCTATGCAGCTGGAATTCTGTGAGGTTTCACCACACAGGGATGTCTGACAGGGGGAATGGCTGACAAGGAAAATGTGCTGCTCTGGCAGGATAATGAGGTACAATGCTCCAAAGGCAGGATCCTGCACACCAGGAAGGAAATGGGAGAAATTTCCTTTTCTTCAGGGGCTGCATCACCAAATAACTGCATTACAAAAAAGAGAGAGAGGGACTATTTACAAGGGCATGTAGTGACAGAACAAGGGGGAATGGATTCCAACTGAAATAGTAGGTTTAGATGGGATATTGGGAAGGAATTGTTCCCTGTGAGGGTGGGCAGGCCCTGGCACAGGGTGCCCAGAGCAGCTGGGGCTGTCCCTGGATCCCTGGCAGTGCCCAAGGCCAGGCTGGACATTGAGGCTTGGAGCAGCCCGGGACAGTGGGAGGTGGGGGTTGGAATGGGATGATCTTTAATGTCCCTTCCCACCCAAACCATTCTGTCACTCTGTGATTACCTTCTGGTGCCACCACACTGACTGCACTTCACCTTTAATAAAGCTTTGCTCCATAATACTCCCCAAACAGCTCAATTTTCAGCAATTCCCTGGGATATAATGTGAAGCTGAAAAGGCAAGCCCAAGCCTTTCCCAGCAGGTAGGCACAGTCTGGACAGGAATTAGCCAAAAATCAGGGTGGGCAGAACCCCAGGCTGAGTGCTGCACACACACAGACAGCGGGGAGGCTGCAACCCCACAGGCTAAGCAGAGATCTTAAAAATCCCGGATTTAGGTGAAAGCCTAAGTCCAGCCTCACGCAGTCAACAGCAGAAAGGTGCATTTGTCATGCAGGTGGTAAACCCTGAGTAATCACCGTGGATTTCAGTGCCAACCCTGTCAGTTTAATGGAGCAGGTAGGGCTTAGCTCTGCACAGCTGGGACAGCCCTTTAATCACTGCTCCTCCGTACCCTGCACACCACAGTTGTCACTGGTGTGAGTCAGAAAACAGAGTATTCATTGCTGCTTCCAGTTATTTGTTCCCAGTCAAAACACGAGACAGGGATATGGCACTTGAGAGGAGCAGAGTCACAGAGCTCCCAGCACTCCTGCCTGCAGAGCCCACGTGGATCGTGGATCCTCCAGAAGCCCAAACGGCTCCAGTCAGGGTAACTCAATCACCCTCAGCTGAACCACACTCATTTGTATCAGTCAAGGACCTGAGCCATTACACCTCCTCCTCAAACTGGTTAGGTTGTAAATTAGATTTTCATCACTCCTGGGACAAAAACCTGACTCTGATGAGGTCACTGGGAGTTTGAGCATCCATTTCAGTGGCGCCATGACTTCACCAGTGGTTTGCCCGTGCAATATTCAGCCTGGAAGTCACCAAGGTTCATCAGGCTTTCCTAAAAATATGTTAAATAAAATCTGCTACTGGTACTGGTAGATACCAGTAGTTCAGTTCTGTGTCATTTTCTTCTGCCCAGATGTAACAAAAGTAGTATTTATCTCAAAGGAGTGTGGATGTTAATGACCAAAATTACTGCAGTTTTGACCAATGCCTCAGCAGAACTCAAAGCAAGCACTGAATACAGTTTACTCCCGTAAAAGTGAATAATAAAAAAATAAGACAAGACCTCCTCTGACTTGTAGCAGGCCACAACAGAAATCCTCTATAATCTATCCTCTCAATGGAATTTTACTGGAACAAAGTCATTGGTGGAGTGATATGAAAGAATAACTCATGACAAATAAAGTACTGGGCTCTAATATAAAAGCAATAACCCAAATTTTAGTTAATAACTTCACTGAACTCAACAAACAGATTGTGGTTTGCCCACGAAGAAGTACAGTCGGCAAAATTATCCAACCAACCATGGATGCAAGTGTACACACAGACCTGGATCACCCAACACAAACTGCCACAGAGGGAAGGGTTTTAGTGATGGGACAGACAGACCTATGGGATCAACCTCGGGAAAAACATGTGGGTGCTTCCAAACCTACAGGCAATCTCTTCTTATTAACCATTCTCCAGTTTCAGTAAACTGCAAAAATAATGGTGCATTCTGTGAGCATGTGTTAAAAACCCCCATTGGGTTAATCACTCCTCTAGCTGAAAGCATTGTTGGGGTGTTTTCTAACACAAAAAACAACTCTGCCCTGCAGTAATAATTTTACTTTCCCTATAAGCAGAGCAACCTTTCATCAGGACTGATTTTATTTGAAGCACTGGCGATGCACACTGGCACCAGGCATTTTTTTACTGAGACATTGTTCCAGTTTTCCATCGGGTTTAATACTGGAACAACACATGACAGGACAGAGCACTGCATTTTTCAAATATCCTTTAAAGCTGTGGGAATACACTCCTTAAAGGCAGCCCCTTCTCCTTTCAAGTGCCATACAAGCACAGCAGGCAGCATTCAAAGCCACCTCTTCTGTGTCAGCCAGCGGGGAAGGCTGACAGGGAATTGCTTGTGTCACACTCCAAAAGTCACCAAAGCAGACACACACTGAAAGGTGGATGGGCCCAATTCTGCTTTTTTTTTATTTTTCCTACTCCTCTGAGTAGATTTCTGCCTTTCCCATTCATTCCCGGCATGATGCTGTTCTGAACAGTGACTTAAACCTTGCAGAGTCATCCCATGAGTCTCCCAAAAAACAGAGAAGCTTGAAATGAGATTTCTGAAATCAGTAAAATCATCCAAGCTCTGTTGAGAGGTCAGAGGGCTTTGGCTCAGTGGAATGTTTAGAGCTCTTTGGGACTGGAGCCTTGTGCTTTCACTGCTTGGCTTGTTGGTAGTGACACCTCCTGTTCTCCAGGAGGGCACAGAGACTCCCCAGCCATCAGAGCCCCTTCACGTGGGTTCCTCCCACCTCTGAAGTTACAGCCCTCTCAAAACCAGAAATGCACAGCCCAGGTGCTGCCTTTGACGCTCTCATGAGGAGGAGGAGAAGGGAGTGCAGCAGCAGCATCAGCGGGCAGGGGACAGTGACACAGGGACAGTGACACAGGGACAGTGACACAGGGCCAGGCTGGGGCCCAGGAGCACTCCCAGAGCAATGCAAAGGCCCTTGGTGCTGCCCTGAGGATAAATACCACAGCAGCTGTCACCTGTCCATGCCTCCCTGACTGCAAACACGGGGAGGATTCAGCAGGGACACTGCAGAAGCTCTGGTTTTGGCACAGGGACAGTGGCTGTCTGAGGTCACCTGTCTGGAGCTCGGCTGGGGCTGTCCTCAGGCTGACAGCCCAGCTCTCACAGCCAGCCCAGGAACCAGATGGTAAAAATATCCTCAAAAGCTGCACTCTCACACCAACAGCCCTGCCCAGGCTCTACCGCTGGCTCTCCTCCCCCAGCTGCTCAGGCCAGCATCCACACATCTCAATTCTGCTGTGCCAGAGAACAGGAGCAAAGATGGGGATGGATCCAAGCAGGCTCGTCCCTGTCCTCCCCAACCTCCCCTTCACCCTCCCTTAACCTGAGACATCCTCACCACACCTCTGATTTAACTCCATCCTGTTGCAAGAGAAAAAAAACCAAACAAATGGAGAAAACCACCTGAAGTTAGTAATTTTCTTCAAAAATGAAGAAAAGAGAGGGCTAGCAAGGGTCAAAGGAAAACATGAAGACTGAAAAGCCCTAATGAAGAAAGCAACATATTTTTTGTCCTTTCATGGAACAGGATCTGCTCTTGGAAATCACACTGAAAACCACAAACTAGTTAAGCTGTAACAACAAACACTACTTTTAATGATAAACTGTTCTCCATCAGCATTTTTTTGATTTTTATACAGCCAGGTGCAATGAAGGAAGAAGGAAACATCTGCTAGGGAGTGCTGAAACCCCAGAAAATAACATCACCACAGCCATCACATACTGTGTGCTTCATGCAGGGTGCCTGGACATGCTGGCAGGAGAAACCTGAGGCACCAAATATTACCAAGTACCTTCATCTGTTTATTGTGCAGAGGCAATCACTAATCAGCATCTGGGAATGCAAATGCACTCGCAGAAATCGATGAATAAAACAGACAGGAGAGAGTAGCTAGGGAAAAAAAGAAGCTAAATACAACAACCTTGAGTTTTGAGCACTGACTTTGTTGCACAGAAACAACAGGGGGGAAAAAACCAACCCCCAACAAAGTCAACCAAGATCACAGGTAACTTAATCTTTACCTAAGTCTGTCTGAGCCTAGAAAGACAATTAATTACAAGTGCACAGATTATGAACGACAATAATCTTAGCCTAGGAATACCGACAATGAGCTGGGATTTGTTTCAGTGTGGTCTTAGCAGTTCCTGCGGGCACTGCTACAACATCCCCTCTAGTCCCATACCCAGTAAATCATGCAGAACTCAAGTTCTATGAGGAGAAATACCTGGATTCCTTTTCCTCATCCACAGGGAAGAAATCTTCCAGAACGCCACTGCTATTTAAGTAAAATGAATGCCATGACATCCTGCAGTTCTCCCAGCCCTAGCAGGCTTTTCCTAGGCACAGTTTTAGCAGGAAGAGGACATGTCTATATGAGCAGTGGGCAGAGCTCAAAAAGGGGGAGAAGAGTGGAGAAAAACGGTGCTGGGAACCCCAGGTCCACCCACACACACTGCAAAGCTTTGCTCCAGCTCCAGTCAGGAGGCCAAGGATGAAAAGCCCATTAGCAGCAGAAGTGCACAGAGCGAGCTCCTGGAACACATATCCTGGCTCAGGCCCAGCCCAAACTCATCCTGCTGGTGCCCTGTCCCTGTAACTCCACCCAACAAAAGTGCACAGAGTGGGGATGGGGCGATGCAGGGCTCCCTTCCAAGGTGCCCTCCAGAACTAAGGTGCAGCACATGTGGAGCCAGGGGTAACAAAAAGGGTCACTGAGCAGAATATAATTCATTGCATGTTGGTACTTAGGTACCTAATCATGATACCTAATCACGATAACATTTATCTTCCTTCTGCTCTTCGAGTACTAAACCTGTTATTCCCTTACACAAAAGGGATCTGTCAAGGACCCAGTGCCTGCTCTGAGGACAACCCAGCAGAGCTCTCCACCCTTGTGGGCCATGGGATAACTCAGACCCCAATCAAACTGCACATTCCAGTTTCCATTCCAAAGTGGAGCATAGGGGAACCCCACAGGCCTTACAGGATCCCACAGCTCACAACAGCACGAGGAGAACTGTTCCAACAGCACTTGGGAGATGAACGTCATCGTTAGAACTTGTCCCACTAATGATTTTGGGTTTTTAGGAGTCTACCCAAGAAAGGACAATTGAAACTTGTTATAAAACACTGAGCACATCACCACCAGAATACAGTTACAGGATTCCTGCTCTGTTTTCATACCCATGCTGCTCCCACACTCTGCTGGGACATCAGTTTTCATTCTCTGTGACTTAGGGTTATTATAGGGTGGGCTTTGTGCTAGCAAAGAACCCATGATCTGTAACAAAACTGAATTTCTACTTTACTGGACAAATATACCAAAAGAAATTGTGGCATCTTGGTGGGTTGCTAAGCAACCCAGAGCTCCAGTGTCACTTGTTTGTGATCAATTCAAGTCATTCATCGGGCTCTGAAGCACCAGCCCAGGAATTCCAACAAAATCTGTGCCTTGGGAAAGCCACGGGGACTTCCTGACACAAAATAACACTTTCTTTCCTCTAAGATAAACTCTGTAGATGTTCTTTTGATCTGTGTGATATGTTAATTCATTATTCTTAACATACTGCTAATGGGAAAAGCTATAATTAACTAACTACAGCATTGTAATGCGTGCAAGATAAACTGAACTAATTAGCAGTGTTTAAAGTAGTCCCTGTCCTCTCCCACTGGGGAAAGGAGCAGATCCTTTCTTATCACAGAAGCAACTGTCCCCAACACTGTTTCATGTAAAGAATGGATACCTTTTTGTTCCATTTTTTTTCTCCCGAACAGAAGTGATAAAGCATATTTTTATTGGCAAACAAGGTGGCTCCAATCCAAGCCACTCGAGGTACACATCCAAGCTGTGAATAATGCAATCTTTCATTTAAATGAAGGCTTATCTGTTGGGGGAGAGAAGTGGACTCTTGTATTTTCGTTCATGAAGTGTAATTACTGAAGTTACTCATACTAAATGCCCACAATAATTACAGAGTTAAATGCAATCCAGGTGTAGCATGCAGCCTCTTTATTTCAGCCTTACATTCAAGATTCATTTCATCCCTATTTTGATAAAAATCAATAATAAACAGGAAGAGTTTCGAAACAAATTGGTTTCCAAGCTGTGTGCTGCATATGGCAAAACTTCAACTTCTTGATCGCTGGCAGGTGTTTTTTTACTGAAGGTATTTAATGATAATTTCACATACACTGGGCAGTATTTCTAAAGAAATTACCTTCTGCAAATCTTGGTGTCCTATCTTGTGCATCTTACTTTAATGTCACATGATCTGGACTTGTAGTTCCTCTGCAAGCCAGACTCCACTGACAGCAGATGCTCAGCCTAACTGAGGACCAGAAACTGGTGAACAAGAATTTCCTAATTTTTTAACGAGCCATTGAGAGAGGGATTTATCTGGTTTGGTTGGGTTTTGGTTTTGGTTTTTTTTTTTTTTTTTTTTAATTTTTGAAAGATGAGGGAAATCTCTTACTTTTAAGCAAGAGAGAAGTGTTAACACAGCAGAAGTTGTACACTCTTGATACTTCATATCAGAAGATAAGCAGAGGCACGTGGGAAGCAATGGTCAGAGGATGGCAAGCACAGCTCCAACAGGGTAATATCTCACGTTCATAAATGGCCAAAAAATAAATAATTATATAAAGTACTGCTTTTTCACCCCTTTCCTTTCCTCACACCTGTATCTAAAATCATAATATTCATTATTTATTGTTTATGGAATGGGTTTTGGTGGAGCTACACAGCACATATTACTTCGGTCACACTAAACGAACCCTTGGCAACAAACCAGAAATGCCACCTGCCACCTCTCCGGTGAAATTCTCCAAAACCACGTTTCAAGCAAAAGTATTCCCAGGTAGTGCTGAATACCTGCACATAACCCAACACAACACAGCTTAGTCCCTTTCTACCCCAAAAGAAGCAAAGTGTCACTAATGCTGGAAGTGACAGATGAAAAGCCTGCGTACATTTGCTGTGGCTGACTACAGAAAACAGAATCTCCTTGGACTACGTTGCCAGGCTCACCGATGCTGTCTGATCGTGCAACACAAATCAATACCACCCAGCACCGACACCGAGCTTCCGAGATTCCAATAGCTCTCCTGCCGTGCAACATGAGCGCGTCGCTTCCCCAGTGAAAAAAAAAACCATGGGGACTTTGGTAATTATTTAGGTATTGCAGCAAAACCGCCCGAAACCTTCTCCAAAATCATCAGGAAAGCAGAAACAAGCGTTCGCCACAGAGGCAGGACATCCGGGCTCGCAAAGTTGAGCCCACCTAAAGCAACATGGGGCTGACCCGCCGCCCCCAGCCGAGCCCCTGGGCCGTGCCTCTGTCGCCCGGACCCTCCGCGCTGTCCCCTGGCCCCGCAGGGCTCCGCACCCCCGAAACTTTCCGTAGGCAGCGGCTCCTCGGAGCGCGGGGAGCCCGCCTGGCACCGGGGCAGGGAGAAGGGGCCGGACCGGCTCCCCGGGACCCCTGGGCCCCCCGAGCTGCACCCCGGGCCCTCCCGCCGGCACCTGCTCGCCCTGGGCCGGGCTCCGCTTCCTCATCGCTCCGCGGGGCGCAGCGCGGCGCCGCTGCCAGGTGAGGTGCCGGGAGCAGGAAAACCAGTTTTCAAATCAGAGCGATAATAATTAAAGCGAGCTTTGGGAGCCAGGCAGGGCGAGCCGGGGCGGCGGCGGGGCAGCCCCGCGGCCGGGCACCCCGCAGCCCCTCCCCGGTGCCCCCGCCGTACCTTGAGCCCGGGCGGGCGGAGGGGTCGCGGTGGCGGAGGCAGCTCCGCAGCCCCGTCCCGGCGCTCCGAATTAATCGCTCCACCCCGAAAAAAAAAAAAAAAAAAACTGGGGGGAGGAGGGAAGGAGGGGGAGAGAAAAAACCCAATGCAACCACCCCAAAGCCAGCCCCGCTCCACACCCACGAGGAGGGAGAGGGTCCCTCCGTGACTGGCATCGCTATCTCCTCCGGCGGAGCTTGCAGGGAGCCATGGCAACGAGCCCCCGCGCTCCCCACAGCCTCCCCCGGGGCACAGCCACCCCCGCCCCGGCCCCGGCCCCGCTCCGGGTCCCACCTGCCCGATCGGCATCCCCCTGGCCGGAGCCGGCTGCCAGCGGCGCCTCCGTCCCCGCGGCTCCGGGCGGCACCTGCGGACGGCGCCGGCAGCGGGAGGGAGGGAGGGAGGAGAGGAGGGAGCGAGGGGAGCCCCTGCCCGCCCCCAGCCCGGGGGGACCGTCCCGCAGCCGGGGCAGGTGCCGGAGAACGGCCCCCAGTGCCGGCCAGCCCAGAAGCGAGGCGGGAGGAGGATAAAGGAATGGCCGAACGGAGGGCACTGCCCCCGGCAGCAGCCCGGGATGCTCTCGCTTCGGTGTGGAGGGGCTCCGCCAAAATGCGGGCAAGGAGGAGGGAGGCGCTGCCGGGGAAGGGACGGTCCCCGCCTCGTCTCACCCCTCTCGCGGGTGTAGAATTGTCACTGCTTTTCAGAGGAAAGGATGAAGATTAAGAAAACCCCAACTGGGTTTAGCCCTTCCCTCCTCACCCCTCTCCCCCACTAAACCCCCATGTACCCAATCATCCCAACACCAAACCTCGGAAAATCCTCTCTTCCTCGTTTTTTTTTTGTTTTTTTTTTTACTAATGCCCCCCCTGTGTAATTTTTGCTGCGTGTGCTGTACATGACCACAAACCCAGCTCAGGTTCACATGTACGCTCGAGCGCCCAGACTCTGCCTGCATGCTTCATTCTCTGAGCCTTGCGTGGAATGGGCTAAATTTTTAAGTGATTGGTGAAGACACTCATCACAAATCTGCCAGTCATTGTCTTAAGCACTCCATCCCGAGAGGTGGGGAAGGTCAGACATAATAATTTTCATGAGGGCTCGGACTCCTCAGACGTTTCTGTCTCACTGCTGACCTTTGGGTGTTTTTCTTTTCTGTGAGCCTTGCCTAATGCAATGAACAATAATCATAAAGTAGCATTCACGGACATTAAACCATAAACCCACCCTACCGAATCACAGTGGCACTCCTGGGGATTATTAGCATTTGGGTTAAAGATTTTTGGGACAGTGGCAATTGGAATGTGTGGATGTGCTGGCCAATTGGTGTTGTTTATCTCCTGCAGATTTAAGTAGGTGAGCTTGCCTTTTGGATGGGAAGTAAATAATTAGATTTGAGGAAAGTCATTATAAAGATGGCAGTAAAAGAAAAAAGATCTGAAAACTGGAAGGGAAAAGGGCAGAATAGTTTAATATATTTGTTAAGTAAATGCAAAACCATTAAAACAGTGGTAAGTTTGCAGTCATGCAAAGTCAAGCAATCCATAGAGATAGAATTTTTATATTAAACTATACATAAGTGAACTTGCTCCAGTAGAAACGTCTGGAGCAAAGCACAGGAAGCTGCTGAGGAAGCTCTGAAGTTGTGCAGATTTCTGTGGGGCAAACACCCAGCCCAGAGCTCACCCAGAGGACTGGGAATCCTCCGTTTGGATCCTGCCCTCCACGCCAGACCCTGAATCGAGTCACTGTTCCATCTGAAGACAGTAAAATGTTATATTTACAGCACATTGCTCCCCAAAGCAACCAACAGCTAAGCAACAGGCCTGCGCCCTGTGAGCGGAAACTCGGGAAATAAATGGACAAGGAGGCAGCTCTGGAGGAATGTCTGAGGGCTGCCCATGGATTGAAAAGCCGTTTGATGCAGTACCAACGAGATCCACTCCAATCCAGAGGTGACTGGAGATTCACTGGAGCCTTGGTAATAACTGGAAATGCCGAGGGTGGGAAGCTGCTTGTCTGGGAGCAGAGATAAGAGCCAGGGAGAGCTGGCATTGCCCCTCCTGCCATTGCCAGGAGGATGAAAAACAGGGACAGCGACTCCCACTCTCCCCAGCCAATACTGAGTTCCTCCCAGGATGCCTCAGC
Source organism: Corvus cornix cornix (assembly GCF_000738735.6). Lineage (NCBI taxonomy): Eukaryota > Metazoa > Chordata > Aves > Passeriformes > Corvidae > Corvus > Corvus cornix. The sequence goes on along the minus strand of NC_046342.1, from coordinate 18,105,471 downwards.
AGTTCCAGGAGTTTCCAGGTTGATTTTTGCAGGGCTCTGACATGAAGAAGAGAGACACCAATTTAATTACCTCCAGACACTGCTTGAGGCAGGGCTGCTGCCAAAGTCAACTTCCCAGGCTGCCCATCCCTACACCCCCACCTCCCTGTGCCACAGAGGGAAGCTGGGCTTGCAGAATGCACCCCCACCCCTTAGACCTTCATTTCCCTGCTTAGCTGCCCCAACTTTTGGATCCTCTCTATCAATATGATTTTCCCAGGGTCTTCTCCCATGTTCAGGTTTGAGGCCATGGAAAGCATGAAATGGTTTTAATTTTTCACACAGAACCATGCACAACGCCTTTCTTCCACTAGGAAGCCAGCTGATGGAAAGGCCAAAATACAGCAGCTTACCCAGAGCTGCTCCTTGCTTGCAAAATAAAATGTGTTCCTATTAATAATAATAGTAATAACATGGCATTAACTAAATCTGTCTGAGAATTGGGTTTGCCTTAAGTGTAAATAGACCTAATCAATCGTGCTTCACATTTCGCTGGGCAATGAAATGGGGCAAATGTCATCGCACTTAAGTCTGCACCAAACAAAAATAAAGACAGAGAAGCTCAGTGTGGTCCTCTCTGTGTCTCACAAAACTGCCCTTTATTTTGGGATTTCCTGCTGAAAATCAAGGAGCCTTTTCATCAGACCCACTCGCTTGATGTGAGAATGAGAGAGCAACACTGCTGGAAACAGAGTAAAAAATTAATTCTCTCCAGGCTGATACTGATCACATATTTCAAATACACATTAAATGCATAATTTTGTCTGAAATCAAGTGTCAGGAAGCCCCCTCAGAATATTTATCTCAAGCATTGTCTGAAGGAATCGGAAGGAACAGAGGGTGTGTTTTGCCAATCCCGACTGTAACTTGTTACCTGATTCCCTGAATGCTCTCCCTCAAGACACACCCACCATTTTAAACCCAGTTCGAGTCTGGTGGCAGGCTTAGAAGGTTCCCAATCCTACTCTAAATGCCATTTAAGACACATTAAATACACAGGACAAAAGAACAGGTTGGCCAGATTTTCTGCGGAGAAAATTAATTTGCTTGTAATTGCCAGCACATATCCCATCAGCAGAGCTCGTTAATAAAGATGCTGTAATTTTCTGAATAGGTAGATATGCAAGAATGGAAATGTATTTGAATATCAAGAACCACAATTTGATATTGATTTTTTAAGGAACAGGATAAGCTTCTGGGAATCTGTTTTGGTTCTGGACAAATTAAGTGGCTAAAATAATGGACATGATGCCACCTAAATTTTGAAATGATGCCCTGCTGCAACAATTTGCAGTTTTCCTTAACTTTTGAAATTTGAGAGTATTTAAGTTATACCAGCTGAGATGCAGGGCTTGAGAAGTGCTGAACTGCTTAGGAGCTTGGAGCCCATAGGAAAAGGTTTGAATTATAAAGGGAAAAACACAGAGGAGAGAGAGGGTGATGCACATCCTGCTGATGGTTTATTAAACACAGATCTGAGCACACCTCATCAACGCTTAGCTTTGAAATGCTGAAAGTTGGGTGGGTCTTCACCAGAGAGAAACTTCACACGTGCCAGGAAATGCTCATCTATCCCTTCCTAATGAGAGTCCAGGAGAAATCCACATGAGCAAAGGACAGCAAATTTAAAGTGAATTAAAGGAACTAGCACTTTTCGCAGTTCGAAGCAATCCCAGGAATTCAGGCTTTGAAGAACCTGGAGTGAAATGTCAGGATTTTTTTTTTTTTACTTAATCAGATTTTTTTTAAGGCTGGATAATTTTATGACTGCTAATAACATTTGTAACTATGCAGGCTAAGATAATAACAATGGTAATCAAATCTCATGCTTCAGGGCATAAATTGATTGCTTGGAGGGGTTATGGAGAATTTTCTGGTTTTCCCACCACTGAGTCCATGATTTCACAACTGACTAAGTGCATTACAAGGGGAGGGGGTTGCTACTGCAGCCAGACAATTGATCTAATCCATAATAACAAATCTGACACCAAAATACAGCGAGCTGCCTGTCTGCTGTGCAAACACGAAGAGATTTAGGCTCAAATTCAGGGAAATATTTGGTTCTTATTTTCCAGTTAGTTTCCCACAGTCCTTTTGAGAGAAGGCGGCAAGGTCAGGGTTGAAAACAAATCCAAAAGACAACCAAGCTCACAACACTTAAGAGCACGAATGTCACAGTTCATCTGAAAGATTAGTTAGGCACGGGAGTTCATCCACAGGTTCAGATCCAAAGATCAGGATGGAAAATGATTCACAGAGTAGGCTGGTTCGTGTATCCTATGGCCAACCACATATTTCCATATGTTTCCATCAAAAAAAGGAGGTCGTGGTCTCTTTTCCTTGAAAAACAGGCACAGCAGGACATGAGAGAGCTCAGCCTGGAGATGGGGATTTAGGTTTAATTCCCAGCTGGACCAGAAAGCTCCACACAAGTTTGTACTCTGCTCCAGGACAGACTGACTGAGCTCTGGACAATACTTTATCCAGCAGAAAATAATTGAAGATTCCTTGGACCCAAGCTGGGGCAAAACTGGGCCTCACCTTTGTTACAGAATTTGTGGCAGAGTGGCTTGAGCTCCAGTGGTGCCACAACACAGTATTCCTGATTTTCTGTAGAATCCCAGAATGGTTTGGGTTGGAAGGGACTTAAAGCCCATCCAGTGCCACCCCTGCCATGGGCAGGGACACCTCCCACTGTCCCAGGCTGCTCCAAGCCCCAATGTCCAGCCTGGCCTTGGACACTGCCAGGGATCCAGGGCCTGCCCACCCTCCCAGGGAAGGCTGGAGGAGCAGCCCCTGTCCAGTGCTCTGCCATGCAGATGAACAAGGACATTTGTGAGGAAAAGTGAGTGCACCTCACAAAAACAGCTGTCTGAAAATGCATCTTTGGTCTCTGCCAGAACTGGCACAAAGCCCAGGAGGAGGAAGCTGCAAAATGTAGAGAAATGGAATCGTGACTCACGTCAGGACAACGGCATCGTTCTCATTCATTTGTGGAAGAGATTAAAGGGGCCCAGGAATAAAGATTTCCTATTCCTGAACAAAAGCTGCTACTCACTGGACAAAACCTCAGCAACAAGGTCCTCGCAGTTCTGATCCCTACCCAGAGTGTGGAGGTGGGATGTGGAGAACGGAGCCTTTGCCTGGACAATCCATGAGCACAGTTGTGTTTTTCCAGTGATGTAGATGAGACCTATTGCTCACCAACTGCTGAATAAAATCCTTTGTGGATATTTTTTTTTTTTTTACTTTCTGTCAAGGTCAACTGACAAAAATTCCACAAAATTTCCACTGCAAAAACCCTACGCTGATAGAACACAAAAGTTAAAATCAAGGATTGTAAAGAAATGGTTTGTGTGTGTTTTTAGCTGAGAATCCAACCCGTTTGGATTGTAATAACAACAAACATTTACAGAATTATTGTAGCTACCCTTGAAACCGAGCAGTCACAGTTCTGAACATAACCAGCTACATCAGAATTACCAGGGACCCCCTCCCAAACTGTGCAGACACCTGAGCAGGATTATTGCCTTGGGCTTCATTTGGCTTTCATGAGGGAAGAAGAAATGGCCCAGATCTCCTCAGACAGGGACAAACAGTGGTCTTGGCTAATGCTGTCATTTGTATTCTCCCATTTTTTGCACCCACGGAGTTGATTTTATTACAATAGCCTGCATTAAAATCCACGTAAACCCCCCCCCCCAAACAATAGATGGGGTTTTGCTGAAGCAGGCGGTGCTCCCTGTGTTCCTTCACCAATTTAATGTGGCTGGTGGCTTGCAGGGTGTTCAGTAGGTCACCTGCATCAGCAATTTCAGTCCAGACAATTTGCCTCTAAATACTACAAGCTATGATATACATTTTCCAATTACATCTCAGACTGCTTTTAAATTCCACCAGACAGACAAAGTTATAGAAGTCTAGAGGGCTTAGGGAAAAACAGCATACAAATAACTCCATATTAAAGCAATTTTTTTTTTTTTTTTTGCACAGTCAGGCTATGAGCAGTTATATAAAATTATTATGCAAGCAGGGAAGTGATAGCTTGACCAACAACATGAGGCTTCTTTTAAAAATATTGGCAATTCTCACGTAACAGAGCACATAAATGATTCATCCCTCTTCAGTGTCCTTCAGACAGGACACTCAATGAGAAAAACAAACTAGTAATGAGAATATCAAATAGAATAATTGGGAAAACACTGTTAAAAAAGCAAACCCTTCAACCCTTTATGCATATATATAAATTCATGTTATGGAAACCCAAGAAATTTTATTAAAAATAAGAATCACTCAGTAAATACTGGAAATGTTGCTAAGGCAAGATGATGAGTGTGAGTCAAAAAATTAAATTCTTGCAAGAATGAAAGTAGGGACTTAAAGTGCTGGGGATTACCCAGATATTCAGAATTATATTTGTAAATTATGATAATACATAGCAGTAGTTTCAATAGACTGTGCAGGCAATACTTAGCAATTTTTTTCAGTATCTGAATTAAAATGATGAATACTTCCAAAACTTTCAGATCAAACCTAAGAGTAAATGAGGTGGTGCAGGGTGACTTTCACCCCTTGGTCAGCTGGCTGTGAGCAAGCAGGAGATTTTTCCAGGGCAGAAAATGCAATGGGATGAAGCAAGGACAAGGATCTCTACAGAGATCCTACACTCTGAGTGGGACATAAGTCCAAGAGGGACTTAAGAGCCACAGGTTTAACCTGATCTGTTTGAGGACTACAAAATCCATAATTGAATGAGCAGAGGATATGAAATAGGTATGGAAATCTCTATTGCTTTTGTATTTTGTGATTTTTTTTTTTTTTTTTGAAGCAGAGAGTTGAATTAACCCTTTAGCAAAATTTTCTTAGTTGTGGTAAATCATTTATGGTGGGCCATTATGAACCACAAGCAGATATTTTTCTTAAAAATACTTTTTAGCTCAAGAAAAAAGATTGAATCAGGGATGTAGAATATAAGAAGTTCCTGTCAGTTGATTGATGCCTTTTCCTGGTCTTAAAATCAAGAGTCAAACACGGTTAGAAGGGAAAAAGGGATTTTACCTCGGTATTTATTTTAAGGATCCTTAGGTGCACCATGCCCAGGTTGAATGTACTGAAATGCACACAGCAATGCCCACCCCAAAAGATCTGGTACAACATTATAGGTGTTACTAATTAGCACATCTATCAAAGATTCCCCAATGAGAGGCTCGAGTGAGCCCCCCCTCCCCAAGGAGCCTTCCCCTGGATGGTTCTATCTCAGTTTACAGAATGTGTTCTGGAGGGGACTTTGGGGTCTGGGGCACACTGATCCCCAGCTACGAAGCTTCTGAGATGTTGAGTCTCCTGGCTGAACAAACAAGGCCAAGAATGTAGGCAAAAAGCACTAAGAATACAGGAGTTGTAAAAAGGTATAGCAGGGGTTTAAAAGAAAAGGCAAAAAAATTATCATGGCATCGTGATCACAAAGGTTGATGCTCAGCAGTGGCAAAAGCCCAACTCAGCACAAGATCCAGGCCAGGAGGGGCCTGGAATGAGCCAAGGGCACACAAAGGTCACCTCAAAAGAAGCCCATTAATCCAAGTCCTGTCAGCAAAAGGAAACTGGTTTTGAGATCTGTCTAACTCTGAAGTGGCTGCAGCTGTAGCAAACTCCACATCTTACCCTATCTGTCCTCATTCCTGCTGCATAGTCCAGCTCTGGGATGGAGCAGGAAAAATCCTGTTACAGGAGCCACATCCTGCTTGAGGGCTTCAAAAAGTTCCTCGAGGAGGTCATTTGCTCCCTCAGAAATCAACAGCAGAAGTAGATAGATGTCATCCTAAAAATGCATCCTTGGCTGAGTAATTCCAACAGGGAGGGGAAGCAAAAGCAGGGAAAAAACCCTGTCAGATCCACTGTGTTTAGACTCCTGCAGGTGTGCTAAGGTACACACTGATTTAATGATTTAGGGTTACCATGGAGTCCAAGCTGAGCTGAATTCCAGCTCCCTGAAGTTAATCTGGCTCTGACACTCTCCATCAGCTGGAAGTTCATCCTGGATCCTTTTCTAAGTGTCTCTCTATCATCTAACAGCTCCCACATTTCAGCTTTGGTGAAACTGCTTTCTCAGCCCTTCTGCCACCTGCCTTTTGTGCTGGGCTCACAGGAGTTTCTCAGGCAGTGGCTCTGCAGAACACACTAAAGCAGTGAAATGCACAACAGAAAGGACATTTTAAGTGTGTTTTGCCTCCTTTGGGAGCTAAATGCACGTGTAACACAAATGGGTAATGATTAAAAAATGGCAGATCCGATACATCTCCATTTGGCTATAAATTTCTCTGCAGAGTGTTCACTGCCTGCTGACAGAACCAAGCCCTTCCGAGGTCCATGGCACAGCCCTGCAGATATTCCACACTTGAGGAGTTGCACACATCCCTTAGAGAACCAGCAGAGAAAGAAATCCCCATGCCAACATCCAGCCTCTGGGCAGGAATGCAAGCCAGGCATCATTTTCCCGGGATGACAGTAATCACCACTGTACCAAAGGAACTTTTCTAAGAGGAGTTGTTTCCAGACAGGGATATTCAATCCTCTGTAAAGCTCTGAACACTCAAACTGTTTATATTTCTCTTACCTTTGCTAGAATGAGTTTCCTTCCCTGTGCAGTCCACATTAAAAGCCTTACACATTTTCTTGGTAGGGGGAGCAGGAAGGGTAAAGTTACCATTTCCTCTCAAATTCTAAATAAAACAAAAAACTCTTCCAAGTTTTACTTTTTTCTGGCTTTTCTACCTGACTGCATCTCATCCCAATCGAAATAGTTGCAGCAGTCACTTGTTAATTATCTCCTAATTGACTAAGGGACTGTATTTTTTCTTCTTGCAATAGTCCATCGTATAATCTTATATATGTCTTGAAAATCAATTTGTTCTCCACCCTTATTGCCAAGAGATTGAACTGAGTAAAAATAAAGAGAAGGATGTTAAATAATGCATCTGCAGCAAAGTTAAAGCCAAAAAAACCCCTGACACAAACCACAGAAAAAGAAAATCCTCATAAGCTAACCTGTCTGTCCAAAGCTGGAGTAATGAGGGATGAAAGGACAAAATAAGACTTCAAAATAAGCAGATCAGAATTGTTTCATTCCTACAAGTTTTCATTCCACACGAAGATGCCTTTTCTGCAGGCCCGGCAGTTGAAACACAGCAGGGCCCTTAGGTGGAAAATTAGAATATAAAGCCTATCAACTGCCAATTAATCTTGTGAGGTCAATGGGAAACAGCCTGAATTGCTGCTTCCAGATGGGCAGAGGGACGCACTGGAATTTAATTTCTCCTGTCACCGCTGCTCTCTGGCACAGCTCCGAGCTCTCAAAACAAGGCGCTGAAAGACCAATGAGTCGGCAAAATTTGGGGGCTGTTTCAGCTTCTTCTGGTGCCAGACTGGAGATGTAAATCCACCCCAGGTGGGTCACTGGGCCACCCTTAGGTGACACTGTAGCACGGCCTGCAAAGGCGTCACCATGGGTCCAAAGGTGACGTGTTGATGGCACAAGAAATGCACAAGAGAATGATTTGCGGTTTATTTAAATTTTAATTAAATATTAGCTGTGCTACTTAAAAAGCTCTAAACAGTTAGAAATAATACTCCAATTTCCAACCAGGTGCTAGGTATTTAAGGAGAAGAGAGCGTTGACTTACCTGAAACACTTGAGCACTTTGAAAGTTCCACGTTGAAATGTGAAATGGGGCAGGGAGTTGTGTTTGTCACGAGCAGCTGAGAGAGAATAAAATCTAAAAAAAACAAACAAACATGTCTTCAAATTAAAACCACAGAAAGTCCCTGAAATATTCAAAGCAATGGCTGGAGGTGTGAATGCTGCCAGTGATTCATACACTGGGGAAAAAAAACCTCAAAAACCAGTGAGAAATCCTTACACCTCAGTGTTTTGACTCATGTTTTCTCATTAAAAGATGGTATTTGAGCTTAAAACACTGAGCAAGATGGAGCAGATTTATGGCTGTGGATGTCCAGAGAGGGTTTTGAGGACTGTGACAAGCCCTGTGCTGACAAAGCCTCTTTTAAGCCAGGCCTAGATGTGGTCATAGACCACTCAGCCAAGGCTGGGTTTAAATACTGCTGTAATAAAGCCAAGATAACCCCTGGGGGCACCTGTTACGGCTCCTAACATATCAATTGACCAATGTAGCTCAAAATTGAATAGATAGGAACTATGTTGTCTCTTTAAAATATGTTGTGTATTAGCTCATTAGAAACTGATCATGACAACAGAATAGGTGAAATACAACATTTTCCCTACAGGTTTATGGCAAATATTTATCCTTCAGGATGAATAATTAATCTTTGTCCTAAGCATTAGTTACCCTCATGACCAGGGAAACTTTGCTTATGTGTTTCCCAGAAAATCTGCTTTGGCCCACCAAAGAAAATGAGGTAATTGGGTGGAAAAGTGGGAAGCCAGAGATTTCCATTCACTCTGGGGGGTGACTGCAAAATCAGTAGGATAAGTGGGGCAAGGCGATGCAGAAATTGCAAGTTCAGCATGCAAAAGGCAAGAGAAAGTAAAATATGGCTTAAACTGTGATGAAGAGGATAAGGGAGCTTAAGGGCGTTTACGCTGATGAGGTTATTGGCTTGGAGTGTGACCTAAGGAGAAGATAAATGGATTGATCCCACACCGGGGTCTCTGTCTGGGCTGGGAATGACAATGAATTACAGGGATTTAATTGGCAGCTGCCTTTTCACCTGTGCTGAGTGAGTGCTCTCACTTGTGCCTCTGGAGTTATGGATGCCAGAAAGGGCAAAGACAAGCTGGAATTAATAAAAAAGGATGGCTGAGTAAGAGACAAGCACATTTTGAGTGCTGGGATAAATCAGGAGTGATGCTGCTGAGCAGGGGAGTGATACCCCTGTGAAACTGGGACAAATTGATCAGAACGAGACCCCTGCTCATTAAGTGAGCAAGTCACTTCTGAGCCAGGAGAAGAACACCAAACTGCCTTTCATTAAAGCTGCTAGAGAGGCGTCTCTGCTATCCAATTTGCACAGGATTTGTTTTGCTTGCGGAATAATTTATTGTTATTTCTGTTGCAGTAATGACCACGAGTTCAGTGTTCTGTGGGCTGTGTGCTCACTCCTGAGACAAGATCCAGAAATACAGAAATCAGGCAGAGGCTGGTACAAGCAGTAACAGTGGAATGGGGAATGCTGGCAATACAGCTTGTGTTTTATAGACTAAAGGGGCTTTTTTCACCATCCTGGGGTTCCGTTCTGTGATTCCATGATGCCCATGGCACTGTGAAGGGCTCACTGGCCAGAGAGGCTTGTCCTCAGGGCTCCCAGACACCTCCTGGGTGCTCCTTAAGCACAGCTCAGGGTCCCCAGGGAGCAGGGGGTGCCTGGAGAATCAGGGGGACTGAGTCTATTAATGCCCTCGGGAAGAGGGGGGAAAGAGGATGCACAGCAAAAGGATAATGGATAAAAATTAACTGATGGAGCTGTAAACCACCAGCCCCTCGTGTGAGGGTCAGAGCTGAGCTGCTCATTCCAGTTCCCACAGAATTTAAGTTTCCTTCAAGGGAGGTGGGAGGAGGGGCTGGTGGGAGGAGAAGGGAATTCTGTGGGGTCTCCTCCCAGCCTGGGGGGGCTCAGGAGGCCTGATGCCCCTCTGGAGGCCACACCAACCAGCCCTGCATGCAGTTACAAAGTACTTCTCAGGTTTTTTCTCCTCTGTTGTTATGGAAACAGGCTGTCCAAGGGCTGCTGAGCTTCTGAATCCTGGATGTGCAAGGAGGGCAGGTAGACAGGGAATCCCTCTGTGCAGCTTCAAAGCCGAATAAAGATGAGGATGTTTTTTCGGAGATACATTAAATAAGCACAGAGAGCCAAAAGCACTATCACAGAGGAATTCCTAGGATGGCCATATCCATAGGAAAGCCTGCTGGTGTGAATTTCTGTCACCTCCTGCAGGCATCTGCAGCATCACCCTGCGGAATGCCAGAGGTTTTGCCCGAGGAGACGCCTCGTTACACACAGAGACAATTTCACCTGGTGCACATTTCATTAGGACATTCCTTGTGTTTCTCCAATTCATTTCATTTTCTTATATTTCATTTCATTCATTTCCTGAAGTGACAGGATCAAAGACTTGGAGCTATAAACTCGTGCCAGGATGACAGTGGTGATTTGGAGAAGGACACCTGAGGAAATTCAGCAACTCTGAGTGCTCTAAGGCTGGAAATAATAATTCCAAGTGTGTTATTTCATCTGGGATAACATGCATCCTCCAAACCTCTGCTTCCGGTTCCTTGCTTGGCAGATCAGACTGGGTTTTTTGGAGCTCCAGCCCTGTGTGGACTCAGTCTGATGTTCTGAGCCCGTGAGCCAAGGCAGTTTTCTCAGAGAGACTCAATGACTTCTTTCAGAGCAAACTTGCAAGAGGCAGCTGGCAGACACATGTACTCGTGTAAGCAGGCCAGGAAAATGTGTCTGATTGCAAAAAGGGCAAAAGAGATGATTAATCTCTCCAAGGGCTTTCTATCCCACCTTCTCTGCAGTGCATCCATGGAGCAGCTCCTCTCTGCTTCTCCCCTGAGCACCCTTGGATCGCTTGCTGCTCCCTCCCTCTTTATTCAGCTGCACAGTTTGCCTCAGACTCTTCAAAGGCTGTAAGTCAGATTGCAAGATTTAAGCAGAGAACAAAACTATCACGAGCCAATTCACGCAGCCTCCACAGGAAAAAGGAGGAAAGGCAAATTCCTCGACGCTGTTTCCCTGATGGAGCTCCCACCTTTGGGGCAGGAGCGAGATTGTCTGCAGTTCACTCCTCCTGCCGAGGAGATCTTCAGCTCCCTGCTAAAGCTGCTGATCAGTGCACTGGATAATGGCAGCCTGGAATGGCAGCCTCCAGAGGAATACTTGTCCACTCAGTAGTGCCTGTAGGAAAATTTAACTCACTCAGGATGCTGCAAGATCTCGTAGGTAAAACCAAGTCAGAGTGTGAGGTATTGCTGGACACGGGAATGAAGGGAGAGAAATGGTTGGATTGTAGGAAATTCCACCCTTATTCCAGCCCTGGGCCACACTGGGAGAGAGTCAAAGCTTCTGGTGCCCTCTCCTGGTGCCAGAGCTCCTCCAGAGCAGCGGGACCACCAGTGTGGTCTGGCTGCTGGTGTTCCACTGACACGAGGTACTGATGTTTATTCATGCGTCTGTGATAACTCCAAATTCAAATCAGCAAAGCTCACATGCTGGGAGAGAGGGTGTGAACAGTCCATGAGCTGTGTCACCAGGCCAGGGCTGGCCAGGCACTGAGTGATGCTGCAGTGACACACAAGCACATCATTTCTTTTGGAAGCACCACAAGCACACGTTCAGGTCCGTGAAACGATCCCGGGTTTTTAGCTGACACAAATTCTTTTGATGTGAAGCTGGATTCTTCAAGGCTGGTTTTGTGCTGCTCTGCACTGCCTGAGGTTGATAAAACCAAACCCCTTTTCTGATACCTAGGTGTTGTGGAAGGAGTCTCATGAACAGGAGATATGGCTCCATGGGCAAAGCCACTGTGGGAGCTTCCCAAATAAATAAATCCATGCTCATCAGACCCTGAGTACAGATATCAGTGTCAGAGTGGTCCTGGGAACACAAAACAAAACACGGAGAAGACCTTTCTTTGCAAAGATTGTCCTTCCCTGCAGGATATGCCAGCTCTTTCCTCGAGCAGTGCTCTCAGTCTGGGGAAGATACAAAGGTTTGGTGTGATCAGCTAAGAACTTGACCAGAACTCCTGAATTCACCAGAAAAGCATTAGGTCACTATGGCACAGTGACAGAACAAAGCCCTGTGGGGAACAGACAGCTTTTTATTACTGACTAGTGCATCAGACCTCCAATTTCAGTACAGAAAAGGAGAAATCTGGAATTCTACTGTCTGTCCCTCCTCCTCAAAATTCAATTACATGGTATTTTTCCATCAGTATTTGCTCCTGAAGGTTACATTGCTTCCAGTTACCCTGAACTCGACTGAGAGCCAGTTCTCTTCTAAGTGCACTTCTCGGAGCCAGCAGCAGCCTGGAGAAAAGATTATCATGCAGGAGCAAGATTGCACTAATTACAGAAATAGGTGTTTCAGCTGCTGCTGGTTTGGAATATTGGAGTGAATTAAAACAAATGAAGCTGACATTAAACAGATATTTAGAGAAAGTGCCAATGACTGCAGAAGCAGAGCTGTCCACAAGATGAAGGAGGTGTTTTAGGATGTGCAGTGTTTTGTGATTTCAGCACTGTTCGTGTCCCTGAGAGCACAAAGGGACCTGAGTCTTTCCAAGAATCTGCCTGCGAGATGTGGGATAAATGTCTTGCTGTCCCTCTGCAGCAGATGCCAGGGACACTCAGCCAGTCCCTGGGTCAGGAGGACACCTGGAAGAGAGCAGAGTCAGAGAATCCCAGAATGGTTTGTGTTGGAAGGGACATTAAATCCTATCCCATTCCACCCCCTGCCCTGGGCAGGGACACCTTCCACTATCCCAGGCTGCTCCAGCCTGGCCTTGGGCACTGCCAGGGATCCAGGGGCAGCCCCAGCTTCTCTGGGCACCCTGTGCCAGGGCCTGCCCACCCTCACAGGGAGGAATTTCCTCCTAACCTCTAATCTAAATCCCTGCCCTTTTAGTTTAAAACCATTCCCTGTCATCCATCACTACCTGGCCATGTGAAAAACCACTCTCCAAGTCTCATCCCGTGGCTCTTGCTGCTTCCTCCAGTCTTCCTCACACACAGTCCCCCTCAAATTCCACGAGGAACTCCCTTCACCTTGAACAAGTTTTGTGGATCCACTGGGTTTTTTCTCCTGCAGGGCAGCACCTCACTCTCCAACGCATCCAGCCTCACGTGCACCCCTCAGGAGATGCAGAGGCAGTCCCCAGTCTACAGCTGCTCCAACAAAAGCTGTTTGGATGCAGGAAAGAAATAAATTGGCAAAGCAGAAACCCAAGATGCTGCAGAGCATTATTCCCCTCCACAGGGCTCTGAAAGGCCATGACTACTAAGTAGTATCTCTAACAAATAATATTTTTGCCTTTATCACTCAGACTTAACCCAAAACAGACACACAGACTGCTGTGGCATGTAAACTCGTTTTTCTGTTTAGGGTAAATTCAGCTGTGAGCATTTTCCAGAAAATACTGGTGAAATGAAAGTGTCCTCAGGGAGCCCTATACCCTTCCTTCAGAGCTGCTCCTCTTGCTCTAACAGTTCATCCTCCTGAATTTTGAATCCCAGCTGTTGATGAGGACTGAAAAATTTTGCCAAAACCCAACTATCTTAAAATCAGTGCCCAGAAATCTTTCATCAGTGCGCAACATTAGCGACACTCAGTGAGGTAAAGTCACAATTGGATCCAAGTATGCTGAAAGGTGTTACACGAGAAGATTCAGAGGATAAATTGTTAATTGGGTGGGGGAGAGGGGTTTTCTCAGCGTTCTGGCTTATAATCTTCCATTTACATAGTGGAATAATCTCAAAATAGGGATTATTATAATGTAGGAAGGCCTAATTGAAAGAAGGTTCTGTGGTTAACTCAGGAACTGCTTACTTTCAAATGCTTTTATCATCCCCTCATGTGAATCCACATTTAAGCATGAAGGAAAAATACATGGCATATTCAGGAACAAACAAAGGTATTGTCTGCCGTAAGAAGCTTATGTAAATGTGGGATGGCAGAGCTCCTTTTTGCCATAAAGCTTTCCAATACCTCAATAAATCATGAAGAACAAAAAAAAAAATCCCTTTTTTTAAGGAGGTTTGCTGTCAGATTTCACCTGTCCAGGACTGAGGACACCACTGTTCAGGGTAAAAAAAAAAAAAGAGAGATTTGTTAGAATCTTCCTAGACAGCAAATTGCAAATAAATATCAACTTTTGTGTGTTTCCTCTATGGATGCACTGACAATTTGCTGATTTTCAAAGCAAGGTGACATCATGCAGGGATGGATGCACCTGCTCGGGTGTTTGCCATCCTTTCATTCCCCCTTTACAAGCCAGTAGATTTAGTTTTGCTTTTAAAGGCAGAGAGACTTAAAAAAAAAAATAAATTAAAAGGTGCCTGTACTAGAGTGGCTTAAGGCCTTTGAATGTAACACCGTGAGAAAAATGCAGCAGCAGAGACGTTTCCATTCTACCCAGTACAGCAACCATCCTGTGATGGTTTCCTGTGATATCAGGAAAATACTTTGCCTCCTTCTTTCTCTCTTGCTGTTCTCACCTTTTAATTTTCCTTTTAGACCAGAAGTACCTTGGAGAAGGACCTGTGTGCTCCTAAATATGAACAGAATCCTTTAGTTCCCAGTGTTCCGCTCCCGGTTGTTCTTGGAAGACCAACAAATCTAATTACATGGAGGCAGGATGCATGTGGATGCAACATTACTTTGTTCAGCCTAATCAGCTCAATTCCATCAGTGGAATCTCTCTCAATTATAGGAGAATCCATGTGTACCACCGAGACAGCAGGAATCAATCCTAATTACTCCCCACTGCCTGCACCATTCTCCTGTGCAAACAGACAAGGGACACGAGGTGTTCCCAACATGAGTGGTGCTTATGAATTCCTTCTGCTGGGAATCTCTTGCTGCCTCGTCAGGAAAGGCTTGTGCTGTGCCCAGCAGGAATACCAGCACTAGTTATGGCAGCAAGAGCAATAAAAAGGGGGGTTTCAAGCAGAAAAACGATTGGAAAACTCATCAGAGGTCTTTCTAGAGAGAGCAGAGTATGACCCACCTCCCTCCTGAGCAGTGGATCCATGGATTCCTTCTTGTCTAAGAAAAAATAAAGAGATCCTTATGTTCTATGAAGTAAGAACTTGATAAACTCATTTCCTGTTCCTGACAGAAATTTTGTGTTCTTAGTAAATCACACATCACAAATCAGTACCAAACCAAAATTCGCCTAAGGATGGGCAGTGGGGTTCCCTGCACATCTCAAAGGCGTGAGCAGGAGGGAACTGTGACCACTCTGGGTGGAAGGAGCAGGAGCAGGTCACCAAAACTGCCCCACACTGGGCAGGACCTCCTGGCTCACTCTGCAGCCACCTCCAGGGAGGAACCAGGAGCTGGTTTGATCCCAAGAGCATCAGTGACATGCACAGACAAGTTTATAGTGCTCTGAGTACCTCTTGAGCATCCCTGGCAATCAGGCTTCGAGTCTGTGTGCACTCTTACAAAATGAGGGAGGGTTTGCAGTGCTCCCTTTAATCATCTTTATTTAGATATTGGGCTCCTGAGTGTGGTCCTTCTTGCCCTGAAGTCAATTTGAGTTACAATTTGAGCCCTGGCTCCCCAAAAGGGCCGTGGAAAGGGGTCAGCCCATGCTCCCAGCTCTGACCCCAGCACACAAACCTGCTCTCGTTTTTATCCTCCCAGCTCTGAGTGCCTTATCTGCTATAAACCCACAGAGCAGCCACACAGGAATTAGAGAGCTGCTGTGTCTCGGAGAATGATTTTTGTCCTCAGTGATTACACAAATCAGAATTGAGTGAAATTATTCAGCAGAGTTGAAAAGTCAGGAGAAGAGGGCAGTGGACCAGAATGGTGCCCAAAACCCTCCAGCAGCACAGCATCCTCCCTTTATTTGATGCAAAGACAGAACGCTGCTTGTTCCTGACAGGAATTGCACTCCCAGGAGTCATACATCAAAGAATACAGAAGGAAATAAAAAACAAAATTGGAGGAGACAATCAGCAAGACTTTTTTCAAACTTACAGTTGAGATCAAAAGGTCGACTTCAGATTTCCAGCTCTCCTTGTCCTAAGGATAAGCTAAAAGATGCCACTCTTCTCCAGGGCCAGATTTGGAAAATACACAAATCCTTTGTTATAATTTGACCTTGCAAACATCTTTCACAATGGGGATTATGGTGTTGGCAGAAGATTATTCTGCACCTGTTTCCCTGACATTTGTCCCTCGCAGAGGAAGTGCAAATACTGGTGACATCAACCCTCAGTGGTGCCTTGTCACTCCTGTGGAGACAGAGCCGGGAAGCAAAGAGAAAGAAGGGAAAAGGTGATGAAGAAATAAAAACAGAAACAGAAACTGGAAAGCTTTTTTCCCCATCCACCACTTCTACCAACAAAGCAAAACAAAAGATGCACAGGAAAAATATCAATACAAGTCAGTGAAAAGAAAAACATGTTGGAAATGTACACAGGGAGATGCAGGAACGCCCTGGCATTTATTCTAAAGTCATACAAAAAACTGCACCTCTCTTTAAAATATTGGGAAAGCCTGGATGAAACGTGCCTGATATAAAGGGCTGCTGAGATGGAAGTGACTGACAATATCCAGGGGGAAAAGAGACAGATGAAAACCAGGCTGTTGCAGCTGGATGCTCTGACTGAAGTTAGATGTTTCTTAGCAGGAGACAAATGTAATAACTTTGGAAAGAAAATTGAATAAAGCTGGCAAATGTCCTCAACAGAATGAGTGAGAGGCTGCTGTCACAAGCACTGACAACAAAGCTGGAAGCCAGCTCGGAATCCCAATTTTCAAGTGGGGCAAAGCTCTTCCTTTTCTCCCTGTTAACTTCCAGCCAACTCTAAATGGGACTAAAGAACCTAATGAAGTTGTTACCATTAATTCCTTACCATTTATTATTACCGTTAATTATTACCGTTTTCTGGGTTTGTCACCTGTGTTTTCACACCAGGCTATTCTTGGTACCTCAATATTAAGTTCCCTCATCCCTTGGCTGCTGATGGGAAGGGGGAACTTCTAACAGCTAATTTTGCAGGGCTGTTATGAAAATCTCATTCTGTCTCTAATAAATACTGTATTTGATATGGATCACATCTGTAATTCTCAAAAAAAAAAAAAAAAGAGCTCTCCTATAAAAAAAAAGTGGGTTTTATTGACTCAACAACCTATTGCGCCACAAGCAAATCTCCAGCTGAAAAATCTGAAATGGACATATTTCTTTTAAATAACCCTGAATCTTTTAATCCCACCTCAATAACAGCAACATGAAAAGAAATAAATCTAAGTTGTGTACCTATGTGATACCAAAATCTCCTTGATTTCATCTCAACCATAAACACAACAGTGACCCAAATCCCTGTTTCTGTAAAGAGAAGTTGAGATTTAATTTACAAAAAAACTTAAGCTATTTTTAAAATATTCCCCAGTTTTTCATCTTCATTCATTTTGATGCACATATTTAAACAGTTTCCAGTATTTCAGTTTTCTTGGCCAAGCAGAAATATTTATTATACTTGTAAAGTTTATATTTGCCTGTAGCAAAGCAATTTATCATTACTATTCATGGGTGACTTTGCTGATTATTAAAATACTGTTAAAGTGAAAACTGTTCAGCTCACCACTCTCCTCTAATTTATTCTCGTTGTTTGACTTCAGTTGGAATAATTCTGAAAAATAATACATCAGAGTCAGAAATTGAGACAGGGGATGGATGGACAGGAAGGTGAGAAGTGCCCTGTTGGTGATACTGAGCTGTTCTGAGAGGTTTTGGGGCTGGATAGAAATGGAAAATGGGAAAAGGAGGCTCCGGGGGGACCTTGTGGCTCTGCACAAGTCCCTGACAGGAGGGGGCAGCCGGGGGGGTCGGGCTCTGCTCGCAGGGAACAGGGACAGGAGGAGAGGGAACGGCCTCAGGCTGGGCCAGGGGAGGCTCAGGGTGGGCATCAGCAGGAATTTCTCCATGGAAAGGGTGCTCAGGCCTTGGCAGGGGCTGCCCAGGGAGGTGTGGAGTCCCCATGCCTGGAGGTGTCCAAGGAAGGGCTGGAGGTGACTCTCAGTCCTCAATGTGTGGATCAGGCAGAGTGTGGACTCAATGGTCCTGGAGGGCTTTTCCAACCTCAGTGATTCTGGGATTGTGTGAAAAGTTGCCCAGGGATGAGGGAGCGCATGTCAGGGCAGCTGTCACAGCTCCACTGCAGACACAGCACAACCACACAGGGTGCTCAGAGCTGTTGTTCCTGCTGTGACTTTAGTTTTCTTTGTATGGAGAAGGTTTTGGAGACAGCAGAGTGATTTTTAACAAGCCCATGGGAGGGACTTGGAGTTCAAAGTGTGTAAAGAAGAAAAGAAGATACATGTTCTAGATCTTTTTTCCAATCCAGTAAAAATCAAGGAATCATTAAAGCTGGAAAAGCCCTTTAAGATCATCGAGTCCAACCATTCCCCCAGCACTGCCAAGACCACCACTGACCCCTGTCCCCAAGTGCCACATCCACACATCTGTTAAATTCCTCCAGGGATGGTCATTCCACCACTTCCTTGGCAGCCTGTTTTGATGCCTGGCTGCCCTTTAAGTGAAGAAATTTTTTCCTAATATCCAACCCAAATTTCCCCTGGTGGAACTCGAGGCCATAACAAAATGTGTTAGGTTCCCATATCCCCACTGAATGCGTGAACTGAAGGGGCAAATTCTTGTTGTTTAAAACACCTCCTTTATGTCTCATTTACAACCCCTGTGGCTGAATTTGAGCTGGAATTTTGCACTCCAGGTTTCCAACCAGCAGGGATTATTTATGGCTGAATCAACAACTTCTCGATGCAAGGAGCTGCGATGGCGATGCTGAGAGAACAGCCCCCAAAAGCTGCAGCAGGTCCTGCTGTAAGTTTTGGGTGAAGCATCGTCCCTCCTTTGGTCTAGGAATCTTGTAAAATTAAAACACAACAAAATCCAAATGCTGGTAAGCAGATAAGAGCACTGAGCTCATTATTCTGGGCTTTTCATTCCCCAGCAGTTACATTTTCCTCTATCGTTTGCTGTCCTTGTAGCGATAACTCACATCATTTTAGAGTTGCACAAAATGAGATTTTCAACAAAACACTTATTTCTCAATCTGAATTAACCATGTTTTAGGTAATATTTCCACATCCTCTCTTTTTCCTGAAACTGAACCTCAGGTCAAGTTGTAGACTGCTCTTCTCTGACAACAATTGCCCCAATCAGAGTGGTCGCTTTACTTCTTAATGAGCTGATTTTTGTTCTGTTTCTTCCTCTGTGTTATCTTAAAATGCAGAAGATGGTAATTTACTTTAGTGCACAGCAAATCCCCTCCAGTAAGAAATACATTCTTCTGAAGCCAGAGTGGCCAATAGCAAATAAAGTTCAGTTCTTTGGGTGATGTCAAAACAATGCCTGATGGAAACAAAGGCAGCTGCTTTGATTTATATTGCCTTCCCCCAGCACTACAAGGCAGCGTTCTGCTTGCCCTTTTCTCTGCAGTTGCACATTAAGCTGAATGCTTTAGAGATTTTCCCCAACAACTCCCAGATCTCTTTCCTAATCAGTATTCGGCACATCTTTCCTTCAGCAGATGCGCTATTTTTCCCCTTTGTTCCAAGATTCATTGTTCTCCATTAACTGCAGTTGCCATTTATTAGTCCAGATGCGGGAATGATCCAACGACCCCGTGCGAGTCGGGGTGTTCGCACCCACCCACCCACCCGGCTGTGCTCCACGGGCCCTGGGATCATCAGATATTTAAATGTATGCACCAGAACCAGGGGCTGTTTATGTGAGATTTATGATGCTCCCCAAATGTGCATATGATGGCAAAATGTGATTTTCAACTAAAAGGGAGCCATCTTCAAAGATGGTTTTTGAAGATTTGCTCTTCCCCGGCTTTGAGAACACAAAAATCCACAGGAGCAGATCCTCAGCTGGTGAGAAGTCTTGTTAGAATTAATGCTGCTGGGTTGATTTACACCAGGTAAGGGTGTGATCAATTAAATCTGTGCTGTGAACTATATAATTTTTTAATGAAAATTTAAATGTAGTCATGCTAGGCCACAGTACTCATTCTGGGGAGAAAAAGGAGAGAAAAAATTAACTGTGGAAACACTGGGAGAATCCATTCTGGAAATACAGACAAATTGGTAGGAAATGGAGTGTGTCATGCTTAAATATTCAAACTACTGATAATATAAACAGGTGGCAGCCATGTAATATAAAGTACATTAACTTGGAATTCTGTAGACACTTGGATGATAGGAAAATAGGATTTCACATCGTATTAGCCCACTGGTCCATGAAATCCTATATCCTTCTTTCAACACTGGCTAGTAGTTAATTCTTCAGTGGAAGACAATCCCGCCTCTCATAATGCGCCTCAGAAACACAAAATGCCACAGGACACAAGAAGCAGGAGAAGAAAGTGCAAGAGAGTCCTCGAAAAAAATTGGGAAAAGCCAAAAAATAAGAGCTCCTAGCTTTAATTAAGAGCAAAGCTTCACTGTCTTAGAGCCAAGCTCAGCTGGGTGTTGGATGGCTGGAAGTGAGCGGTGCTTTCTCCCCTCGGGTTATAACCCAGCTCCCCATCAACCCTGCCTCAAATTTATGATCCCGCTGCCTTTTGTGAATAAAGATGTTTCCACTTCATAAAGCCAAGGGTATTCCTGGCAGTCACTCTTCCCTTGCTCCAAGGGGGGTAACGCGGATGGCAACTCAGTGACCCTTCCTTTGTGACAGTCGCTCAAAGCAGAATTGGGAGTCAGTGTTAGGGACAGGTTCAGATAAAATGTGACAGATAACATCAGACTCAGTGAATATTTTCTTGGCTACCACAGAAATAAGTCTGGGTTTAAGTCAAAATAAATATTCTGGCATATTCTGGCTGCATCCATGGAAATGTTCAAGGCCAGGTTGGATTGGGCTTGGAGCAGCCTGGGATAGTGAAAGGTGTCCCTGCCCATGGCAGGGGTGGAATGGGATGGGATTTAACATCCCTTCCAACCCAACCCATTCTGGGATTCTGGATTGCCTTAAAGATGTGTTCACACTGAGATCTAAGCCTGGAGCTTCGTCCGAGGACTTCAAAAGGAACTGCTTGTCCTTCAGTTGGGGCAAACCCCCCAGCAGGGCTCCTGCGTCATGTCCCCACCATGCCCCACACACAGTTTGGGGTTTCCACCCCCTTTGAGAGAAAACAAACCTCCCCAGCAGCCAGAGGGAGCATCTCAAGAGCCAAGACAAAACCATATCTTTGTACCTAAACTCAAACAACACCATTTTCCCCGCTGGATCCGGGTATGGATCCTGTAACAGAGCATGGGCACTTCTTCCCTTTGTTCCCAAGTGATTTTGTCACTAATACACACCATTAAAAGGACAATTTCCAATGA
This sequence comes from Corvus cornix cornix, assembly GCF_000738735.6. Classification (NCBI taxonomy): domain Eukaryota; kingdom Metazoa; phylum Chordata; class Aves; order Passeriformes; family Corvidae; genus Corvus; species Corvus cornix. The sequence goes on along the minus strand of NC_046342.1, from coordinate 18,084,300 downwards.
AGCAGTTTCAGAACTGCAAGCTCTTCTAAAGGCCGAACTCAGGCAGGAGCTGATGATGCAGTGGATTTACTAAGCCAGGTCCAAGCACACGAGAGTGATGGGAAAAAATACCCTGTCCGATACTTTTTTAATAGACTTTGGATAACAGCAGTACACAGCAAAGCATCATTTAATATCTTAAATGATCCATCTTGTCATGCTATGGCTTCATGTCCCATGATCTATTGCTTTGCAGCATGCTATTATGTATATAGAAAAAACAGCTTGCAATAAATTATCACAGCTCTATTTACTTCTCAATATCTGCTTCCTTTCCCATTTAACCCCTGCCAGTGTGAGTCCATTCTGAAAAACATGGATCCTTTTCCTAATCTTTGTGAGCCCTTTATAAGCACAGATATTTGTGATATGTCTCCTGCATAGCAAACATTCAGTGTACGACCTCTAGACCTCAAGTCTTACTGATAAACACCAGAATTGTAAAAAATGTTGATCCATTTTTGAAGATGATGGGCAACTCAAATCCTACAGCTACCAGAAAAGCAACGAAGTGCCTTGGAGAAGCTGTCTTAATTCCCTCATATGCTTTGAAAACCTTCTTGATATCTCCTTGATAAAGAGCTCAAAGCTGGATCCTACTCTTGCTCCTGGTGCCATTCCTGCACTGTGATGTTGCCAAGAGCAGACGGGTTTTCCAAGGTGGATATTTCTTCTTCCCATGGCCAGAAGTTGCACAGTGAATCCTGGGAAGCACAGCAGGGCAGGCAGAGCTAAAAGGAGATCTGGAGATGTTCTAAAAGTGAAGATCCCACAGAAATGCCAGAATAGGGCAGGCACCAAACGCTTCCTCGTTTATGGAGCACCAATTCATGTGCACATCCCAGCAGAGCTCCAGATCAAGGCTGTAATCTCCTGCATTTGCCAGTCTGGAATTCCTAAGCAGCTTTCTCTCTCCCCTTATAAATGACATCTTTTGATATGTGTTATCACATTTTTCCATTCAAATTCCATTGAAACTGTAGAGCAGCATAACAAAACACCAAATTATTCCTGCTAGATTCAGCAACTGGAATTAAAGAGGTTTTTTTTTTTCTTCTTGAACACAATTGTAATATTTCATATTCCTTCTACAAAGAGCAGAATTTAATGGCTCTTATGGATTTTTCACCCCCTTAGAGAATTTCTGAAAAATTCAATTATTTTTGGAGACTGCTTGAGTTTCTATCTCCCAGTGATGATGAATTACCCATTGTAGCAGCCAACTTAAAAACAATACACAAAAATCAATTGTTTGACAAAAGGAAAGACACCGAGAACCTGGGATTGGCACACACTGCCTTTGCCCCGAGTCTAAAAATTCACTAATTTCAATCATTTTGCCTTTTTAAACCACTTTCTGCAGCAGCATCTGATTACATTGCAGCTTTTCTGCTTTCCCATAGAGAGTGACTCTGCCAACAAGATGATTTGCCATCGAGAAATTGTAATTAACTTAATGAACTTTGTCTTTTAAACTGTTGGAGATTTTAGAGCTAAGAGTAATGATTATTCACAAGTAGCAGAGTTTGGTTTCAAACATACATATTCAGTGCCAGATAGCAGCAATTTGCATGTTAACATTTTCATGTTCAGACCCGCTCACTGGCTACAGAATAATGTTATGCACCAAATAATAGCTTTAGAAATAACAATAAATAACATTGAGAATGGAATTCAAGCAATGCCTCTTATAATGACGAGTTTTAGGGCTCAAATCTGATGATAAAAGAACAACATTGCACCAGACCACAGCAAGAGTCCTTCTGTGGAGTTCTGAGAGCCAGTTGGAAACCAACTTTTCATTCTGTCCATGAATCAACAGACAAATTATATCTCCTAGTTTGGGCTGAGCAGCAGAAATTGTCAAGAAAAAGTATAGCTAGCCTGGAGCTATCAGTACAAATTGCTGGGGTGCCAAGCGCTGGGGCTTTGTGAACCAGCTGATTTTCCTTCTCTGGAAGTATTTCTTATTAATCTCATGCTAAAGAAACCCAAAGTATTGCACTGGTGAAGTGTGACTGAGTGCAGTGCTGGGATTTCCCACTGCACACACTCAGCCTGGTCTCATCCCCACACCATCAGATGTTTGGGATTTGGGTGGTTTGGCCATAAATTTCTCAGCAACTTTGAAGAAAATGGTGACTTTTCACAGGGAGCAAAGGAAGTGTAAGAAACACCTGCAATGTGCTCCCTCTCCGAGGAAGGCTCAGCTTCTTCTTCAGGAGAGACCCAGCTCTTTGTCTGTAAAATTCATTTCAGGGAGCTCTGGCTCTGAACAGGACCCTATACAATGTCCCCAGTGGAAAAGGAAAGGCATAAGTTTTTAGAAGTAGGGTTAGATGGGATATTGGGAAGGAATTGTTCCCTGTGAGGGTGGGGAGGCCCTGGCACAGGGTTCCCAGAGAAGCTGTGGCTGGAAGAGTGAGTGATGCATCTCTGAGGAACAAGGTGTTCATGGAGTGCATTGAAATTATGGTGCCAGCTTGCCAAATTTAATGGGTGACCTCATCTCAGACACTTTGAAAAGACTGTTTTCGAAAGACAACCCACATTTCCTAAAAAAACAGTTTTTCGACAAACACTCATGCTGAATATTTCTCTACCTTGCATGGCTTAGGTGAAGAGATTTGTCCAAAAAATGTCCGGTTTTTATAATTTCAGGGCGTCACCCATTTATTACTTTTCTGTTTTGAGAGATTTTTTTAATTATTATTACCAAGATATTTCCAGTGTAGGAATATTGTTCCTGTTTTGATTGTCACTCCACTGATCTCCTGCCAAAACTCACGTACAATTACATTGCCACTGAAAAGCAAGAGCTCAAAGCTCTTACTCACTTGAGTAACCTCAGAGCCAAAGCAGTGGGATCAAGCCCCTCATTACACATCCCTGAAAGGCATTTTGTTGCAATGCTCCTGAATATCTTCACTGAGGACCCTCCACCTTGTCCTGTTGGAAGGGCTTTACAAAAACACCAAAAAAACCCTGCAGATGTGGGGTCCTGCTTCCCTTCCTGCAGAGGGGAACCAAAGGGACCACGTTGCTCTCCAGTGCTTTATACAGGAATCTTCCCCCAGGGATTTTCACCCTGCTGAGTTACAAAAGGGAAGTGCTGAGCAATTGCTAAGGTAGGAACAAAAGTTTTCTCCCCATAGCAGCTGCAGGGTTTGGATCACACCATAAATTGTAGATAAAATCGTGGGCACGAAGGCATGAAATTCTGGTAATGCTATTAACTCATCATTTTTATGTAAGGGCTGTCTGAAATACAAAACCTTGCTGAAACACCTGCCTAGCATGGATACGGCTCTCAGATATATCCTAACTCCAGGTAGATTCAGCTGCACAAATTAAGTTCTACTAAAGAATAACTGCATTCACATGAAGCCTTCTGTCCCTACAAATGTGCAGATTTCCATGTGTGACACACCCAAACCCCAAATTCCTCAGCACTTCTGCCACTTGCAGAATTCAATGTTATGTGAAGTCCTTCAAGACCATGACTGCAATAAGTGTTCCCACCTTTGGAGCAGTTTGAACTGCAGCAGCTGATGCTAAACCAAAATCCAAATTTTCCACATGCAGAAGTGTACAGGGAAGGAATGTACAGTGTACAGTGTAAAGTGTACAGGTGAGGGAATTCTGCATCGATCCCTGTTTATTCAGGGCTCACCTCCATCACAACAGGAGCAAGGGAAAGGGCTATTATTGGTAGGAAAGGCAAAGGAAAAAGAAACACACCTATAAACCAGCAAATATTCTCAATAAAAAGCCACACACAATAAAAACACCACCAGACTGAAGAAGTTTGTCTCAGCAGCAGAGAGTGAAGAGCTGGTGGTCCCACAGGACATCCAGAGATGCCAGCGGGTTCATTAAACCCAGGCTTGGCTGGCGTGTGGTCACAGCCCAGCTCCAAATTACCTGATGTCTAGAGGCTTAGTCTGGGCTCAGGCAACATCATTTTTGTTGCAATCTTCATCCAAAACCCCCTGACAATGAACAAAATTATCACTTGTGAGCGAAAATACAGTTCTCTCTATCCCATTTTGAAACGCACACAGGTGCCCACACACAGGCACATTATCTGGCAGAATGAAGACAAATCCTGTCGTTGCAGAGTGCAGCCAGCTGACAGCATTTCCTGACAAGTACCTCGAGGGCAGAAATCAGTTGCAGCAGCTGGGTGAGCTCTCCCTGCTCTCCCTCACCTGCCCTGCCAGCAGCACTGTCCAGCCAGTCCTGGACTAACTCACACTGCGTATCTCATCTGCTTTAATTTAGATCATATTCCACTTGCAAATGCCACGGCTCAGTTACTTTCTGTAGGGCTTTCTAAAAACCAGGACAGCTCTGATGATCCGTTCTGGGCTGGAGCTGTTATTAAGCACATGTGCTTCTTGCCTTTTCCTAAAGCAAAATCACTGAGAAGATGCTCTGTACAGGGATAATTTATGAGGGCAAGCACATGTAGGGACGTTCAAAGGCAGGCTCAGCACCTCCACGTGCTGAAGTAGGAAAGATCAAGAGTTATTACATTCCGGAGGTGGAGGACAATGTCACCATTCAGCATCATCCCCTACATTGCCAGGGGCAGGCACATTTCCATACAGCTGTAACAGTAATTAAGGTTACCTTTTAGTGGATTCCTTAAGGGATCCACACTAACCCCTAAGTTAGGCACTGCCTGAGGAGCAACGTGCAAACAGAGCAGTTTTTAAAGCAGTGAGGTAAAACACCACCTCACCTACCCCAAAATAACAGAGGTGGAAGAGAAAAAGTGAAGGGACAATGAGAAGAAATATGAAAATCATTTTCATTTAGCACCATATTTACTGTGTGTACCATATTTACAATGTGTACCAGCTTTATGGTGTGTGTAAATGCTCAAGCATCTACCTGATTGTTATCCTTGATGTTTGCACTAAGTGAACCAGAGCATCATTCTGAAAATAACAGCAAAACAGACCTTGGTGAGCTCAGGGGTTGCCCTGCAAACAGCGTCCGCCTGAGAGAGGTGATGGCTTGTGACACTCCACATTTCAGCCTGCAGCCCTCCACATTTCTTCCTTCTGTTTCTCACAGAGGTTTTGATGCCTCCTCACTTTCCAGTTTGTCATTAAACTCAGATTTGGAAAAAATTTCACTCCCATGTGTCTCAATTTCTTCCAGTTTTTGGATATTTGGAACTTCCACAGGCTTGTACACAAACACCAACCTCAGGAAGTGCCTGCAGAAACTCAGTGTGCTGCAGACAGTTTGCACAAGCATTGCTCACTGTGATGAACTGGAAATTCCATGTGTTCCTCATCAAAATCACCCTTAATTGCAGCTAATTCCAGGGCTATCAGAGGAAGTGTTTGCACATTGTCTTATCACAGCTCCACTGGCAGCCACTTACACTTGGTTTCCCATTTATTTCATTCCCAGTTCAAAGCTGCCTGCCTTGGAATTCTCCACGGACCATTTCCAGCCATCCTCACAGATCTGGTGCCCACGTTCAGTTTCATTGAAGTCCCTGGGAAAATTTCCATTGATTTTAATTGAACAGGCTGTTCAGCTTTTTTATTTCCCCCCCCTCCCCCCCTCTGGCAATGAACCATTCCAACCACAAAATTCAAGGCCATGGGAGTGTGGGTCTCCTATTTTGTGGTGAAACTGAAAATCACCCCAGATTTTTGTGAGATTTGCAAACAGGAAACATTTGGTGTGTTTTCCTCCTGAAGCCCACACCAGTTGTGTGATGGGAGTGTGAAACTGCTGTGAATTACATGTAGAGGTTTGCTACAATAGGACTTTGGAAATCAAAACTGATTTTGCATTTTATGTGACATAGTCAATTTTCGTAAGTTTGTCTGTTGCTTTTTTCTTCCCCAGGACAAAATACCATTATTTCCACGTGGTTACTCAAACAGTGGATCATACCACGATTTAAAATAAGAGGCAGGGCATGTTTATTCCTATCTATCCCATTACTGTTTTCATAGAATCATGGAATCATTAAGGTTGGAAAAGACCTCCAAGATCATCGAGTACAACCTTTGAATGAATAAATACCACAATATTTGAGCCCCCACATCTGCTTTCTCTGCAAAATAGAGCTATTAAAGATAAAAGGGATTCATTTGCTATGATCATCATCCTTTTTGACATGATTGGGAAGAAAGGGACAGGATGTGGGGACAGCCAGAGAAGATCTGTCAGGTGGCAGTCAGTGAAGGATGCTCAGTGATTCCCAAATAATTGTGCTCCATCATCGGGCATCTCCCAGGGATGGCACTCCCCTCCTGGGATTCTTTCCCTTTTGGGCAGGAAGATTCCTTATCCTGGTCAAATTCTATGGATATGCTGTGACAGAGCCCACTCAGGGTGGTTGTTGTGAGTTCAGGAGCATTGGCTAACAGTGAGATGCCTCCCATGGTAATGAAAAGAAATCTACAACAAAAGAAATCCAGAAAGTTCAAGTCTACCTCAGGTTCACTGGTTCCTGCTCTATTCTTTCATGCTATTCATCTGCTCTCAATGCAGGGCTGCAAACACGTTTTCTCCAGGCTTCTTTCGCTGCACAAAACAAAGTTGATTCAATTAAAAAAAAATCCCCAAAAGTGAACTAAACCCCCACCAAAAATCCAAAAGAAACAAAAAAACCCCACCACCAAACAAAACAACCCCAAACCTCCAAAATATTACATCTCATCCCTTCAAAAAAAAAACCCCAAACCCAAACAACCAAATACAAACCCAAAGCCAAGCTGTCTCTTTTGGAATCAAGCATCCTAACACAGAGGTTCCCCACACCAACAGCCAAGTGAAACCCAATAATTACCTGGATTCCTCACAAAATTAAGTTCTGACAGCATCAAATTTCAAATCTTTTACACCTGACAGAGCAAAAAGCAACCTCCCCCTCCAAGTCTGGCCAGGGCAAATAGGCATTGCTTAATGATTGGTATTCCCCTCCAGCCAACACAGCATTAATTGAATGGATTCCATTACCATAGGAATAGCAAAAACCAGATTAAAAACCAAGCCAGCTGTAAACCGAGCCAGTGATTTTAATGGGAAGAAAATAAAGGCTGGCAATTGCATGGTGAAGTGCATCAAAATGTTAATTGCTTGCGGTCACATCCTTCTGAGCTAGTGAAGAGGGTGATGGAGATAAGGGCTGATAAAGCCCAGCAGAAGTTCTGGGCCTTGGTTATTCTGCAGTGGAAATGAATGGGTAAAATGAGGGATATTTGCAGCACTGTGGAATTAGTGTTGGAGCAAGTTCCAAAATAGCACATTTTGCTTTTAGTTTTACATCTGTGTGAATCTGTGTTCCCACTTGGAAGCTGATTTTAGGCAAGATTCTTCAGTGCAGCCAAGCAGGGTCAACCTAAGAACCAAACATGACTGGTATCTCTGGTTTCTCCCCAAAACACAGTTCCCAGGACCAAAATTAGCTGCATATTACAGCAGCACACCTCAAAACACATTCACAGGTGAGCAGCAGAATGATCCTTCCCAGGATACACCTGGATTCTTCTTAGAAAATCCATATTTTCTATGATCCACAGAGAGAAGAGCATTTTAGTCAACTGAGGCAGAAGAAACTGTGGAAAATCCAGCCTCAAATACAAGTCCCAAGCTGTCCCAAAAATTCTCACCCTATGGTATCCAGACAATCCTGTCCAGGTGTTTTATAAAGAGCTGAGCACATCAGCAGCCTGATCCTGACCATGTGTGGTTTTAAGAACTGGCTGTAGGATAAATGCCCTTCTCACCGGCAGTGTGAGTCAGGACATAGAAAGAGAATGATTAAAGAAAATCCTGTTGCATTCCTGGTGGAATAATGGTTCTTACAGCCTCCCTTCATTTTAAGGGATGGAGTACTGATTTTAGTCAGACAAATCCCAAAATTACAGAAGGCTCTCCAAGTCATACAGAGCACCCTGATGAGATCCTCTTAGCTCTCATTCCTGACTCATAACCACAGAACGTCCTCAAAACTGCCCTAACGGGAGCATGGAGGAATGAGAGTCTGGGGAATTTTAAAATGTCAGAAATATGCAAATATTACAGATTAGTATTCCACAGAGAGCCATAATTTCCAGTGTTTGCACTCATTTTAGCATTCCTTTTGAATTAAAGGCACAATAGGTAAGCTGGCAGCGTACAGATGGGTTTAAAGAGTTTGAAACGTCCTTATTTAGAATGTTGATTTTTTTCTACCAAGAGCTATTTAGAACCCATTTTTTGTGCTCTTTCAAAGGTAACAGGATTTGGTCTGGAAACGAAATTCAGCAGGAAGCCAGCAGGTAATTTGACTTAATGGGCTTGCATATTTTAAACACAAATAATATGAGTTAATAACATCCCTTCAGGTATTTTAACATACCTCGATACACAGACACCGAGCTGTGTGGGGAAGATTGCAAGGGAACAACCTGAAATCCTCAGGGAACAGGCACAGGAGGAATGTGCCACTTAGGAGAGCCCTGAAGTAGATCCGAAGAGCATCGCTGCACTCCAATAAATGCAGCTGGGGGTAGATGAAGGATGTCACACTTGCGCTGCCAGCTGCCAGAGGTAGCTCTAGAAGGGGAAATGCAGAGAGATAATCAGGCATTTGGCAAAATACCTTAAAAACATCCACAGGCTGAGGGAGGGGTGGGTTTAGAGCCAGTCGTCAGCAAGCACTGAGCACCAGCCACACTCAGGCTGCTCTCTGACCTACAAAGGCCTCCCTTTCCTGTGCAATTTTGAGATCAATTTCCTCTTTAGAAGTTGACTGAAATGCAGGGAAGTTGCTGTGAATCTGGCATGGAGAGAGGAAAGTTCCACACTCCTTCTGCCCCTCTGCCTGACGAGGACCTGACACGCGTCAGAGCAGCATCACTGGTCAGGTTGGGGTGGAAACCACAGACGGAGTGAGCGGTGCTGGAGCTGCATCTCCTCATTCCCCACACCCCACTGGGTGTCCTGAGCTGTGATTTATCCTCTCCCCCTGACTTTTACCCTTTTCGTGGCCTCAGGACTCACACCTTTACTGTGGCAATCTCGAGCAGCGAGCGCCGTCTGCTCTGACCAAGCTGTGAACAGACGCTGCTATGGGAATAAAAGGATGTTGGGTGCTCCCCTTCATCCCTCAGCTCTCAGGATATGGATTCTGTGCTTCTCAAGGATTCAGGGGTCTCCTCCTGTCCCTCCATTGCCCAGACACAGCTGCTTTGTTGGCTCCTCGAATGAAAACCCAGGAACTGTGCCTTGTTGAGCTGGCCCCAGAGAAAACCTGTTGCCCACCCCAGCTCAGGTGGAGCCCATATGGCTGCAGCTCCTTTGGGGCGGCTCCAGCACGTGCTGAGCTCCAGCAGCCAGCGAGTTGGGAATTTAGATGTCAAAGAGAAAATGAAAGACATCTAATTCTCCCTTAAAGATGTTTGTCCTTCCTTGTTACTTCAAGGACTCTGTCCTTGCGTGCCCACCAGTACATTCCTGGTGGAGCCTCACCAGTTAATGGATTTCCCTTTGCTAAGCGGGGTGGGGGAAAACACAGGAAAACAACCCAAAGAAACAAGAGCTTATCCTATTAGCTACTTGTCAATTATCCTTGATGGGCGATGGTGCCCGTGGCCAGAGGGAGATGCTGGCAGGTGTAATTACTGGCTCTTTTTTGCAGGGTTATAACCTCTGACTTGCAAGGCCTGTCTTCAGGTACAAAAGAAAGAGAAATCACTGAATAAATTATGATGAGCGTCTGCCCTGCATAAATAAGGACGATTTCAACTGAAAGTAGATAATTTTAATTGCAAAAGCATTTCACTCTCAGTCCTTCACCTCTCACGTTGGGTGATGGGAGCAAATATCCTTACAAAGAGTGGTCTCTTGTTAAAAAACTCGGGCACCAGGACAGAATGTTACAAGGGAAAATATTGCATGTCTGGTTGACAAGAATCTACTTGTGCTTATTACAAAAAGCTACAGTGCAGTTTAAAACTGACAATCCATTACTAGAAATCCATCTTTTGCTTAGGATGATAAACCAAGATTGAATTATAGATTTCACAGCAGCAATTCTGACATTCTGCATTTAAACCCACAGCTTCTGCTTTCCCAAAGCTTTTTTAATCCATTCATTTGAAATAAATGGTCATGCTCAAAAAATTGCCTCCGTTGGTGAACATTTTCATTGCAGGAAATGTAGCAACACAATCCCCAAAATTCTGCACGGACCTTGTTAAAAACAACTTTCTCATCAAAACCTAATTTTTAGCATTTATTCAGCTTTTTATGTTTAATTTGATTTGTGAACAAGCACTTTCCCCAAGTGCACGGCTGCATTTCTTATTTAATTCAAATTTGCAGAGAGGGCTCAGATGTAGTTTCATGTCGGGCAGGATTCTGATTTCAGACCATTGCCATTCATACATGAATATTTAGTCACACGTGAAATCCATCTAATCCACGGATCGCAACGCCAGTGAATAGGGTGAGTCTGTTATCCACGTTCTTGCACTAAATTAAACCCGTCTCGTGTGAAGCCATTTAAAATTGAGATTCCTCTTCACTGTACCTTGTTCAGTGCTGTGCCCCAGAGTTTAGCAGCTGGAATGTGGGACCAGCTCCCTCAAACTGGTGTTAACGCCAGGAAGGGACACCAGCTCTGCTCGGCTCACTTTGGAAATTCAGGGACAAATAAAAGCAGTTAAAGCAGCCAAATCTCATGCCCCTCCTCCTAAAGATCCATCCCCAGCGCGCAAACAGATGTGTGTGTGGGAGAGGGAAAGACTTCCCGACTCAGCCCCCGAGATGCGAAAAAAAAAGTTCAACATTCAAACTCCACCAAATGTTAATGAGGCCGCCGCTTTTGTCGGAGCCATGAATGACGGCAGTCAGGCTATTTACAGCCACTGATGCATTCAGTTGTTAATTGTGAGTGCCCATTGAGGGCACCTCAAATGAACCACAGTCTCCCTCCGTTCTCATCCCCCCCTCCCAGCACAGGCTCTAAGAGAGAACAAGAAGTTCATCTGCCAAGATCTTCTCCTAAGCCAGGGTCCTTCAGAAATTATTAGGGGAAAGGACAGGCAGTGTTGGAGGAAAGAGGAAACTCAAGGATTTTAGTGTTTTCTTTCTGTGTCACCCAGAGCTGCCATCGCTCTGCTCTTACCTGTTCTCAGAGCTCCTGAGGGGAAAACTGCCCAGGCTCTGTCCCCTTTCCAGGCCAGGGGAGAAGGGTCCTGTGTGAGAAGCTGTAGCTTATTCCTATGATCAACATAATTTTTACAGGATTTTACAGAAATATTCTATATCTCCGACTTTTTGCCTCCCCCTTCCTCTTGTCTGTTCTCACACACAGGCAGATACTGCGTGCCACCATTCCAAAAGTGTTATTTTATCTGCTAGAAAATCTCTCTTCCAGCCCTCTACAGAAATAATTAAGTACCTCAATTCAAGGATTCATGAAGCATTTCAACTCAAACAACCAGTCCAAATAAAGTCCACGGCTTCATTTGCAGAATGTAAAAATAAGAACAGGCACATCCTTTGGTTGTGTGAGGCAATAACTCTCTCAGTGGATGCTCTGCTTGAATGTAGGAAAACACCTGGCCCATCCCCTTGGAAGCGCACACAACCATCTGCAGGACATGATAAAATATTAAAAAGTGAAACAACCCTCAGGGAAAAGCCATGCACCACCAGGAAGAGCCCCAGACCTGCTTCAGGATAAACCCCATGAAAATAAAAGTGTTGGTGTCCCTGGGCAATTTCCTCCGCTGCTTGCCTGCGAGGATTCCTGCTTTGGGTTCGGAGCAGGGGGGTGAAAACAGGCCCCACAGGCAGCACAAACACCCCGTGGAGCCCTGGCTTGGGCAGCGATGCTGAGCGCAAACACGTGCAGCAGGAGGGGGAGCACGGAGCTGAGCAAGGCAGCGATGGGAGGAGCTCAGGTGATGTGGGGCTGAGCAGCAGCAGGGGGACAGTGCCAGTGCAGCCCACGCCGTCAGCTAATGACACAGAGAGTTTATGGATGCATGAAACAGAAGGCTGAGGCCTTGGAGATCCATAACAAATATTTACCCCGAGAACAAACACCCAAACCTAAATCCAAATTTATCCAGAGTTTAGGAGCTTCAGCTACAGAAACAGCAAGGACAGGAAGGGGCATTTCTGCCAGGCAGAACGGGGCTCGAGAACCCCGTGGATCTACCACAAAAACTGTCCAGAGGTGTCACACCTGTTTCATCTTCTTAACATTCGAAACCCTGTCCCATTCAGCCTGTAGTTTTTTGGTTTTTTCTTTAAGAGAAGGTGACTCAACTTCATCACCCTGAAAGTGGTAGAAATAAATATTTTCTTGGTCAAATTGTCTTTCTTTCTAACTGGAGCCACTGGCTCATCACTCCATTGTCAGCACACACACAAATACCCTTGGCTCCTTGTTCACAAGCATAGCAAAACACTGTTTAAAGGAAAAATCCCTAAGAATTGTGATTTTTTTGGGCAGTTGTTTTAACAACAGCTTGTTTGCTTTTAATCCCCATCCCTGGAAATATCCAAGGATAGGTTGGACAAAGCTTGGAGCAACCTGGGGTAGTGGACAGTGTCCCTGCCCATGGCAGGGGGGTTGGATGAGAAGATCCTTTGTAATCCAAGCCAATCAATGATTCTATGATTAATCAACACAGAACCAAGAATAATAATGAAAGATTGTAACAATTTAATTCATTTTGTTTCAACAAAAGTGCCATGTGCCTCACTGGGAAGAGAAATCTTAGGAAAACCGGTGATCTAGCTCCATGTTCAGCAGACTTCCCAAACTTTTTGAAAACTGAAGTGGAGTCTATTTTGCCCCAAAATGGAACTTTATTGTAAAAGACCCAAACTCTGACTTAAAATTTCCTTTTGTAAAAAGCCCACAAAAGTTTGATCGAGGAAGGTTACATTTGTATTAAAAAGAGGATTTTTAATAAGCACCAAAACTGAAACAAAGAGTCGACACCAGTTTTACCTCCTGATTATTCAGGTGGAGTGAAAGATCTTATCCTGCTGCTTCGAGATGGAGTTGGTCTTAATGCTAAGCAATCAAATTTTATTTCTAAGGTATTTTTCCTCCGTTGGCCGTTCTGTCCTACACCTTTGTACCCCGGGAGACACTCCAGGCAGCAGCACTCCCTTTAACACCAGTTTAACACCAGAGCTTCTCATTGGAGTGTCACAATTACAAGCCCCAAACCCTGGCTTTTCATGCAGGCTGATTTAGCAGCCTCTGTACTTTGAAAAACACAAATTCCATTACCAAAGAGACCCTGCCAATGACATGACATGACACAGCATGAAATCACTCCGACACCTCATCTTGTAAGGGTCTTACATGACAAAAAGAATCAGAAAATCGACACACTCATCATATCTTGAAATTTTTCCAATTTCCAAGCCTAAACAAGACACGAGCCTGTTTTCTGAGCCCTGCATGCATCAGCATCATTCAGCACAGGGAGCAATTTTCTGTTTGAAAAGAAACCACACCGGGATTCTAAATTAATATTAAAACCAACCCTCACAATCTTGTTGTCTCCCCAAAGACCTGGAGTTCTGAGGTGGGAAAGGGAAGGAGGTGGGTTCAGCAGATGCAGATGTTCCCCCGAATATCACCTTCAGAAAAAACAGAATAACAACAAAGCCCTGAGGTATTATCTGCTTTCTACCTGAAAGAGCAGGGAAGTGGCTCAATCTGTGTTCTCCTCACAACGTTTTCTTCCCTTTTGCAGTGACACAAGACCATCCCAACAGGACTCACAGGCAGCAGCGTCAAAGACTCACAGGTGATGCTGTCAGAGCTCCAGACCAGGCTCTACAGGTACCCCAGGGAGGGCACAGCTATAATTTGTCTCATAAAAAATAGAGAGAGATGGAAAATGTAGTCATAGAAAAGTGAACCTCAGGGAAAGGCAAAGGCAGATTTCACCTCCTTCGGCACACACAGCCAGGGTGTTAAACTCATTATCTGCACTTCAGCCCAACCAGAGCAGGGCTTTCAGGAGGAAAAAGGGACAGAAGAACACCCACTTGTGCCAGGGTGATAGGGTCAGGAGTCTGTCCACGTGGCTTTAGTCCAGCTGGATCCTCCTCTCTTGGATCACCCAGGAAGCCAAGACCTCCCGTCCTGGTGGAGCCAGCGACCCCCAGGCTGAGTTTAGGAGAGGTTCATCCTTCACAGACAAGGAAATGCAGCTCTCCACCGTCACCAGAACAGATGAGAAGCAGAGTCTGTAGAACAAGTTAAATCCAAGGCTGTCAAGTTTCAGAAGCAAATTTTTTTACCAAATTTTTATTACCTGGCTTATACCAACAATAGCCTGGAAAGGGCCAGACCTTCATCTCCTCTTCATCACCATCTGCAGGAGCTCAGCTGACGTGGGGACAGCTCAGAATCAGCTGGTGACATGTTCAGCAGCTGCTGACATGAAATAAAATTCCCTGAGACATCCCTCAGAGCTGAACAACCTCAGTGCTGAGATTGTAGGGAAGGAAATTGTAGATCTTCAAGTGAGAGTGAACTGATGGAAGGAAAGCTGAGGCAAACGGATCACAGGTCACTTATTTTTTTCTTCAATCCTTTCAGCTTTTTAACTCTGAACCAAAACTCATAACAGGAGGTATTTCACATGGATTTTCAGGGCAGAATAGTAATATCCACAGAAATTAGACTGGGAAGTATCCTTGAAAGTTACTCTTAAATTTTCTTTTGTCTTATTGCAATCCACAGCAAATAGATAAATAAACAAAGAATAAATAATAAAAATAACCCACTGAAAATAAAATACTACAGTCAGTCTGTTGCTTGGTTACACTTTTATGGTGTACACACCCAGGGTTAGCAGTGATGTGGTCTGACTCAGTCCTTGGGAGAATATCTAAATCCCAGTAATTCCCCAAAAATTCCAGCCCATGCCAGCCTCCAGAGAAGTGTTTGCAATACAGAAGCAGCCACGTCATGCATGCCAGGCTGGAGCCGTGACTCTCAGAGTAAATGCAGCATTTTGCTGGGCTGATAAATAAGCTGTGTCCCTCTCCATCTGCAGTGGGGGACGATGGCACAGCCCCACGGGTGAGGGCAGGGCCAAGGACAGTCCCTGCCCGTGACCCCTTTCCCCAACATTTGTGATTTCAACCATCCCTGCAGCCTCTGCAGGGCTTCCATGGCACCTCTCTGCAGAAGCACAAAGGAAAAACTGGTATTTAATGAACAACAGTGCAAGAGATGAGAAATTCCATTGGCAGATTGCAGCTCCAGCCTCTAATCTTCATTAAGGATTCAAACACAAGCATTTAAGGCAAGATTCAAGTGGGATGATGAAATTCCTTTTGTTTAATGGATAACAATCAAGGAGCACATAATCCCTTATCGCAGTGATTCTGCAACTCCTCTATCCCTTTCATGTGCATAATACACCCTAATGGGTTTTACAGCATTAGGCCACGAGACAAAGCATCTGGAAAAGACTAATTTACAACAACGTTGCTCTAAGACTAAAAAATACCATCCACAACTCTGAAATATTGGGTGCTGTAGGCATTTCATCTCTCTGCTATTCACCAGCCCTGTAAATACTCTTCAAAAAGAAGAGAATTTCTACACGACAAGGAAACCTCCCCAGCGCCATTACATTTCCTTGTGGCATTATTTCCCTTTTAATTGTTGTCTTTTGAACAACAGGCTGATTTCTTTCTGCTCATTAATAAGATTATCTCCCATTAATAGAGATATTGCCCATGTCCTTCCTCCATGTCCTTGCAGGATATCGATGCCACACAAAGTGGTCACCCCTTAAATGGGATTACTGGGATTTTTAGTTAAGAGGGGTTTCAAAGGTAAATAAATACAATCAACAATATGGAATAAGTCATTGAGAAGGTAAATACAAACAGTGTAGAGGTTTCAGGTATTTCAGGGAGGAATTGTGGAGGAAAATCATGATCTCTGTGCGTGTGTGCAGGCCAGGCAAGCGAGGAAACGATGAACGTATGGAAAAATAGGATTAGTGTTCCCTTTGCCTTTAAGTACATGCCAAGATGTGAGGCTGAGGTGCATTTGTTTTAGATCTTTGCTGATCACAGCTCTGTCCTGTCAAGGGAAACCCTGTAAGCACAGCTACAAGCAATGCCTCTCACCACAGCGTTATTCAGATCCTCTTGAATTTAAAGGATGTCTTTCCAGAGGGATCTGAACTATTTTCGGGAGCACTGTTAAGTTCTCCAGGACCACAAGTAGTTTAGAAACCTTGCTGATACCTACACTCAGTCATCAATTTTACCTCACAGGCTCACACTAGTCCTGGAAGCCTTTTGAATAAATCCTTGCTGGAGCTAAAGCAGATCTTACAGGAGGTGGAATAATTTCCTCTAAGAAAAGTGCTGTGGAGAGAAAATCCACCAAAACCATTCAGCAGTTGAAATGGTTAATTGCCTGCTGAGACTATGACTCTTTTTTTTTCCTGACAAGCATCTCACAGTAACTTTTGAAGGAGCTGATTATCCACATTTGGGTTCTCACAGGGAAAAGCAGAGACTCATTGGGTGAATTGTTAATATTCTCTTTGCACCTGCAGTCTCCTACTGACACACAAATTTTCCAACCACTTCACCATTCTCTGAGTCTTCTCTGTACTCCCTGAAATTTCTAAATTGCATGAATTGTGTGAATACTACCCTGCTCATAAATCCTGGGATGTGTGTGACCTTTTGGTCACTCACTTTCATGGGAGCTATTTTTCCTCTTATTATTAAACAGCACTTTTCACATAATTTTGTGACTACTTTGCAGGTTTCAACTGTGTATTACTCACATTGATCTACAAACACCTGACAGGAAATAAAAATGAAAATCCAAAGCATTGTTTAAAGGATATTAAACTTCCCAAGCTGATTCAGATGTTGCCCTTGTCTCTAGACTGAGAGCCACCTAAATCTGAAGAAGCCAATCCAGTAGCAGGAATGCCAAATGAAAGGAAGAGCTCAGGTTTTCCTGCATGGTTCAGGGATAGACACCAAGAAAAGTGTGTATCCCATAGATTCCATAATTTTATCTGAGCGTTTCGTAGCTGCACTGCTGGAATTGTGTCTGTGGTTGTACTAGAACATCTCGCTCTGCCTTCTACCCTGCCTGCAAAGGATTTAGAAAGGTGAAGGTTGAACAAAATTATAACCTTTTTGCTGTGTTATGGCCAGGAGAGCTGAGGACTGAAGTGGGAATTACAGGGTTGGCCATCCCATCAGCAGGGAGCAGGAACTGGGACCTCATTCCCTTTGATCCTCCTGGATGCACCACCCGAACCATGACTCTGCTGGGCCAGACTTTATCACTCTGCATTATTGCAGTGTGACTGCTGGCAGGATTGTCAGGGCTAATTTCAGTTAGAGGCTGGGTTATTATTATTTTTTTTTAATGTCTGCATGACCAAGCCACCTCCCCCTTCTCTGCTCAATAGATTTATGCTGTGTGCAGCTACATCTGTTTCAGTGCCTTAAACTGCTCCAATCTGAGCACTATTGACATTTTCATTATGTGTGAGTTGACAGTACATGGCTGTATTAAGGGATTTCCAACCATGGGAGGGAGGGGAGTGATCTCTCTTTGCAGAGATTTCTCCCAGATAATGCTTTTTAGCACGGCAAAATGATAATGCAAGGGAAAAAAAAAAATTGGGAGGTTTTAGTCAGTGTGAGAGGACAAATCACAGCATCCTTGTGAAATAAGTGCTGGCTGGAGAGTGAGGTACGTGGCATTAATATATATCAGTATCTATATTCCAGAAGGAGAAAGCCAAAGACTATAATTAGCTCTGAAGCTAAAGTATGAACAGCATAATAATAACTATTAGTCCAAAAAGGAATATAATGAATAAAAGCTCAATTCACAAAGGAATCCAGTGTTAATATTGAAACTTGGACGTGGGGAAATGGTAAGTTGTAAAAGAGGAGCATTTAATGACACTTTGTGTCTGGGCAATTTATTCAGGACGGATTAAAAAAACGGGAACAATTATCATTTACAAGGACAAGGAGTGTTTTAAACATGTTTGGGCATTGTCTACCAAATCAATCATTGCCTTTGAAGCATCTCCAGTGTGCACATACACAACCTGTGCTGCACAAACACAGACATGCATATATATATATATATATATATATACACCCATTAAATCTGCCATTTTCCTACAGCAGTTAAAAAATGAGTGGAGAAAAATGTTGGAATAGAGAAAAACAAACCAAACCTCACAGGAGATGTCCCTGGTTGTTCTCCAGCTCTGACCTTGAAGGCTCCTCACACGCTTGTCCCTAAGTGCCTCCTCCTGTTATTGAACAGGTATTTACACATTTCCATTCAAACCTACGGCTTGAGAAAAGGGGGGAAGGGAGGGAAGATAATGTGGCTTTAAAAGCTGCCTCTTGTCCTGGATCAAGACAAAGATAAGTTGGTTAAACAACACAAACTAAAAAATACAAAGAGTGCTGTGTTCATATTCCCTCAGTGATCCCAGCTTTGTGAGGAGAAGGCAAAATCAAAGTATGGGCATTTCTCGATCCCAGCCAACATCCCAAAGGGTATCAGATCATGCTGAATTATTTCTAGTTAAAACAGTTGTTTTCTGTAAGGTTTGTAGCATAATCAGTTGATCCTTTTTAATACAACAAAGCTTCTCCTGAGAATTCAATTCCTTCCTGCTGAGTTTGCAACTGGAGTGAAAGGGGAGAGATTTAGACAGAAAGAGAATTACTCCAACCCCCGAGCTGACAAACCAGTCACATTCTTGTCCTATGGCTCCATCACCTCTTCTTTGATTCCACCACTGCCTTGCTATTCAACACATTAAAACATTTCTGTCACTACATTAAAAGCTGCCACGCTCTTGACCTGCCCCACGTGTCTGTTCTTCTGCCTCCACAGTCTCCCTTCAACTTTTCCCTTTCCTTTCCCTGCTTCTGCATTAATATTTATACAAATTTCTCTGTATCATCTGTCCCCCTGTCACCTGCACCTAAAATAATCTGCTGGTTTTCACTACCAATTATGCTATCTCACCACAAATATCTCCTTATAAAATATGAAATAAATAAAAGAATCTCTTTCATAAATGAATGCTCCTCACCAGTGATAACAATGAGCTTTTATGATTTACATGGCAGCTTGCTAGAAATTTAATGTGCAACTTGCCTCTCACATCTTACATGAAATATATATAAGAAATACTTAAAATGGCTCAAACATAATCCATGCAGGAAGGTTATAAAGTTGTAGCACCAAGAATGGTTTGAGTTGGAAGGGACCTTGAAGATTATCTCATTCCACCCCTTGCCATGGGCAGTATCCCAGTATCCTTCCAGTATCCCAGGCTGCTCCAAGCCCCATCCAGCCTGGCCTTGGGCACTGCCAGGGATCCAGGGGCAGCCCCAGCTGCTCTGGGCTACCTCCCACCCCCACAGGGAAGAATTTCTTCCTAACATCTAATTTAAACCTCCAAGTTTTAACTTGCCCACAAACCAAGAGAGCTTTTCTAAATGTTCTGTTGTTTTAATTTCTATCAGGTTGAGAGCAAGTGTAAATTTCTACCTGTTCATTAAAATAAGTCATTTTAAACCCAGAGCCAGACGAGCTCCACAGCCATCAAGACTGACTGACCCATGCTGACCCTACAAAAGCAATTTTGTGGAACCTGTACAAATGGAGTGGGCAGAATTACAGGGAGCAAGGATCACCTGTTTTCTATACAACATTCTGCCAACACTTCAGTAACGCAGAATGCAACAGCATCAACTAATCAAATCTGTTGTTAGATCAGAAAAGAGCCCAGAAACTTCAGATTTTCTCCCAAACTCTCAAGACTGTGTCAGTTGAGGATAAATCTTACACATATAACACATAACAACAAAATGAATTTGAATTTGCAGCATGTTTGGAGAGTCTCACAGGAGTTCACGCCACCGTGACGTGCAAGATTGACAAGGGGGACTAAAAGTGAACGTAGCTGTAGACAAAGCAATTAACATCTCTGTTCTGTGCTATTGATCCAGCTGATCCCTCTGCTAACAAACCTTCCAAGCCAGCCCAGAAAGCGTTTGATAATCATGCAAGATGAAACAGATAACAGCCAAATAATCAATTAAACAGAGTCATGTGAGGCCTGCTTTGAGGATCAAGAAAGAGCAGGGAGATCAAATGAAGAAAAAATGATAATTTACAGTCAGGGAAGCTCTGTAAGATGTTTATTTGAAGTCCAAACTGATAACATAATCCCACGAAATGGGGGCATTGAGCATCCTGGAGGGATGAGAATGAGCCTTTCCTGCTGGAGAAAAACTTCCAGGGCAGGACTGGGTGTGATCCTCAGGCACAGCAGGGTCTGGCTTCAGACTGGGAAACTGAAAAAAGAGGTTTTACAGGGAAAAAAGGAACACAGTGGCCCTTTGACTTGTGAAAACTGCAGCAAATCATGATGGGGTAAAACGAGGTTATGGAAGCAATTGAGGAGGGAATGAGTTAAAGTATCCTTGTCTAACTTCATCTTGTAAACTCAGGAAAATCTGATGGAAGCCAGCTATGAAGAACATAAAATCTGGAAATAAATGTTCTTCTATTTCACTTTGTATCTAGGTATTTCGTGTGCTGGGGTAACCTACATTATCTAAATAGATGAGATAATTTTTTTTTTTAAGTATTTAGAATAATTAGAATAATTAATCATTAAAATATTCCAATCAACATACGCAAAAAAACCCAAAACCAAAAAACTAACCAAAAGAAACCCCCAAACCAAAAAACTAACCAAAACACCTGCCACATCTAAAACCTCTGCCATCATCCCTGTTGGCTGATCATCTCTTTTAAGTAATAATCACAAGCATGAGATTTGATAAAGAACTAAAATAAAGACATCCAAACCTTTTTGTTGTCCTTCCCTTTTCTGCTTCAGTCCCAAAACATTGAAATCCTGTTTTTTCATTCAGCTGGGACTTGCAATAGTCATTACCCCATAGGAAGTAATTCACCAGACAAAGCATTAAACAGAGCTAAGAGCAGCCCTGCTGGGTCTTTTTAGTCAATAACCTTTAAAACTTTCAAATTCCCACATTTGGGGACCTCAGGTAATTCAGGTGAGCTGTGAAAGTGCTGTCTTTATCCACAGAGGTATTTTAAAAAAGAAAGATTTGTGAGGAATTTATGGAGTAAAACCCATACCTTCAGTATCATGCACACTCTTATTTCCTCAAAAATGCTTGGAGGGCTTAAAATATCCAATCTGAAATGCTGCTGCTGCTGCTTTATTTCTTCTTTACAAAATATTTAAATATTAACAGCAATTTGAATCTCTGCTGTGAATTCCAGAATAGCACCGAAATAAGGTTGTTCTATGTATTTAATTACAGGCCCAGCAAATTCTAACAGACAGAAAATCAAGTCCAAAAAGTAAAATATAAATGAGTTCACTCAGGATATTTCAGGGATTTTTTTTTTTAAATTATTATTCTTCCCCACCTTCCCTCAGGCAAATGTAACACCAGCAGAACGCTTGTCCTGGCAGGATTTCAGCCACCTCCCCAGCTGGCTCCTTGGAAAAACATCTGCTGTCCTGCAACAGGACTGGAAGGTTTGTGCCAGGCAAGGAACGGAAGCTGGTGAATGATGGGGATGTGGAGCATAGGAAAAGCAATGCCACTGTGTCATTTATGCTCAAAAGACTGAAATCCTGCAGGAACTGGTGCAAAAAAGGAACACAGAGATGAGCAAAGGCCAGGAATGCTTTCATGAGAACATTCACCAAGTTTGGCAATCCAGCCTTAGAGCAAGAAGTCTCCACCTACTTAGAGAGTAGATATTCCTGTTTGTAAATACACCCAGTGAGGAGAAAAGGGTTTGTAACTTAAAGAGGAAAAAAATTAATATAAATCAGCCAGGAATACACTTAGTCTGAAATTAGGTGACAGCCTCTACCCATTATCAGGGAAAGGTTACAGAACAGAGTCCCAAGAGGAGAAAAATTCTAATTATTCTTCAAATGGCACTTGAGCACTGCATGGAAGGTTTTCCGTGGTGTGGATATCTCCTACAGCAGAGGCCTGAACTCATGACCCAGCAGATCCCATTCTCTCCTTGGAGATTCTTCCCATTAATTTGCATGTACCACCAAAACCAGACCCTTCCTCACGCTTTTGGTGCCTTAGGTAGGTTCAATTTAATGCCCAAATCCACCATTTGGGGAGCTTAATATATATTTTAATGCTTTAGACCCTTTTCTATGGAATTGTTTGAAAGCACCCAGATGAAATGTGCCACCCTGCTGCAGCTCCTGATTGCACACATGCTGTTATGGCCCTTTATCTAAACATTATTTAATGAGTGTCCCTGGAGGGATTAGCATGTCAATGCGTGGATATCGATTTCCTAATCCAGTCCATCAAAGCTGTTATGATCTGGCGACAGCACAAGAAGCAGGAGTTCAAGGTTCTTCACACAGCTCCCACAGTATGTTCTCAAGCCTCTTGATGTGAGAATTAGCTCACTCCTGAAGTCCAATTAATCTGATGAGACTGTCAACAAAGATGTCACTTCTCGTCACATTTTTGGGGATGTGGGCACCTGTCTAAAAAAGAGAGGATGAGATCATCAGCTCATTAACATTTTCCAGCAGATGGCAAAAAGCTGCATTTCATATCATTTTGGGCTGCTCCACGCTTTGTAGCCAGACCTCTGAGCTGTGGGACAACAAAGTCAGCTTTTGAAATCAGACTCGCTGGTAGGCACATATATAGCCACCAACAGGATCCTGTATTCAGGATTACAGCACAGATAGGAAGAGCTTGCAATCTCAATCCAGGCATTCCAATAAAAAAATCAATAAATTGGAGAAAAAAATAGATCAGAACTGGGGGAGAGAGATTAGCTAAACAAAGGCTTTTCCTGAGTAAATTCAAATTTCACCCGATATGCCTTCCCCTGGAATATTTCAGTGTGGGATATGTCAGTTTTCTGTGGGGCCATGATCCCATCCTTTTAAGGTCTATGACCAAGAGCTCTGCCTGGTCCCACAGAGGACACCTGCATGACACATGGAGGAGTGGGAAGCTCCACACTGCCTGTGCCATCACCAGGAGCAGGAATCACTTGGACAGTCCCTGTACAGCTGCTGCTCCTCAGCTGCGGTGCTGAGGTCTCAGACCCATTCCCACTGCGCTCACAGGAAAGCTGTTTAACAAAACTGGAGAAAAATCACATGCTAACAAGTTTCCAGCTGGGCTAAATATGGCAAAAGGAGAATTTGTGAGTGCACAGTCTAGTCAGGATTATTGCAGGAATACCCAATAGTGGAGTTTTCCCAGCAGCTAGAGAAATTGCTGTCAAATAAAATGAATATTTTTGAAGGCTTGATGAGGACCCCTCTTTTTTTCTTAACCACACAACTCTCACTGCACAGCCCCCATATTGCTTTGGCTGCTCAGATGTGTCACAGCACAAATTGGCATCCTTCCTATTTTTGATATTGTCTAATTCCCTGGGTCATTAGTTATGTAATCATAATCATTTTTCTGCTGGGCTGATTGGTGTGATCCGTCTCATCTCCTTTTCTCATCTCACCTCTTTAGTAGTGTTGGAGCATGGATGGGAGCATCCAAGTCCCTCAGGGCACCATCTGGTACTACCCTGAGCAGGGAGGGCTAAATGAATGACATACTGTACAGTACTTCCTACTCATTAGTTACTGATTCCTTATGGTGCTGGGGCTTTTCAATTCATTCCATTACAGATTCTTCAGCTAATTTGTTCATTTATGTCCCCTTTCCTTTCTGCCCACATCTAAAGGCTTCACAATGTGGGGGGAAAAGCCTAAAGGGTGAGAAAGTGCTGTGCTGGAGGGAGTAATAATACAAGCACGGGAACAAAGGAGAGTGTAGGAGCTCAGTGTTCAAACTATGAACAGAAAAAAAAACCAACATGGAAAGTACTCCCAGGCATCACAAAGTAACAGGGATTGAATATACAAGTGAATTTATCCAGGGGCTGTGAGTCACCTGCCTGTGGGTAAATGCTCACACTCCACAGCCCAGTTCACACAACAGATGAATCTTTTATATGTAAATAACACCAACTCGAAAAGCTCTCGCCTCCTTCCCCAAAAGGATTAAAACCCAGCCTGTACCAACGCAGAAACAACCAGGAAATGCCTTCTAAAGTTGGGATTAACGTGTGTGCACCCATCCATCATGTACCTGCTCTGCTCCAGGAGGCACTGTCTGAGGATAAAGGAGCCCAGCATTTGCATTTCCCCCTGCTTTATGTTCATCTCCCTAAAACAGATTGCTTCTTTTTATTGTGCTGTGTAGCACCATAAATGTAGATGGCCTTTGAAAGCCAAATATCACTCTTGCTAAGTAATTGTCAATTAAATTTGGTATTAATTATTCTTAATAGCCCAATCTCATCCGCTGTTTTCCATGTGTCTCATTTTTGCACGCTTCTAATGCCAGAGCAGATGAATTCCAGTTTGGAGGTTTACTTAAACCCCCTATTTAATGAAATCACTGTATTGTTGGGTGAATGCATAAAGCTCTGGAACGAAACTGCAAGAACTGGGTACAAAATCTCCCAGGCAGTGCAGGCACACTCAGCTCTTGTAAGTAAACGTCAAATGATGACAGAAAATGCAATAACTTCGTAATCAATCCAGGCTATAATTATATTGCCAGTCAAAGCCTTTGTTTTTTTTAATGTAGAGTGTTTGAAGACAGAGTTTCCCATCCCCATTAAGACAGAACAATGTCAAGAACTCCATTTCTATCTAAATTTCCAGTCTCCACCGTGGGACAACCTGCCTGGAAGGATGGAGAAGTGGTGCAGGGGGCCCTGAAGCTGTGTCCCACAGCCCTCCAGCACGGAGGGTTGCCCATGAAGGGCTGGAGCAGCCAAACCTCCAGGAGATCCCTCTATCATTCCATGGGCTGTTGGACAGTCCCTCTCTCCATGCCCTTGGGGCAAAAGTCTCATCTGGCACCTCTCCTCTGATGGGAACCCCTCTGAGAGCAGAAACAAAGAAAGCCTCAGGTGTTTCCCCCCTCAAGGTGAAGCTCAGGGGCTGTTTCAAACAGGTCAGTTTTACCCTGGCCTCCAGGATGGGTGTGCTGGCATTCCTCTCCAGCCTTTTCCACGCCTTGCTGACAATCCTTCTGCACAGGAGGCAGCTCTCAGCAGACTTCCAGCTCTGCCTGAGCGGTTCTGTGCTCACAAATAGATGGTACCTCATTAGGCAGGAAGACGTGGAAAGGGAAAAACAAAGGTGATAGCCCATCTCTGCTCCCAGTCCTGACCAGCTGCTGCTGAGGGTTTGTGCTGCTGCTCTTGGGCTCCAGATTGCATTTTTAGAGTTTTGTGGTTTAGAGTTTGCCCCTGTTACAGCACAGAGGGAGCTCCTGCACAAACAGGGGGTCAAAGACACCCCCAGTCAATCTGTCACTCCCTCGGCAAAATGAAAGGAGACATTAAGCAGTGCTACAGATCCATGAAATCCCTGGGAATAATGGCAGCTCCCTGAAACGGGGGGAGTATTTTTCACATAACAGTCTCATACCAAGGAGCAAAACAGGACATAGGGTAAAATTCATAACAAACAAATTTAAAAGGATCCTCAGTTCAGAGGCTGTAAGAGGCATTCTTCAGATGCCTTACAGCCATTCATTCTTCCTTATATCCATGTGAATGTTCCCCCTTGGCCTTTTGTTTTCATTTTAGCTTTCTAAGCCTCTGTGTCATTCCAGAAGCCATTTCCCCCCTCTCCCTGTCCCTTCCCTCCCAGCCCTTCTCATTCTACCTCTGCAAGACCCTTTCTCCTGTGTGATTTGGCATTCATGCTCTGCTCTTTCTAAATTCTGTTTTGCTTCTTAAACCTTTTTATATTTTTCCCCCAGACCAATTCCCCTTTTCCATTAAGCCAGACTTTTTTTTTTTTATTTCCCCCCACCCTTAAAAAGAGCATTTTATCCTGGCCAAACTCAGGCCTTGCCATGTTCTCGTTTACAAATGTCACTGCAGCAGGGCTGAAATCCTGCTCGGGCTCTGGCACGAAACAAAGGCATTGCAGTGCCTCGCACACCACGGCGTTGTTTTCCCTCATTCCTGCTCCAGTAACAGCTTGCAATGACATTTTAGCAAAAGTCACGCTCTTTTTACAGCTCCTCCCCCTGCTTACAGCAGGAATTCTCAGTACATTTAGGAGAAGCCATGAAAGACTGACCCGAAGCAGCATAAAAGGAGGCAGAGCTCCTTGTTCCTGTCTGGCCTTCTTGATTTCAGTCCACCCCAATATCTGAGATGTTTTTCCCCTTCAGCAAGCGTTTAGTTGTAATCTTTAGTTCAGCTCATTAATGCCAACAGGGAGAGAGCTGTGTGGACCCCAGAGGGGTCAGAGGTAACCTTGATATCACCAGGACCAAAGTTCCAAGTGCTCATTTCTGGCATAAATGGTATAAAATCTTGTTCAGCAAGAGGTTATGCAAAGAAATCCCTGATTTAATGTGTAAGACATCACCAAATAAACCCAGTTTGAGGTGTCACTGCCAGACCCCTCCTCAACACCAGCCTCCCTTCCTGGTGCCCTCCAAACCTCCTGCCCACCCTCAGCAGCTTTGGACTCACAAAGTCAAGAGAGTTCTTGGGGATATTGCCTCTTTGGCTTATTTGTATTTGTATTTATATTTATCCACTCAGAAAAGAACATGAAAATAGGAAATTAGATCTCGTAGATTAATAATTAAATCTAATTTAATTAGTGGATGCTTTGAGAACCCGCTGCAGCCGCTCAGCGTTTGCTTTCCCTCACTGCCTGCAGAGAGGAGCTCCATGAGCACATTCCCTGCCAGTGGGCCAAGCCCCAGAGGGGTGGTGAGGGGCAGCCCCTCTTCCCCCTGATGTGACAGCCAGGGACAGCCCAGTGCCACCGCTGAGGGTCACCCGAGGCCACCACTCCGACACAAAGGGACACTGAGGAGCCTGGCAGCAGCTGCACGGAGACACTGGGGCCATCAGGCAGTCCTTGACTGAGCAGCGAGAGTCTCCCAGCCCTGGCTCCGACAGGGAATTGAGTCGGTGGAAAAAGGCTCCCACTGGCTGCGCTGGCACCTTGGTCACTCCATAAAAACAAACAGCTCCCCCCAAAAATCCCGGCAGAATTACATCATGTTGTCTCATCTCAAAGGGAATTCCAGCAGCGCCCGTGCGGTTTGTGGGGCAAAAAGTCTCCCTTAGCCTCAGCAATTCCTCTGATTTTCCTTCCGAAAACCAAAAGTGGTGGAATTGCAGAATGATTTGGGTCTGAAGAGATTTTAAAGCCAACCCTCTGCCATGGCAGGGACACCTTCCACTGGACCAGGTTGCTCCAAGCCCACCCAATAATTGAATACCCAATTCACTGAGCAGCAGGTGAAGGTTGCTGGAGCCAGGTAAAGCCTTGGAAGGGTGATCAGGTGGGGTTCTGCAACAGTGGGAGCATCCCAAACTTCCTTTGACCCCTCACCCCTAAGCTGCTACTGCAGCCACCAGCCCTATTTCATCTCATTCATTATTAAGACAACACCAAAACATCAGAGCCTGTTTGGTTCAGGCTGCTGGTATAAACCTCTGTCATTCCTCTAAGCCCACTTAAAAGTCCTTCCAAGGTGGAGATTAGCAGAAAGAAAATAGTGAAATTAAGCAGGCAGGCAATTTTTCCAAGCATGAATGCAGAAATCAGGGAGGAAGAAGGATTTTCTATCTCCAGCACAGGCAGGTTCTCCCTGGGGAAGAGCCAAACCAGCTCTGCTCAGAAGATAAAAGTGATTTCCAGCAGGAAGAAAAGAATCTTGTTTGGGGCTTCAGGTATAAATTAGTATTCTGGGTTAAAACTGATTAGCCTGTGGTTCTAGTCCAAGGTTTCTCACAGCAAGAGACCTTGTCAAAGAAGGGTATTAGAAAAGTATTAGAAAAACACTCCCAAATTCATACCTGAGTAGACAAAGAGCAACTGGTTTAGTTGCACTTGCAGGAGATCTGATGTGGGAACCCCAGGGAGGCCATTCCTCCCAGCTGCTCCAGTGGGACAGGATGTATTTATTCCATTCCTCATTTCATAGAATCAGAGAATCCTGGGAAAGCCCTCTAAGACCATCAAGTTCAACCATTAACCCAGCACTGCCAAATCCACCACCAAACCACATCCCCACGTGCCTTTTCTGAATCCTTCTGTGGTTTGCAATTCCACAACTTCCCTGGGCAGCCTGGGTGTTGTTACATAACCCTGCATCATTGCTTTGTGAGCAGAGAAATAGCTAAAATGCTTACTAACCCCCTAAAACTAACAGCTAAATTTTAAAAAACCCAGTGAATTCTGTGAAGTACTTGAAGCTTCTCCAAAAAGCCAAATTTGTCCCAGTTTACCTGACAACACTGCTCCCACAGGACCTGCAAGGCTGTGGATACAGTAATTCTCTACAACACATGCAAGTTAATGTTTTGATTGCTTTAGTTTCTACAACGGCACAACAGTCAACAGTGGTTAAATGACCATAATTAAATGCCCTAGGTATGAAGGAGCTGAAATGATTTATCAGCCAAAAGCCACTAAGTGCTTGATCACTTCACCAGATCATTAATCTGCCTTCCAGGAACATGCCTGGCACTTCTAGAGTCAATTATATTAATTTTAAGTGACTGAAAGTCAGTAGATATACACAAGATGAGATCAATATTGGCCATAACTCAGTTTATATATTCCATCAGATATTTAGCAGGGGTTTAAGAAGACAATTTTCTTTTTATTAAGGCAAATTAATAAATAATTTAGTGTGCATATAGCTCAGAGAACGACCAGTGTGAAAGGGGAAATGCTTTCTATTGACAGCTGCCAAGCTCTCTTGAGATTTAGTGCTTTAAAATGGTGAGAGATAAGCTGGGTTTGGCTTAAATTCTGCTGTGCTTCCTGAACACATGGGCTTGGATCGAAGGCAGCACTGCCTCTGCCTTCTTTTTTGGCTGAAGTTTTTGCCAGGGTGGCTACAAATGTCTCCTGGAGCATTTCTTGGATAAAAACATACAGTCCTAAAAATACCCACATACACTTGGAGGGTGTCGAAACCATCCTGCATGTTAAGCACGTGGAAACACATCCTCAGCAACAGCAGCCTGTAATCTAAATTGAGAAGCAAAATAAGCATGAATTCTCTTAGTTATGATTTTCCTGTAAAAACTCCTTGTTTTACAGACGCTCTGGGATGACTTGAGCTTCCAAGAGGCTTTGTCTCATCAGCTCCTCTTGCTCAGCTCAGAGAAATATTGCAGAAAGTCGGGCATTTGCAGGTCTAGGGCTTCCAAATCTCTCTTATCCTTTTAAATCCCACATGCCTGCTGGCTCTGTAACAGCTCAGATGGTGAGAATCAGGCAGATGTTTGGGAAATTTTACTGGGAAAACCAGTTCAGGGAGGAATCAGAGCAAGCAGCTGAGCTCCTCTCCATGGCATCTCCTAATGAGTTTTTCCAATGGTGTGTGTTGAACAAGAAGTCCTCCCTCAGCCTGGGGTCTTTGATTTCCCATTTCAGAGGACTGGAGTCCTTAATTTACACACTCTGGCCATGGAACAAGGTGATTTATCTTTATTTGCACTTCTTCACTCTTTTGCTGGGAGTAGCAAAGAACTTCTCAGCTCACAGCCTTGGCCTGAGTCAGCCTGAGATTCCCCTCATCACATAGCTCAAGCATTCCTTGTTTGCTTCCAGGGGCTTCTTTTACTGCCTGGCTTGCCTGGAGCTCCTTCAGATCGCTCTTTTTGACTGGGAACACTTCTTCTTTCATGACCTTCTGAGCAGAGAACAGAGCTGTTCTCCAAAGAGCCGCTTGGCCACAGCCCCTTCCCTCTCTCTCCTCCTTCAACACAAAAATACAGCCAAGACCAGACAGCCAGACTGAGACCATGAGGGGTTTTTTGGGGCAGTCTGGAATGACTTGGTTATCTTCCTGTTATTGCTCACAGGGAAACACAGAGGTCTCGTTGCATCCTTGGAGGCAGTGCCTTCTCCTAATCCTGCTTGGCTCACTCTTTCCTACTTGCAAGAAGTAGAAAGAAGCTCTGGTACAAGTGAGCCAGACTTCCCAACCTCATTAGAGAGCTTTGTAGCCCCTTAAACACAACTGCACCACAAAGAACATTTTTAAGTAAGCCAGTAGAAAGACACAGGCACTAATAAAATAAAATGTGAATATCAGGGATACTTGGTTATGTTATTTGCATACAAATTCTAGCAATGTGGTACTTATATATTTTTTAAACGCTCAGTTTCATGAGAATCCTCACCAGACTTCAGTGCCTGGGGAACGCTGCCTTTTGACTTCTGGCAAAGACCAGAAATTAATTACCTGTTTAGTATTCTGGGTTTGCCTTAGCAAAATGAGCAGCCAGCTTTGCAGAGGGCCAAAATTCAAACAGAAACCTGATTCATGCACGAGAGATCAGCCTTAAAACTTGGATAGGGCCCATACTGTCACCAGGGCTTCTGTGAGCCACGGGGTGATCCCTGCACAATGCAGAGCAAACACCCTTGGAGGCAGCAGGGAGAGCTCTTTGCCGGGATACTCTGCGTGGGGAAGGGCCCTGGAACCTGTCCTGCGGCAGATCCTCCTATTAAAGCCCCCAGCTTCCCATGCTCTTCCCAAAATAGGACCTGAACGCCAAAGAGCAGCTGCCTGGCAGTTTTGTAATGGCCTGTATGGCAGCCACACAGTGGTGTGACAGAGCAGGAAAATGCCAGGAGAAAACATCGGGAAGTAGCGATGTTACCAGCCCAGATCCAGGGAGCGTTCCTCATTCCGTGTAACACTCCCCCCTCCCAGCCTAACCGTGGCTTTACAAATGTTTTTTTTATGAGTGCTGCTTTCTTTCTGGAGGGATTTCACTGCCCTATGTACAAAACACAAGGAATCCTTGCGATGTTTTCGCATCCCAGTTCTGCACTGTCTCTAGAAAACAGCCTGAGCCTCTGGTAGCCATGGAGACGCGGGGCCTGGCTGGAAGTTGCTCAACTTTAACTGGTTGTTCCCAAGTTCCAGAGGGAAGCCAGATACAGAAACCGCTCTGAAACTTCACCCCTCAGGCCTGGTGCCTTGCTCAAACAGCTGAGGAAGAGAAAAGACATTAAAAGCCAAATAAACCCAAAGATACACCTGGTCCTACCCCTTTGCATGGGCAGGGACACCTTCCACTATCCCAGGTTGCTCCAAGCCCTGTCCCACCTGGCCATGGATACTTCTATTGTCCTACTCTGAGAGCAGAAATTGAAGTAAAACAAGCCAAACCAAACACCAACAACCAAAAAAATCCCAAACCAAAACAAACCCCAAAGAGAAATCAGCAGCACATAAAAAAGAGGGTTATGAGAATTAGAAAATCTAGGAGAGTTGCTGAGGATAATTTGCTCACAGTGTTGTAGGCAACTGAAAAAGGTGAAATTAAAATGCCAGATTAAAACAGTTACTAAAACAAGAAACTACAAATGTGGGAACTCCTGTTGGTTTCCATAAATGCTTGCTCTGATTCTTGTTTCAAGGTTGGAAATACTGGGGAATGAGCAATCAGGCAATTCAGAAAAAGCAGTAGGATTTGGAAACTCAAATAATCCTTTTAGTTTGTACTTAAAAATCACTTTTAATGGAAATAAAATGTAAAACACATAGTATATTAGTAGTAGCATTTAATTACCCACTTTAATCAACTTGAATAATTAAATAATCCAGTTCCTATTTAAATGCAGCACTTTGTGTGCTGAAATACATAACAGAATCGGAGAGAAAGGCTGTTTGAATCTCGGGGCTGAAAAAATTAATCCTGAGACCTACTTTAGTAGCTGCTGCAACTGCAATTCCAGTGTATTGATTAATTAGATTTCTATGCAGGGAAATTGCTATGAATTTTCACATCATGCCAGGATGTAGGAAAAATGGGAAGCAATTGTCCTCTTCATTTCCCTGATCTTTATTAGGAAATGTTACTCTGAGCTAGTTCATTGCTGCTATCGCTGCAGCCACACTGGAATTTGTTGCTGGGCGATGTAAAACACAATCTAACGAGAGGATTATAGTAATTGCAAATATTGCTTTAAATTATCCACCATTACTCATCTGAAGCTGCTCCAAAGCCTTGGAGCCTGCATACCTAAAGCCAGGTTCCTGCAAACTACAGAAGGTACCACAGCCAAAAATACCTGACTATTGAAGGTATTAAACACTCCCAGGCTGGATTTAACAGCAGCAATTATGAAATCAATCTAACACTCTGTTTACCTGTTATTTTGAATAGGAAAGTCTTTTGGGTATCTGCTTTTTGGGTGTGCTTGTCCAGGCTGGCAGGGACCTTCTCCAGCACCTGCCACAGCTCCAAGTTGCCAAATTGCATCGTCCTGCAATGCCTGGTGTAACGAGGGCTGTGAGCAAAGCTGGGAGACCTCAACCTCTAATTATCTCAATAGAAGTCAAATCTGGGCAAGATCCCTAGGAAAGCTGAGGAAAACTCCATCAGTGTATTACAGCATTAGTTTTCCATGTTGATATTTTTAGCAGCTGCAGCCCACATGGAAGGGAACAGGCACAAATGCCTAAATAGGCATTTTCCATGAGGCATTTCCTCCAATCAGTGTTCTTGCCCTCCTTTATTTTATTAGCTACAGCAGGCAGGAAAACCAGCTTTGGGCAACTGGAGAGAGTTGAGGGCCTGACGAGTTGCTGCATGCCATGAAAAAGGGAAACCTCTTTCTGGAGGGTTACAGAACATGGGTGAAACAAAGTCCAAACTTTAAAGACTTTCCCTGCCAAACACATGGGATCTCTGGGATATGGAGAGATGCCAAGGGGAACAAACTATGAAATTAATTTTTTTCTTTCTCCTTACATTCTCACCTTCATCTTCTTAATGAACTTTTCCCCAGGAAAATCACAGTTGTCTGCCTCAGTCTCCCCCCCACAGCAACTGAGGTTTCTCCACTGTCACAAAGAGAAGTCTCCTATCCAAACAACAGCAGGCCCTGCTGTGCAATATTCCTGTGGCTAGTTAAGATGTCTGGCTTTTATTTCTCTTTATAGTCAGTTAAGAATCACAGCAGAGCTCACTCACAGAAATGTGGTCCGAAAGGATGAGCCTTTCCCTGCCAGCTCCACAGCTGATTTCTACCTTTGTGTTTCACCAGTTCTGCCCTTTGGTGCCTGTGTTTGATGTTCTGCTCTACAAAAGCTACAAACCCAGGACACAAAGCCTGTGCTCTCAGAACTGCCACAAAATGACTCAGCACTCAGAATTGTTCTTTTCCCTGAACATTTGCCCGACCTTTGGCTCTCTTCCTGAAGAAAATGACACATCCTCCATCAGTATAAAGTGACCCCACATGACTGAACCCATCACAGCTCTGGAATTTCCACACTGTAACCACAGGATTTCTGATCTGAAGAGGACCCACTGTTCTCTGCACTCTTGTTGAGCAAGTTTTCTGGGTCATGAACTTACAGTTCCAACATCTTTTGTAAGTTCATCCATCCATGATGCTGCAGCTGTACGGGACCTCCAAGTTTCGTGGGGTTTAGGATTGCAGAAGTTTGAGACCTCAAACAACACTGCAGCTCTAACATCTAGAATACTTTAGATCATTTAAGGATTTTTTAGATCATTTAAGGACATTAAATTTTTTATGTCATTAACATGATTCAATATAAACAAGCTTCCGTCTCCCTTTTCTTTCCTAAAAAAGGGAAACCACATCCTTTTTGTGCTACAGTTGATTTGAAAGCAAAAGGAACGGCATAGGAAGGAAAAGAGTAACGCTCATTTCTAGGGTCAGGGCCCTTTACTACTTTCTGAACATGGCACAGAAGATCTGTCCTTTTAGAATGCACTCATCTGAAGGATGTAATTCCTTTGAAACAGGCTTTCTGTGGAAAAGCTTAGATTCCATTTTGGTGACAGCCAAATGACAGACTTTTAACGAAAGGAGAAAATGTCCCTGTAAGAAAACACCGGGTTTGTGACTCCAACTTTGCTTTAAAGCAAAGCCACCACCGTAAGGATCCTAACCAGGCTCAGAGGCAGGTGTAGAGATTTGCTGTGTCTGGCTTTTGGTCTTTGGCACAGGCTTGAACAGCCAAGATTTTCACAACCTTTTATCTGCTAGGAACCTTGTGTTTCCTGATGATAGCACAGAGGGAAGAACCTCTTGGATCACACAGAATTGCTCAGGACTCCCCTTCCAAGGAGGATGGCTGAGGATGCCAGGGCAGTTCTCTCACACTGGGAAAGCCTCTGGTGAAAACAGAGGGGCTTAATCGAAACAACAGAGCTCCTCACTAAGCTTATGGCACATGGAAACAGAGATAAGCGAAGCTCCAAATGCTTCAGTATCAATTTCTTAGCTGGAAAAATATGTGGACTAATGAAAAACCTCAAAGTGGACTTGCTTGGAGCCCTGCTCAGAGCTGAGAGCACAGCAGGGCTCAGGACAAGGCTCTACCTCAGCCTGTGTTCCCAATAAATAATTTACCGGCAAAAAAAGACCTGTAAAGGCAGTCTGAATGAGATTTAATTGATTCATCCAAACAGTTATTGATCAGTCCAGGCAATCCTGCCCACAGTATTTCTGGCAGCTCCCTCAGCACTGCGATGCTACAGAGTCCTACAGGTGCCTCTGTCCTGCCCTTTATAAACCTCTCCTGGATTTCCTGAGAAGCTTCCAGAGCTGGAAGTGTCTGGAGAGCTCCACACTCACCACAAAATGCTGCTACAAGCTACACACAGCTCCAGCCACACGACGCAAACCAAACCTTTGTCCTGACAACTTTCTTCCCATCTCTCTTTCCTCTTGGCTGGGCTCAGCAATCCTGGACATATTTTCCGTATTAAGGATTCTGTGATTCCATGATTCTTGGTAGATGGGAAAACACAGATCACCAGCACATAGCTGCTGATTTTCCCACTTATTATCCAGAGTAGTTTGTCTGTAACTGTTTGTATTTGTATTTATTCTTAAATGTTTGTACATAACTGTTTGTATTTGCAGGGACAGGGCTGGAGCTCGAGTGGTGTTTGGGATCAGCCCTCCCTGGCATGGAGCACCAAAGCCAGGCTGCTTCTCCTCGACACATTCCCCATTTACAAGCCCTGGAAATCCTCTTTTCTGCCAGAATTTTTTCTCTCAGAGAACGTCCTGCTCGGAGCTGCTCCCTGCCCTGCTCAGATCAGCGCTTGGAAGGCATCACCACGCGAGGATGACTCAAGAGCATCCAGTCTCTGATCGGATGTAAATAAATACCTGTTATTTGGAATTAAAACTTCCTTCACTCCCCAAAGTGCCATATTACAGCACTGTTTGTACACAACATTTATTTTACATTTCTGCTGAGAATTATTAATCAGCAATAAATCCTGCCGTGACGCCGGAGAAACCTTTGTGTTCAATCGCGTGTTGGCTTTCATTTTGAAGGAGGGAAGGGTGGAATGTGTCTGCCATGGATGGCAGAACGCTGAAATGCAATTGCTGAGTGCCCTCTCGTGATGCCAGGAGGGAACAGCTCCGGCTGCCTTCCTGCCGCGTTACTGAAGAACTGACAGACATTTTTTTATAAAATCCCCATTTTTTCATAACTCTTTTCTTCTGTGTGTGCACTTAATTCCTATATTTACCAAGAACTTCCAGCTGAATTATTTAGAAAAAGCTCACTAGAGCCAGCTCGGGCAGCACAAATTGAGTGGAAGGCACAGCTTCCATCTAGTTTTATTGGGCTTGGGAAATCAAATATGCTACATTTTACTTTTATCCTCCCTTGTTTTACCAGTCCTGTCCTTCCCGAGCCCAGAAAACAGATATTCGATTTTTCCTATTACTCTCTCTCATTGTTTATACAGCATCCAGAGGTCCCCTTGCACTAAACAATAAAAAAACCCAAACACAACACACCTGTATGTGAATTGAAAACAGGAGTGAAGCAGGTAAATTAAAATAACACCAAAAACAGGGCGAGGATGTGAAATATGAGGATGTTTCATGAAAGAACAACACATCAGATGTTGTTTGCACAGGTATGCCACCCCCCCATATTTAAAACGGAAGGATTAATCAATATATTTGGAGTTATCCTCTCTTCCCAACACTGTGGGGTTTTTGTTAAGAAAATTTCCCCAACACTGAGGAATATTCCTAAGTCTTCATTCTATTTCAGCAACTTTGTGTTTTTATGCCATCCCAGGTTTCACAGCAAGGCTGGGGGTTGTTAGAGGGTTTGAAATGCACAGGCTGAAGAGGCAGAATAATGTCCTCATTTGAGATTTTCTAGGGAAGAGCCACAAGAGCTGGAAGCCGGAGTTTTAGAGCAAATTTCTGGTTACAAAGGTGTTCCCAGAAGGATGGGACGTTCAGGTCCATGCTGGGGACATTCTGGAGCATCATGTGAGCACATGATTCTCTAATTATGGCAGCTACACGTGACTGATCCCAGCACCATTGATTTTTGGGACTATAATTGCCAGGTTTCTTTAGGGGTGAGTCAGTCAGATGACCGCATGATTTAATTTGGTTGATCCCCAAGCTGCAACATGTGCAAATCCAGCCCTGGAGGACAGATATTTTCTGGTTCTACACCCACATATCTGAGTTATTTCTTGAGCCCCCATGTTTTAAAATGGCTCTTATGGCAATATTGGTTCAACTTCATCTGAGGGACCACCAGAGGCTGCCAGGGGAGTTCCCAGGGGTGAAAAAAGAGAAAGGTACTGGAATTCCTGACTCTATTTCAACCCACTTTTTAGATCAATGGTAATTTCCCTGTTTTCCTGAAGCCACATAAACTTCAATACTGTAATAAAGGTGCAGGGAGAAAGAAAAAAAGGATTTTTCTCTCTCAAATTGAGATTCCGCTTCACTCACTGAAGTATCAAACTATTTGCTACCCCTGGGATTGGCAGGGCTTGCTTGGTATCTGATTCACCACAAAGCAAAGCAGGATAAAACTCTTCATTTCCAGTCCCAGGCAGCCTCTGCTTGCCTAGGACTGAGGAATATTCATTGCAAATATTCCCTCTCCCTAGAATGAGAGCAGATTTCCATCCCAAGAAACGCCTGTAGCAGCACTGCACTGCCTGAGTCAGCATAAAGTGACAAATCACCAGCAGGAACTGATGGCAGCTCTGAACCACCACTTTATTAGAGGAATTGCTTTTGTACATTTAAAGAGTTTGCTTTGCTTATGACAAGGAGATGCTTGAATGGCTAATTTTTAAAAAAATATTTATAAGCAGATATTTATAACCTCTGGCAGTTTGTCACTAACTTTTCCATGTAGGAAAGAGTTGTAATGAACTTCATTACAGTGAATATTTACTTTCCCTTTTTGCAGCTACACTAACAAAAAAAAAAAAAAAAAAGGCTTTTAATAATAAATAACATTTCCTAGAGTGAAAGGCATGGAAATTGTGTCAGTCTTTGAAGAGCCCTTCCTATCCCTGCTTAGCAAAAGTAGAATTTGGGTAGTAAATTGTGCAGTGAAGAGTAACTTACAGATTTTCTTCTCACTTTTATTTATTTGTTTTCCTTAAACTTTAGGAAGAGCTGTTAACAAGTCAAAAGAGTCTTGGTTATTACCCTGACTACCTGTTTAGGTTAATTTAGGTACTGATTATACCCAGTCTGTGCTACCATTAATTGCTGCTTAATTCAGTTTGGCCTTCACCCTTCAACCAAACACTCACTGTACCAAAAGGAAAAGCAAGAATGATCTAAAATGTCTATTTTTTTGGTTATCTGACAGCTTCTCCATCTCCGGTGCTGCCCAAAGTTTTGCTAAATACCAACAACAGAATTTTGACCACAATAAAGTGTTACACCATCAGGAATAAAGTAATGGAGAAGGAGGTGAGGGCAGAATTAGATGAGATATTTAAGGGAAATTGTTCCCTGGCAGGGTGGGCAGGCCCTGGCACAGGGTGCCCAGAGCAGCTGGGGCTGCCCCTGGATCCCTGGCAGTGCCCAAGGCCAGGCTGGACATTGGGGCTTGGAGCAGCCTGGGACAGTGGGAGGTGTCCCTGCCCACGGCAGGGGTGGGATGGGAAAGTCCCTTCCACTCCAAACCATTCTGAGGTTCTATAATTACTAAACCAGGAATAGAAAAAACAAACAAACCCCAAACCCATCCAAAAAAAAAACAATCAAAGACTCCATGCTTCATATTCACATGAGGCAGAATTTAATCCTCTCACCCAAAGCTTAAAGAGCCACAGCTTTTTCCCCTTATCCAGTTGTATCTCTATCCTGGATGCACCAAGATCCCCACAGAAATTTTACTGGAAATAAACATTTGCAATCCCTTAGTAAGAACTTAGTGTGAGGTTGTTTAGAGGGAAACTTAGCTCAAGAATTCCCATCATCTCTCAACTATAGCCAAACACGTACCAGAGCAACACAGAAATTATTAATAGGTATTTAAAAGCTCATTGTTTTCTGGTCTGGAAAGGAACAGCACATTATCACAAACGCTTTCAGGAACCATTTCTATATCCACAGTACAATGCTGTGTGTGTGAGAAGGAAACTTTTCACCCCTCCTGCATAACATATTCAGCAGCTGAGGTAGATCTGAAGCACGTGATGGAGAAAAAAGTTAAAATTTAAGTAGTTTGGCAGTGCTGAAACAAATACAATTATTGAGCTGCCCAGTAGTGGCAGTAGAGAAAATAGAAAGGTGCATAAACAGCCTTGTTCTAGACAAAACGCACACTTAGCACCCAATTATGGAAAAGCTGCTGCTCTCAAAATCCTTAAAATAACTCCACAGAAA
Organism: Corvus cornix cornix; assembly: GCF_000738735.6. Classification (NCBI taxonomy): domain Eukaryota; kingdom Metazoa; phylum Chordata; class Aves; order Passeriformes; family Corvidae; genus Corvus; species Corvus cornix. Next base: position 18,045,400 of record NC_046342.1, on the reverse strand, counting down.
AGACTTCACATCCCAATAAAGACCCAGGCTCAGTTATAGATGTTCTCTCCCTGCCTTAGCAAAGATGCCAGTGTCCCTTTCCACCAGGGACTAAAACATCCAGGGAATGTCTTACAGCCCAATAAGGACTCGGTGCAATTCTGGAATCCAGTTTAATTTCCCCTAGTTTTAACTAGGGAATGAATAAAGAGGTTATGAAATGAGCATAAAGCAAAACTCAATCAAATTTCACTTTCAAACATTTTTCCATCTAAACTAAGCTGTTAAAATACAGTTCTAAATCAATTCTCTCAAGAAAAAAACTGAAACGAATTGAATTCTTTTACATCTCACAGTAAAGACAAGAAGAGCTGCATTGCTTGGATCTAGTCTCAAACTTGTGGCAAGAGCTGGAGGAATTAAAGGAGCAAATCCTTGGTCCTGAGGAAAATCCATTTTCAGGTAACATCAGCCAATCACAGAAGAAGAAATCTGCTCTTACCTACTTTAGAAGCTGCAGATCAAAGGACCAGGAGCTATTCTTCACACAGACACAGGAGCTGGGATCCATAGCTCCCAAATTCCAGCCCCAGGGGTGTTGAGGAGACAAAGCATTCTCTTCAGTTCATGGAAAAAAAGAAAGAGAGACTCCTCCTCCGAGGGCAATTTAAAATGTAAATCTCAGACAGGTGCTCTGAGTTTCTCCTGAAACAAAATCCCTCCCATCCCACTCTTAGAAAGGATTATTTGTTTATTTGCTATCATGAGGCTTTGGGAGCTTCAGCTGGAGCAGGAGGTAACTCCCGTTGCCATTCCCATTCCTCTGGCATTCCCAGGTGGAGCAGATGAGCAGGGTCAGAGCTGTCACACCAGGGTATCAGCCAGATGACAACCGTGGGGAGTGAGGGGTTGGCATCCCATGGGATAGACAGAGGCAAGGAAAAGGGACTTTGCATGGATACCCCCAGTTCCAAAGGGGTTGGAATGAACTCCTTTCCAAACAGTAGAAATGAGGCTTTTCCCATTTTTTCACTGGGCACACATTCATTGCTAGGCTTCTGAAACCCCAAACAGGGTTCTGGTGAGGAGACACTGATCCCAGTTTGTCCCAGCAGGGAAAGGAGGTGCCAGTCCGAAGTCACAGCTGAGTCACAGCCCTTGCTGGGGTGGCTGCTCCAGGACTTTGCCCAACACTGGATTCTGCTCCTCTCCACGGCACTCATCCCAAAGGCTCATGATGTAATTCAGCAATTCCAGCTGAACCAGGAGCACAGGACTGCAGATATTAATGGGGATTTTAAAAATTGAATTGTGCCCCTTTTTTGAAAAAGAAAAATTCAATTCTCACAACAAAATTTTCCTAGAAGTACCATCAGTACTAAGTGAATATGTTTGTCTTATTTTCACACCTCTTGAGACCACAGACAGTACTTACCAATCACTTCTGGGTCTAAATACTACAGGAAGTCAGATCTTTTTTTTTCAAGTTGCATAAATGTGAGTCATAAAAAATCCCACAAACCTTCGACAGATTTACTGCAAAGAAAAATTTACATCCCACAGTCACAGGTCCGTGCATTGCCCAATGCCTATTAAGAGAACTCATCAAAAATACAGATATAAACCACACACACCTTACTTTTGTCTCAGAACATTGCATGGTTTTTATCTCCTCTCCATAAATAATGGAAGCATCAGCACATTTGTCGGGGCACAATAACAAATCCCATCCTCTTGGTAATTGTAAGCACACTGGAGCTTGTTATTGACCTTGTATAAAATACTGGCACAGGGAAATAGGGGGAAAAAGAAAAGCAAAGTCCCCCCCCCCGTTAAGTCCAAAGCTAAAATACAGCTGAATTTATAATGTGACGGGGAAGGAATGAACTGTCATCAAAAATGAGCTGCAAAATAAAGTGTGGAGCAAATCTAAAATCCAATTTTAACAGAGTAAGGTGTATCCATCCACATAATGACAATTTACGTGCATATTTCACTTGATTTAATCAGTCTTCATTTGAAATCTTAAAATACCAGTCCCTGTAATGAAACAGAATTTATTACCAATCTGTACAAGCAGCACTGCTGATCTTCCTAAGTAATCCATTTAGATACTTGTGGACATGTGAATGGATAAATTCATTAGGCACTCAGCTCTCACTGCCTGATTTCCCACCTCCTTTATGCCCCTTTGAAATTCCCGATGTTAAGGCAGCACTGCCAGTACAAAATAAATTATTCATCTGATTGAGCATTTCCTGAAATGTTCCTCGACTTGAGTGTTGGAAAATACATTTTCCTCTAACGATAATACAGCCATAACGTTTTGATCTGAAGCATCCTTTGCCCCATTATCAGTGCTCAAAGCCCATAAAGGGTGGTGCTTATGTGCTCTATTCCGAGGAAACGACTCTTCCCCACACGACTCCGAGAGGGAGCAAAGTGCTTTATCAGATCCAGGGAAGGCTCGGTGTGAAAGGCCCACAAAACTTGGTGTGCAGCAGTGTTTGATGGGCCATGGGGGATAAATGGAGGGGTCTGAAGCACCCTGGATCATAACAGGAGACAGAGACCCTTCACTGGTGGGAGAGGAAAAGTTTAGTGTTCATTACAACGTTTCTTCTTCACGCTCATGACTTTCCAGAGGAATTTTCCATGCCTGCTGTTCCTGCAAAGGCAAATCCATTTAGGAAAGGTCTGTATCAGATCTATTCATCCACTGAGGACATTGCTCTGTGGAGCTTGCTGTTATGAGATCAATAAATATGGAGTATCAGGAATAGCGTGGCAGCAGGACCAGGCCTTTTCCAACCTTAATGATTCCATGAGTCCCTGTGTACATACACACACAGCTATTATTATATACCCTTTTTCCAATGCAAAAGCAGACAGTTTTAGTAGAAACTAGATATTTGAACTTTTAAAAGGACAATTCTTCTCCAATCCAGAACTTTTTTTTTTTTTTAAATCAAGTTTTGTATGCAAAGCCTCATTACAGAATTGCCGTGAAGAAACTGGAACCTGGCAGTGCAAAACAAAACCAGAACATCCCCAAATAAGAACAAACGCTCTTGCAGGGATTACACTGCAGAAATGCTTGTGCCAATCTGCTTTTACAAAGGTTATAACTCATCTACCTGCATTTTTTTTTTTGTACAACTGCGTCTGCCAAGAAGAGCTCCTGGCAACACTCAAGTCTTGACGTTGAATCGTGTGAGGCTGCAAAGAACTTAAAGGGAGAATTTTTAGTTGTACCAGATGACTTCTCTCCCTTTCTGTCCTGAAAATACCAGTGCTGCTGATCTCATTCCACGCCCCAGTACAGCCATATGTGAAATGTTCAAATATTTCTGTAAAAAACTTGTTTTCCACCCAGGAAATGATTAGTAGTGATCATATTATCTTTAATGCTGTTCTTTTTTTATAGACTGTTAGAAAGTGTACTTATGTGCTCAGCATCTTGTAAAATTGCTAATAAGTGGCAATTAGAGTTATTAATACTTCCCTCCTAAGTGAGAAAGCAGATCCTTTTCATCAGACACAGTAGTTTGTCAGAGAAAATTGGGGCAATAACAAACCAATTTCCTATTCTAATAGGGCAGTTTCAAAGGATTTGACTCCAGAGAATTCAGGGTTCTCTTTGACAAACAGCACCCACTACTCAGATGATCCCAAGCCTGCACAGCTCCAGGGATCAGGAAAGTTGGCTCCAAGTTTTGGGTCACCTCACTCCAGTGTCTCTGTGTCCTTTTGCACTCCTCTTCTAGAGCAACAAGAATATTTGGTTGGGATATTTTTTTTTTTCGCTATCACTGACTACTGTATTTTGTATTCCCCAGTATTTCACTGGGAAAGGGATAAATCCAAAATTCCCCAGCATCAAAGTGGGGTTAAATGAAAACATTCACATTCCTTCTTATCAGCGACTGAGACACTCTGGGCTGGTTTTGAGTGATCATTAATGAGCACTCTGAACCAGAATGATGAAATTTTAATCTACAGGTAGACCCAGCTCTACAAATAAAAACCCTTCTGAGGCAGGGGAATAGCTCTGAGCACATCCCTGAGGCTGCAAACTCCCAAACTGGAGCTGAATCAGGGAACAATAAACACAGACAACATATTTTGATCAACACAACCCCAGGGTCCTTACCCCAGATTTCTGTAACAGCCACTTCCCCCTGGGGATGGATATTCCTGATATTCCTGAATCTCAGCCCTCAGCAAAACCAAAATCCAAAGTCAGTGACTATCACTGAAAAACTAAACCCTATAAATTTACCTTCATACACGTCTTTGATCTGAAACAAAGGTGGCATTTTTAATACATATTTAAGGATCAACCAACAACTTTCATTTTAAAATAACAGCTTGGTTTTAACAAAATATAAAGTGAACTTTAAATTTATACCCAGGCTGGGCTGACTCATGAGACAGGGATGCAGAATTCCTCATAGGAAGCCAGGAAAAGTTTGGCAGCTCTGCCTTAAAATATTCTGGATCTTTAATATTTCTTTTTATGCTGAAACGTCTGAAGAACCAAGTTGGAAATGTGGAGTTCATCTTTCTTCAGAATGTCCTCACCTTAAAATGATTCCCCAGCTGGGATATCATCAAGGATCACAAATGGAGATGGGGCTTTCAGCTGGAAAACTGAATGACGTGATGGAACAAAAGGAAACTGCATTTCTCCACACATAACAAAACTCAGAGCACACAGGAAGAGAATAAATTTTACAAGGATTCTCACAGGTGTGTTTTTAAACATAAGCTTTTTAAATTTTCCAGGAGATACCAGCTCCTATTTAGATAACCAGTTCAAATGAAATAGTTCAGCTTTATTTTATGTATCCATAAAATTCCTTGCACGAAATGTTCAGTGAAGTCTCAGACAGTAAACTGGGGAAAACAGGATGATAAAGCTGAAAGGTAAACATGGGGAGAATAATCAAGCTTTTTAAAGACACACATTAAAATGAAATTCTCTCTCTATTTTTATCTGTCTAATAAGTGGATTTATTTTTTCTACAGAGCAAGATGTAAAAACCATCCAAGATGCTCAAAGGCTCTGGACACTAAAAGAAAATGCAGTGATTTGACTCTCCAGTCTTGCTTAGGGATTGCTGATAAGTAGCAAATTGAGCAGCCTATTAAATCAATTAAATTGATTAACAACTTGAAAACTCAAACCGACAGTTTTGGTAGGAAGGATTTGCTGTCTTCGTGAATGGCACTGCTCAAAACCCACGGCAGAAATTCATGGGCACCTCTAGAGCTCTGTTTAGTTTAATTTTGGGACTCCTTCCCACTAATTGCTCAGCAGGAGGAGCAGTAATTACATGAGCTGCAATATACAGGGTACCAAAAAAAAGCAATGCAAATTTGTCGCACCAATAAAAAGGCTGAGAAAGTAATATTTTGTACAAATTAATTAGAAAAAAGCATTAAACTCTATATTAATTTCTCTGTGGCATAACTTTACAACAACTACTGGAAATTAATTAAGGTTTCCAGTAACTACATATGAGAAACATATTTTTTACAGCTTTATTTTCATTAAAGTTTCTAGACAGCCACAAATCCAACGTAACTTTCCTTTATGTAAAACAAAGAGCAGAGAAAATTCCTAGACCTTTCCAATGAAAAGCTGCTTCCAAGTATAACACTCTTAGGTTATTTTCTTCTTTCCTTTTTCATGGCATTTCCACAGTAAATTGCTTAAACTCTCCTTAATATTTCCACACCTTATTAGCAGATATTCCTCATATACAAAACTGGTGGGACATAAACCCAAATATCTTCAGACCTTCTCACTATTGTGCACATATGAGGAAAGGATAATGTAGTGGTTTGGTCCAAAATACTCATTACTGTTTATCTGCTGTGAGATAAGAATTAGGAGAAATGCAAAACAGGCACCAAACTTGAAAGAATATAAAGAAGTTTATTAACAGACCTAAAAGAAGAAAAAAAAATTATACCACCTTCAGAACTCTCCTCCTGCCCCCACCTTCCTCCCTTCTCCCACTGACAATGTTCAAAGACAACCCTTAAGATGTTCAGTCTGTTACCACTTCCATAATAACCTTGTTCAGTCCATTTAGAAAGAGAAGTCTCTTCTTGCTCATGCTATGAAAACATTATCACAACGAGACAGCTGCCCACTTCCAAATATTGTTCAGTCCATTTAGGAAGAGGAGTCTCTCTGCCTGCGTGTGAGTCCTTTCCCGCGACTTGCAGCTTTTCCCGCAACTGCTTTCGAGGGTCCACTCTTGAAGTTTTTTGGGGTACAATTTTAAGGTTGAGCCGTTCAGAAACAAAAACAGAGGCCCTTCTCCTTCCCTGGGAGCAAAGGGTCTTCATCATCTTCATCTTTAGGACTATCTCTGGGAGCATCTCTAGGAACTGAGGTTTCTCCTTTCCCATTTGGAGCAAAAGTCCTCATCTGGTTCATCTCTAGGGACTGAGGTTTTCTCCTTTCCCGTTTGGAGCAAAAGTCCTCATCTGGTTCATCTCTCCCTGTCCAAACTTCTCATGAAATTACAGCTGCGTCAGCATCTGCCTATCTCCACGCAGGTGCTTCTGCTCACGAGTTGAACACTCCACCCCCCAGATCTTCATGAAATTACAACGGGATACTCTGATATATCATAGCTTCACAAGAGAATTTCAGCTTTAAGCATCTCCTCTCTCTCTTCCCTCAGGTTTTCAGCTCTTCACAGCAATAAAAAGGGTTAATCTCACCTCGGCCTTGCAGCTTTGCAGCTGGAATGTTGAATTTTCTTATCGCAGTGGAGAGGGGGGAGAGCCGAGCCGCTCCGGCTGCCCACGGCAAGGCAGTGGGGGGGTTCCACGGCTGGAACAGGGCCCATCGGCTCCAGGATGGCCGTGGCCCGACCCGGCCTGGCCCAAGCAGGGCCTGGCCGGGCCCACTGGGCCCTGCTCGGGCCCTGCAGCCACCTGTCCCAGCGCCGGAAACGAGAGAGAGCTTGGAGGGGGAGTTTGCCTATTCTTAAATGTGGATAACAGAGGTGATCACAACTTTAAGTGGCTTAGAGAATTGTCCATATTCAAACTGGCCAGCTGATAGGTTCTATCAGGTCCCAGAGGAAACTGTAAGCACCCCTTAGCAAGGACGTCCCTTCCGGGGCTATGCTTGCTAACCTATGACAGATAAACTGGACTTATTTAATTGTAATTGACCCCAAAGTAGCATAAATATTAAATATTCCAGAAAAAAAGACAGCAAGTTCATGTTCTTTTAGTGTAAGAGTGATAAAACCCAGTGCTTGGAGAGAAAGCTGGATTTCAGGGGTTGCCTGAAGTACAGATGCTCATCAGAGCCTCTGAACTGTTTTCTGCCCCCTGAAGTTCCCATCCTGTGCACAGTTTAAGCAAATGAGATGCAGAACAGATGAGCAGCACCAATTTTTTTTTTTTCCCCAGGCAGCTTTTCACCCATTTTTCTTTTTGTGGGCCCAGGTCATCCTTCCTTGAAAATCAAGGCTGAAACAGCTGTGGCAGCTCTCAGTTTGAGGCACTCAGGCTGAGGCTGATGACTCTATAAAATTGGATTTAGGCTTTGGTAGTGAGTCTAAATCATCCAAACAAGATGATATAAAGTGCTGATCTTTGTGTTCAGTCCTGCTCAAAAAGAAAATTAACTTTTTAAAGGTAGGCTTGTTTTTATGTAATCCTACAGGAGTAAGGCTGAGTTCTGACCCTGCAGGGAACAGTTGCACTTCGGTGCCTGACCCACATCAAACTCGTATTTCTTGGTCATGCAGAGGAGCACCCACCCAGAAATAAGCATGAAACAACAGCCCACAGGACTGTGGCTGATCCCTTAAGGACAGTGCCACAATGCCCAGACAGTTGCTGTGTTTGTGGACACAAAGCAAAACCCAGAGTTTTGGTGCCTGTTTGCAGAATAAAGCTGAATTTTTTCATGCTTTCATACCAAGTTGCACTATTTACAGTAGGACCATTTTTACCCAGTTTTGTCAAGCAGGTCCAAGGCCCTGTGGAAGTGCTGCTGACAGAGCACAACAGCCACACAGCACTGGGGTACCACAACCTCCTCAGTCTCACACATCCCACTCCTCACTCTAAACATTTCATGTTTGCTGTCCTCTCACGCTTCTCTACTTTTCTGCCTTCAGCTTAAAATTCATCCCTTTGTGTATTCAGTTTTCTAATCAGCATGGTGGAAATGGTTTACAATTACCCAGTTTATGGGCCTTTTTGTAATTTGAAAAGAAAATTACACAATTTAATTAAGTTTCAGTGCTGTCAAACCTGACCTACAGCACTGATTTATTTCTAGTACTCTGAGCCCAAGTCAAACCTCCAGCAGTAGAACTGTTTCCTTGTAAAACCTCGTTGCAACCTCCAGCTCTGCCCTAAAGTTCAAACTGAGTAGTCTTGGTTTCATTTGTACTTAAAGAATTACCTGATCCAAGCATGGAGCATCTTCACTTGTTGCTGTTTGGGAAAGTATTTTAATGATCTTATCAAACATTTATTTAAAATTAAACATCTTTTTCAGAAAAGACACACAAGTATCGAAGATCACAGAATCCCAGAAAGGTTTGGGTTGGAGGGACCTCAAAGCCCATCCCATCCCACCCCTGCCCCAGGCAGGGACACCTCCCACTGTCCCAGGCTGCTCCAAGCCCCAATGTCCAGCCTGGCCTTGGGCACTGCCAGGGATCCAGGGGCAGCCCCAGCTGCTCTGGGCACCCTGTGCCAGGGCCTGCCCACCCTGCCAGGGAACAATTCCTTCCCAATATCCCATCTAAACTTAGTCTCTATCAGTTTGAAGCCATTCCCTTGTCCTGTCACTCCATCCCTTGTCTCAAGTCTCTCTCCATCTTTCTTGCAGCTCCTTCAGGCCCTGGAAGGCCACAATGAGGTCACCCCAGAGCTTCTCCTCTCCAGGCTGAACAATCCCAGCTCTCCCAGCCTTTCCTCCCAGCAGAGCTGCTCCATCCCTCTGCTCATCCTGGTGGATGTTCATGGAGTGTAAAATTCCGAGTGCTGAACACCTTTCTGACAGAGTCCAAGCAATCAACCTTTCACAAGTAAGAGATTTTAGTCTTTCATCTTACTAAGACCTAAATCCTCCTTCTCTTGGTTTTTCTAACTGTTTCATAATTAAATGCTAATTCCACAGCTTTTGGAGTTGACTTTTTACTCCTTCATGAAATGTAAATTTAACAACCCCTACCGGCATGAGGCCAAATAGAAATGCATCAAAGACAGCTGAGAGGAGGAGGAGGTGTTGATCACAAGCCTGGCATTTTTAATGTTGCACAGCTCCTTTTTCAGCAGAATTTTTTATTTTCTAAAAATTTAGTGCTAAATCATAAAACCTTTTCTTTCTTTCTTTCTTTCTTTTTTTTTAATAGCTGATACATAATGTATGACTCCACATAAATCTAGTCCAAGTCTAGCTTTGGACATTCACAGCCACCACAGCAGAACAAATTTATAACAGAGACTGACTTTAACAGCCTTCTTCTATGGGAGTTCAAAGCATTCTGTGTCTGTCTGCATTCTTCCTAAAGTTCACAAGATCTGGAAGATTTTAAACCTTTCTTTTCTTGAAAGCAAGTAACGAAAATGGGCAAAGCTGTTGGCTGTTGGGCCAGCTCCTTGCAGCTCTACCCAGTCATGCCCTGCATTCATGGCACTGATGCAGCATTATTTAAGGGTATGTTCCATGACTTCCAAAATAACCATGAGCAGCAATCACAGAATCATCGAGATTGGAAGAGACCTTCAAGATCATCAAATCCAACCAGCACCACCATAATCACCCCTAAATCCTGTCCCCAAGTGTCACATTCAGAAGCCTCTTGAACACTTCCAGAGATGGTGGCTCCACCACCTCCCTGGGCAACTTATTCCAATATCTGACCAACCTTTCAGTGAAAAATCTTTTTCTAAAACTCAGTCTGAACCTCCCCTGGCACACCTTGAGGCCATTTCCTCTTCTCTTTTCCTTTGAGACATGGCAGAAGAGACTGAGCCCCACCTCGACCATTTGCTTTGGAGGAAAAAAAGGTGTGAGAGCAACTTTTTTAGTCCTTTTTGCAGATCTTAGGGTGGAAAAAGCCTTCATGGCAGCTTGAGGGTCAACTCAACCTCATGCCAGCATGAGCATTTCCAAGGTGGCCAAGCTCTTCCTTCCTATCCTCTGCCAATCAGCCTTGGGAGATCGTTTCCATGTTATTTTCTCATTCCTTACTGGATTAAGACATCTCACGAGAACTCCAAGAGCACAAGAATCTGGAATGATTCCCACATGTCCCTGTAGGAAAAGCAGTGGCCCCACAAAAGCAGTAACAGGCCGATTTTGGCAGGTGGAACCTGCATCATTTATAAAGAATGACTCAATTTGCCGCCCACACTGCTGAGCTGACTTGACATTTGTTCTGCCAGGGTCTCTTTTTGCTGCTCATGACAAGGCCACAGGTCCCATCAAGTGGCAGCAGTAGTTATTTAACAGAGGGCAGGACCTCTCCAGAGTGCATCTATTAATAGACTACACTGTCAGCTCTACAGCCACTCAAAGTCAATCAATTCCTTTAATGAATGAGGACCTGGAAAGACAGAAGGCAATTATTTTTACTTTTAGATAATTTTAGAGAATTTTTTTGGACACAAGAGATGAACCAGCATCAGTTTTTCAAGTTAACTTTTCACACTAAATCACTTAAATACACCAAAATTAAAAACTCTCCCTATAGGACCCAGATCAGGGCTAGAAAAAGGAGGAAACATCCTCCTGAGAAAATGGGGGGAAGATCAGTGCTCAGGAAAATTTGTGTGAGGATTTGTGAATGTGTGTCTCAGAAATACAGGGAGTTTTAAAACCAGAGGGAAGAGCATGGTTGTCCACTCCAGAGCCGGGAGGGACACAAGCCACTGAATTCCTGAATTCAAACACAGCCTCAGGCTGAGCCTGCCTGCAGGACACTGAACCTTGCTCTGCATTTCACCCACAGTCCTATGGACTACTCTGAATTTTGCTTCTCATCCTTTTTGTCTGATGTCTTGGATGCCTGGAAAACAAATATATAAAATATCAATGTGATCCAAACCCAGTTAATTTGGATATTACAGGAAACCCTCAGTTTTTGTGTGCTCTGGTTCCCAGCAGGATGAATGACAAAACCAGGAGAGTTCAATCCCTCTCTGAGAAGTTTCCCTTAACACACACCCTACACGTGTAAATGCATCTACGGGAAGATGTATCTTATATAAATCTCCTCATCCACCACAGCTCAGAAACTTAAGGAGATCTTTCCACAAAACCCTGGGGTGGAGATGGTTTACCCGGATTGAAGATGATGATGAATTGCTAAGGGTGCCATTCCGGGCTGTGCTGTTCTACAGGGAAAATATCCAGGTATTCCACCTTCCTGGATGGGCAGGATGAACCCCACAGCATCCTCCAGACTGCAGCTGGCACGGGGCCAGGGTCTGGAGGCACATTTATCTCGGCCCCACGGTTTAATTTCCAAGCTTGTCTCACCCTTTTCCCATCAGTATTACGCTATTGATTGCAGCAGGTTCACAGCTGATTTATGGCAGCAGAGAAGAGACTTGGGGGCATTTTTTTCTCCAGCTGGGCCTCATTCCATTGGATAAACTCCATGGGGAGCCCCTGCCCACTGCACCCCTGTGGTGGGAGCACATTCCTGGCCTCAGGGAGAGGTCCTGGGACACTTGCAAGAGCAGCAACAGCTTCGGTGATTTCAGCAGCAGGAGGACAGGTCCAGACTGTGCCTGGTAAACAGCCAGAGAAGCAGATATTCCACAGCAATGGTACATTTTATTTCTAAATCAAGTACATTTTATTTCTAAAAATAAAATTTATGAAGCCTCTGTATTGTGGGCAACTCACTCTTTGTTCAGATGTGCAGCTATGACAAAGTGTTTTATTTCATGCAGCTGGGGCTTCACAGCAATACCTGCTGTCTGAAATATTCTGAGATGGATATCTGGGTATTTCCTGCTAAATTTAAACACCACCAGGACTTTCTTTTGGGCATATTCATTTCTCTGTTTCTTAATTTAGATAATGTGCCTGGCCTCCTCTTTGTCAAATTTGTTTCCAATTAAAGCAGCACTTCAGACTTCCCAAATGCAATCATATGCTAATAAACCTGGGCCCTTGTGCAGCACCAATTAGAGAAAGTGTTTCTCTTCCAAAAATAATTCTGTGCGTTCCTCAGTTCTTTCTGCAAAGCAATCTGATGAGAGTCGCTGGGAGTTTGAAGAGAAGAGTACATTGAATATTTGAGAACAAAGCAAACCAGATAACTGCATGGAAATTGTAGGGAAATATTGTAAATAGGTTTGTTGTGAAGTTGGACTCTGATAAAACTCTGAAGTCCACTTGCCTTAAAGACAGTTTTTGAGGTCTTTCTCTAAAACTTCACAGTGTGTCCTTCAGCAGGAGAACAGAAGTCGTCTGGAAACCAGTTTAAAAAAATGCCTTTTTTATGAAAAATTATTAATCCTCAAAATGCAAGCTCCTGCAGAGAAAAAGAAAACCAAACATTTTCAGCAAGTTCTACAACTCTGAATTTTTCCTAAATTGGTAAAATCATCAGAATATCTTCTGGTAGCATTTTCAAAATTAAAACAAGACTTCCCATTTCAAAACAACCTTTCCCTTCAAAATTTGAGCTAATCAAGCAAATGACAGATCAAAGATAGCAGCAAAATAATTAAATGCTTCAAAACTATCAAACCTATTTTTTTTCAATTAAAGCAAGAAAATATCTCATCAGTTTGCAAAAGAAAAAAAAACACAATAATGGGCTTTTTTCTGGTGTGGGCTTTAAATTAGGGGGAATTATCAGAAAGATAATTTTACAATTTGCATGTGTTTAGCACAATTTGATGATGCAGTGCTGCTTGAAGGCTGCTCTAAGTTGCACCTCAGAGTGCATGGAATGAGCCAACACAACTTTCAGGAATCATGGATTTTAAAATTTCCCTCCTATGGCTCCTTTTCCAACACTCCAACATTCATTTTGGCATCACTGGCAGCAAAGAGGAGGAGGAGAACCTTGATCACAGCAGCTGGAATCCAGAAAAATGGAGAAACTGCCTTTCCTTGCCACGAGGATGCTGCTGATCCAGCCTCTGCCAGCAGCTTGTGACAGCCTTGGGGGAAAGGAAACACAGAAAACCAGAAGATAGTTTAAAATGCTTTTAAACTGAGAGAAGACAGGGTTAGTGGGAAATTGGGAAGAAATTCCTGGCTGTGAGGGTGGGGAGGCCCTGGCACAGGCTGCCCAGAGCAGCTGGGGCTGCCCCTGGATCCCTGGCAGTGCCCAAGGCCAGGTTGGACATTGGGGCTTGGAGCAGCCTGGGACAGTGGGAGGTGTCCCTGCCCATGGCAGGGGTGGCACTGGATGGGCTTTAAGGTTCCTTCCAACCCAAACCATTCCAGGATTTTATGAAGATCGGTGACTGGGAAAATGCACGTTTGTGTTCCACCTGCAAAGCAGTGCAAGCTCCTCAAGCTGCAGCGGTGATTGATCAGGAAAAGCTCCTCCTCCAGTCCTCTGCCAAACCAGGCAAGCTCAGCCCTGAATTCCTGATGGAGCCCAGGAATGGTGGAGAGTCATTAATTATCCACCCCTCAACGTCCAAGAGTAAGAATAACCTCACACGTGCTGACTACACCACGCTTATCAAATCTCTCTTTATTTCAGCAGGGCAAGTCTTTCCTGAGAAATGTAATTAATAAAAACTTGATGAACTGGCTGGTTTTTAACTACCCCTCTTTGCCCTTCTGTGACTTTCACTGCTGTGTTCTCCCATCATTGCAGCACAATTTACTACGGACGAGGTTTCCAAACTGTTTCAGGGGGGCAGGAATGCAGATAAGCACCAGCTGGGACTCCTCACAGCTGCCTGCAAGTTCACCTCTGCATCTTAACACCCAATTATCTTGTGAAAATACAGCTGCCTTAGGTACCTGCAGCATCAAATACAGCACGGAGAGCTACAAGGCTGCAGATGTGAGAGCAAGAACATCCCTGCAGGAAAAGCCATCCAACGTGTGGGGCACAGGGTAAAAGCAGCTGTCACTCCTGGTGGGGTTAGCACTACCTGAAAAAACAGAAATGGTGTTCCAAGGCCTGTAAAAGCAATGCACACATGACTGGATCTGCAGAAATTCCTGTCCTACCACGAGGAAAGAGCACAGGGCAACCAGCTGAGATCCTGAACGACCCCAAAGCGTTTCACAGGCTGGAGTGGGTGAACTGTTGGTAGAACAAGGCACTGGTTTGGGCTGAACTTCATTTTAATACAGTGAACTACACCCTTTTCAATATTTACAGATAAATCTTTATGGTCATATCTGGTTTTTCCCTCTGGTTTTACCTTTTTTCTTTTATTATTGTTACTGCCATGTTCCCTGTCCTGTTATAAGAAAACTGGAAATGTTTCTGTCTCCAGTTCTTTGCACCCCTTCCCTATTCCATACCACCCACAATGCTGCATGGAAAAGATGATCCTAAAGTTCTCCCACTTCCTTCAAGAGTCCTTGCTCAGAACAGGGGGTCCTTTTAATCCAGCTTCTTGCTACATACAATTTACGTGTTCACACCACTCAGCTAAAAAGCTTTTGAAAGGGTGCCTTTTATAATTTTAGTTTGGAGTCTGAATATGTGAGAGTGGCAAAGGGAGGACAGAAATGTGGGCAATTCAGGCTGTTTCAATGTGAACTAGTCAGAATCTTGATGGCAAAATTTATTCTGGGCAGGAGAAACAAAATATAGATATATGAGGATGCAGCATCATCAGCATCCTGTAATCCCTCTCTGCTGTCAGAGACATTTTCCTCGTGGCTTATGAAAGTCAACATCATCTTTACAGTACAAAGCCTTGAGGAATCAGGGATTCAGGAGCAGGAACAGAGATGTTTAATGTTATTTGAGACATTTTCGTACCAGTTTCAGTTATCTCAGCACCACTTGCTGGAGAAAGGGCTGTAAGAGCACATGGCAATACCTCTATTCATCAGGGACTATTCATCCAATATTAGTTCTGAAAAGAATTGTCGCATTTTAACCATAAGCTGGAGCTCAAACTTCAGCATAATATTTAATATATCTGCAATAGCTAGGACTTTAAACCAAAAAAAGTGAAATAAGTATGAAAAAATATTAGCAACTAATGCAATGTAAGCCCTTGAAATCTGCAATTTACTTCTATATTTGCCTCCTATGGTACCTGAAAGAGAATCCTACTGATTCCCCGTGGGTTTATAGCCAAAGTACAAGCTATAAAATTATCAAAAGGCATTTAAAGATCACAGGCTGGAGCCTTAAAATTTTAAACCCCATTTCAGAAGTAGAGCTGGTATTTTTTTACAGTGGCAGATGATCTCCAGAAGAAGGAGAAATAAACTGGGAGCCCCCAGCACTGCATGAACATGGGTGGAAAATGCAGGGAGATTTCATGCCATGGGTACCAGGGGTATTTTGGGGAGGTGATGCTGGTTTTTCTAACACAAATGTCCCTGAGGACTGAGCACAGGTGCTGTACCTGAGGCACACACGGTGAACCTCACTGCACTCACCCCAAAAATGGGAAATCAGTGGGTTCAGCTCAGTGGGTCGGCTCACGTGAGATCTGCATGTTCAATATCTGGGGGTTTTTGGTGGTTTTTGCTGGTTCTGTGCAGCAACAAAACCACAGCTGGGGTGAAGAGAAGCTGCAGCACCAATAATGGCATTCCCCACATCACCACTGCTCCAAGGCAAAGGGGAATTTCCTGGGAACTTTTTGGGTGCCTTCCTTCTTCTTCTGAATTTTAAACTGTCATTCACCCCTTCAGCAACCCCCACCTCCACCATTAATATCTGTGTCATTTAGCAGTGGGAAAAACACCTCTCAGGGAAATGCTGAGGATGTTCAGTCTCATTCATTTATCAGAAAAGGAACTCGGGGATTTGGCCACAGCACCCAAATTCCTCTGTGAGGTGGAAAAGGCAGGAGCTGTGAGGCTTCGATTGCCCCAGAACATAAATTAGGGCTGGAAGTTAAAAGTTAGAGAAAAACAAGGCAGGAATTAGAGAAACAAATTTAAAAGTGTGGAACAAACCACTGGGGGAGTTGGGAGTTCCTCCATCTCCTGAAGCTGTTCCTGCCACACTCTGTCCAAAATATTCCACGACCTTGGACAGACCGGAGAAATTGACATCTCCACAGCCCAACAACCACCACAGGTCCATCCTCTCATGTAAAGAGATGAATACT
The DNA here is from genome assembly GCF_000738735.6 of Corvus cornix cornix. Lineage (NCBI taxonomy): Eukaryota > Metazoa > Chordata > Aves > Passeriformes > Corvidae > Corvus > Corvus cornix. The sequence continues at coordinate 18,029,125 of NC_046342.1, read as the reverse complement.
AATTGAGAAATGACTCCATTTTTATCCCCAGATTCTACCTGAAGTTCTGTGGGAAAATAACCACCTTTTATTGCAATCCCTTTCCTACTCCCCCTCAGGCTGGGGGATGGATCCTGCAGCACATCCCTCAAAATTGTAACTTCTGAGGCTCTGGAAAGCAGAGAATGAGGAAAAATTGCTAAAATGAACCTGCTTTATCTCCAAACATTCTCATTCCAGACACAAATTGAGCAATTACTGCCATATTAATTATTCTCCAAAGGTGACCTTCATAATTTCTGATGACTCTCTCCCTTAATGGCACTGTAGTCTAATAAATATACCAGAAATGAGTGAAAGGATGGGGAAAAAGGAAAGAAGAAACACCCCAACATGTGGTCCCCCAAGGATGAACATGAAAATTGGGGATTTTAGAAACCTCTTTTCACAGAAAACTTTGAAAGGTATTTTTTTCTGAAACCAGGATTTAGTCTTATCTGCTAACACCAGTTTCCAGATGAGAAATTCTCCTGAAATCCTGCCCAAATTCGTGTTTTGGTGATAAAATATGAACCTGAATGCATCCTATCAGTTCCTTCTGTGGGCAATAAAAGGACAGCTGGGGAGCAGCACCAGAGCTCTGAATGCCATGGTTTTGTTGCACAAATCATGAAAAAGATTTATAACCTGTGTTTGATCTGGTTTTTTTGGGGGGAGGCTTTATGTGTTAACCTATAAACCTCTTTTTCATACCTCTTTTTCCCATAAAATGTCCTTTGCCTGAGCGACACCATTAACATGGATAATGAGAATAAACACCCAGGTTTATCAGCCAGAGAAAACACTGGAAGCAAAGAATTGCAAACTTAAAAATAAAGCAAATTAAACCCCAGTTAGAATTCATCGTTACAAACCGAGCAGTCTGGAATGAGCAGCCCCACCCCAGAATTATTGGGAATTATTCAGTGTTTTATAGCCCTGATCCAAGGCACCAAACTGTAGCCTTTTTGTGATGCCTCAGCACAACAGAGACTCCTCCTTGCCGTGCCCTGTGGTTTATGCTTCTCATCCAAGCAGATGTTTTGTAAATCATAAATTAAGGCCCAGCTTTATTGCTTCTCATTTCAGTGGCATTATTGGCCTTGTCGTGGCTCCCAGATATGGGATTTTATGATGTGTCCTAAATCCCCGTTGGTCGTTTGTTAACTTCAGTTTAACAGCTCTGCCACCACCACCTTTTTTTTTAATTTAAACAAATAACAAAATTTGCCAGGATTTTCACCTGGAAAGTGAATTTACTCACTCTTATGGATAATGGTAAAATTCTCATTCGAAAGCTTCTTACTCATGCCTGTATTATCTTCAAAATTTCACTGGATCCAACCACAATTAATGCAGAAAAGAATTTGACTCTGTTGTGTTCACTTCATCTATTGGATTTTTCATATTTTTTTAAATTTTCCAATTTACCTTCTCCTCTTAGGAATATAAAATAAATTAGGTGGACACAAATTCTCTTTAGAAAATATTCTAAACATTAAAAATACCTCCTTTCATTTCCTTTCCATGTTTTGATTAGGTTGCGTTTCCATAATTATTCAGGACAGTGCCAGATTTTGCAAAAGAAAAAATCATGAGGGTAAAGTGATACTCTCAGAGGTCCCAAATGTTTCATGAAAACTTGAAATAACTTGGAATAATGCAGATAATTCTATATGGGAGAATTCCATTTATCCCTAGTGCTGGACATCCAACACATTGTTCAGTGGAGCACCCATTTACTGTGTAAATTCTCACTTCCATAAACCATTAGTGGTGCAGGAACAAAGTGAAAAACACAAGGATGGACAGAAAGTTTTTATGAGAACAGATTCTTAACATGAGAGAAACTTCCCCTTTCTTCTCTCCATTCTTTTCCTTCAGCAGAGAAATTGAAATCTCCTGCAAGTTTTCTACATCCAGTTTTGGAAACTAAGTAACTCACCAAGAATTCGACTGGATTTTTCTCACCCATGGCAAGAAGGATTTTGAAGCTAATTAGAGTGGGAATAGCTTCAAAAATGAACTTTCCTGGCTCGGAGTGGAATAAGGGTTGGGAATGAACACAAGAGGGAGAACAAACCCCACATTTGCAGCAGCACGTCTCTGTAGCAGGTTGATGTAATCCAGGAAGCCCAAAATAAAGAACAGGGTTCAGATGGTTAAAGATGCTCAGAGCCAAGCAGAGGGACCTCAGTTCTTTGCCTCTTCTTCCCCAGTGATCCTGAAAATAAGAGGGACTGATCCTTATCCTTCCCTCACATAAACCTCAGCCAACTAAAACAGGGAGAAGGAATTGTGGTGTCTGGAATCCCAACATCCATTATTATTTTATAAAACACATCAGTTGGAATAAGCCAGCTATAAATGTGTTGATCTCAAAGGTCAGGAGGGTTGAGATGATATAAATGAAATTTCAACCCCTCGTGTAACCTTTAACTCCCCGACCTTCAACCTTGTTGTGATCTTTCACCTTATTTTAGGTAGATCCCCTCTGCATTTGTAAGAAAAAAATAATTATGAAAAGAACTCAGTAAGTGAAGCCTTCAATATTTTAGGTACCTGCAACTGAAACAAGGGGTGGAAAAAATAAAAAAGCCTAATTTGACAATGGCAAAATGTGTGACATTATTTAAGCAGCTCATTATGTGAAGCTTTCGAGTTGTTCTCTGAGCTCAGCTGAAGTTTTTGCTGCCTTCCTGCCCTTGTTAAGTCTTTCTGGTAAAAACTAAAGAGCTGGCTGTCTAATCAGAGATTAATAAGGCAGCTTATTTGGGAACTCTACACAGAAACAGCAGCAAGACAAAAAGGACTTAAGTTAAAAAACTACTTTGCACTTAAAAAAAAAGAAAATATGCACAAAGTTTGTCGGCTTCCTTTGAGAAGTGATGACTTGCTCCTTCAATTTGAGCTTTTACACATTCAATTCCACGGTAAAAATATTTCCAAGTTGCAAACTTTGAAGCAAAGCATCACTGAGCAAGGTTCAGAGCATGCTAGGGCTTATTATACTTTTATTATACTTCCCTTAATGTCCTTAGATTTTGAATTAACTCCTGTGTTTATCTGGGAGTCATTAAGGGAAGGAACTGTGGCTGCACAAATGAGTGACAGCCAAAGCTTCACTCCTTGTTACCTAATTCATGTTTGAATATAGATGGGAGCTACTCACAGAGCCCAGCCTCAAAGCTGCCTTTGATGAATTCCACCTCCTTTGGGCTCTTAGAGGAAAAACTTCAAAACCACAGCCCTGCTCTGTGACTTCTGCTGAAGTCAGGGCTATTTTGCCACTAATTTCCCAAAAGGAAAGGAAAAAAGGACTGAAAAAGTATTAAAAAATAAATTTTTAGTGTTTTCTACAACCCACCTGCATCGCCTTAGAGCTGTTGTAAGAGTTTGGAAACAAGGCACTATGTGGAGAAAAATCTCCCCAGGATCTTTCATATTTGGTTTCCTTCCATTTGTAGAATTTCCCTTTATTCTCAGCTCCCCTGCCAGGCTCTGTGGGACTCTGTGCCTCCCTCCAGATCCCAGATTCACCATTCCCTGATGTCAAGAGCGGAGTTACCTTCCCCAAAATCCAGATCTCAGAGCTCTCAGCTGGAAGTGCCATCAAGGGTGTCCTCTCCTGGACAAAAGCAGCTTCTCAGGATGCTGTAGCCACTGGATCCCTCTGCCACCACAGCAAGGATCACTCCTCGATACTGAATCCTCTTCGAATGATTTTTTTTTCCAGATTTTTACTCCCTGGGGACAAAAAAAAGGTAAAGTAACTGTTATTCAAATACCACCCAGTGAGCCAGGACAGCCACACCATATGAATGCATCTTAAATTTCAGCACTGCTGTCTCAGCTGCCATTTCCAAAATCCTAAATCTGTCACTGGGATCTCCCCCAAACAGATGCAACTCCAGAAATATCCCCATTCCTCCCTGCTCTTTGGGACGAGAGGCTTCCTGGAATGCTCACAACAAAAACTGACAGAGGAAAGATTTTACAGTGCCATTCAGGAAATGAGCACCTGGCAAGCTAGAGAAGAAAATGAAAAAAAACCAACCCACAATGACATATTTTTATCTAAATAGCCCAAAAACCAGCTCAGAAATATCCTGACAAGTGCAGGGAGAGCAGGGAGTCAGGGTTGAAATGCTATTTTGGAAGGCCTTTTAATGTCAGGACACTTTAAAAATGCATTAAAGCCACTTAAAGGAAAAGGGAAAAAAAGAAAAGTGAGAGGCTTCATCTCAACTGTTCTGCAGCTGCTGCTTGTAAAAAAACTCTGAATTACTTTATGCCTCCTGTGGCTCTGGATCACCAAGGGCACCCTGAAGGTAAAGCTCCCGTTGCTCCCCCTGAATCTGTGCCACTCCCAACCCAATTTCCAACTCTGACTCAACTCCCTGAACTCCTGAGCAGAGCCAGAGCTGCTCAAGTTCCTGCAAGTTCACGGCCTGAGCAGACTGAATTTGGGGAAAACAGAGACCACAAGAGAAATGCCACGGAACAACCCTCACTTTAAAAGGTTCCTGAGCCTCACTTCACAGGAACTGATGCTCATGACCCTTGGAATTCCTCTTGCTGAAATAAATGTGGTATTTTGGACACCAGTTCTGCAAATTACTTAGTATCAGTTGTTCTTTGTTAACCCTTACTTATGGGCTGGGTTTTTTTTAAATAAAACTAGAAGTTTCTGAATTGAAATATTAACATTTATTAGATATTTTGAAAAGGCTCAGTGCAGTAGCAGAGGTCAAGCTTCACTTGTCTTCTGACTGAAATCCTTGAAAAAAAGGGAGAGCACCTTCTTTCTTTTATGAATAAATTAGGGGATTTCAATATAGATATAACAACATTAAATGGATTTGGCCCGAGCACATTACAGCCATTGAATAAATCACTGTTCAACAGAGAAAAAGAGGAAACTTTGAAAAGAAATGTAATTTCATTCAACTTCATGACAGAATCAATTAATCAATTCAGTATAATTTCAGACACTTGTTAGAGAGCCCATATTGGGGTAAGATACAGGTCCATGAAATATTCCATCATTTCAGGAGAGGATGGAAAATAAATTCCTGCAAGAAAGATCATTAGCTTGGGAATTGTCTACATCAGGTGTCTGATCAGAGCCGGCAGAAGTGAGGCAGAGGAGAGGGAGCTCTCTGCAATCCCCCTGACCCCTGTCAGGCACAGTCCCCTTGGATTCAGTGCAAAGGGGAATGAGGAGAAGCACACAGAAATCTGATTCCTGCTGGGAAATTAGGAGTGGTTGCTGTGGCCAGTGGAAAGAGCCAATCTCATCCCAATCCCACCACTCCTCAAGGGAGCTCATACTGTGCTTGTTTCCCTGCTGAGAATATCCATGGGAGGAGAAGAAACTTAATAGACCTAAAAGAAAATTTGCTTTTTAGCATTGCCCAAGTCAGGACTGGACAAATATTGTGTCTTTCTTTTTTCCTGCCAAGAATCAAATTCATATTTAATCACAACCATGGTTTTTGACAAGTCACATCTCTACAATTTTGCTTCCCCTGCAATCCTTACTCTTGTCTAGTTTATTTATACTTTTCCTTCTTATTCAATAACATCTTTTAAAAAGGGAGGAAGATAAAAAAGAGCATTGAAATTTAAAAAAAAAATAAAATAATCACTGTCTTTCCCCAGAAGCTGAGGGGGTGAGAAGGTTTTTATTTTTGATACCTATTTAGCCTCTGCAATTCCTCTCCAACATGATCCAGCTGAGAAAATTCCTTGTACAATTCCTTAATATTCCAATACCTACCTGACAAAATGGCAAATGACATTAAGTTCCTAAACAAGACAAATTATTAAAAAACAAAACCAGATGAGTTTACTCCTCACCACATTCATCTTTTGTGTTCTATGAATATTTTCTCTGACCTTCTTTGAGTCCTAAAAAGATTGGTCTTGTACGGGACAATTTCATGACATGAAAAAAAAAAAAAGTTGAAAGTTAAGGCAATTTGAAAAGTTTTTTCGTAAGATGAAGTCCAATGTTAGCATGGAAGGGGAAGTTTCTCCACTTGGCTGGGAAATCAGCTCCTATTTTGGCTCTCTGCCCTGTGCTGCTTTCTAAACACTGGCAGCTGGAGCATGAAGAAGAAAGACAGGGAAGATGAATAGGGTAGAGACTGCTTAAGGTCTCTGTAAAGTTTAATGAAAGATTTATCTCTTGAGGGTAATGTTCCTCTTTCTTCTACCGAAACAAGACTTTGATAAGCTCTCATCATGCGCTTGATAAATTGCAGCTCCCAGTCATAACTGAGGGAGTGGAAAATGTAAAAGGCCAAAGCAAGGTCTGGTTATCCAGGGCTTTTAGTGGGAAATATCCAAAAGAAGCTGGGTGGCACCTGGAGTGATTGTAATTGCAGGAATAAGGATGAAGTGTTGCACAACGATGGGAAGGGGAAGGGGAAGGGGGGAAGGGGGAAGGGGAAGGGGAAGGGGGAAGGGGAAGGGGAAGGGGGGAAGAGAAGAGGAAGAGAAGAGAAGAGAAGAGAAGAGAAGAGAAGAGAAGAGAAGAGAAGAGAAGAGAAGAGAAGAGAAGAGAAGAGAAGAGAAGAGAAGAGAGAGAGAAGAGAGAAGAGAGAGAAGAGTTCCTGTCCCTTTGTGGAAGGAAGGTGCACAATCCTCATGCATAACGCCACTAATTACAGCAGGCCGTTAATTACTGCTGGTGATGGAAGCAGCAGAGGGTGAAAAGGTTCATTGCACCTGAGAGCATCTGTGGAGTAACCACAGCCCTCTGCTTTCTACTCAGTGTCCAAACTCTTGCTGGATAATTTGATGCTCCAGGCACATAAATGTCAAACCCTGACTGAGAAAGTCCCTGGCTCACAAAGCCATGCATGAGAGAGATGCTTTTGTACTTCAGCTTTTTCTTTTAATGCTCCAGATTCCAAAAATGATCCAGCTGCAAGGAAAAACTCTTCTTTCTTATTGAGAACAGAGCTACGAAGGCAGACATCAATTCTATTAAATGTTAACAAGCATGTTTGAATTACATTTTAAAAAACCAGCAACCGCAAGGTCACCATAGGCATGTAGAAATGTGAAACACGTGAAATGGTTTTGGTTTTGCTTTTTATTTATCTTCACTAGAAGAACTACTGTAACACCTGGAGGCAACTAATCAGCAAACAGCAGGGCACTAAAAGCTTTTAGAGCTTCGGTCCAAGTAATTATGAGGTGTAAGGATTTAGTATGGCCCAAGAAATCAGGATTTGATCTTTCCCCTTAATTCGTGGATAATCCAAAATATGCTCATTCACACCTCTACAAATCCTACCCACTTACAGGAGGCAAAAGGAAATTTTCCTAAGGAATGGGATTATTGATTTTGTTCCCACTTACAGATCACTGATTTTCTGAATGCTGCAAAGATATGAATTATGAAAGCTGTACACCCACAGCCGAATTCCTTTCCAAGACAATTTATCCCTCATTCAGTACTTACCACCATTGCAGGCAATAAAAGCAATTTAAATTCCTCAAATTAAAGAGAACAGAAATTCTCCATGGGTCATTTAGAGATATGTTCAAAGTAGAGAGCTCTTTATGAGGCATAGGGAGACCTCTGGGATTGCACCAAATTGATCCCATATCACAAACACTTTAATTTAATGTACCTTTTCTGCTCACTTTTAATGAAGTGATTATAAAAAGGGCATCTCACTTTATTAAGCATTAACCTTGCTGGCTGTTGGGTAAATCAGGAGATCAAAGAACTTGAAGGTCTCTAAATCCAAGACTCGTTTGAAGAAAGGGCGTGTGTGACCATTACTAGTGACTATTATGACCATTATTAACTGAAATCTCATCTTTGCAAGAAGGAGGAAGGAATTTTGTCCTCCTAGAAAGTCTTTAAAGGAAGCCCACAAAATGTGGTGTCCAGACCTGATTTACAACAGGTTCTACCAAATAAATTTCAGTGTTTTCCGTGAAATTTGGTTTCTGAAGATGGGACAGAACCCATAACATTTCTGTCACAATCACACCAATGTGGAACCAAAAGTATATTTGCTTTGGATAAATACACCTATTTTGGGTGTATTTGGATAAAATAGAAGCATAATATTTAAAAAAAGAAAGCATTTACAATATGTTAATTTAAATAGTTCATGAGATGGAGAGTAAACAGCAAGAATCAGAAAAAAGGGGACAATAGACATTGGGAAGAAATTTTAAAATCCAGTATATTGGCATCTGAACTAAGGGGAAACAAACCCCAGGTCTTTACCTTAGAGTTCCTTGAATAGTTTAAAAAACCCAAAACCTAAGGCACAAATGATTTTTTTTAAACTTGGGATTTCAGTCAGTAGAGGATCCCCACTGTAGATCCTGGAAGCAGTGGAGAAGGGCCTCCTCTGACTCTGAATTCAAACCTGTCAGATCATTTTTGTCACTCCAAGCTGGAAAGTTCACTGGGAGATTCGGGCAGCTGGGGCAGAGCTGCCCTGTCCTGCGGCAGCCCCAGAGAAGCTTTTCCCAGAGCCCTGGGAAGGGATAACAGCAGCCTCGTGTCCTCAGGTGCCACAGGATGTCCCTAAAATTAACAAAATCTGCAAGAACATCCTTGAGAAAAGTTCTCAGCTTTGTAAATAGCAAGATTCAGCCACTGGCTGCCCATTCTGGGTCTGTGCTGGTCTAAGACAGAGAGAGAGAAAATTTACTCTGCAATTTTACTTTAATTTATTTATTGCAATGTTGGTTCTTCTCCTGCTGATTGTGGCACCTGGGAAAATGGGTTTGGACCTGTACCACCCCTGTTCACATGAGCACAAATTTCACAAAAGTACTAATTAAAATATGAAGTGCTGTGTGTTTAAAGGAAAGGTCAAGATCAGTGCAAAAAACCAAGCCCGCAAAAAAAACCCGAAACCAAAAAAAAGTGCCAAAAAAACTCAACCAAAAGGAAAAAAATATTATTCTTTGCTGAGGGTAGTTTGTCCAGAGGATCCTCCAGACTTTTGGCGGGGGAAGACATGCAGATAATCAATGTGATTGATAATGCAAGCTTCATTTATTAGCAATACAGAGGCACTTATATAGTATCAGTATATACGCTTGTCAGTTCTTGATTGGTTTAAGCTTACAAAAGCATATTCATACTTCTACATAATTGGGTTAGATAAAAGACTACATTTGGCAAGCTTCTATTATTTATGTTTTGACTTGAGAGATCCAAGATCTTCCTCCCTTCTCATGGTCAGTACATCTTATCAGCACAGCACTGTACCTCCTTAAAACTCCCGTTTGGTTCTCAGGCCTGTTTCCCATGCAGGCATTTTCTCATGGAGGCTTTTTCTCATACAGGCCTTTGCTTGCAGGCTTTTGCTTGTACAGTTCTGTTACTGATTTGTTTTATCAGTGATCCATGTCCCTGATCCTCTAACCATTCTCCAACAGGATCCCAAGAGGTGTTCTCTGAATGAGCCCATGGAATGCTGTCCCAAAGCCAAAGCCATTGGCTATGGATCTGCTGCCAGTTTGGAACTGAGAGCCTGAGATCTGTCATTAAGTGGTGACTTGACCATCTCGTTATCTGAATTTTATTATCCAGAGCAGGTCACTCTCACTTTTGTTCTACGTCCCATCCCAGCCACCACTTGCTGACAAATGTCTATGAATGCAAATAATCCATGTGAAATGCACAATGGAAAATAAGATATTAATGGTACTGAGTTCTGGACAAAGCTGCCATGTAATTAATGAGATTGATTTTTCTTTCCTGTGAGCTCAATTTTGTATTTAACAATAGTATCAGAAAATATTAATTTTGGAGAAACAAAAGAGGAAGCAAGGGGAAAATAGGAAAAGTGACAATCTCATTATTATTTGAAACAAATTTGATTTTGACAAGGGAAAAAACTTTATCCCTCTCAGCATTAACCATAAATTAATGGTTAATGTTTCAAGCAAGAAATCATTTTGATTAAGAACCACACACAGCAAAAAAAAATTAACAAAATAATTACAGCCTTTTTTATTCTATTATTAAGCAGTTAAAATTATGTAGCCCTTAAAATGTGCTGGCTTCTAACAAGTAGGACAAGGGGAAACAGTTTTAAACTAAAAGAGGAGAGATTTAGGTTGGATATTGGGAAGAAATTGTTCCCTGGGAGGGTGGGCAGGCCCTGGCACAGGGTGCCCAGAGAAGCTGGGGCTGCCCCTGGATCACTGGAAGTGTCCAAGGCCAGGTTGGACTGGGCTTGGAACAACCTGGCATAGTGGAAGGTGGGAAAGAGATGGGCTTTAAGGTCCCTTCCAACTTGTTTTTAATTTCCTTCACTCTCTTCCTTGACGTTACAGAAACCTGTGCAGCCATTTAGACTCACACTGCACAGGTGGATATTTTGTTGTCTTCAAGATGCTGATTTAAAGCTGATCAGTCTGTTTTCTTTTCACTTAATGGCCTTTAATTCAGCTAAAAGCAAGGTGTAGCCTCTCAGTGAGTGATTTAAGTACTGCAGAACCATTTATACACAAAAATAAAAGATCTGCTGATTCAAACAGTGGCAAAAATTCAACAGGGAGCGTTTTACACCAGCACAACTCCCCTTTTTCATCTTCCTACTGCAGTGCAGCTTTTGGTGAGTTAATCTTTCACAGAAAGGTTATGATTGATGCATAGGACAGAGCTACCAAAATCAGCTCCACCATCCTTAATAGTGTTATGAGAAGGAAAAGCGTATTTTCACAGCCTAGACTGTGCTTTTGGAACAGTTATTGATTTCTTCATTGCTTGTCTGGTTATTACTAAGTAATGATTCCTGTATAATGGGATTATGGAACCCACTGAACCTTGATAAGATTCTTAAATATCTCTGACAGAATATTTACAACAAGAATCAAAAGAAAATAAGCTGTCACCATGCAGAATGTTATCCACAGAGGTGACGTAATAAAAGACAATTTTTTTTGCCTTCCCAGAGCTGCGGAGCATTCGAGATTTAGCCAAAGTTAGTGCCAGCTCTGCTGTGGGAATTAACCTGGAAATTCCTACCTTGGAAAGTCATGAACAACACCCATATGGATCCAGGGAAGGAGGGCCACATTTTTTAAGCCCTAATGAAAAACTTGTGCTCTTATTTATTCTCCCTCCACATGTGGAGAAATGCTAAAAAAAAAGTTTCAGAAGTTCTGACCATGTTGAACCCCACACTTGAATATTTTTAAAGATGAGAGGTATCTGAGAGGATAATTAGCTGTTAATGCTGATATGAGGAGGATTCAAAAAGGGAGGTTTTGGGTATGGTTACAAACCCAGAAGTGGTGCTGGGAATGATGGAGATCAATCACCTGGATGCAGAGCAGTTCAGTTCAACCTGTGGAACTGTCTGGGGCTGGGATCAAGCCATGTGTGTTCTGCTCTGGAAAGGCTCTGGAAAGGATCAACTAAAGAGTGGAGAGCATGGAGAGGAGAGCAGGGATGCAGCCAACAGCCGCAAAATGTGTGTGAAAACAGAGCTCTCACAGCACTGAATCACCAGGGTCAAGGTGGAAACGTCCCCACTTCCAGCATTTCACCCTTAAAACTCCAAATGGCAGATTAGTAAAATTCCCACTCACAACTGGTACTCCAAATGAAGGGCAATGAGGGAAAACATCATTAGAAAGCATGGAAAATACATTTCTGGTCTATTTTTAATGTGAAATATTTAAAAGCAGATGTGATAAGCAGTTCCAGAGCAGTGATTTGCTTCATTAATGTTTGATTGGGAGGCAAGAAGTCCTGGCAGGACTGGGACATTGGTGCTCAGGGGAATGAAGTGACAGACACAACTGTCCTCACATATTCACACACATAACCCTCATGTATAATTACGAGAATTAAAATCTACATCATCCATGAATAGAAATCTTAAAATATTCTAATTTTTTTTTTTTTTTGGAAGAGCAACAACTTTGGTAAAAGTCTGTAAGTCAGACTAAAATATTCCCAAGAACATTTGCAATTCTCCCTTCTATAATTACAGTACCCAAACTCCAGGTTTGCATCCCATTTCCAGTCCAGTGGTGCATGAATTATGCTCATTAATCTTCTATCTGAGAGCTTTATTACTGTTTGCTAGGTGGGAATTGACACTGCAAAGGTGTTATAAATTAGAGGAGAGCACTGGTTAGAATTGCAGCTTTCCTGGGTCTCGTACTGAGTCGTATCTGACACCAAAACACCTGCAGAAATATCTGTGGTAATCTGCCTGCACCCCCTTTTAATAGATTTCTATTAAACCTTTAGTATTACATAAAATATTCATGTCTGAAATGTGGGACAACGTTTTCTCCCTGGAATCAACAAGTAAGTAACATTCTATCCATATTTGTTAGCAATGAGATTACTCAAAATTAGTATATTTGGGGAAATATCTGCAACTACTTCTTAGCTGAAGTCAGCACAAGATTCTACATTTGTGTTACAGATATTTTACTCACAGGAATGTTCTCAGAGGTGCACAGAGAAACCACCACCTCCTATTTTTAACTTTATCCCCATGCATTCCATACAATGAATTACAAGCCTCTTAATCTGACATTTCAGTAATAAAAGACCAGAGTGCAAGTAAAGAGCTACAAATTAATTCTTTGTCCAGACTGATGAGTATTTCCACGTGTACTCTGAAAGATCTCTTATCCAGAAAGGGTTTTTTCCACACAATTACAAAAACCAAGTTTGCCATAATTCTTTAACATTACTGATCTCTGGCTGTTAATGTTACCAAGAAAAAAACAATTTTAATTGGTTATTTTCTGAAAAATGCTAAATCAAGTCATCCCTAAAATATGAACAGTGGTAGCAGATTTATACAAACATTCCTTTTCTGGATGTAAATGCTTAGAAATTCCATGATTTATATTTAGCACCTCCCCTGGTTTTCTGGAATAATACCAGTTATTCCATCATGAAGAACAGGTTCACTTTCCTATTTCCTACTTTGTCATCTAATTCCAAAACACAAGCCTGGAATGAATTCATTATATGAATTTTCCTCTCCAGACCTTTTTCCTGTCGCGTATTTTTTCCCTGATCATTATAATTCATCTGAACATGACATTTAACTGAAATCTGCTTGTATTGGGAGAATGATTTATATTCCTCCTGCAAAAAAACACTTAGAATATTGAGAAAGCAGTGGTTGAAACACCCTGATTAACTGAGGCTTGCAGGGAAGGGTCTATTCCTTGGACAAATTTATGGGACAGGGAAGGCAACACGATCTTTACCCATTCCACACCATTGCAGTACCAGTTTCTAATATGCTGGAAGATTCAGGGGTTTTATTCTTCAATAAATCTTCAGTTTTTTGAGAGATGATGTCCCAAATTCCAATCAGTGGGTTTGATGGCTGGTGGGATTGCTCTGCCTGGATGAGGGCATCACAGCCAAGGCCTGGTGATGAGCCTGGGCCTTCCTTGGGGAGGTGTTACTCAAAGTGCTCCACCTATTTATGCCTTCCCCTTGAAAAATGGGAGCTGGACACATTTATTCAAGGAAAAGGCAGAAATGGGCAATAAAATCAAGAGAAATATTGTTTCAGTAACTACAGAAGAAGATCAGTTTTTTCAAGGAACACATCTAACTGGAAGAAATAGCGTTTTCTGCTGGCAACCTTCCTCTCGCAGTTCTCAAGGACAGAAGCCAAGCAATTCATCTGCAGATTTCAGTCATTAATCAAGACAGACATGATTGTGTAGAAAATGTAGTCTAGACACTGACAATCTTCTTTGCTTCACACAATGATGAAACAGTAGATCTAAAAATGTGTGAGCTGAAACCTTCAGAAATGAAGTGTGTCTAAACCAAGCATTTGGTGTTTCAGGTCAGAGACTCTTTATGTTCCCTTTCCTAGAAACGTGCGCTCTGCTTCCCTGGATTTACCCTCAGCTCCCAAACGGGACTGGCTGTTTTCCCCTCCACACGTGATGGCCACGCCACCAGCCCTAAAGGCTTCCATTTTGGGGTATGATGAACTATAACACACAAAGGAATTTGTCATCCATCTAGTTTGCAAATATTTGTTTTCTATCTGCTGTACAGAACACTTCCCCCAGTTTGAACTTATCTGTCTCATTAAGAGGGAGAAAAACTGAGATTTTCTTGATTGCTGATTTCACAGACTTATGAAAAATGCCAACATTTCGCATTAGCAGCAAAATATTAAACAGATGCTGATAGGTGTCCTGTCATTTTGCATGGTTGAGGCACTGGTGTCTCAGCCACCCTATCTAGAAATCCTGAGTCTGTATATAACCTCCATAACCAGCCCCTATACCCAGCACTATTTCACAGATTATGAATGAGCAGTTCTGGTCACCTAAAAGCCCTGTGAAATAGGAGTTCCCTGACAGCTGAGCAGGTTATCACCACTGCACAGGGCTTTACAGCTGATATAAAACATGTTCTGCCAAACCACATCCAGTTCAAGACAAAAGAGCTCTGGGGATTTTCAGCACTGTGAGGAGGTGTACAGAGCACTGCAGGGAGCTGGGAATGGCTTGGAGAACCTGTCCTGGAGCCCAGCCCACCCTGCAGAGCTGGTGCTGCTCACTTGGGCCACAAGTGCAGCAAACATTTTTATATCCAGGGCTTCAGATGTAAAGCTGCTCTAGAGATGTTTCTGACCCATGGAAAAATTATGTTTGCTGGCTTGACATATTCTAAAGAACAACAAGAATGAATGGGGGAGCGGGAGGAAATTAAATCAGAGATAAAATTTATGTAATCCTTTTCCATTTGTATCAGCTGAAAAATTCATGTATAAGCATCAATACGTAAATCAATATATAAAATAATCCCTCCTTGATAGGTTCTTGAGAATTAGATTTTGGGACAGGGCTCCAGCAGAGAAAAATGAGAGGAAGTGAGTCTGGAAGAAAGGATGAGAAGAAGAAAGCCCAGAAAGCCACTGCCACTGAGCTGAAGGGTGACAGAGACACAGACTTTTTGCCAGGGCTCTTGTGTGAAAAGGACAGGACTTGATTGCATAAATATTTAAATTAAGACCAGGAAAACCTTCAGCATTGATGTTCTAAAAACACAAGTCCTTACCAGATTTTTGCTTTTCAGAAACTAAATATGTCCCTCAGTTACAGAGACGAGCCCATGGCAGATTGCAAAGTATAATCTTCATGTATTTAAGATAAATTTAGTTATTTAGATACAATTGCGTGATGCCAGAGATGTTTTCCCATTCTTTTACATCTCCTTTTGCAAGTGACAGTAGATTTCAAACTAGAAATCTTTATGAAATGTGATGCTTAAAGATGTTACTTGAATATGCAATCACAATGCTCTTAATTTGTTTTCGGACTGAAACATTTCACACATTTCAAAGCAAGCTCTGGTTCTATCTGTTAACCAGAAAACTCCTCCTGACATGGTGGATTTCCCAGAAGAATTATGATCAGTGGAAAATGAATTTAGCACAGACATAATTACAAAGTAAGAATTCATCTTGTCAAATCGTGTTGAGATAAAAAAACCCCAACGACTACACAAAACTAAAAAAACCCAAGCTTAGAAAGTTGCTCAATCAAATGGGGCCTTTGGAATCCACTTCATTCCAAGGAAACCATCTTCCACAGATATTTAATGACCTCTCTCAGTTCCCATATAAGTGGTGAGCAGAACCTTGGATAGAATATTGAATAGAACACCTGTCAAAACCGGTTTTATCAACATAAATCCACAATGTGAAGTTTCTACTTTTGTGTAGAGCCATACCATAATTGAAGGCTACTCCTTGGATAGCCAGGAGAATAAAAAAATACACTACCATAACTATTTGTTAGTTATTTTGCCAGATAGTTTTTAACCAAGATTCCAAGGATGAGTAGCTTTTTTGACTTAGGAAGTCATCAGTCACTCCAAATATCAAGGTCCGTAATTCCAGCAAGTAAATTCCTCATTAGGATTTTTACAGCAGACCTGTAGGGCTGCTTTAGCCTCTAACCAAGATATTTAACAGATTTCCCTTCTTTAAACATACATTAGTTGTTACATTATAATAGCTGCTATATTTTCTTAAGGCTCAAAAGAAATCTCTGGAGAATAATGTTCATTATGATGAAAGAATTTCTGGCCAGCTTTAGGTCAAGCTCTAGGATCAAGTGCCATGTTTGGGTTTAAATCAGGTCCTCTTCAGCAGATGTATCTCACTTCAATTATTCTTTTGATTTTCCAATAAAGAAAGATGTAAACAACAGGCAAACCCAGTTCCATAACACTTCTCTGCCCATCTTTAAGTGCCTTTCCATTTGTTTTTTCTTCCTTGAAAACATTAATATATATTTAATAAACCCCAAACCAATCCAAAACTTAAAGGGAAAACATCTTTGAACTAAAAATCTTATTGGTACATCTTACTGTCATTGCAACACAAAATTTGGAAGAAAAAAAAATTCCTTGTTTCCACTTAAGTCTGAGTTGAAGTAACATTTTTAAGATCAGAAATGTTTTAGTCACTTGCAATAAATTTTGCTTAAATGTGGGGAGACATTTCCCAATTTCAGAACAAGAAGAACAAAGTTAAACCCTTCAGCAGAAATTGGCTGATATTTGAATTTGCCAATGAAATATCAACAGGAACCCAAATATTTGAAATTTTTTAATGAAAACTTTAAAAAGTTGGTTACAGTAATAAATTGGGCTGGCTGAATGTTCTGGTAAGTGGAACAATATAAATCAGTATTTTGGATCAAAATTATATACTAAAAATCCACTTTTAAGTTGAGCTTATCCTTGAAATAATTGAAGCTGTGGCTTAATTCTGAGCAGGGTTTTCCAGCAGCCACCCCAGAGAGCTTTGCGCCCATTCTGCCTCTGCTCCCCAGCAAGGGAAACCTCAGAGAATTCCCAAGTGTTTCAAGCCTGAGCTTCACAACATCAAATATTTGTTACTTGAATGCATTTTATTCACATTTCATTTTATTACACCTTTAGAACCTGATCAAAGGTAAATAAAATAATAAACAAGAGATGCAGAGCATCCAATTTCTGCTATTCAAAGTTCTGGAGCAGTTCTGGTTATTGCAGGGTAATCAAAGTTACCACAACATTTCAGAATTGTTTCTGAGTTATTTAACAGGATAGGATAAAACAGCAGCACTTTATCCCAAAAAACAGCATCAGGAGGGGAGCTCCTGCCAATCCAGCCATGGAATCCAGATGTTTTCCAGAAAAGCCCATTCATCTGCTCCTTGTCCTGGCATGATTAAAAATAAATTTGCAGTGCAGAAATTAATGACTGCAGAAAGCTCCAGAGGCACAAACCAAAGAGCCCTCACATCACTGCAATAATAAATGGAGCCCTAAGTGGATAACATGGATAATATAGATCCTAAAGCAGCGATCTAACAGCTGCTCAGGGGAACAAATTTTATGGGGGAGAGAGGAGGAGGATGTGATCCCGGCTTGCAAAGCCATAAACCATAAAAAAAATGGATCAAGGAGTCATAAATGCGACATAAACAAGGCAGGTGTAGAACTGCTGCTCCTTCCTCCTGCAGGATTGGAGCTGGGCTGCAGTTGGTGAATTGAGTAAAAGCAGTGCAGCACCACGGACCCATCCATCTCAGAAAACGTCTTTTTCCACAGGGTTCTGTATCCCCTGACAGATGCTTTGTCACAAGAATCCCATTACATGCACTGTGCAATTACAGCTCTTTTCTCTAGTTTTCAAAATTACATTAATTTCTTTCCATAAAGTGGAACACATCCTGAAGGCCTTGCAAATAAAATGTCTTTCTTCTAAATAAATACCTCCCTGGAATCTTGCCTAGATGCACCTGGAATAAAGCACAACCTTGTTCAGTGTCTGCTTAAAAATACAGAGAATGGTATATAGATAACATAACAATTTTACATTTTTTAGTGGTTAAAAAGAAAAAAGAGAAGATAATTTAGCATTGCTGTGTTAGAAAGGAATTGTTCCCTGTGAGGGTGGGCAGGCCCTGGCACAGGGTGCCCAGAGAAGCTGGGACTGCCCCTGGATCCCTGGAAGTGTCCAAGGGAAGCTTGGATGAGACTGGGAGAACCTGGGACAGTGGGAGGTGTCCCTGCCCATGGCAGGGGTGGCACTGGATGGGCTTTAAAGTCCCTTCCCTTTCCATCAATGTTTCCTGTTAGAGGGAATGAACTCTTGCCAGGATCCTACACCAAAGCTCCAGTGCAATCCGCATTCCCCATCTCACCTCAAGCCTTCCTCAGCTCATGATCCTTATTTCCAGCTGTTTCCAGCCATGACTTGAGCGTAACCTCAGCAAGAATTAACCATTGTGGCTGCACTTGGAGGACAACCATTAACTGCTCAGCTTTAGCCCTCAGGCACGTGGCCTTTCCTTTTAATGTCTTCCCTTCTCTTTCCACAAGGAATGGATTAACGAGAGGCACACCTTCCCTTTTCCCAGCAGAAGCAACTCCCAGGACCATCCTATTACTGCTCCTACAGCCCATCTTTCACACCAGCCATCATAAAAATTTCATCCTTTCCCCATTTACTGCAGGCTGATGTAAAGATTTACAGCTGTGTCTCTATAACAGAGATATTAACAGAGAGCTGCAAAGACATCACAGGGGCTGAGCCATCCATGCTTTACATCCCATTTTGAACTGAAAAATACCTCTGTTTTTAAATCTATCAGTGCTCTTCCTTTAGGAAAAGGAAGGGTCTTAATCCATGTTCTGAATGTTCATAAATCAAAATGGAAACACTACAATAGTTTCATAAATTCGAGCATTTATACACAGAAATATTTCTAGTCACTGATAAAGAGATATTGGTGCGTTTAACATTATTGTATTTATACTAGAATAAAAATTCTAAAATATTAGGAAAGAATAAAAATGAATGTTGGTGGAGGGAAAATTATTTTAGCTCTTCCAAGGCTTTTTTTTTTAATAACATTGACGACCTTACTCTCTATGAGTGACATATTACGTGTTTGAATTTTAAATAAATGCATTTAAATAAAAACAGAACAGGTATGGATTGGGTTTTGAAAATGCTAGGAACACCTATTCTGACACTTCCAAAATATTTCTAATTCTTGCATTATATATTTGACAAAATTAATGCTCCCTTAAATTAAAAATTCCCTTTCTGAATGAATGAAGCATCCCTGACCAGGTTTACACCCAATCTGCTGACTATTGGTCCCAAGTTTTTGAAATTTCCTTTTAAACAGGTTCTAACCACCACATCAAAAAGAACTGATTAATACCTGGGAGAACAATTGCCATCATTTCTCACACAATGCAACCATTTGAAAGTAGGTTACTGTTTTTTTCCTTTCAGAACTTGCCCAGTGCTCAATTCCAGGAAGCCCAAAGGAGCTGGGTTTGTTGCTTTGTTAAGAACCAACAGCACTCACAACCTTTGGGCCAGCTGAGGAGGAAACCTTCCAGGAGGATTTGTGGGGTGAGGAACTGCAGCACAGGTGACTGGGAGAAGAGTTGGATCCACTGGAACAACTGGAATACAACTCCACCTATAAACAAGAGAAATTCAGATCCTCTGAAGATGAACAGAGTTTCTTCTTTCGACACTCAGAGCCTCAAACAAGCTGAACAACGTGGTGAAAAAAAACACAGCAGGGGTTTAAGGGGCAAGTTTAGGAACAAGGTTCAGAAATTGATGGTTTGTTGGGTTTTTGACTTAAAACAGCTCTTAAGGACAGCATCTTAAAATGCCTGTTGTTAAGTCTTGCTAACATGCTGGACTTGAAAATGTTTTCTCCATTTTCCTCCGGTTTCCATCACAGATCCCACTCCTTTTACACATCAGCTGGGCAAATTTGCAACCAGCAAAAATCAGCATCAGGCTATTGAGAGGAAAGAAAGAGCAAGGATTTACAGGAGCTACAGATCCAGCACTTAACTCTTCAAAATAACTCAGTTTTCTTCTCTATCCTTCTTTCTCCAGTTCATAGAATTTCGCACATGTTCTCCTATTACCTGGTGAAACTTAAAATGTCTCCATACCAGCATCATTTACACTGCTGGCTGTATTATTCTTCTTTGGCCTAAAAGACCATTTTCATGGCTGTCCCAGTTTTCCTGAAGTCTTTGCTGGAGCATTCTGTGAAAGAGCAACAAACTCCCAATTCTTCAAAACTCCAGAGATGTTGCACATTAAAAAATTATATGTGTTAATCCATAAAGTGTGAAAGGGCTGATGAAACAGACTGCCTTTTTCTGGGACAGTAATTTTGCTCCATGAATTATTTATCAAGGCCCACGAAGCAGAAGCAAAAAATTGGAAAGCACAGAGCTTACCTTATCACTCATCATCTTGCAAACAGCCACAATGAAACCATAATCATTTGCTACATGCTGGGACATCAAAGAACAATGTAATATCCTGGCATGTAAAAATGTATTTTAATATATTAAAGAAATTAGTCCCTGGTGAGTTTCTGGGTTTCTTTCCTCGGAGAGCCAATACCATTTTTGCTGACAAAATGAGAGTTTCCTCAGAGCTGCCTTGCCAAGGAGAAAAGTTGGAAGTGAGATGTAAAAAGTTGACTCTGAAGATGATTTCAGGCTTGTGGTAGGCAAAGAAAGGTGAGCTGGAAAATGACTTCCCAGAAGTTGTGCAGCAAATGGCCACAGCTTTTAAGCTTATTATTGATATATGATGGAACCTGCTTGAGGGAACAAAATTAAAACAGTTTATCAGGGTTTGGATTTGGCTTTTATTTTTTTGGTAATAACTCAATTCTATACTTTTTGTGTTAAGGAGGAAAGCTGAAAACAGCACACAGACTGTGCATTGTTATTACAGATCCCTCTTTTTTGTGGCATCTCCAGTAAAAATTACAACCTGGCAAACTAAAACACATCTGGGTTGGTTGAATTTTTCTATCTACATTGCCTGTTGTTTTTTCCCCCACAGTTCTCAGGTTGGACGTTCCTGGATACATTTCTTATTATTCTTGACTTCACACTAAAGGGACGGCTGGATATCCTAAATATAGGCCCAAACAGGACAGAGAAATGCTTATTTTCATACAACTGGCTACCTGAACAAAAAAAAACAACCTTATAATGCTTCTGTATTGGCTTTACAGTGAGCTGGAAATGCTCTCCTGTTGATAATTTCTGAATCAAGAAATACAAATTTGGCAATGCCCAAATATCTCATGGAGGTGTGCTGATTTTGCTTTAGAGACCCTGAAAGTATAAAAAAAAAATCAAAACATCCAGATATGCCATTTTATAAATAAAATTCTTGAAGTAATTACAAAGTCTCTGGGTTTGTAAGGATATTTGCTGGGCTTTATTAAGCAAGCTGGCAGAGGAAAAGAAAAAAAAACCTTTCATACTCCCAGCCAATTTTGGGATCAAGGATGTGTTAACTGCAGGTTTTTCTGTTTGAATTTCAATTCACTACTTATAAAAGTCAAGAAATTCTTTTTTTTCTAATATATTCCTGAATACAAGGTACCAAAGAAAATAGAGATGACATAAAGCTGATATAGTTCCATGTTTGGAAGAGGCAAACTTAACAAATTTGGTTCCATCCATTAAATTCAGGGTGAACAGCAAAGTTTGCTGGGACTGTGTCCCCTCCATGCACTCAGATTTGTCACTGTCACACTCACTTGCAACTCACTGCAAGAAATGAACCTGCCCACAAAGAAAAGAGAAATAAAACCTTCAGCTGTGCGTGGCTGAGAAGCTGGATAGACCCAAGTGACACGTTTCACTTCCCTCCTGTCACAGCATCACCAGCACAAGCCCAAAAAATCACATCTTGGGCTCAAAGTGGGTGAAAGGAAGAAAGAGAAAGGACAAACTTTAGGCAAAAGTCCATATTGGATTAAGGAAGGCACAGTTACAACTCAATCAACTGGAGGAGAGCTAGACTTGGCCCCAGCCTGAGCAGCCCAGGGGGAAAATATGAAATAGTTCTTTTAAGGCTGAAACTCTTGGCACACACAACAATCATTTCACGTCTTTGCATCTCGTTTTTAAAATTGAATTTATCTAAGGAAAAAACCCTTCAAACACAAAGATAAAAAGCTGCCCAAACATCTGAGACTCTTCTGCTTGTATCACTGTACAACAGCCACACCTTGAACATTCCCAGGCTGGGGATTGCAGGGGTTGCAGCCACAGCTGCCACAGACAGATGCCCATCTCTTGAGAGGACACCTGGGCATCAAAGGGGACTGTGATCCTACCACAGAAATATCCAGAAGTAAGTGTGGCATTTTTAAAACTCTTTGTCGTTTTAGTTTTGTCTCATGCTTCAGAATGCTGCCTGTAACGAGAGGAAACTAATTAAAATCACCTCGGAATTACTGAGCACAAGTTCTGCCCGACCCTGCTGAGCTGTTAAGGCAAAGCTACCAAATTTCCTCTTTTGGAGCAATGGTAAATATTTATAGTTATCTTTAGAACCCCGAGTTTTTCTTGAGATCAGTTTTGCATTGCAGTCACCCCTTTGTGCTGGCAAGGACACAGCTCTAAAGCCACCCCAGTGGAATACAGCATTCCAAAGTGGATTAGAGCAACTGCCAGGGAAAACTCTCCTCCAGCACATTCTGCAAGCTCATCTATCAGCTCCGAGACGAGGCTAACATCACACTTAACCTTCCTTTGTCATTTGTGCCGTTCAGGAATTGTTTGCAGCAGAACTCCAGGTGTCATTCCAATGGGGACTGTCAGCCTGGGACCCAGGAAAATTCCTGCCAAAACGGCCCTGCTGCTCCCTGCTACCTTCTTTCCACAAGATCCCTCCTGCAAAGCTGCTGATGAAGTTGCTAAAGGTTCTCATTAAGCACTGACACGCATGACAACAAAATTGTGACAACTCAATGTCGCAGCACATGAACATGCCATCAATATTTCCTGACACCAAACCAGAAAAAGAAGGATCTCCTGAGAAATACACTTCCAAAGAAGGAGCAGTTCTGAACCATTTAAATTTCAGAAATAAGCACAATATTAGAAAAAACCACTGGAAAATTCATCTTCAACAGCAAATTGATCATCTGCTTGTAATCTGACAAGCTCTAAAAGCCAAACTGTCCAGTTAATGTGATGAGTCCAATAACTTATAGCTGTACCAAGATAAAACTGTGGGGAAAAGCTTTGAGTGCTGCTTTAAAGATATTTAATACGTATATCCACCAGTTATCTTAACATTCCCTTTTCTTATCTTCTGCTGGGTCATCCCCTTTTTTCCGTAATTGTTTGGGTATTTTTGCATTTACTCTTTGATTCTAAATAGATATTTAATGTTCAGAGTTGTGGAAAGTGTCCCTACACCTGTTCAAACCTAAGTTGCAGTAGTTTTACTCCACACTGATCCTCGTGCATCCCTTCCAACTCAGGATATTCCATGATTTGGAGAACCCACTGTCCATTGGAACACAGAGCTACACATTTATATGTTTTTAATCAATGCTGTAACATTTGTTTTTCCTTCCCCATCATCAACTGAACTTTGTTAGTGTTGCACCCTGCTTGGTGTTTTGATTTCCACCCCATATATTTCACCAAGGATTGTGAACCACTTATTCCTAAAAAATGAGCAACATTTCCCACCAGGCAATGACAAAATGCACGGAGACCTATTTTAATTGCCTATGAATATTCAAACCCTCATTATTGTTCCTAGTTTATAATTATCATATTCCCCTGACAGAAACATGCAGCACACAATAAAAAATGCAATCCATTAAAAATGTTGACATTCATGTTCAACAGTTTTCCAGGTTTTTTTTTTTCTTTTTTTATTAACTTGCAGCCTCTTTATCTTGGCTATTAAAATCATTCCTGGAAGGTTCTTTGTTCCAAATTTAGCACAGTGTATTCCTCCTGTAAAAAGAGTTACAACAGTCTGGATAAGCATTAACAGAGTTGTCTGTTACAGCATCCCTTAAAAATAACACAATATCATAAAATTATCTGCGATTCTCTGGAAATCCATGTTTCAGGAACAGAGATTCTCATCTGCAGCTGAGATTCCTGCCTGTACAGCTCACTGGCCCACCAGAGTCCAGCTCCTAAAATCTAAAATAACTCAGAAATCAGTTCTATTTGAGGTGCCCTCATGCACCTGAGGAAATGACTGTCAAAGCTGCCCTGAAAACTGAGCTTTAATTGTTTAAGTTGTCAGTCTTGGTCAATTTTGGGGTTGTCACCCATCCCTGAAGAAGCTCCTTCCTCCAAGAATTCTTTCACAGGCTGGAGTGGAGGAAACAGCTGTTTTTCTGTGGTGGGCTTGGAAAACGAGGATCAAATCTCATCACCAAGAGCTTGATCCAGGATGCATTGGATATCCTGAATCTCAGACTGCAGGCAGGAAGATTTGCGGGATTTACAATCTGTCCTTTGGAGCTGGATTGTCACAGCTCAGGCAGCTGAAAATGGGGCTGCTGAAAGCAGGGAGGAGTATGGATATTGAACAAAAACTGGAAAAGTGATTAATGGCACAGACAACAACCTGTGGTTGCTTCTAAATCACTGGAAGCCTCAAATCCCAGAAGCACAGAAGGATTTGGGTTGGAAGGGACCTTAAAGGACATCTCACTCCACCTCCTGCCATGGGCAGGGACACTTTCCACTGGATCAGTTTATTCCGAACCCTCCTGCAGCAGCACAAAGTACAAAATAACTGCAGCACCATGTATGATGTAACTGAAGGTGCATCAAAACATAGACCATTAATGGGAAATATTATTGGGGGCAGACCATGGCAAACACTCAATAAAAGGAGTTAGTTCTGCCACGTAAGAAACAGAATAAACTGTGTCTTATTCCCCAGCAAAAGTTGGAATTTCCATTTGCAAAACATAAGGAAGGAGTAAAGAGCAGGAGTGGTATTTCTATTGCACTGAAAATGAGCTGTTCTGAACCAAAATTAGAGTCACAATTTGGAAACACTGGACGTGGTTACTGCAATATTTCTAGGATCCAAATTAGGATGCATAAGTTCAGGCAGTTCTCCCTGTAGTCTAGGTTTAGACAGAAATCAGACTGTGACCATTATTTCCAGTCCAATAAGGTGAATCAAATCATGCCAGAATACTAAACTGGCTAATGAAAAAGGATGCAGAGTCAGACAGTGATCCATATTTAGCACTGATAAAGCAGAGGATGATACCAGTGAAGCATGAATTAACACCTGAGGCGTTTTATTTCACTGAAAATTGAAAATTATAATCTTGCTATTGTTAAAGACAGATGGCAGAGCTAGAGAAAACAGAAATCCAAAGCAGCAGATGTGGCGAAAGGAACAAGGAAGGCCCTGCATTTCAAACAGAACTAAAATACCAATTTATCATGTCATTTCTGCTGAGTTCTTCTAAAGGAGAATAAGGCAGACTGCCTCATATTTCTTGAGCGAAAACAAAGCAAACTCAGAGAGGATTTTTCCCTAAACAGACTTCTGGGATGCAGCAACCACAAGGAGGGAGGAGGCACAGCTGACTTCTGGTCTCAGGAACACTCAAAGAGAATTCTGAAACTCTGAAGTAGGAGAGAGTTTAAAACCAAGGGTCAGAGTTTTTAAGAGGTTACTTTTCAGACCTTGAAATGAATTCACTTCTTTTTTTTAAACATGGATAGTAAAAGTCACCAAAATACTTCTAGGAGACAACAAAATCCTATGGGTAGTGGGAATTGGAATACTGAACAAGGCTCTTTATAAAGTAATACATCTTTATACTAAATAAAACACTGGGGATTTCTTAAACATTGCACAACTTATAAACCTTTTGTGGTCTTTCTTGGCCTTCTTTTGCCAAGACCATGGCAAAAGAAGATTTTTAGGGTAGTTTAGTAGATGCTGCACAGAAAGTTCTCTTTGACTCATTTCTTTAGGACCAACCTGAATCCAAGCCCGTTGTGAACGGGATCTCTGATGTGGGGACCATCAGGTGGATTCTCCACTCAGACACCTGTGTTTGCTCTGATTTTATTTATGCACAATTGTCTTGCCTTTTTTAATGGGGTTTCTGCCAATGTTCATCCATCAACCAGCCCACAGCTGCCCTCCCTATCAGCCACTCCTGCATGGGTACCAACACAGTGACACTGGCAGTGACAAGCACCATCTCTGGTATTTAGCTACTGACCTTCTCTTTGATAAGACAATAAATCTCACTAAGTGCTCTTTGAGCAACCAATTGATTCATTAACTAGTAATAAATGCTTTTAAAATGCAAATTAAATGCCAATCTAACCCACCCATTTAAAATGTTACCCCTGTTTTACAGGTACCAAAGTGCACAATTTGTGTTTCTGTGCTACGTGTAAGCCTAGGTTTGAAATAAAGGTTTGTCACAGAAACACTCTGAGGGGTTGTTGTGCACAATTTCTTTATTATTTCTATCTCAGAGATAGAAAAAAGGGGACTAAAATCCTATTACTAAGTGAATATGTCCCCTGCAAGCACAAGAAACACTGACTCAATGCATTTCTTGACAGTCTCAAGATATTGATCATCTAATTTGAAACAACCCCCCAAAACAAATCCTATGAAAACAAACAAAAAACTCCCAATCCAGTCTCAATACATCAAGTGAGAAAGAACAAGTGGAAGATGGATCCTAATTCAGTTGCACAAGTTTAGATCTGCCCCGTGTCCCTTTCTCTCCAGCTCCCAGGAATGGGATGTGAGAGCAGGGTTCTGGGAAAACTGATCCCAGCACTGAGTATCTCCCTTTTTATTAGTAGTATTATTTTATTTTAGCTTTTGCCTAAAGCAGAGCCAAAATCTCTTTCCTTCCATAGGATTCTCCACCTTCTAAGAATGGAAATCTATGAAAAGATCAGAGCTGGGAGACTCTTGTGCATTTATTCCTGGAATTCAGTGCTTGTGGTGCCAAGGGAAACAAGGAAATGAACCACAGATGTGGGTACTGCAGCTCAGCTGTGCCCCACCAGAAAGGCCCCTCACATTCCTGTCCTGAGATAAACAGTCATCAAAGGCTGATCAATCACTGCAATGATTATAAAAGCTCAGAAAACTTGAATTAGAGCTGTTGAAGTGGATCCTGTAGGATTTATCTGAATAATTTCTTACCCACTGGTGATCTCATAAATTTTTTGACAATAACGTTTTCATGCTACTTTGCTACTGCTTAGCTTTTCAAATAGTACACACTGAGTAAATTATTTACTGTTTTTTCCAGCAGCTAGTGAATAATTTTGCTTGGAATAATTGTTTGCATGAATTGGTCTGCTCTGCTGGAAGGTTCTGTGCCTGACTGTGACCCTCTGGGACGCTTCAGGGGGTCTCCCTGGGACAATGACACCACCTTTATGTAATTAATAGAGATCTGCCTTGGAGGACAGTGATGTCATCATTTTCTTTAAACAGATTAGTGATGGGTTTTTCCTGATAGTCCAAAAACGCAACCAAACTGTTAATGAAGGCAAAAAAGTAAAAATATCAAAATAAACCCCAAAAAACTTCTGATGCATCACTCTCTGAACAAAGCTTTGGCATCAGCAGCAGCACTGCTGAATCATTTCCTGATGAGGCAAAGGCATCAAGGGATGGGTGAGTGGGACACTTGAATTTTTCTCCTGTCACCTTCAAGAATAAAAATCTAACATCTATAGAATAACTTTATACCCCACTGCCTAATATGTCTATTGGCATACAGCAATAATTTATTCAGCACAAAAAGGAAAAAAAAAATAGTCAATTCATTAGGACTTGCTAATGAATTTGTTACTTCCCAGCAGCAGGTGCAAAGCTACACAACACTGATGCACACCAAGGCTGGCAGGCTCCCAGTTCATAAATTATCTGAATTAGTCTGGACACTTCTAGCACATCTGGAGCATTTAGAATTTACCCTGGAAGTTACACTTCCATCCCCAGACCCTGTTAGTGTGTTTATGAGGACTGCCAAACATGCACCAGTGAGAGTCAGGTACTGCAGCCCAGGATTCACTGGTGAACTTGGAAGAAGAAAACCAACCAAGAAAAGGGACTGCACATTTAGAACATCACAAAGTGAATTTTGTATTCTCTGTTAGCACAACATCACTCATTTATGTCATTCTAATGTGTATCAATAAACAGAATTAGGTCTCTTGCCACAGCTGTAGGATATGGAGGGTGGCAGTGTCCCCTGGATATCTGTCCTTTAAAAAGCTCTTTGAACACGGTGAGTTCATTTCCCTGGTTTTTAATTCCCCTGGAGCAGCTGTGTGGCATCACACCCAGACATGCTCTCCTCACACATTATAGACAAAGAACCAACCCACAAGCACCCAGCCTTCAGCTAACAGTGATTTCTCACTGCGTTAAAAATATAGATTAAAAAATAGATAAAACTGAAGCACTGCCATCCCACTATCAATGGGAAATCAGTGCTCCAGTGGCTCTTTCCTCCTTTTGGACCTTCATTTTTTGAAAGGGCCACAGTGCCAGGGGCTTCAGCTGCTGTGGTTTTTCATAGAGTGCCCTGGCCACAGCATGGGAGTTTATAGGCATGCAGTAAAATATCCAGTTCTTCAGAGGAATACAGGAATATTAACCATGGAAGAGGACATGCCAGAGGATTCTCTGGGGCCTCACAGGGAATAAAATCACTAGAGAAGTTGAAAGGGAATAAGGGTATAAACTTTCACAAAGTCTGCAGTTTTCCTAAACTGTCACTGTTATCTCCACTGTCATATCCCAGCTGCCCAGGCTGGAAGCAGCCTGGAGCAACCTGGTCCACTGGAAGGTGTCCCTGCCCATGGCAGGGGTTGGAATGGGATGATCCTTAAGGTCCTTTCCAACCCAAACCACTCTGGGATTCTATGATTACTTCACTTGTTCTGCCATTACTGCAGACATAGTGCAGCCACCGTGACCTTCCCAGACATTTCCAGCCCTTCCCCACCCATCTTCCCCCTCTGGAATCAGGATAATTTTGAGGACAGTCAGTACATTCTGTCCTATTCACTCCCCTACTCCCTGGACCCTCAAGGGCTAGGGTATAACAACGATAATTTGCAGATAACTATCAGGTAAATTATAGAGAGCCAGCATTGTATTTATTACTCTAATTATGAAAACATGAAGTTGTATTTATTACTCTAATTATATTGTTTCCATGACTTAAGTGGCCATTAGAATTCAACATCATTTTGTACTTATGGGAGCAAACTGCTGATATTAGTCAAACAACACGAGGATGAGCTCAGGAAATGGCCTAAATTATCATCCCGAGCTTGGAATTAGCTTCATTCACTCTGCTCACCCTGCTCTAGATGTTTCTGTGTGCAGATTTTTTTAATGTTTGCTTATTGCATGAGTGCACCACCTAATTGTTTTACTGCCAGTTTAATACACACTGCATTGTTCGGTGGATTAGTTTCTTATATCAGCTGGTTTTCCTCCATTTCAATTATTTTGCTAACCTCACATAATCAGTCCAGAGATCAAAGATCTGATATTCCATCCCGGACAAAGCCCTCAAAACAAAATAACCCAAGGAAGAGAAGCAGCATCTGAGAGCTGCAAATGATTTCAGCCATGAGCTTCCAGTGTTCAGCACATTATTTTGTTTAGCTTTTCTGGAGTAAATGTCTTTGCAAAAGCTAATGAATGTGTTTGCCCGCATTCATATAATACCCAACTTTATTTGTCAAGAGAAACGAATGTTGATCTCTGCTGCAGGACTGAAGAGGGAGCCATCGCCTAGGAATGGCTTGAAAATGTCACAGAGGATAAAGATATTCCCAGAAAGGTTTTTTATCTGCTAACATCGGCTGCAATATTGATAGGCAATGACACACTTAATGATCCTGTGCTCCTAATAGACACAGGACTAGCATTCATTGACTCGGGTGCCGTAACTTATGTTTAGAGACTGTTGGTAAAGCCACATTCACACAGGTCAGAACACAATTTTATTGTATGATTGGTTTGAGCTCTTCAGTTCTGTTCAGCACAGGTAATGGTCAGTGCAGTCATGCAAATCCTGAAGTTTAAGTTTAGGAAGCACTTTCATTTGAGGCATATTTAAAACACTCGAAGAACCCAACACCCTGAGCATTTCCTAAGCAACACCAAACCCTCCCAGGGCTGTTTGTGGAGCTGGTTGGGGCTGTTTTAGAGACTCATCAAAAGCTGTAGCATCTGCGAAGTGTTTTCATCCTGCTCATCAGCAGACCGGGGTTGTCTGAGAGAGGATTTCACACTGC
Source organism: Corvus cornix cornix (assembly GCF_000738735.6). Taxonomy (NCBI): domain Eukaryota; kingdom Metazoa; phylum Chordata; class Aves; order Passeriformes; family Corvidae; genus Corvus; species Corvus cornix. The sequence continues at coordinate 17,998,923 of NC_046342.1, read as the reverse complement.
ACAGGGAGAGAGGCAGTAACAGCAATCAGGCAGCTGTGGAACTGCTGGTACCACTGCTCAGGGCTGTACCTGGGACAGTTCTCTCCTCCTAAATTCCATATTCCAGGCAAAACCAACTCATTTCATTTGCCAGCTCAGTACCTGATCTTCCCAACAGGACTGCCCTCAGATCACTCACATCCACAACACCGAGCACACATTTGCTGGCAGGATTTTTTTAACAGCTCCTATAAAACCTTTTACCGAAATTGTGGTGCTTGTTCCTTGCCCTGTTCCAAAAATACAGTGTAAAACGAGTAAGGATAGTGCATGTCTTATGTACGAGCTGCAGAACGAGGTACCACGGTAGGAAGCAGCTATCTTTGGATTCTGATTAAAGTGTAAGAAATTATCCATTGAGGGGGTGGGGTTACAAATTCTAATAAAAATTTTTGAACACAATTAATTTCTATTCACAGTCATTCAGCTAGAGTTATTTTCTCTATGACATATTAAATTTTTAAATGCCAAATTCATCACCGAATTTGATGAGAGATACCATAAAATTCACAGTTAAGTATGCAACCATTGATACAACCACCCTTCCCTGAAAAAAACCCTGAACTGATGGTTTTAGAAAAGACTCCAAAACTATTGTCTGACCACCAGAGGGAGTTCAGATTGTTCCACAAATACTCTGATACTACTGAGAGTGATTTGGGAAAGCTAATTAAATAGAAAAGCTAATTAAAAAACAAACGGTAAAAAAATAATGAAAGAGTGAAGAGATGCCCCCTCCTTATACCAGGAAATTGTATTTCAGAAGGAAAAAAAGAAATAGGAGAATCAGATAAAGAATATTACACTTTGAATTCTGAAGCTGTGGTTAGGATGTTCCCTACTGATCTAAGGGAACATCCCCTTGCAAATAAAACATGTATTTCAGATAAATTTGTTGCAAGCTCACGTTGTGGTCCGATCCTATCTGCTGCTTATCATTCCAGGCCTTATCTCCAGCTGGATGCGCTGGGACAAACACAGAGGTTTCAATAGAACTTTCATTTTCCTCCTCAGAGCTTCTGGATTTATCCTTGGAGGTTGGTCCCTGGCAGCCTTTAATGTGCTTTGTTTCTGTGGGAGTCCCAGAGGAGTCCGAGCACTCTCTGAACACCAAATTCCTGTTTTTCACACTCTGAAGCCCAGCCATGGGAGGGAGGAAGCAGGAGACGTGGAAAAGCAGATAACTGTGCTGGGGACATTGGGGAGGAGTTAATTCCTAATTCTTTTACAACAACAGCAAACCTTATTCCCTTCCAGTGGCTGCAGCAGTGAGAGGAAACAGAAGAATACAGGAACAGAGTTCTGTTAGAAAGTGATGCCTTGAAGAGTAAGTAACCCAGCTGATCCAAACCAAAACCCAATTAAAATCTGCAGCCCACAGCACACCACCATGGATTATGTATAGGCCATGGATTTCACTGCAGAGCTGTTCCAGAAATGGTTTTAAAAGTTTAGCAACTATCACCAGTATGAACAACTCAATACACACAGCTTAATAGGCTGTATTAATAAAAGATAATTCCTCTGTACACAAAAAGATCAAGCCTTCTGAAAATTTGTACAAAAGAAACTAGAGTTAAGATACAGGAATTTCATGGAGTACCTCAAGGGGAGAAATTTTCTGACTTAATATCTACTCTCTCTTTTTTTTTTTTAATTGCATGTCTTTTTTTTTTATCTCCCTCTCCAAGTGTTAATCATCTCCAGGATACCAAATAAATATCCGCTGGCTCCTGAATAAGAAAATTATAACAAAATTATTTCATCTTCTACCATTTTTTGTAGTTTTCAGTTTGGTGCCAGAGTGGAAATAAAGAAATAACTCATTTGTTATACTGAGAAGGGGCATTTTTACAGTCACAAAAGACAGGCGAGAAGGGGTACTGTAATTCAAGATGGAATTTCAGATGTTATCTCTTCCCCCAGAAACTAATCCTAAGCAAAGAAAATTAACAATACGTTTTTTTCATTAAGCAGCCTCACAATACCTTTTTCAGTACTGGTCCACATGACAGTTGCTTTTAAACCCAATGATTATATTTTGCAATTATTATCTATTTCTATAATCACTTTTATTCAGGGCAAAGAAAAAATGATGAACATTTATATATTCTGTTTCACTTTTCTCCTGGCAAGCATCTGCAGGAATGTCATCCTTTATTATTACAGTGTCAGGCCTGGGAGTTTCCTGTTTGGTTTTGGACTGCAAACATTTCACAGACCATCTCTGATATCTGGTCCACTCTCAGCTCTGCAAATATTGACACCAGCTGGATTTTCCCGGCAGAAATGGTGGTGGAGAGCATGAAGCCATTGTCAAGCCTATAAAAGAAAATGTTTCTGTGTCCTGAGCTTAACCTCTTCTGCCAGACAGGAAAATGGCTTTAGAAGAATCAAACTGTGGTAGAATTCCTAACCTTGCTCTTGTCCCTGCAGCACTAAGAGAGTCAACACAGTACAGAATAGCCCATGGCCTCAGCCTCTGCTTCTTCCAGGCTCAGGACCCACAGGGTTCATTCTTGGTTTGGACTTCTCCATTTTAGGCACAAAAGTCATGAAATGTTAGTCCTGGAATAGGACTATCACATCTCTGTCAGTGTTCAGAGTTGGGGGCTGTAAAATTTCAGATTTCCTCTTTGACAGTGAAAGAAGAAAACCCTGGAAAGTGATGGATTAGAGCTGACTGGAGCTTTCCAGAGATGGGAAATGACATGGAGGGGCTGGAGCGGATCCAGAGAAGGGAAAGGATCTGGAAAGGGTCTGGAGAGTCAGGGGTACGGGGAGGGACTGAGGGAGCTGGGAAAGGGGCTCAGCCTGGAAAAAAGAAGGCTCAGGGGGGACCTCGTGGCTCTGCACAACTCCCTGACAGGGGGGTGGAGCAAGGTCAGGGTCTCTTCTCCCAGGGAACAGCAACAGGACAAGAGGAGACAGCCTCAGATTGCACCAGGGGAGATTCAGGTTGGACAGCAGGAGGAATTTCTCCATGGAAAGGGTGCTCAGGCCTTGGAACTGCCATGGGGGGTTTGGAGTGCCCATCCCTGGAGGTGTCCAAGGAAGGGCTGGAGGTGGCACTCAGAGCTCTGGGCTGGGGATGAGGTGGGGATCAGTTACAGCTTGGACTTGATGATCCTGGAGGGCTTTTCCAGCCTCAGAGATGCCAAGTCAGGGGGTGAACTCTCAGTGCTTTAATGTCACTCCAAACCCAGAGAAGACCTCCATAACACCTGCAAACATTCCTTATCTCCAGCTGCACGCACATCCCATAATGCTCTTACCCATCTGTATTAAATGCTGTCGTGTTTACAGAAAACACAGCCTTCCTTAGACCCAAAGTCTGTTCTTAATAGAAATTTTTAAGAGCAGGTTTTGGTAGGCAATTCCTAACAAATTATTAGTTTTAGCCCTAAATGGCTCAGTTACAGCTCTCTAATAGCAGCCTTTCTTTCAGATCTTAGTCAAAACATGTTTTGCTACACTATCGACACACATTAGAAGGGAATTTGCATAGCAATAGGTCAAAGTCGTGCCTCATGTTTGAGACCTGAACTGTGCCTGTGACAATGGGATGGAACACGCTGCTGCTGCTGTTACTGCCTGACACAGATGCCGACCACATTAAAAAAAAATAAAAATAAAAATCAATGCGAGCAATGACTCATTTCCGAATTGCCAGTTTGGTTCAGAAATCACTGATTACTACTTCTACAACAAGGTATTATGGACTATTAGCAAGAATGTTTCTGACAGGTTTACAAGGCTTCAAGAAGCTGATAGCACATGGTGTTACTGCTCCGTGCAGAGCTCCCCATTTTTCATTTTCCCCTTGTATTCCAGGACTACTTGAATTATGCCTCCTTCCACTGCTGACATGTTTTGAAGACATTAAAGGCAGCTCCAAGGGGCAGAAGGGAGGCTGGATTTGCACCGCTCCAAACCCTCAGACTGATCTCAGACGTCAAACTCAGATATTGTTCATCCCTCCAGGCTGCTCACAGCCAGCTGTGTGTGCAGCAGAACTTTGGTGGGTGAATAAGCAGCAGCTGCAATCACACAATGACATGGGAAGGGTGTCAAGGTGCTGCTTTAATGGGGTGGAGTTTGAAGTAGACCTGAAAATGTTTGTGCCAGGAGCATTTGAGGAAACTGCAGCTAATTACAGATTACAATAGACAGATAAATGGGAAGGAGATGCTAAGCTGAGCACTGCCTTGGCAGTTTTTCCCACATCCATGGAAAGCTGGATCACTCCTGACAAAGAATAACCTGCAGAGTAGAAACACAAACCAGGAGCACAGGAAGAACAAGCCTGAACCACACTTTGGTTGGTTGGCATCCAGGGGACCTTCTCTGTGCAGTTACATGAATTCTGTCTGAAAATTTATTTCACCGAGATGAAAACTCACAAAAAGTAACTGATGAATCACCTGCTTTTCAAACACAAAGATTGCTAAGATGTCTTATCTTGCAACAAGAATGGAAACATCTGGTCATCACATGTTCATATTTAAATTTCTGCCAATAAATATATGTTGAGTGTGTGGTTGTTACCAGCTCTCATTTTAGGATATTGTTGGGCAAGTTTCCTGTTATCAGGTGATAGATTATCAACTAAAAACTGATATTTATTTGTTCAGAGAAACTGCATCTTAGCAAAAAATCTCTGCCAGCTAAATCAAACTGCATATTTACAGGTTGAGTTTTCTAAGTCTAGCATCACCCAAGAAACAAGGGCAGAAAATAGAAGCTGAAATGATTCACAATATCCAAAATAAAGAAATTCTTTCTTTTTGAAGTGGTTTTAAACGTGAAGATTTCATATGTTAAACCAGAAATTAACACATAGGCCCACATTTTTGTTAAACCCGCATGAAATTTTCTTGTTCCTATTTCTGTCATTCTCAGGGGAGGGAACAGAGCTGATATTTTGGAGGGAAGGGGAGGCCTACATTTCTCAATGAACCATTTAGGGCAGGATGATAGTCAAGCACCCTTTGGAGACAGAAGATCACACCAATAAATAGATTCTGCCTGCTCTCCCTAAAAGAAACCATTTGGCCAAAACCACAGCCATCGAGACCCTTAATTATTATTTCCAGAAGTTTATTATGCTTGACTGGATTTGGCAAAAAGTTTTCAATCAAGCACAGAAGGACTGTGAAGAAAATCATCCAGGGAGAGCCCTCCATGCCAAGTTCCAACCCAGAGCAGATTTTTATAGCTAAGTGGGTCTAACTTACAAATAAATCTATTAAAGGCAGAATTTATATTGGAAACACTGACAAACTCATCCACCATCCCTGAGCTGGTGGCCACAGCTGTTAGGAGGTGATGACGTTAATTTAGGGAGAGGATATTGCTTCAAATCTAAAGTGTGATGGATGGGGCCTCTCTAATGCAGCAGCTCCTCGTGGTGCCAGGGCTGGGCAGAAATACAGCTGCTGGTAAATGCATTTATGGGGGGTTTGCTGGCTATAAGATACAATTTCAACTAATCAAAGGTAATAAAATAGTAATAGTGCTGTTCCACTATAGAGCATGACAGCTGCAGCTACTGCTCATCTATTAAATACTGGATCTGAGAGCTCCAGGCCCCAACTACTTTAATATCCATTAGGGAGAAGCCTGGTGTTTACATCCTGCTCCTTCCTCTTCTCCTGTTGGATATCAACTTCTTTAGATTCCCCAACTTCCAACATCCCACTCTACAATTAAACAACATTCGGCATCAATCTCCTCCACACTGATCATTTCTCTAACTATAGGATCCAGAAGGAGGGCTGGAATTTGGGGGCAGTTTAGAAGTCAAGAATCTTTTTACACCCAAACCTTAATCCAACATAATTCTTATATCCCAGAGACCAATATCTTCAGTAAAAATTAAATATCCTAGGCAGGCTGCGATCTGAAGTAGACACCAGCAGCCTGCCATGCAGTTTCCTTATTATTATTAGGAAAGCCACACAAAAATAATGGCATTGCCTCACTGGAACACACAGGGAGCATGAGCACCACTCAGGGCAGTCACTGTGAGGAGGCCTGGCTGACTTGAGCCACACTTCTCTTCCTTGGCTTCTAACAAAAAATAAATTTTGTTATTTAAAAAGCCGCTCATTATTTGAATGCTGCAAACATGCCTGAACCACTGGCCAATAACTTCTTAAATCCATAAAGACACCAAAGATTTTATTCATAGACAGTGCAAAACAGCTCAAATACCAACATGATCTAAAGGTCACTTGGCAGCCTGACCTGAGATTAAACTAAAGCTCAGGATGTTCTGGTTTGGAGCAAGTAAAGAGAAACCCATTCAACTGTCAGCATTCCATGTAAATGGAAATATTTCCTAGGCCAGAAATGCTATTATCCAAGGCCAGCCAGCTGAGAAAGCAGCCAGAGCTGCATTCCATCACCCTCGAGCAGGTTTGGAGATTTCTCTTCAATACAGCTGCCCCTCAGAAGAACAAGTGTATGGAGACTATGACTAAGTGTCCCTTCTGGTATGATTGAAAACCAAATTTGGTTAAACTCATCCATGTTATTATCTATCCTCATTAAAATCTCTTGGAAATGTTTTCGCTCTGCCATTTATAAAGTGCCTTTTTTTTTCTTTTACATGAATATGCACATATTTCCTTCCATCCATTTAAGAACATGATAAACAAGCTGTGCTTCCCACTGATGAGGAACTGAACACTGGTTGGAAACATCAATTATTTGAAATTCATAAATCACCCTGAGCATAACTCTTTCTCCCCTTCCAGCCCCTCACCCTCACCTCTGCTGTCAGTCAGGAGGCAGCAACCAGTCAGGAGTGTCCTAAGTGGCACTTTGAGCTCATTCCCTCAATCCACAGGAGTTGGAAGAGAGAATTTCTTGTCAAAATAGCTTTTTGCACTACCTCACTGCCTACAAGGATGTTCAACCTGCACATCAATGTTCCCACACAACACAAGTTTTAATTCCTTTTTTAAATAATAGGCAATTTGAACATTAAGGTGTTCTCAAAGTATGCAAACTTTCCTAATTCTACTGTATTGGTTTAAAAGAACAAGGACCTTCATTTTTATGTCCCTATATGACAAGGAATGAGAAGAAGACAAGGAATTGTGCATTTCTTCATCACCAAGATAGTGTCACCAGTGATACCACATTGGGTGGACAATAAATTTTGAGTCTGTAGCTCTCAAACCACGTGTACTGTATATAATAGAAATTACCAAGAATATTCTCAGGATCATTGCTCCCAACCCAGGTCCTCTTCCCAGACCAGCCAGAGGCTCCCACACATTTTTCCTCCTTTCCATCACACACCAGTTTAACTTAGTGGCTGAATTTTCCATGGCATAAATCCTGACAATGACATCGTCATGCCCACAGATGTGGCAGCAAAACCATTCTCCGATGCCACAGCAAGAAAAGTTTGATCAGAAATCCCTTATACTGAATCACAAGCACCATGAGCTTGTGCTTTGACTTCATGAACTCTTGGTGCTTTTGCCAGATAAAGAAACATTTTCCAGGTTCCTGGAATTTATCAGGGAATCCCAGAATGGTTTGGGTTGGAGGGACTTAAAGATCATCCAGGGCCAGCCCCTCCATGGGCAGGGACACCTTCCACTGTCCCAGGCTGCTCTAAGCCCCATCCAGCCTGGCCTTGGACACTTCCAGGGATCCAGGGGCAGCCACAACCTCTCCAGGCAAACTGATCTAGTGCCTCACTACACCACTAGCAAAGAATTCCTTCCCACTATCCAATTTAACTCTACCCTTCTTTGTCCTATCACTCCGTGCCCTTGTGCAAAGTCAGTGCTTTACTTCAGTCCATATTAAATGAGTTCAACCTCTCCTGACCTTTCACTTAGAAAAAGCGTCACACTTGCAGAGAACACAATTAAAGCCAACTGATATTCCCAGTTCCCTTTGGAAATGCCCACTGGCAGCACAGGGCTGCTCTGGAGAGACCTTGACCCACAACCTCTGACACAGGACTAATCATTTCACCCCCTGACAGAGCCACGGCTTGGCTGGGAGTAAGAGAAATGGTCAGAAGACAAATTTTATATAAAACAGATCTAAAATGCAACAGTCACAGCTGATGCAGACAAAACCCATTAGAGGGGGTTATATGTGCACACTCCTTTCAGTACATATTCTGATGGGAAGGCTCTCAGATCCATTCCTAAAGCAGATCTAGATTCATAGCAGCAATCAAAACTGAGCTACAGCAAGACTGAATAACAAATCTTGATATATTTGGCCTCTTGGAGTATCTGTTTCTATCCCAGCTTCTTTCCAGTCCACTCATCATTCCAAAACAGGGAAAAATCAACTTATTTCCCATTAACACAAGCAGAGTGGCTCAGTCCATGCTGTTTCAGGAAGGCTGCGTCAAAGTTACTAATTTATTTCCACAAATCCTTAACAACCTCAATTTTCCAACTATTAATCTCTCCATGTCTGGAGGTATCAGGGTATGGTACCAGCAATAACCCAAATAATGATCATTACTATAAAGAAGCCAAATGAACACATCACATCATCCTAGTAAGATACAAAAAAACCCATTGTCAAGAGAGCAACAAAATTAATTTCATTTAGTATCAATTAAAGTTCAAATATTATTCAGGCTGCATACATTTTGATTGATACCTGCAAAGCTAGAATAAATATTCAGCAAGATGGATGAAAAAAAAAAATTTCCAGAGAAATCATGCATCACAGATTTTTTACTGCATTTTCTCAATTTTCTCAAACTTACAAAATAAAACCCCAAAACCACATCAGCACCCAAACCCTTAGAAATCCAGCTGAGACAGTATTTTTCTTGCCTGTTCTCTACTTATTCTGGCCAACCCATTAGATGCCTGTCAGTGTTCCCCACACTGCTACTCCAGCAGGAGTTTAACCCCAAGAGCAGCACCAACCTGAACCCCTGTGAGACAGGGGAGACATGAAGCAGGTGTAGATAAGTCAAGACAACGTTTGTAAAACACACACATCCCCTGCTCTGGGTGTGTACTCCGAAAATATTCACCCATTCACTACAAGAAGAGTTGCTGCTGGATATCCAGGCACCTCTCAGGCCTCTAGAAGGGTTTAAGTGCCCTGGGCAGCCTCCCCTGGCTCCTCCCCAGCCCCATTTCAGGTGTGAATCCTCAGCCTTGCCCTGAGCTACACCTGGGCACCCACCTGGGCACCCATCTGTTGTTGATCCTGTCCCCAACCCTCTGGTTTGATGTCCCAGCTGGACCTTCCCTTTGCCCCTGCCTGGTGACCAAGGGATGTGGCTGACCCTGGTTCTCATCACTGGGCCTGTTCTTGACTCCAATCCTTTCCCAGCTGCCCCATCACTTTGATTTTTGACTTTTGATTGCCCCAGGAATGTCCTTTACATGCCACGGGGCTGGGCCTGCCCTCCTGCCATGGCACCTGTTGCTGCAGGAGCAGCCAGCCCTCCCAGCTTCCTGACACCTCAGCTATAAATTTTCATTTGCTTTCAAGCTCCCAGAAATCAGAACAAACAGAAACCTTGGAAGAGCTGTACAAAAACCCCTGTCTAGATGCACATCTCCTCCTCAGCCCTCCATCCCCACGGCACTCTGATAGATGGCTCTGGCTGCCTGCTTTGCTGTATCACCATGTACCAGTAAATGAATTCTCTGCTGGTCCTCTGTCAATGTTTCCTAATGAGAGATTTGTTTGAGTTTCTCTTTTCAAGTATGTGCAGAATAATGGATAGACTATAGTGAAATATGTCCCCCGTGCTCTTTGATGGAAATCATAAACTCTGACTGCAGAGCTCCAGTGATTTACAGCCCTTCCAAAATGCAAAGCAGAATTTATTCTGTGCCAGCCTGCTGCAGCTCTCATTTGTTTTTACCTTTGAAATGCAATGTATGGATTCATACACCTTTTATATAAATGAAATATATATGTAAGCATTTCACCTGGCCCTGCAATTATGCAAAAGGCAATGTTAATCATTTATCTGCGGCATTCACACGAGCTTAAAGAAAGCTCTACTTCCTTAAGTAGGAGAATTAATAATTTTGGATCTGAGGAGCACTGGTTTTAAGTCTTTAAAAGGATTTATTTCTTGCAACATAATGAAAGCCTGTTCATCTAAAGCAATCATGGGTGAAAGCTAAGCTTCATGAATAAAGTTTGTATTTTTTGACAAACATCTAATGAACATACATAAATTAGATTCTCCAAGTTCCTGAGTAGGAGCATGATTTGCTGTTGAGTAGAGCCACAGAAGAACTGTAGGAGGATTCACATTATTACAACTGGACACTCAAGAACATCAAATAATCAACAGAGCCTTTAGCAGATGAAAGCCTGTGAGTTTTTCAATATTGTCAGCCTTGAACTTCCCAGGTTCACGTTTCATATAAAAATTAGTTCCTTGGTAGATCTTACTATGTTATTTATCTTGCAAACTAACCAGGACAGGTGTCTGTAAAAGAACACCATTAAAAATCAAGCCCCTAAATGTGTCCTTACATTAATTTTTTGTTATTTATCTTGCTCTACCAAGCCCACTCTATGGACTTTACAGTCAGATGAGGGCACTTCTCATCCCTAAATATTTTTTTTGGTCTAATTTCACACAAGGTTCAAGAGGAAGGGAGGTGAAGAATTAAGAGGGGAAGGTAAACAAGGCAAAAAGGAAACTGAAGCAGGAAGATGTAAGCTACCCAAATAAAACATTTGAATATATTGATCCAACTCTGAAAATTCAGGAGAGTTTTCTGATTTTGGTAGGCTCTTATTAAAAACTGATGTGCAGGTGTCAGTAGAACACAGCCTGCTATTAACATTTGAGTAGCTGACACAAACAGGAGTTATTTAAGTACTGCATGCATTCCACAAGGAGAGGTTTTACCCAGGATCTGACAGAAACACTAATACTGAGAAACACCCTCCATGAATCCACAGAACATTACCCAGGTCCTTTGCAGGCTTGAATAACAGTCAGGTAATAATAAAATCTGAGTACACTGCAGAATGGGCTCACCTGCAGCGCCAGGCTTGACTTTAAATCCACCTTTTTCACAGGTGTGCAGTGCAAAGGCACACTTCATGCAGTGATTTTGCTGGGACTGTGTGTACGAACATGCCATTATGCAAGGAAAAAGAAATCAAGTCTGAAAGCCATGGAAATGAAATAAAGGAAATTAAATTAAATTCTGTTCCTAACTCCTCCAGTCTCAATTTGTTCCTGCATTTGATGAAGTGTCTCTGTGTTTATTTACCTGAAGCCCTAATGAGGGTTTGAGACATTCAGTGTCCTAAATTGATTAGTGCATGCAGAAAAGAGTAATCTTATCAAATTGCAATCCATTTTTTTAATTATTAAAGGGAAAGGAAAGTTTGGGCAGTTGCGTTTTAACCCAAGCATTGCTGGAAGCCTACATCAAATGTCCAACAGCATTGGAAGGATGGAAAACATCAAGAAACACATTTGTATTCAAACATAAAAATATCCCTTCCAAAGCCCACTTCCTCTCCAGACGTGTTTATTAAATGTAGAAAAGAGAGCCCAGTGGGTTATCCTTTATGCCAGAGCCATCTTTCTCCCTGTCCAAACACTTCCAAGGGAATCTGCCAGGCAGTTCATCACAGCCCTGCTGTACTTACTCTCTGCTCTGCTCCCAGCATTATGCAGATCCAAACACGAGGTTTTCCTGAAAGCTACGGCTGTCAAGGACCGCACAAAACACCCTGAGTTCTGCTTCCTTCCTGACAATTTTTATTGCATTTCAAAGTTTCTGTCTCCCAATGTTCATCAACCTGTTTTTCCTCTTGACAATGTGTCACACAGCACGTTGTCTTCATGCCTGGATCACCCACTGGCCTGCTTGGGCTGTGGTGATTTCTCCTTATCACACAAATAAGAAATAAGGTGTGGAAAACAGAGATTTCTGCTTAAAATTCAGCAAGTCAGTTTGGAGGAGCACTGCTACTCTACTTGCTTGCTCTACTTTCTTATTAATAAAATAAACATTTTCTATCTTCATGCTAACTTATACACAGCTCTCCCAAAGTGATATGCTTAGGACTTCTAAAATATTAAACACTGCAAATATTCAGAGCAAATTTTGCCTTCTGCATGGTACTTCTGACTGTGGGACAGCAGACTGTGATGTGAAGTGACTTATGGCTCAGACAAAATTCTTTTATTTGTAGTTCTTCTTGGTTTTCTCCAAAAGAAACAAATAATTTATTACTATTAACAAAGGGTGGATAATACAGTCAATCAGATTGAGCCTTCAGGCTTCTGAAAACTGTTTAGGTTTACAGCTAGAACACCGACAGCTGCTTTTGTTGATTTGTTGAGAAACCATAGGAGCTGGGGAAAAAAAAACAAACCAAGAACTATCCCAGCACTGAAAATAAGATCCCATTTTGGTTACCATTTTAGTAGCTTAATGTTGCTTGTGGCATTTCTGTCTCTTCTACACTTTATAGATTTAGGAAATCTTGTCTCTTATGGCAACCACAGCTGATGATGTTGAATCATTATTCACACTTCAGTGCAATCCAGTGGGGGTTTTTAGCTGATTTTTAAATGGGTTTTAATTCACTTGATTTCATGCAGAACAACGGTTCAGCCAGCATGGGGTAAATTTTGAAGGTGGTGAGTAGGAGGTACAGTGCAAGCACAGATCCTGTTATTTGTTAATAGGATTTGTCTGCATCCCTGTGTTTATGGCTTGGAAAACGCAGGGCTGTGCCTCATTTACAGAATAATCCCATTGGCAACAGCAGCAACTCCCAACAGACCTGGGTGTGTGCCTGGCTCCTCACACGGCCTGGGATGGAGCAGCTCTGAGCAGGACTTCACCTTGGGATTCAACTTCCCAGGAACTACCAGGGACTCCCATTCCTTGATTTACTCTGGTGCCCCTACTCAATCTGCTCTTTATCCGTGAATTTATCAGCTTTAGAGGCAAAGAGGCAGCTAAAAAGCTCCCCTCAAAGAGTGGCTTTCTAATCACACCAAGCACGCTCTTATTAGTCTGGGTATGTGTGACAAAACATGAAGAGCTCCACCAAAACAAATGTGCTTTCCACAATCTATCACCTAAATAAGTGCCAAAGAGGACATCACAAATCAGACACAGAGAACATTCCCAAAATGAGCTTTTATCCCACTCCCACGGACCACTGTGGCTCAGTAAATTATTTTATTTTGCCATTTTTATCCCCATCCCTCTTACAGGTCCTGAACAAGGAAATATTTGTTTTCCTGCTCCTGTGGACAGGACCACCCCCCTCAAAAGCACACAGATGATGCTTCAGCTCCTTCCTTTCATTCTTACCTTCCTAAAATAGCAATTAGGCAAAACTTTTGATGGAGGAGGAAAAGACTTCCCAAATGTGATATTCATATGGGCAGAGAAAATGGGGTGCAGAGGTGACAAATCAAAAAAGGAAAGGAAAACTTAAAAGCAGCATAAAAACAAAACCCAAACCCCTTAAACCAAACTACAACCTCTGAAATTTTCATGACCTGATGTGCACCGGGTGTGTGCTCACGTGAAGGACCTCGTCTGCAAAGAACAATGAATTTTTTCCTTCAACAGTAGGATATTATTTGTAGTGAGAGCACCATCCTCCTTAAATCATGCTGGCAGCCAGGTTCTGTAAATCAGATCCCAGTGCTGTGGTCTGGGAGTGGGAATCATGCAATAATTGGGATTTTTGGCTCGCTTTGAATTCTTCAGATTCAGAATAAAAGATTTTTCTTTCGTCTTTCCTATCCTTGCATATAATGAAATATTATAGAAAAAGAACAACTCCTTTTCTCCTCAGGGTCATAGAAAACGGTGACATTATATTAAACTCAGATTCACAGGTTTAAATATTTTCTGATATTTTTCTGCTATCTGGTATGACACTGAGTTTTTTTCTAATTAAAAGAAAAAAAATATCTTTGCAATGTTTAATTCCGAATCTTTTCCCACCTTGCTGCACTTTTGAAAGAGGAAATCCTGTCAGACCTTGGTGCCATAGTGCCAAAAAAAGAAAAAAATCATATTTAAATATCAAGTTAATGACTCACTCTTCCCATTTTGTGCATTTTCTTCCATTACACTTGGTCCATTGGTTCATCCATTTTTAAAAGGTTTAATTTCCTGTTGGATCATTGACTGAATTTGTAACAGGTTCTCTTTGCATTGTGAGCTCATGAGGCAAGCAGCATTCTGTTTGCAAGCACCCAGGAGTGTGTGCACTAAAGGCAGGAGCTTTTTTAATGGAAGATCTGCTGGTAAATCATTTCCACACACGAGTAAAATGAAATGATTATTACTTTGGTGCTGAAGTTACATCCAGGCCTTTCATAACACCTCTCCTCCCTCCTCACAGGTACTCCCCCTGTGGTACCACAGCGTTTCCAGACGAGGTGGAAAATAAAGCTAATTTCAGATGGAAAGTGCCAGAAGAGTTTCTGGTGGCTGTTTATAGCCCCTGCCACCTGCTGCTCTGAAATGACTGATTCAAGATGCCCCCACACTGTGAGCAGGGCCTTTGAGGGGAATCAGTGCTAATTTCTCCCTTCCATTCTCTGTTGTCACAGAACTCCCCTCCACTTCATCTCGAGTTCATAATGCATTTCTGAGATGATGTCCTGCCTAAGCTTTTTGTGTTTTGAAACATGGAATCATGGAATAACCTGACTGGGGAGGGACCCACAGGGATCAGAGTCCAGCCCCTGGCCCTGCACAGACCCCCCAACACTCCCACCCTGGGCATCCCTGGCAGCGCTGTCCCAACGCTCCTGGAGCTCTGGCAGCCTCGGGGCCGTGCCCATTCCCTGGGGAGCCTGGGCAGTGCCCAGCACCCTCTGGGGGGAGAACATTTCCTAAAATCCAACCTAAACCTCCCTGGCACAGCCCAGCTGTTCCCTTGGGTCCTGTCCTTGGCACCAGGGAGAACAGATCAGTCTCTGTCCCTCTGCTTCCTCTCATGAGGAAGCTGTAGATTGCAAGGGCCTAAGAACTTTAAATATTCTGGGGCACAAGGTCTGATTCTCAAGGCCACAGAAATAAGGTTATGAGACATTCTTTGTGATGCCAAGAGGTAGCAGAATATCAAGTAGCCCAGAAAACAACGTGCCAGGTGAAGGAAGGGCAATAAAGAATTGCTCTAGAGCACAGATACCATCTGAATGATGATCCTCATTTACGGGAAATAAGGCCAGAGCTTCTACTGAGGATATGTGAGGACTTACCGACTGCATTTTGAGAGGAAAAAGAGCAACTCTAAGGCACAGGGTGGGGTTGTTGGGGTGTCCTGTGCTGGACCAGGAGTTGGAATTGAAGATCCTTGTGGGTCCACAGCAGCTCAGGATATTTCATGATTCTATTCCATTGCACCTTTTCAAGCTGCTGAGTTTTGGAGAGGGAGCAATTGAGGGAAAGCAAGGTACCTGTGCCAGTTTTAAACACAAATTCCTGGTTCACTACTTTTGGGAGCCATTGGGAGCTGCTGTCAGGCCCCTTTCAATACGAGAAAGCTCAGAAGAGTTTTCACAAAACCTTCAAGGACTGAACAGGCTGAGAAAGGTGGGAAAGTTAATCCAAGATGATGCTTTATTATCTTGTCAAAGTTGTCTGTTTATGTTTGTAGCAATTTGGTAAACAATCCATGTCTAAAGTCAAAGCATGGACGAGGCAAATTTATCTCAATTTATCTCTCAGTATAAACTTGAGTAACAACACCAACACCTGTGGGGTTTATGCACATTAAAATACCTGCAGAGTTTTGGCAGCTCACAGGCTATTCCTGACCAAGGTAACTCTGGAATGCAGGAGATCCAGCTGATCTGCAATATTTCAGCTCATTAATGCAAGAAAATACACACAAAAGGACTCATAAGATGATGCCTCTTTATTCTACAATAATTAGAAATGTGGTTTTGGTACTAGCAGCTTTCAGTGCCGAACTGCAGCCTGTGCCAGACGCTGTGCACTGAGCTTGGGAAAGAGTGAGGGAAATGACACAGGGATGCCTAAGGAACTCTTGGAGAAGTCACAGCCACAGTCAGCCGATCAACACTTCCACAAGAAGCTGTTCCCAGCGGGATCACCTCCTCCAGATGACTGAGAAAACACTTTGAGCTGTGACAAGGAGGAGGAGAACGAAGAATAGAAAAGTTTGTGTCCTGGAGCTTCCAAGATGAAGTCCATTGGACTTTACCTGGTTTCTTAGGCATGGAAAAGATGCAACCCTGGGCCTGCAGAAGGGTCAGGCTTCCTTAAGGAGCACACAGCTGAATACTTCCACACCCCAATTCGATTTGGGGGATAATCTCTGGAACCTCTGGATCTGCAGCTCTTCTGCAGGAGCTCAGAAATGCCTCCCGTGTCACACAGCTCCTGTGCTGCTCAGGTGTCCAGCAGCAGGACAGGGATGCCAAGGCTCTGGATATCCAGAATCCTCATCTGTGGCAGGATTCAAGCCAACCAGAACTTGCTGATGCCAACATCAGGCTGTCCTGAAAGCCACCGGCACATCCTACATATCCCAAAACAATGATGGAACAACACTGTCAGTTCTTTCTCACAGCCTGGCCAGAGCTCCCTTCCTCTGGCTCCAGCAAAATGAAGATCTAGGATTTTGGAATAGGAGATTTTGGGTTTCAACAGCACTCAGGGTGTGCCAGGCACCAGTGCCTCTGGACAGTGCCCTGAGCAAGAGCCTCCCACAGCTGATGGAGGAGATGGAGCAGATCTGCAGTGAGAACCACCCTGATTTTAAGAACAAACCGAATCATAACAAATGACAGTAATTATTAATAATTCACATAGAAAAAGTGAGAGGAAGAGGCAGGTTTTATTGTTGGATCACTGCCTCTATCCTAGCAGGATTTAAAACAATGAAGGCAGCCAAGGCCAGAGCCAGGCTGTATTTCTCCCCTCAGTGGCTAAAATCACAAGAAGCAGGACTGCAAATATTGAAGAAGATTCATAGTTATGCTCATATTTGCATAATATTCTTCATACTCTCATTCCTGGCTCTCTCAAAACCTGAATTGTTTTTCGTGGCACTTGGGAAAAGGAAGGGAATACATTATAAACACTTCTACAAATATTTCTTTTAATTTAACATTGGATCAAATATTCATCCATTTAGTTGAACACTCACTGCAAAAGGATGATAAAGACATTTGTTTAAAGTCTAACATTCCTACAGCGCGAGAACCTTGACTCCATGCTCTTTATTAGATGCCTTTAAATAAAACACTGAGCAACTGCAGAAAAAAGATACTCGGAGCAGAACTCGGGGAAAATGTAGAACAAATTTTGAGAACAGGCTTTAAAAATATAAACACATATTTAACACTGAGGGGAAAAAAAGAATGACAGTCATGCCCTGTATTAGTCACAAATCCTTAAAGCTGCTCAAAATTATGGGCACAAAAGACAAAAATATGTGACTGTGACTCATATATTTGAAAAAGTAAAGTAAACAGATTAATATTTTCTTGCACTCTCCATATTTTAAGGACTTTGAGAGTTTAACATAACATTCCAATGCCAAAGTCCAGCTAAAAATACCATTTTCATGTAAAACTCCTTCTTCTCTAAATTTATAAATTATCTGCTCACTTGCATGAGTAATATTGGGTATCCAAAGAGCTGGAACAACTTTCACATTGAGTCTTCCTTCTTGCCTTTAAAATATTATTTTAGAATCTGCATATTTTAAAAAGCAACTTTTGCCACCAGCAGGCTCTTTTATCACATTATGAGCACAAAAGCTGATTCTTAAGAAAAACTTCAGTTGTTCTTTTGCACCCTATGTAGGATTTCTTTTGGGTTTCTCTTATATCAGCCATTCTTTCCCTGAAATTATAATTTAAAATATGCAACTCTAATGAGTATCTTGATAAAAATCCAGGGTTTTACCCAGCTTCAGTCGGGGAATAGTGTTAACTTTCCTGGGTTTTAAGGAAATGCTGAATTTCTCTGCTGTCCTGATGCACACTGTGAATTTTGTTGTTTCCTGCAGCTTCAATCAGCTTTTCTCCTCCTTTGAAGCTTCAAGGTGGGCATTGGAAAAGTTGGTTAAATTTGCAATGTAATCAAAGGAATTTATCCATTCACCTGTTATGCTCCAAGGAAGGTTCCCAGTAGAGGTGGAGCTCTTCCAAGGACAGCCAGGACCAACCACCAGCTCCTTCCAGTGGTGCCACACCCTTGAGACCTGAGAAATGTGGGCATCACATTCAGACACCAACACAATTTCACCCTCCCCTTTCCATCAATTTTCCATTAACAAGACACACTTGCTAGGAAAAATTTCCTCACTGAGTGCTCAGGAATTGAACAGACTGATCAGGGAAATGGTGGAATCACCATGCCCAGAAGCATCAAAGAATGGGTGGATGTGGCACTTGGGGACAAGGTTTAGTGGTGGACTAGAGAGTTACCCTCAAGGAACCTTTCCTTTTCCTCAGCTGACGGTGCAGCATCATTCATTCAGCTCATTCTTTCCCTCAGGTGTTGTTGCAGTTCAGGATTTTCACAAAATTCCCCTCACACTGATATGTAATTGTTGAGAAATGCAGGTTGCTACAGGTGGTGAAATTCCCTTTTGCTTCAGATCTTTATAAGCTCTGTGCATTAAGTCCTGCTACAGCCACATTTGGAGGACTTTAAACGGATTTAAGACAAGGGATGTTTCTTGCACTCCTTCTTTACATAGGCTTGAATTTAACCTTTAGGTGGCCACTGAATTTAATCCATTTCATCCTGATTTCCAGAAGTCTGAGAGTTCCTAAAGTAGGAGGTTTGTAGACACCGCAGATGGTGCTGTCTTTTCCTTCAAGGACAGAAAAAACACGCTGCAGTCAGATCTGGACTCCTGACGTTAAATGGAGATTGTGGGGCCTCCCTGTCCGAGGGCAGAGCTGCTCCCTGAGGAGCTGCTGGGAACGCTCTCGGCTCTGAGGGTAATGAGGAATTGCCCTGCTCCTCGCGCAGGGCCGCAGTGCTGTTGCCGGCTAGCACGCTGCCCCGGGCACCGGGCAATCTTCTGCCGGCCCCGAAGGGGAGGATGGGGGCTGAGCACGGTGCAGGAGGGCAGGCGAAGCTCCTGGTCGGGTTCACCTTGCCCACCTGCCATGGGTTAGCAAGCATAGTCCCGGAAGTGATGTTCTTGCTAAGGGGTGCTTACAGCTTCCTCTGTGACCTGAACCTATCAGCTGGCCAGTTTGAACATGGACAATTCTTTAAGCCACTTAAAGTTGTGACTGCCCCTGTGATCCACACTTAAGAATACACAACCCCCCCCCCCCCCCCAGCTCTCTCTCGTTTCCGGCACTGGGACAGGTGGCTGCGGGCCCCGTGTGGGGCCAGCAGGCCCAGCCAGGCCCTGCTTGGGCCAGGCCGGGCCGGGCCACGGCCATCCTGGAGCCGATGGGCCCTGTTCCAGCCATGGAACCCCCCCCACTGCCTTGCCGTGGGCAGCCGGAGCGGCTCGGCTCTCCCTCGCCTCCACTGCAGCCAAGATTCAGCTGAAGCTGCACCGCTGTCCGGCAGAGATCATGTGAGCAACAGCGATAAGCTTCATTCCAGCTGCAAGGCCTAGGTGAGATTAACCCTTTTAGTGCTATGAAGAGCTGAAAACCTGAGGGAAGAGAAAGAGGAGATGCTTAAAGCTGAAATTCTGTTGTGAAGCTATGATATATCAGAGTATCCCGCTGTAATTTCATGAAGATATGGGGAGTGGAGTGTTCAACTTGTACTTGTGAGCAAAAGCACCTGTGCTGAGATAGGCAGATGCTGACGCAGCTGTAATTTCATGAGAAGTTTGAACAGCGAGAGATGGAAGCGATGAGGACTTTTGCTCAAATGGAAAAGGAGAAAACCTCAGTTCCTAGAGATGCTCCCAGAGATAGTTCTAAAGATGAAGATGAGGAAGACCCTTTGCTCCCAGGGAAGGAGAAGGGCCTCTGTTCTTAGAGATTAAATGCTCCCAGAGATGGGTGAAGAGAACTTTTATTTCTGAACGGCTCAATCTTAAAATTGTACCCCAGTAATTTCAAGAGTGGACCCTCGAAAGCAGTTGTGGGAAAAGCTGCAAGTCAGGGAAAGGATTCACATGCGAGCAGAGAACCAACCTGGGCGGCTGTCTCGTTGTGATACTGTTTTCATAGCATGGACAAGAGAGACTCCTCTTCCTAGATGGACTGAACAAGGTTATTATGGCAGTGGTAAACAGACTGACCATCTCAAGGGTTGTCCTTTTACATTGTCACTGGGAGAAGGGAGAAAGGTGGGGGGAGGAGAAGTGTTCTGAAGGTGTGGAATGATTTTTTTCTTCTTTTAGGTCTATTAATAAACTCCTTTATATTCTTTCAAGTTTGATGCCTGCTTTTCGTTTCTCCTAATTCTTATCTCACAGAAGGTAAACAGTAATGAGTATTTTGGACCAAACCACTACACCACCGATGGCGAAGGTGCGCAAAGGAGGTACGAAAGAAGCGGAGGGACTTCTTTGTGGGGGAGAGGATTTATTGAAGAACACAGGAAAA
This sequence comes from Corvus cornix cornix, assembly GCF_000738735.6. NCBI lineage: Eukaryota > Metazoa > Chordata > Aves > Passeriformes > Corvidae > Corvus > Corvus cornix. The sequence continues at coordinate 17,978,333 of NC_046342.1, read as the reverse complement.
CCACAGGAAGCCGAAGAAAATGGGGCTGACAGAAGGGGCACAGATAACACGCGGTAACCAATAACACCTCAGTTAGGGGGCGTTACAAAGGCGGGGTAGCAAATGGGAGAAGGAGTAGGTGGGGAGGAGTAGCAAGGGCCGATTAACTACCGAGGAACATAGAACTCTCTGGAAAGACAACCAAATATGAGAAATAAGGGGAGAGGAGAAGCGGCCAATGGTAAGGCACGGATCTACATATTTTGCACAGCCTTTTGGTGCTGCCTGTGACTTCAAGGCTTTTGGGCTGTGGAGGCATCAAACCAATGGACCTTTTGGTCCACTTGATCTGGCTGACCCTGGGGTTGGCCATGGTTCACCGCACCAGCGCAGCTCTCAGGGAAAAACGCCACAGCATTTTAAAGAAAAAATTATTTCGTCTTGAGTACAAAGCAGAGGAAGACAAATGCAAAAGATATTTCAGGAAGGAGTGGAAAAGCTGGATTCATTGGCAGGCTTGGAGATTTAGGTTGGATATTAGAAAGGAATTGTTCCCTGTGAGGGTGGGCAGGCCCTGGCACAGGGTGCCCAGAGCAGCTGTGGCTGCCCCTGGATCCCTGGCAGTGCCCAAGGCCAGGCTGGACCGGGCTTGGAGAGACCTGGGATAATGGAAGGTGTCCCTGCCCATGGCAGGGTGGATGAGCTTTAAGGTCCCTCCCAACCCAAACCAGTCTGGGATTCCAGGATTTTATGAAAATTACTTAGCAAAAAATTGTTGTAGTCTAAAAGTAAGAGGAAACTTACACCAAATAAATGGAATTTATTTGATTTACTTGTACATATAAATAGGTGTTTCTGAGGTTTTCTTGAGCTTCATGCAGGGATCAAATATGTAGGAATCAGGATTTGTGGAATATGGCTCTTTTTTTTTTTTTGGTCTACTTCCCTCAGTGCTGCAGTAAAGTGCCAGTTGTGTTTTTGGTTCCTGGAACACAGAGACTAAGGCTTTTTTCAGTCGATATTCTACTAAAGTTCTACACAGTTTTGGCACAAAGAATCGCATTAAAACCCAACAGGACTTCATAAATTTGGCCCCAGCTCTGTTATATGGAATAAGGATTACAGAACTGGTAATTTTCCATTATCCTGAAATCATGCTGACGGATATTTAGGAGAATGGAGATTTTAATGCATAACTCACCCTGAGTTAATATATCTTGAGGCAGTTTTAAGCCCCTGATGGTTCACTGTGCGCACCTGGCTCATTGATTTGTCCTTACTGTGCCCCCATGAAGCTCATACATCACTGGGGGGAAAATAGAGCTCCACATTCAGGAAAAGAGGGAAAAAATATGGATCTCCAAACCTGGAAGCATTATGAAATTTTTGTTTGAAAACCAAAATCCTGTTAATATAACTAAGCACTCAATAAATAAAAGGGATTTTTTTTTTTTCAGATACAAGATTGTGCAAAAACTTTTGCAATTACCCAGCTGCAAAAATTCTTGACAAGTTAAATGGAGATCTCCCAGAATTGATCAGGTTTTTATGAGAAATTGGATGTAAACTCAGCCTCCCATTATTTGCCTCAATTTGAAACATTTTGTGTGGAATTTGAGCTTTTGAAGTTTAGAAGGAGTAAAAATTGTAAGAACAGTCCAGTTTCTGTTTATCTTTGTTGTTCCTGAAAAGATAAGGTGAACTTGAACAGTTTCCAGTTCTTTGTTATTGAATCACAAAACACCAATAATTGCATTGAAATAAAGCTCTAAAAGCTTCATCCAGATTTTAAATAAATCAAAAATCTATACAGACACTCAGCAAAGTAAATTAAAAGAAACTTGTAAATATTTGTCACATTTTCCAGGTTAGTTTCAAAAACTGGGGGTTTTTGGTGGATGGGGAAAGTATTTTTCTCATAAATTAAAAAATATTATTTCTTATCAATTAACTGTTAAGCTTCAAATGAAGAAATTAAAATTTTTGCTGTTAGTTTGCAGTGAGGACGGGAGACAACTCCAGTGCTGGAAAAGTTAACCAATCGAGCTGAATTTTCTAGGAAAAATACAGTGAGGGCTGTAATTCCTCCTGTAAATTCTGCACATGCTCATGGCTCAGGAAGCTTTTAAGCAGTACAAAGGACACTGATGCTGAATGAGCCGATAAATCTGAAAGGAAGAAGAATTTCTGCTTTCATGAGGTCACAGAAAGTGCTTTTTTCTTTTTCCTTGAGTCTTGTTGAAATCATAGGAAAAGGAATCACTTTTTGAAGTATTTGTGCTTTTGGAAGCAAAGTTTGTTTAGTCCTGCATAATTTCCCTTAAATTAATTTTTCCTGGGGACCAGTAAATCCTGGAGAGAAACCAGCCAAGGGAAAGGCAGTTTACTGAAACTTGGTACCTCAACTTTTTTCCTCCAGCTTTAGTTTTGGGTTGGTTGTTTGAGGTTTTTTTTTCACTCAGCTGGGGTTGAAGGTGGGGTTTGGTACAGGTTTTTTTTTCTGTAGCTCAAAACTTGCCTGTGAAATTTAATTTAAAAAAAAAAACTTAACTCTGTATAATTATATTCTATTGAAAAATAAAACCTACAATTAGATTTTTTTTTTTCCTTCTGACCATGCTAAGAACCCCACCCTTCAATTCTGTGTCAAATTTATATTTGCTTTAAATCTGCCTCTGTTTTAGGGTTTGAGCCGTTGGGTTCTCACCCAACAATCAGGGGATTCCTCAGCACCAGTTTACCCATGGATGCCATGGAAGTTTGTACTTCCAGCATTTCCTTTGCTTGCACCAGTGGAACCTCCTCCTTAAAGGACATGGAGAGGCTTCAGGTCCCAAAGGATGAGTCCCTTGAGAACCTGCAGAACATTTGCTCCTTCCTTTCCCTCACAGGTGGGGAGTTGTAATTTCCATGGAGGAAAGAGGCCCATGATGGTGCTTTTACCAAAATTTCCTGGCTGGAAGGAGGAGGGAACAGAGCCAGGCAAGGCCCTCGGTCCCAAAGAACTTCTTGATTCTCCATCTTCCTAACAACTCCTGAATCTGAGCCTCTTCCACGCCAGTTTTCACCTTCCCTCTTCAGTAAATTTGAGGGCAGCAGATGGGCCCTGTTTATTTTAGGGATAACCTCATCTGCTGTTTGGATTGGGGGAAGGAAAAAAATGTGTACTCGCTGATGACTTCCTCCTGGCACCTCCAGCTGAGGCTGACATTTGTTTTCCAGCTCTTATTGGTTTCTAATTACGCCTGGATATTCAGAGGATCAGCTAATTTGCTCCGTAATTTTTGGAGGCAATTTTTAATTCCCTTCGCTCCATTCCGAAATCTATGCTAATTTCATGGAATTGTTAAATATTCAGACAGGATGGGACTAAGCCCTTTGGGATGCCCTGGAGGTTCAACTCAGGTGTATCTGTAGCACTGCTCTGCCTCAGAAATGCAGAATTCCCAATCCTGCAGGTGGCAGAGCCAAGAAAAATGAGGAGCTTTTTCTTCCTTTGTGTTGCACCACTCACTGCCATGAACCAGTGGCTCCTTTCTGCTGTTGGGCAAGGGCAGGGAAATGAGGAGCCCTGAGCAGAGCATAGACATTAAATTGGAGTGTGTGGAGAAACTGAAGCTCTTCTGCATTAATGAAATCATGGAAAACACCAGTGGCAGCAGCATGGAAGGAATGAGGGTACAATGCTCCCATTTGTGTTTCATTTTTCTTTCCATTCTGTGCCAAGACCTTAAACCAGAGCCAAAATCTTATCCTTAAAATTCCAAATTCAGTGGTGTACCAGGGATGATTTCACGGAAACAGAGGAAAAGAACGAAGTGGTTTTGCACTGCTTACAGAAAACACTTCCAGTGTTGTTTCCAGAATATTTCCAATAAACATATTCCAAAGTATCCCACAGGGATATACAGTATCCCTGTATAGAAACATCCCAGTTACAGACCGTAGGAGTTGTTATTGCACCAGCAAGAATCCAGCAGCATTTCAAGATGTTTGTAACATTTAGCCTTCTGTATATTCCAGGTTTGTAAAGCTGTTCCTTTTTAAACACCCAGGCAGGTTTGAAATAATCGAGGCTGTTTAACAAAGTGCAGGTAGGACCTGTGCACATTAACTGAGGTGCTAAAAACTGCTTTGCAACTTTATTCTTTATAGGAAAACTAAAATTCATCCATGTATTCATGTAATTCACAGGATTCCCTTCATTTCCTTTGCAGTTTCAGCCCACGTGTGTTACATCTCCTCTGTTCCCTCTCACTCTCTTGTTTTAAGGCTGATATCTTTTGTAGTTTGCAACAAGAGCTTCTTCCTGATAACCCCAATCTTAGTGAGACCCTACAGTGAAAAATAAATCAAAATAGATGGTTCACTGCTAAGGACAAAATTAAATAACTTTTTGACATCGATAAATTTAAGCCAAATGGCTACAATGGTACTCTGAATAAAACACCCCAATTATTTACTGTTTTTTCTCCACCCCTTCTGTAATGATCTGCCTTAATTAGGTAATCTGGCTTCACATGGAGATTTTCCCTTCTTTTATTCACATTTGGTGTAATATCGTTGATATTTGGAGCAGAAATGCTGAGTTTAAGGAATACAGAATATCATATCAGAGCATTAAAATGAGCACTGGTTCCAGCTGAGCATCCCAGCTCCCGCTTCAAATCCAAGAGTTATCCAAGCACTATTTTCCAGAGTCAAAAATCATGACTGGTTTTGCTGGTGAGGACCTTCTAGACTGGTGCATTTGCACCACACAAATATTTGGGATTTTACTGGTTCCTTCTCTGGTGCATTCCAGTCAGAGCTTTTAAAGCTCCAGAAGCTTCCACAGAGGGATATATTAATTGTGTCCAAACAGAAATAACCAATTAAAACAAACTCAGTTTTCCAGGAGTGAAACACCAACCTGAAAAAAGCTTCTGTAAAATGGGTTTTTTGAGGAGCCGTAGCAATGAGGAAGTTTCTGTCTCTGTTGTCCTAAGCTCTGTCACTGCCGTTCAGATTTTAACATATAAAAAAATGGTTAATTTTAGCAAGTTGCTGGGAGGGTGCCCGAATTCTCTTCACCCTCCCAGAGAGGCTCATGATTGGTAAAGCAGGTTATGGCAGCAATGAAGTACATCCCTGCTTCCATCTCCTCTCAAGAAAGCAAAAATCCTTGAAAATTTTTCTTTTTCCCACTTAGCAGATGACAAAGACAGACACAGAGTGGAAGTAGCTTGCCCTGAGTCAAGTCCCTAAAGCCTGAATGATCTGTTGGGGATTTAGAGGAAATGGAATAGCTTTGAGAGAATTTGCTGGATTAGAGCACAAAGAAAAAGCAAAAAAACCCAACCAAAAACCCCAGCAACACCAACCAAACAACCCAAACCAACCCATGTTTAATTGTCAGTATCTCTCTCCTGTTCCTTCAGTAAGAAATAGCTTTAAGTGTCTCTAGATTTTGGACCTGTCACTTTTAAGTCCACCAAACTCCCATCAAGAAGAGGAAAGAAATATTTTCCTTTTTTTTTTTTCTCCCCAGCATCAGCTCAACAGCACCTCAGTATCACAGGAACAATAGGTAATAGTACCCAAAAATCAGATTTTATTTCCTCCAGTCAGCTTTCCTCTCTGGCAAGGCTTGGATGCACAGAGTGGGATGTCAGCCAGCAGGTGTGATTGAAGTAATAGGATAATTAAAAAGAGCTACATGTGGGCATAAAAATTGGGGTTTTTTCGGGCTGGTTTGGCTCAGTAGCAAACAGCTGCTGCACATCTGCTGCTGCTGCTGCTTTCATGATGGAGTAATTTTTGTTTGCCACACTTGTCTTTTATTTTAAAGGGGATTTTCATCATGAAAGAGGAAACTTTATTGTCACAGACAAGTCAGGAGATACCCAGCAGGAGCAGAGCTCTGTCCCATGTCCCTGTGACAGGATGAGTGTCAGTCTTTGAAACCAGGAGTGAACCCAAGCCTAGCTGATTCCAGAAACCATTCCCACTTATCTTTAAGCACAGTAGGAATAAAACATGACCTGTCGGACAGTATTTCAATGGTAGAAATGGAAAAAAATGTGGTTGAGCCTCTAGAATTAATTTTTTTGAGAAATAGTTTCAAATTATACATTTTAAAAAAATATATTAAGTGAAATGCTGGTAATGAAATATTTTAAAATTTTTTGTTCTAGACTATCTCGTATTACCCCTACCCTAATGAGATAGCAATATTTAATCTCTAATGATATTATGAAACAGTATCTTATCTCAAAATCTGATTCCTAAGTCTGTTTATGTAAGTATAAATCTTATCTTTAGATCCAATATGACAGCTCTACAAGAAATTTACTGTAGAATATTTCCTTACCCTTGATATGGTTTTTTGTAGGTATAGTAATATAATTTTGGATGGGATTTTGCCTTATTCCATTCTTTTCTGCCTTACAGACAGGCTGTTGGTGCCTAGATGGTTTATTATGCCTCAGTAGTGGCAGAACCTATTTTAACATGAACATTTTAAAAGTAAGGATGTCTAACTTTATTAATGTATCCCTTAAACCCTCCCATTCCTCAATGGCTTCCTAAGCAGGGAGAGATTTCTCAAATACCCCAAAATGAAGGATCTCCCCAACTGATTTCATTTGCAAAGATTAAAGAGGGTGGGCACAGGCTCCAGGATGTTCCTGCAATGACTCAAACGATGCAGTTTCTTTTTCACTGTTATTACAGATCCTGACTGAAAAATTACCCAGTGTGCTCACCCAGAAAACAATCCTGCTGTCAGAGCACCAGACACCAGCATGAAATGTCCCTTTTATTGGCAGGGACTGCAATCTGTCCCATCCAAAGGGTACATGGAAGAAAAACACTGTGGAATTATTGAAGATTCGAGCCACTGGTAACAACGTAATTTGTATAAAAGCCACACAGTCTCCAGCAGACTTCATGAAAGATCCAAATTGTGGTGGTTTTTGAGGCTAAAGTCTGTTTAGAAAGAGACAGTGAAAATTATCTTGCTATCTATACCAAATTTTAATGCTATTTTGCAAATTTATGAACAAAAAGCTTTAGAGGGAATATAAAAAAACCCCCACATTTATTTTGCTATTGAAAGTCAGGAAAGAAAAGGACTGATGCAAACAGCAATTGCAGGAGGGTGAGAGACCCAATGCTGCACAAAATTTAAAAAAAATTGGGGATGGAGCAATGAAATTGCAGATAGATGAGTGTACCCAAAATGAACTTAATGTTCTCTTTCCTGTTCTGATTTCCCTTCTGCTCCCCCAGACAAAAATAGTTCTGCTCACAAACTGAGTTCGCTGAGGTAATTAAGTTATTTACAAAGAAAGGTCATTAAAATGGTATCCACCATGTTCTACTGACAGAAAAGAAACTCTAAAGAGAAATACCTCTCATTGCTTCAAGGGCTTTGAATTTCTCTGCTTAATGCCCAGAGACTATTTATTGTTAAATATTTTTGTAGTTGGGGTATTATTACCAGTGATGGTGCATGTAGAATAATGAGAAAAGTACATTTTAGTAGTTACATTCTATTGTCTCAAATTTGTGTGCAAAATACATCCCAAATATCCAAATACATTCCCAAATAAGCAGAAGCTGGAAGCAGTATTCAAGCAGAACCACTGACTTCATTCCAGAACTCCTCTCTCCAAAAGTCAACCCAAGAGATGAAATTTCCTCCTAGATTCGGTGGGAAAGTTTAAAAATCTAAATCTCCCAATGAGAGGGCATCACGTTCCTGAGTTTGTACCACGAGCTGGGTCTGGAGAGCGCTCAGGGCTGCGCTGAGATCCTCTCCCAGCCCAGGAAAGCTCAGAGCTAGGCAGCTCACAGCCAAAGCCAAGAGCAGCCTGGCAAGATGAGCTATTTTTCCTTCATTGTTTGCTCCCAGGAAACTCTTCTTATTCCAGAATCTGGGCATCTCTCTGAACTTCAGCCACTGCACCGAATGGGAGCACTCTGCTTGTACCAGCACAGTGTAAAAAATCCCCAGGAAAACCTGGAATCTCACAGCAGGAGCCAGGAACAAAGAATTGCCTCCCACCCTCACATTCAAAAAGATTTCAGAGAAAACCCAGCAAGCACAAACAAGCTGGGAGCTCATTGCAGGGCTGCAGAGCAACTTGTACATGATCTCCCCGTGCAGAAGGCCCAGAGAGCCCTGGCAGCCTTTGGGGATGGCAAACAGAGGGTGGGAAGGATGCAGGAACAGCTGAGGGATGGACTTCTGGGTCAGCACAAACCCAGGGCTGTGAGCAGGATGAGCACAGGGATCCCTCCTGCAAACTCTGGAAAACAACATTAGGGAAACAAACTGTGCCCATCTGTGGGGTGTGAGGGAGCAGGGTTGGTTCTCATCTACCAAGGGCAGATTTAATTACATTCTGCAAAGTGAACTCGGAGAAAGATGGTACCAAAAACGCTCAGATTTTGCCTGGCAACTTTATTATTTGCTCTTTCATTTGACTTAAGTTGTTGTAAATCAGACTAAAGGAAAGTGAGTAATTACTTTTGCCTTATCCAGTGTATTTCTCTATTACCAATATTTTTGACAGATGGCCCTGTTAAACCCAAAGATAGAAAGGAAAGCATAATATGCAGCAGATACCAGAGGAAATATAATAAGGCATCATTTTCACGATCTCTAACCATTCTTCTAAATAAAAAAAAAAGATTCTTCTATCGATAAAGCCTTATTTAAAAAAACAAAAGTGTCTGTTCGTATTGTTTGTTTCCTCTCTCTCCCACCTTGCAAACAGTCACTGCAGATCTGTACTATTGAGGTGAATTGCCACAAATTTAGGGCTTAGCACCTTTCCCCCTTTTTCCCCCTGATAAGCAGGAACTCAGCAACTGAGTCCCCCAGGAGCAGGGTTTTGCCAAACTCAAAACCAGTAGAGATTACTCTCCAGTGTGGATCCCTTGATGATGAAAATGGATCTGAGTTAATCATTAACAGCAGGGAGCCTGATTTCAGCAGGATAAATCTTAGTCCAAGCGAGTGGAATAGGTTTTATCTCAGCAAAGGACAGCCTGGAGCCTGGCCAGGTCCTGGACAGGAAACCTGGTGTGAAACACCAGACTAATTATAGACCTTCAAGCCTGCCATGCCAAAATATTTTATTTCTGGAGGGTGTCAGGAGAACTCTGCTGCCAGGGCATCACCTTCCCACAGGCACTGGTGGTGCCTTTCAGCACTGCTACGCCAAGAGAAATCTGCCACAAATCCATCCAGGGCTCCCTCAGAAGCTGTGTTGCAAAGACAGCCCTCAGATAAATGTGGCTTGAGTGCATCTTATTTTGAGGATACAGGTGAAAGAGTAAGAGTTCAGAGCACATCTCCTATCCTTCAAACAACAACAAAAGCAAGATATGAATGAAAGTGCCATCATTCGTTAATTGGTATCAAGTGTTGAACATGAGATAGAGCAGGAGAGGGCATTGCCAACCCCACCACCTAAAACAGCCTAACACGAAGGAAGAAACAAATACCCTCTTCTAGGCAGCCAGGTAGGAGCTGACAGTGGGGCATAATTTAGAAATATAATTACAGTCACAGTGATGTGATCTGAGAAAAGAGATTTAGACTCTTCACTGTGGCTGTAATCCCCGTGCTTAGTGCAGCTTTGCGTGCTCTGCTGAAGCTGACACAAAAGTGACGAGAAATCTGCACCAAAAACTGTACAGAACTCTGTTCATTATTATACAGAGCTCTGACATCTTGCAACATGAATGAAATCGCAGAAAAATAGGGATTAAAAACTCAGTGCCTGCCCAACTCCAGGCTGTGATCCTGGCCAGCACAAACACAGCGGAAGCTACATGGAAATATCCACCTGGAATGACAGGAATCAACCTAAAATCAGGCCAGTCTACCTGCGGCCTCAATGGCACTTCTGATCCCATTTACTACTAATATTGAAGGGAAAAAAAGGATGCAATGTTGGCTTTGATTCCCTCAAGAGCTGGAGACCCTGCTCCGCACAGGAGTGGATGTCACTCCGGGGATATTCCCCATCTCTTTCTCTTTAACCAAAACCTGCTGGGAGTTGTGAGGAACTTCTGTTTGCCCCAGCCAACACTTCCTTTTTTACTTCCTTTATTTCTTTTCTTACCCCTTAATTGACTATTGAAAACCCCCAAACACTTTCAGTGTGCTTTCATTTCTTTCTGCCTTCAACTCAACTTTTAGCATTACCACTGGAGTGTCTCCTTGGAGATCATCCCATTCCAAACCCCTGCCACGAGCAAGGACAGCAAGGGCTGACGTTTTCCCTGTATTTCAGATGTAGCCATAAGATCTACCGAAGAATTAACCTGGTACTAGTTAAATAAAAACCCATCTCAGCAATAGAATGTTCTTTGTCAGAAGGTACAGGGGAAAAAACCCTTGAAAACCCAGCCCATCCAAGCCAGCGGATTCGCTGTGTCCATGACCTCTTTATTCCATTTGCCCCACTTCAATGTTTGGTTTAGCTGCAAGAAGGTGAATGGAAGCTTTATCTGCCTGTTAGAACAGACTCTTCCCAACTGTATTAGCTCTTTAACTAACACATAATCAGAAATTAAGTTCTCACTGCCAGCTGTAGGAATGCAGCTCAGGGAGAAGTGGGAAGTTTTAATTTCCCAGTGCCCCCATTATGCTGCAGCTGTAACAGCGCCGTGGTTTTGACAAGATCCACAATTTTCTTGTACTTTCTTTTTCACATTTGATTCCAGGATGTTGTCACAGCAATGCATCTGGGAGGAGAATTTAGAGAAAACCATTGCAAGAAATGCTCACTTTTATGGGTTTCTACTCTAAAATCTTAGTAGAGGGGACGAAAAAAATGTATACATATTTATATGTCTATGGACTTCTCTTTATGCTAATATCATGTATTATTCTGCATTAAAAAAAGAAAGACTGCGTTGCATTTATACTCAAAAGAGTTCCAATAAACATAAAAAATATGGCTATTGAAAATGACAGCAATTTTTAAAATCTGTAATTTAGAAGGATAACTTTATAATTTTCATATCTGCAGGAAAAGCTGTTTGGGCAGTTTTAAAAGCTCACTGTAACTGCAATTGTAAACATGTAGTTGAAAAGCATAAAGATGAGTTGCTCATCTGCATTTTTATCTGTGTTGTCTTAGAGCCATTAATTGTGGAAATGAAACAGAGAAACATGTATTAAACCCCAGGATACCAGAAATTAATATACATGGAGAATAGAAATATCTGGAAGTTAGGGATGACCTCCATGTTTCAGAGAAAGATTAATCAAAGCCCAAGTTATAGTTTCCAATTTACTGCAAAACAACAGATCCTATTTCATAATAACTCTGGGAACACCATCCCAGCTCCAGCAGCACTTAGATGATGTGGATAACAAATAACTAAAGCCAGCACTCGGGGTTCTGGAGCGTGAATCACCACACGGGAAAGCCAGGAGTGTGTTTGTTTAATTGCAATGAGCTTTAATCAGGGGATTGATCCACCTTCAGCTCCGCGCCCCGAGCGGCGCTGCCATTCCTACTCCTTTTCAGCCCCTTTGGCACTCAATAGGGCACATCAGAGCTGATGTTGATGCCATGAAGATTTTTTGCCTTTTCTTTTATACCCCTGTTATACCTTTTTACAACTTCTGTATTCCTAGTGCTTTTTGCCTGCATTCTTGGACTTGTTTGTCAAGCTAAGAGACAAAACATTTTAGAAGCTTTGCAGCTAGGGATCAGTGTGCCCCAGACCCCAAGGTCCTCTCCAGAACACATTCTGTAAACTGAGATAGAACCATCCAGGGGAAGGCTCCTTGGGGAGGGGGTCTCACTCGAGCCTCTCATTGGGGAATCTTTGATAGATGTGCTAATTAGTAACACCTATAATGTTGTACCAGATCTTTTGGGATATATTCAGCGGGGTGCATTTCAATGCATACAACCTGGACGAGTGCACCTAAGGATCCTTAAAATAAATACCAAGGTAAAATCACTTTTCCCCTTCTAACCGTGTTTGACTCTTGATTTTTAGACCAAGAAAAGGCATCAATGTAAATTGTCAGAGCTGCACGAGAGGCAAGGAGGCTGATGTGAATTTACACCACCCAGGATGGTCAGTTTGGCTGGCCGGAGCAGGAGCCTGACTCAGCTCAGTTCCCTGGCTCACAGCCCACACGGGCAAGGCAGAGCCCCCAGGAGCTGTCAGAGCATCTCGGAGCAGAACTCACCTCCTGGCTGTGTGTGCGAGCGAGCAGTACCCCTGGAAGGAATGTGGGAGCTGTAAATGCCATCAGCTTCAGCTCCTGAGACCATGGGAGCAGCCAGGGAATTCTCCCCAGCAGCACCAAGCTGCGGTCCTCGAGGAGCATCGTCTTAATTTAATGTTCTTATGTTAATACCCAGGAAATGTCATGGCATTTAAGCTGCAGGACTGCCTTGTAACCAACTTCTTTATCAAATTTAAGGCTCCCTCTCACCAGCCAGGGGATGTGGCTCAGACGGGGCAAGCAGGAGGCAAAGAGGGCCAGATGCTCTTTACAATTAAAGCAAAGGCTGCACTTCTGTGTTGCTGTGGGAATGCTGGGCTACAGCCTGACTGTTACCAGCAGCCAAATTGGAAAGAATATCGATTGGGGAAAAAAACCCACAACACACAGAACACCTATCTAAATGAATGTGATGCAGTCTTGTATAAATCAATACCCAGTCTTCTCAGCTGAGGAGCGAGGAGATCTTTCAACATGCCTGACATTTTCCCTATCGTTTGGGAGTCCAAAAATGCTTCCCAGATTCCCATGGAACACTCCAACAACTGCTGAAGTGCAGAAGTGGGAGCACGGGGACCTGTAAGCAAAGAGAGCTGCTCATTTGAGCATCCTCATCACTTGTTAACTCCACTGAGGCCTCATCAACAATTCTTTTGTATTAGTCATGCAATTATTGTTATTATTATTATTCTTGGGTAGCAGGTGTGTCCTGATTTTACTTTTCAGGACACAGGAAAATTTCCATTGCAGCAAATTTATACTCATTAAGAAGTAGAGAAGAAAGGGCAAAATAATCTCCTTTTTGCTACTTGAGAAAAGAGGCAGACCAAGGGAATTAAGAAACTTGCTCAGTAAATCCATTTCCAGCAATTTCTCAAGCCCCCTCCTGGTTACATCTCTTTGCTGCAGTCTCAAATCTGACCCCAGACAAAGCTGTAGATGTGAAGGCACAAAGTCAAGGAAATATCCAAAATCCAAGTGAGCTTTGCAGATCAGTTTTCCCTACAGATTTAATTGATACACTTTGAAAATAGAGGGCTGCACCTCCTTTTTTGCTTCTGATAAGAAGCAGAGACACATGAATAACCGGGATCCTAACTGCCCTCAATTTTCAGTAGGACCAGTCTCTTCCATTTCTAATACACCTGGTTTGAGATTTTTTTCCTTCAATCTCCATTTCCATCTCCACCCTCTCTAAAAATATTGATTCTCAGCTTCTTGCAGATAATTCCAAACTTCTTGCATGTTAAGATCACTTGCAATGACCTCTTACACATTAAACTTCACTTTCAGAATGGTCAAAAACTGTGGCTTTGCTTAGAAATATAAATTCTAATAAAAATAAAGCTGCAGTGATAAATCAAAAATGAAATGAAAAATAAATGTTTTGTTCCCAATTCATCACCTGCTCAGCTGTAATTCCCCATATCCCTTTTTACATCAGGACTAGGTTTCCAAGTCACCTTGACGGATCTGAAAATTCCCCTTCTGTGCATGTGTTACTGTATAAAGAAATACCAGGGAATTTTGCCACTCCACATTAACAGCCAGTCCTCACTCAGGGGTTCATCATGGCTGGAAACAGAGAAAAATACCTTAAAATCATCTGTTTTCTATCTAAAAAGCCTGATTTAACTTATACCATTTCACCCAGGTATTGACAGAGTGAGGAAGACAACAGCTCTGTGAGGATATCCAGGATCACCCTTCCCACAGGAAGGGCAGCTGCCCTTGGAAAGGCGCTGGGAAGGGAGGATCAGAGCCCTCTGAGGGCATCAGGGAGCCACTGCTCCTCTCCTGCAGAACGCTTCTCATTCTGGGCATGCACAGCCCCAGCACAGCAGCTATTTACGGCTGGAACACCTGTGTGATACCGCCGAGGAAATGAGTAATAAGCATATTAATGACACCATTATTAACCAATTAATTAGTTCCTGCCGTCTGCACTGCAATACTCCTGCTTTCTCTGTCTAAAGGGCAAAATACTTCTGTCCACACGGACCAATATCCCAGCTCACCTTGCTGCCAGGGAAAGTTAGCAAACATTGCTGTGTGTTTGGAAATCCTTTTGAGCAGGTGCTTGGGTTTGTCTGGCAGCTCTTTTAGACTTTTTCCTCAAAGAAACACCCAAAGGAGAACACTGCTCTGATTCCGAGTCTCCGAGCCAGTCTTCCACGCCCACACAGCCCCTTCCCACTCCTGAGGATTGCTCCCTGCACAAAGATGAGAGGCACAGAAAGGGCTGGGTTTGGACTGATGGCAGGCACAGCTGAGTGACATTTTCCTTTTTCTGTACTCAGAGCTCTCCAAGCAGCAACATTAGGACAGAGCCTTCAGAAACAAACTGTCAGCTGTGGGATCCCACATTAGTAACATCATTAGCCAATTCACTGTTGGATAAAAGCCTTCTCATCTTAAACACTCCTACTTAGATTGAACTTCACCCACCCATGTTAGTCATTTCATTTTAATGTTTCATTTCACCCAATGCATTTTTTTTTTTTTTTAAACTTCAGAACTTTAATCTCAGGCTCATTTTCCTTTTAGTACAAAAGCTGTCTTTAACCTTGTTGTACTTCAGCTCTTCCGCTCAATACAATGGTTAATGTCATTTTCTACTGAGGTTTAGAAACAGGAAAAAAACGCAGTGTTGGTGAGGACTGTATTGAATAGCTAGCTTCTCATTACACCACAGAAACCCCATCATAATAGAGAACAGAGATCACCTTTGGGCTAATAAATGAATGAAAAAAAGGATCTAAAGCTGGACTCTTGCTGGCATTACAAAGATTACATTTACTGCATGTTTCACCTTGGGCTCTCAGCTCATGTTTACCAAGACTTAAATATCATAATCCCCGTGAGAAGATGGAGGCACAAGGAACTTAAATAACATTTATTCTTTAGAGCATTTAAGAGCAGTGTTTAGAAATACCAATTTCCTGATCAATTGGATGCTACTCAACCCAAGCCCAGCTGGAGGGGCTGGAATTTCACTCTCATTCCCTGGGATACAGCTGTGAAGCTGCAGTTCTTCCCCTTTCCTCTCTCCTATCTCAGCTCAGACCTGTGCTCATCTCCTCCTTCTGCTACAGCAGCAAAATTTCCAGCTAAAAATCCTCAGGCAAGGACACAAGTGAAGGTGTGTGCTGTGCTATCAGTGCGCCTGAGCAAATATTTATTGTTAATATGCATTATCTAGATTGGGATAAGCAAACTGTCCCCAGCCCAAAGCCAGCATCCCTCTGTGCCAGGCTCTGGAAGCACACAGTGGCATAAAAGTCTGGTGTTTCCTTCTGGTTCTGGTGGAATTTTCTGCACAAAACACCACAGTAATCTTGTGTTTCTTCAGCAGTAACTTGTCCTCACTGTGCTTTTGGCAATTTGGGATAACAGCTCTGCTTAGGCTCGTAATTCCTACAGCTCCTTTTCAAAAGGAGCTGAGCTACAGGAACAACTATGGCACCTGAAGAAAGAAGCTTTGCAGGCCCTGTGCCTTTCATTCTTCTCTTTCAGTGACCTCTGAGATCTAAAGGAGAAGGTAAAGATCCAGGAGCAGGAGCCAATGTGACCTTTTCTCTAAGGCAGACGATAAACATAAAGGGTATTGTTAATGCAGTGCACAGGCATTTAACCACATGTCTCATTAACTTTAATGGGAGCCTCACCTAAATATCTGAACATCACTCCCAAACTATACCCTCAAGTGGGATGTCCAGGGGAAAAAATGCCCAGGAAACACATGAAAAAGAAAAAAAGAAGATAAATACCAAAGAGGAAGGCAGATACAAAAGTGCACGTGTGGGTAGGAATACATAAAGTTATTTGTGTGTTCCCTCCCAACCACACACAAAGGGGCTTTGGAATATTCAAGAGAGGGAGAAAGTAACTGCAAGGGAAAAGGCATCCAAGGAATAGTTCCAGCAGCAGCAGGGATAGCTATAGGAAAGCATAAGGGGAATCCATAGGGAAAATCAATCTACAAACCCCAGTGTGACAGTTTTATGCTTCCCCATAATTTAATATAATAGAGAGATGTAGGCATTAAAGCATTCAGGTTAAAGTATTCATGAATAATAAAATCATATTCATTTTATCTGGTCACATTCTATTCAAAATCATTTTATTACCTTCCAAAGGGTAAATCTTCCAAGGTTTTTGAACATGTTAAGATAATTTAAAAGTAACTGCTCAAGTTGTTTAAGCCGTGAATGGCTTCTTCCATTTCTGTCTTCCAGAAAGCTGAGAATGAAGAAGGAGGAGAAGAAAAATAAAATGTGCATCTAAACAGAAGGAGACAGGCTGTACACAACAGGGCTGGAGAAATGGATTTGCTTACAGAGACCTTCCCATGTAAACATCGAAACGTTTGGTTCGAAATGAGCTCTGAACCTAAAAACGACGCCGATCACGGGGCTGCTCTTTCACACACAGAATTATCACAGCTGGTCCTACTGATAAAAGTGAGCATTAAGATCCTTGCTGATAAAGGCATTTAGCATTACAGAACCAAACCTTTTACTGCTCTGAGCCTTTGGAGGGATGCAGCAGGACGCTGGTGGCACGGTCCGGTCACCTGAGCCCGTGGTCCCCTCCCCACTGGGACTGCTGCCCCAGGAAAGCCAGGAGCTGCCCCTTCTTCACCCCAATGTGCTGCTTGGGGCTGGGAAGAGTTCGTTTCCCTCCACACAGGGCTGTGGTTTGGAGTTGAGCTGAAAACAGGCTGATAACAGGAGTGGTTCTGCTGTTGCTGAGCAGGGCTAGCACAGAGGCAAAGGACTTTTCTGATTTCTGTGCTGCCACAGTGGCCAGGGGACAGAATGGGAAATTGGGAGGGGACACAGCCAGGCCAGCTGGTCCCACATGGCCAAAAGGACATTCCAGACCAAGACCCCATGCTCAGTGTGGGAAGAAGGAAGAAGAGGGGGGAGGTTTGTAGCTACGGCATTTGCCTTCCCAAGTAACCTTGGCCTTTGGAGCCCTGTAAATCAGAACATGAATACAAGATATTTTTATTTCTGGTATTTCATGAGCTGTATTCTCCTGTGAGCTTCAAGCCTGATGCAAAGGAACTTTGGGCACGTGCTGAAAACACATGAATAGTCCAATGGCTTCAAGCTGTTTGGTTCCTCCCTTGCACCCAGGGATTTGGCAATTTCCTGGAGCCAGGAGAAGGAAACTGCAAATCATTAACAAAATAATCTTTGCCCATGACAAAGACATTAATCAAAATGTCTGTATTCATGTTCCAGAGGGGCATTTAAACCATCAT
Organism: Corvus cornix cornix; assembly: GCF_000738735.6. Lineage (NCBI taxonomy): Eukaryota > Metazoa > Chordata > Aves > Passeriformes > Corvidae > Corvus > Corvus cornix. The sequence goes on along the minus strand of NC_046342.1, from coordinate 17,960,829 downwards.
CCAGCCATTCACTCCAGTACAACCCAATGTCACTGCCACTGAACAGCACTCAGATTTCCTCCCAAAACTATGACAGTATCTAAACTAATTTTAGCTTTATGGAACAACTCCCATCTCAAAAACATGCAGTATTTATGGGATTGAGCAAAAGCAAAAAACCAATTGTCAAAGTCAGTTGTGTGTCAAGCAAAGAGAAGGAAATATTCAGCATTTGAGCACATGCAGCCTTGCCACCTGGCCAGAGCTTTTTAATAAAAACCAGCCAATCTTTTCTCCTCAACGGTGCAGACGCCACTGTTGAATTCCCAGGTGCCCCAGCATCCCCTCACTCTCATTTCTCACCAACTCTAATACCTCAGTCTTAAATCCTTCAAGAGCAAGTCTTCAGCAGTGCACAAAATGTGAATTCAGCAGGCAAAAATTCCCCAAAAACAATCCCCATGAAGCCCATATCACCATGCATTTATTTCTCCTCACACCAAAATGTTTTTGTCAGGAGCTAAACAAAACACCAGACAATAAATCCAGAAATCCTGTTACATTAAACAAATTATTCCATAATTGGAACAAGGCTGTTTTACCTCTCCAGCGAGAGCAAGAAACGAATGCTTAAAAATAACTTTCCAGGAAATATTTGATTTCTTGATTATTTTCCTTTTTAATAGGAAACTATGGAGAAACAAATGGAGGTGATGCTTTCATGAAATGCCTGCTAGAAAGCAGAATCCTTCCCTGTGAGAGTGGGCAGGCCCTGGCACAGGGTGCCCAGAGACGCTGGGGCTGCCCCTGGATCCCTGGAAGTGTCCAAGGCCAGGCTGGATGGGGCTTGGAGCAGCCTGGGACAGTGGAAGGCATTCCTGGTTGGAGCTGGATGATCTTTAGGGTCCTTTCCAGCCCAAAGCATTCTGGAATTCTCTGATAATTATGGTTCTGACCGTGCCTTTTGTATTGGAAAATACAATAACCAAGAATTCTGAAGATATAGTACAAAACCTTGGAAAAATATAGGAATTTATATCATAAATCAGGATAGTTTTTAATTCACGCCCTACTTGCTTTGATGAAGTATTTTATCATCTCAAAGAGTGCCTGCAGAGAAGGTGAAATGAGTGACAGCACATCCTGACAGGAGCTTGGGGACAGCCTGGCAAAACAACACAGGGAACCAGCCAACAGGAAAAGGCTTCCTGAAAGAAAAGGTTGTGGATACAATATGCAGCTAGCAAGAATTTCTCTTGCTTCTTTCCAGTCCCGTGAGATACTTTTCTCTCTCATGAAGGTATTTGCAGAGTTCTATAAGCTATGAACCCCTGAGACCTTGCCGAGCTTTGTTTATGGTACAGTAGGAAAATATTTTGACAATGGATGTTTTAGGATTTTAGCCAATCACCCCAAGGGGTGGCTGATCCTTTGTCCAATTAGACTATGAAGAAAAAAGTCTATAAAAGAGTTGTAAAATAATAAATCAATCTTGCTGCACAATTCCTGCCTGCTGGATCTCTCTCCTCCTCCCTGCCACTGCGGGACACCGTGATCAAAAGTCCCAATTCCACAGGTAGCAGAGGGCTCCTCTGACTAACATCATCAGGCCAGGTTTCTGATGTAGTTGTCCAATTTCATTGTGTTTCCCACCACTGGGGTAGGCACCTGCAGGAGGTGGGTGCAGATCTCCAGTGCGTCAGCTCGGCAGGGCTTCTGCAATCTTATCACTCACAGAGCTGATAAATCCTAAAGGGTTTGGGGCTTCATTAACAAGACCTGAGGGGAAAAAGATTTACCTCAATGGCAGGATCATGGAAATACAAAGAATTTTTAAATATATTTATGCATGACAAACTGGTGCATTGCTGTGTTCTGAGACACAGCCAGGCAACTTACTCTTGTTTCTTCAGCCCTGATCAAGACCTTGGATTGTGGCTGTTCCTTACACAACATTCCCATAGCAGACCAGGACCAAGGCATGTGTACAGATCTCATTTACAGCTGATTATTTCCTAGCTGCTGTTTCCAGCTGCTGTTTGAAGTCAATCAGCAATAACAACAACAAAAAAGCACTTTGCTCTTCATTTGTGAGCTGCTGGAAGTTAAAAGCATTGAGAGGAAAAGCACCCAGGTTGATGTTTGGCCTCCCAGCTGTGCCCTACGGCCTCTGAAAGTTCCCAGATCTGTGCAAAATCTGTCAAAATTCAGAGAAATTAACCTATTCCTCAGAAATGTTCATTAACCATGACCCTGCCCCACCATCCCACAGCTGCATTGGCTGCTTCTTGCTCCAGAGCTCATTTCTGGATGTAGAATTAGCCCATGAAGTTGCTCATGTTGCCACACATCATCATTCACCACCTACAACCCCTGACTCCTGCTCTGTGGCCTGATCCACCACCTGCAGCAAACAGGAGGAACAACGAGGTGGGTGCTCCAGGAAATGAATAACGAGCAGATGAGCTTTGGGATCGCTGCAAAAGGAAAGGAGCAGAACCACGAGCACAGCAGAGAGCAGCTCCCAGCCTCTGGTGAAAGCAGGCACAGGGAGACACAAACATCTCAGAGGGTCTCATGCCTTTTTTTCCCCATACATTGCTGTCACCTCCCCAAAACCCCCTGGCACAAGCTATTCTTTCCTCATAGCAGGCACCGTGGCTCATGCACTCCATCAGGGACACTGGACAGGACACTGCACGTGGGTTACCCCTATGGCCTGAAGAGGAGTTCTAGAGCAGATTTAAATCTCTCTCGTGTGCCATGACCACAAGAACACTGTGGGAGCTTAAGCAGCACCTCAAACCTGAGCACCTTCACAGCTCATTTCACCCCTGAGTCTCCCCATCCAGATCTACACTCAGTCACCCACCCAGCTTCTGTGCTGGTCTGCATTTGAATCCAAAATTCAGCCCAAAAAATCCTTGAGAGGACCAGGCTGATTATTTGGCTGGTGAAGGTGGAATCTCCACCCTGAGGGCTAAGAGAGGTCTGTTCTTTCTGCACATCTGACTTAAGTGTTATTGTCTCAGAGATGGAGAAGGCTGTGGGCAAGTGGGGTGGGTGGGCTTTTTGCTGGAGAGCTCATGCACTGAGAAATACAGTTTTAGGGAAGAAAATAATGAAGTATTTGACAGGTAGGTCACGTCTGAGTAATAGTCACTTGACAAAAAACTCACAAGTTTGACTCTGATTTTCCTAATTTAGGATATTTCCAGAACTCCTAGTGCAGAGCTTGAAAAGGTGTTAGAAACTCAAAAACGAATGACACAGTGGGATTTTCAGCAAAGAAAATATTTTAAGTTTAAAAAAAACCCCAAAACTCTTCACTGTGGGAGGAAAACCAATAAATCATTTCTGCATTCAACTCCAATTTCTCTGTCAACTTCTCTTTGATTATACACCCAGGAGCTTGATGAGGACTAAACTACAGGCTACCTCATCTGCAGTGTGCAGCAATTCCCTGCTAGAGATGCTCATTATGGCCACAGGCACTAGGCCAGTGGAATAAGTCTGCTAGATAGTTATTGCTAGGTTTTAAACATAAAAAAACCTATTAAAAATACAGTAATCCCGGCCACCTCAGCTCTCCCATAATAGCCCCAGGAATAACGAGGGCTGGCAGGGTGAGGGCAGCCTGGCTGGGCAAGTGGGGCAGGGTAAAGTCACACATGGAGGGCTGGGAGTGCAAAGCCAGGGGTTTGGAGATGGAGGTTTAGGGAATTTCCTGGATGCTCTGTCGGCAGCAGAACCAAAGAGAAGGCTGGCATGGGTGTTTGCTGGGCCAGGCAGCTCTGGATGAGCAGAGTGGTGTAATTCCTGCTCGGAGTGCCACTCCAGAGGGAGCAGCAAGGCCCCCTCAGGGCTTCCCTTGGGGATCTTTGGGAGGAGAGACAGGGGCTGCCTGCCTGGTGGGCAGAACCCGTTGTTCAGAGCAGGTCCCATTGCTGCCTTTGGGCACTCCAGCTGTTGGTGGCCTTGGAGGTTTCCCTGGGTTCTCACCAGAGACCATTTCCTCCCACCACCCTGCAGCAGCTCATCCAGCAGGGATATCCAGCCAAAAACTCCCTGAGTGCGAGCGAGGGAAAGGCAAAAAACCTTGGAATGGGCAGAGCCAGGTGCTGTCATGGTGGGGAATTGAAGAAAGGGTATAAAGAGACATCATCTGCCAGGGGCTCCACTCCACTGTTCTTTATAACAACCTCTCAACCTCATATCCCCAGCAAATTCTCTCCTGGAATGTGTTTCCCTACTGGGCTGTCCTGTATTTAATCTATTAAGCTTAGCAAGAGACAGGGGTGGGGAAAAAATATAGATTACAAAAGCCACAGTAAAGAGATAAAGCAAACACTTCTCCTGCAGCAAAGCACATTGAGGGGCTGGCAGAGGGAACCAACATTTTAGCTGGTTTAGAAAGGAGGTTTTAGCTTGATGGATGTTTCTGCTACATAGAGACATTCTTAAATTAAAATGAAGCTAAGCCAAAAATATTTATCAAAGGTCACAGACTTATTATTACCTGTGTAATAGTATTGCCATCACTTTGGCTCACAGCACAGTGAAATTCCACTCGTTGGGCTGAACAAGGTTGTGCCAGGTAATGTTCCCATAAAACTAAAGGACAGTTCTTGCCCTAAACAATTTACCTGTACAATAGCATATATTGCCTCTGCTACTGCCTCTCTATTTTTGCTTGTCCTAACACAATGGGAACACGCTGATGTTACTGCAGAAAAAACTGGGGTCTCGTCTATTGGGTCTTAAATCCTTGTTTCCCCATCTCTTTGGCTTCCATGGGAAAGTTGCATCTGCTTCCCCTTCCAGCTTCCTTCCCTCCCCCACGCCCTCCCAGCTCCACTCCTCATGTGGAGGATTGGGAAAAATGGAGTTGGGTTTATGTTAGGACAAGGGTGTTCTACTTCAGTTATTTATTGCAGTAATCACCCCACGGAACTGTGCTTCCCTCAAATTGCACGTATAAATTATCAGCTATTACTCCCTCTTGCAAAGGTTAATGCAACCTCTTGTTTTACAGGTGGAGTGAAATTTAGAGGTTAAAACATGCTCATGACTTGATTTTTCCTCCCTGCTTCACCAGCGACAAGGTAACGGGTGAGGAAGGCGAGGCATTACCCTCGGAGCAGCTGATCTGCTAAGTGCAATTACAGAGGAGTTTTGTGAAGCATTCTGCAGTGCTGTACATGAGCTCTGAGATCTGGCTTCCCTCTGCTATTCATTTTTCAATTTTCAGCTTCAAAGATCTTGGACATTCTCCTCTAGGCTCATCTACAAGCAGGAATCCAAGGTCTAATCACGCTGGATGATTTGCTCAGACACAGGATTTGTTGCAGCAGTCTTGAGACAAACCAGCAGAAAGGAAAAAAGGCAGGAAGTTCATGCAATATTAGAGTTGCTTTTATTTTCCCCAAATGCCATGACAATCCTATTGTCCTTCAGAGATGTGAGCAAATTTACCTTGTGGAATTTGAGCAGGATTATTATGGGTTTTGTACTTGACAATCTGCTTTTTTACAGTCTTCTGTGCAAAGCTGTGTTTGCCGTGGCTGCATTGTTGGAGATACAAGAGCCCTGCTGATTGCTGACAAACAGCACCCCTGGAACAAGGCCACACTCCCACAAGGGATGTAGGAAGAGGAGCACAGGAGATGCCACCTGGTGCAGTCAGTCCCAGGTAGAAAGAGGGGATGCCAAGGAAAACTGCTGTCAAGTGCTGTCTGACAAGGGCAGAAGCCTTTTAGGGATGAGAGTGGTGTACAGTCACCATCTGAACAACCCACAGGTGTTTAAACGTCTCTAAAACCTGGGGAGTTCTAGTGAAAAAATAGGAGCAAGAAATCCTGACACTCATGGGGTTTCCTATACATCATTTAGGATATCAGTAGAAAAAAGTTAAAAAATAATTCAGAGCCTGTCGATACAGGGCTCCTCCACAGCATAGAGTGATTTAGGCTGGAAAATTCCCTTAGCAGCACACCCTGAGCAGCCTCTGGGCTCTTCTCAACACTCTGGTGGGGTGAACTTCTGCCAGGGAGCCCAGCACAGGCTAGAGCTTTCCCACCAGGGACAGCCCCACAGTACCTGAGCACAGAGGGCAGGTCCAGGGGCAGCCAAGAGCTGAGACCACCAAACCTGTGGTGCCAAAGCAGGTCCAAAGTGCAGTTAGAGAAGCCAATCCAGCTGAATTGGGGTCACAGCCAAGGCAGGGACCATCTCTTCCTCAGCAGAATTCAACCCAAACTAAGACCCCAGGGCTGAGCCTAAGTAGAGACCTCAGTGGGAGACCCAGATGGGGCTGGGCAGGTCCATCAAGGGCTCTGAATGCCCACCCACACCCCTGTTCCCTCTTCCCACTCAATGATCGACATAGAAAACCATCCAGAAAGGACTCACAGATGTATTTTTTCATTCAGAAAGGCTGTGGGGCTGAACCCTCAGCTACTGCACATCATCTGGAGTGGAATCAGTTAACAGCAGAGGAGGATTTAGCACATGATTTTGTTCCAATAACCTATCACATTGACCAGTCCTTTTATTAATCTGAGCATTTAAATGAGTTCTTATTAGAAAAAAAGTAACTGGAGCTGCAGAAAAGGAACAAGGTAAGGCAAGGACAAATACATAATTATCTTGAATATGAAAAAAAATGGTGCAGCAGAAGTTCATGTTCCTTTGTGTGGAACACAGCCCAGTTAATGTACAATTTAGATGCAATAGTTTTCTCTGGCTGGGAAACCAGTTTGATTTTTTTTTCCCCCCTCAGCTTATGCTTTTTACATTTTCCCAAAGAACAAAATGATGATGGAAATGAAGTGCTGCAGCAGGCTGGACAAATTCATTAATGTCATTAGCCAAATAATGATTCCAAACCTGTGTGTCAGCACGGGCGGCAGCACCACACTTCCAGTGGGGCTTCCAGCATTCCACCTCTTCCTTAATGGCAACACACAGCTTTGTCATCCATGCTGCAAGAAATACAAGGTCTTAAAAAAGCTCTATTTGCCATGTTCCTGCACATGCGCTGCTCGTAATTCCAGGTATCCAGGCTTGATTTGGCAATCAAGCAGCTCCCAGTGCCCTGCAGGAGAAGCTGGGAAAAGGGACAGTCTCCCGGGGTTAATTATTAGCCTTTGTTTAAGAAATTTGCCATGGGGATGAGCAAGTGAGGCCTTTCTTCTCTTACTAATGAGACACCCTGAGCTCCTCCAAAACCTGTGGGGTGAGGGAAGGCTCTATGTCACTGGTGCCTCCCCTGAGGCCCCTCCCAGCCCAAAGCATTCCATGCTGCTCCATATCTCCCATGTTTGATGCACAGAGAGCTCCAGCATGTGCTGCTGCCTTCCCTCTCTCCTGGTCAAAGCCTCTCCCTGCCAGTTCTGGAGCCCTAAAGCTGCCAAATGGGGGCTCCTGTGCCCCCAGCTCTGGCCCCAGGTGTGGAATTTGGACGAGAAATGGTGTCTGGGTCTAAAATTGAATGCTTATTGCCCACCAACATCCTGCAGCCTGGGACACCTTAAAAAAGATGGGAAAAGGAACTGCTAACCTGGATCATGAGAAGGGAAATGGTGAAGGGTGCCAGAGTAGCTGGGGGGGGCAGCAGGAGCAGGAAACAATTTCAGACAACGCTGCCACCCTTGGGGCATGAGTTATGCATCAGATTGGTCCCATCCAAAATCCTGTGCAGCTTGTAGACTGAATATTTTTTCACCTCAACTGGCTGCATGCTTGCAGCCACCTTCCCTTCCTTTTTTGGTTTAGTTTTGTGGGTGGCTAAATCCTGCTGGATCCAGGTCCTGCCACCCACTGAAATCGAAATGAAATGGGAATAAGGGGCTTCCTGCAGGATCTCATTGCTCCCTCTGTGTGGCTCTCCCCGTCCCAGCCCTGATGCTGTCCATCTAATTCATCCTGAGACGTTGCTGCCAACTTTTCTTGGCTTCTTGCAGTGTTTCAGGTCTCTTTTTCATAGTTTCCCAGTGCCTGGCACAGCCAGGTCTATGCTCAGGCAGCACTATGGTAATACACGATTTCTTTATTATAATTAATTTAATGATGGAGAATTCCAATGGAGGAGATGTTGGGAGAGTCCAGAAAAGCAGCCAAACCATAGAATGGCATCCACCTGCCCAAACCCTTCAGAGCAGACCATGAAATGAGACCTCCAGGGCAATGGATAACACCAAAACATTGAATATATCAATAATAATAGTTATTAAAGCTTTGGTTTTCAGAGCTTTCATCACACGTTCCGCTGATGCATTGAGAAAGTTTATAAAGCTCAGTAATACAGGGTGAGAACCACACTCTTCATCCACTAAAAGTACCTGATCCTGACCTATTTTATAATAGGGTTATTCAAAATAACTCCACAGACATCACAACCCACTGGGGCAAGCAAAAAATAGAACCAGTCCCTTGGTATTCATAAAATAACCTGCCTGGGGTACACAAAGGAAACATGAGGGGAAACCTGAATAAATATCCTCATAATTAAAAAAACTCAGGAGCAAGGATTTTTTTTTTTCTTTTTCTAATTTGGAAGCTTCTTTGATAACACACAAAAAGTTCATAACTGCAAGATCTGGAGCAGCTAAAATGCAGCCAAGGATTGAGGATGCAGTGCTAATCTACATATTTGATTGCAGCATTTATGGCCTAAATGCTGGAATGGTGGTGACAATACAAAGCCCTGATTTCTCTTGTGGAAATTCATGTTCCTGTAGGCTGGAGGAATTGGGGGATGTTAAAAACATACAAAAACTGGGCATGGCTGTGAGGCCTTTTCCTGGTCTTAAAATCAAGAGTCAAACACGGTTAGAAGGGAAAAAGGGATTTTACCTTGGTATTTATTTTAAGGATCCTTAGGTGCACACGTCCAGTCACATGCATTGAAATGCACTCCGCAAAATGCCCACCCCAAAAGATCTGGTACAACATTATAGGTGTTACTAATTAGCAGATCTATCAAAGATTCCCCAATGAGAGGCTCGAGTGAGCCCCTCCCCAAGGAGCCTTCCCCTGGATGGTTCTATCTCAGTTTACAGAATGTGTTCTGGAGGGGACTTTGGGGTCTGGGGCACACTGATCCCCAGCTACGAAGCTTCTGAGATGTTGAGTCTCCTGGCTGAACAAACAAGGCCAAGAATGTAGGCAAAAAGCACTAAGAATACAGGATTGTAAAAAGGTATAAAAGAAAAGGCAAAAAAATCATCATGGCATCAACTCTAATCAGTAGAAAGCAGGATTTGCTGTCTCAGCCAGGTGAAGAATTTAAGGATGGAGGGAAAGAATGCAGGAATAAAGGATGGGGTATGGAGGGAGATCTACCCCAGTGCTAGGCACAGCTTAGAGAGGTGTCACGGGTTTGCCTTTAGCTTTGGGGTGTCCCCACTTTAGTGGTGTTGGAGTTACCAGGCTGCTACAGCTGAGCTCTGGAACAAGGCTGAGGGAGACTGGGATGGGATGGGATGGGATGGGATGGGATGGGATGCGATGCGATGGGATGGGATGGGATGCGATGGGATGCGATGGGATGCGATGGGGATGGGATGGGATGGGATGGGATGGGATGGGATGGGATGGGTTAAAGGGATGGGATGGGTTGATGGGATGGGATGGGTTAAGGGATGGGATGGGTTGGGATGGGATGGGATGGGATGGGATGGGATGGGATGGGATGCGATGGGATGGAGATGGGATGGGATGGGATGGGATGGGATGGGATGCAATGGGATGGGATGGGATGGGATGGGATGGGATGGGGTGGGATGGGATGGGATGGGATGGATGGGATGGGATGGGATGGGATGGGTGGGATGGGATGGGGTGGGATGGGATGGGTGGGATGGGATGGGATGGGATGCAATGGGATGGGATGCAATGGGATGGGATGCGATGGGATGGGATGCGATGGAATGGGATGGGATGGGATGGGATGGGATGGGATGCAATGGGATGGGATATGATGGGATGGGATGCGATGGGATGGGATGGGATGGGATGGGATGGCTTCCAAGCTCTGCAAAACTTGTCCTGGTTTTGGGTGCCATCTCATGCATTCCTCACAGAGTTCAGGCTCCCTCTTCTCACACACATAGGCTGTGCTCTCTCCAGGTGCATCAGAGTCCTGAGGGGATACAACCCCCTGTTTTCTCTGTCCTCTGAAAAATAATTGGGCACAGAAAAGGAAATAAAACTGCTGTCTTGTGGCAAGGTGTCTGCATTCTTTGGGTGGGTGAAAACTGAGCTGAACGAGGCCTGCAGGCTACCAGGGCATTGACAACACAAAGCCATAAAAGGTTGGGAATCTTCTCTCCTAATTCACTTTATCCTTGCTGGATGCCTGTGTTTAAAAGGTGAGGGGAGCAGACACAGAGAACTAATCGTGCTGGTGAGAAATCCTAAACTAAACCTGAGATTAAAGGCACGACTGACACAGATACACTGAGCCAGGTTTAGCTGAGACACACGAAAATGGGGGGCAAGGGCTTGGCATGTCTGGGACAGCCTGTCCTGGCTGTGGTTCTTGTCTCTTCCACCTGTACACAGGCTGACGTTTAAGGACTGAAATGAGGAGAATCATTAGCTTGAAAATCAGTTTTCTATGGAGAATTGGGTCTGGGGTGGTTGTTTTATTGCCTCTCAGGAGGCAAGTCCTGATAGAAAGTGTTTTTCTATTGTCTTTCCCCCTCGCAGGTACCACTGTTACTGTGGGAAGTGACTGACACCTCTTTTCCATCAAACCTTTCTTCCTCCTGGAGCTGTTGAAGTGCTTTTGTCAACAAACATGAATAGATCAGCCACTGCTTTCTCTTAAAAAACAAAACAAAAGTTCACTTCAGGCTCATAAGAAAGGAGAGAAAAAAAAAATCCCACACCGTTTTTTTAATAAAATCTCTCTTTTATATTACTATTTGAATTACCTTTACTGTTCTTTCATGTACTAATCTTCAGACTTTTTTTTTAATTTGTGAGCTCCACTTCATTTGTTAAGGTTTTTAAATCCCCAGTTGTTTGTTTCAAGTTGTTTTCTTTTCGGTTGGTTTTCTAAAAAGACATTCTTCTCACATGCTCCCCCTGCTCTGGCTACAGCACTTTCATGAGAAGAAAAGCATGATCTCACTCTTCATGCTTACAACAAACAATTCTATCAGCTGATCCAAAAATAAACTATAAAAAAATAAAAAGATCCCACCTTTTGTGCCACATTTCAGCAAGTTCTGATGTCCAGGCAGGATCTAATAAAGGTTTAAATAGAGGGTTGAAGTTGTAGGAGGTGGTAAAAATGAATGACCTGTCTACAAGGATTTACCTCTGCTCTCTCCTCTGACAGGAATTTGCTTAAAATTCCCCTCTTGCAGCTGTGCCTGTGAGGATCCCACTCCTGACCTCTGTGCTATTTGTTATTCACCTTTTTCCTCTCGATGCCCTCAGCCCTTTCAACCCCTCCTCTCTGGTGCATCTCAGAGGCTGTGGGGTCTCTGCTCTCCTCTTCCCCCCCATTCCTGTCCTGTTGCATGCAGATGTGGTGGATGAGCTCCCAAAAGCTCTGTGGCAGATCTGCTGGGGGAATGAGCCCCCATTTTACAGAGTAAAGCTGCAATGTGTCCTTGTCAGCTCCTGCCTGAGCATATGGTGGGATTTTAGTTGGGAATAATTCCCTCAGGCTCCACAGGGAGGTAGGGAAGAACTATTCATAGGGAAACTCTGTTTTCTCCTGGGCTCCCAATCCAAAGCTCTTTTTGGTGTTTCATAGATGAGTATGAGTGAAGCGTCTTGGGATAACCACACCCCCATTCCTCATTCATTGCAGGCATCCTTCACTTCCCGAAATGCTGTGGGAATTTTCTCCTCTTGGTGAGGAGGCTGAGGGTTCAAATGACTCCTCTCAAATCTGTGGGACCCTGTGATTTCCTGCCTGTGTGTCCTTCCCCACCCAGGAGTGCTCTGCTTTGCAAAGCCAGCTGTGGAGGTCACTGCACATTCCACGTTTTGGCTGTGGGCCTGTGGTCATCAGCAGCTGTGGGTCCAGTGGAGAGAAAGGAGAGGTCTCCCTTTATGTTAAATACTTGCACAGACTATCGCTTAATACATATGGGCACTTCCAGTATTATTTTATTGATTTATTTCTGGATATTTTTAGCATTTAAAAAAAATAAAAGTGCACACATCGAAGATGATGATGATCATGATTATTATTATTATTATTATTATTATTATTATTATTATGCACCTCTTGAGTCATGCTACTCTGTGTCCCTTATTAGCCTAAGTGAAACACAAACTATCCATGTGCACCTAGGAAAACCCACAGGACAAGGTTTCCTTATAAAACCTGGTTTCTTTCAAATAAAGGGAAATATCAAAGTGTTTGCTGTTCTGATTTACAGCTGGGAAGTAGAAGTTACATGAAGGACGTTGAGTTTCTCCAGTGTAAAGGGAGTGTGAACCAAATCAGAAATCTTCTCTGCTGTTTTTCTGTGGTTTACTGCCTCTACTGGGGTAACAGCCCCCGGAAAACTCCTGCAGAAGATAACAGATATTTTCCTCTGATTGAGCTGGAATGGGGTGGGTTTAATGTGTACCAGACCCCAAAGTCCTTACTCAGGTAAAACTGCCCAAACCTGCATTAATAATGCCAGAAGGATGTGATAAAATAAATCAAATCCTTTCAGTAAGAAAGTGTAAACCACCTCCAGTCCAGCCTAGAAAGGTGTGTTGGCTTCAGAGCTGATGGGCTGATCAGCCACAGGCATGGGCTGATCCAAAGTGTTTTGCTGGCAGGGGAGAGGGCAGGGCATGGGAGTGCAGTGTGGGATGAATGGTAGGAAAAGAATGGATCCTCATTCCCTGATCATCTCTGCTTTCATCCCAGGTAAATTAGACAGCAGGAAAATACATGGAATGAAAACTTTCTTTCCAATAAACACTTTCAAAAGCGTATCTGAAAAGGTGATTTAAGAGGACAATGACACAGAAGTGTATAATGAATCTGGACCTGTGCTGCTGCATTTGTATGGACTTTGCAGCAATAAAGTAGGTTAAAAGAAATTAATTGTGTGCTTCCTCTCTAAGAGAAAGAGACCAGTGGTGGTTTCTATGGCAACTACTTGCAATTCATCCTATTAACTTTCTTATTGCAGGAACAATCAATAATGATACAGATCGCTTTAGGATAAAATATACATGAAGACTTTTAAAAAAATATATTGTTTGCTCTACTTTCAAATCAAATCTGATATGCTCTTGAAAAAGCAAAGACAATGTTAGAGAGAAGCAAAACGTGGATTTGCCGGGAGGGAAAAAAATAGGTGAGTCAATTTGTACCAAAATCCATCTTCTCCTCTCAGCAACTCGAGCAAACTGCTCAGATTAATTATTTTCTGAAATGTTTTGACATTTGTGTTCTCTCTGATTGTGAAGGTTATACCTTATTTAAAGGTGTTATTCTGTGTGCTGATATCTCTGCTCAAACCAGTCAAGTGCATTCCCAATCCCTCAAAGGACTGGTAACTACTCCAAAAGCCTTTTGGAAGTGCAGTGCTCTCAGGGAGCAGCATGACTGGTGCTTCACCCTCTCAGAGAGCTACCACAGAGCTCTATTCTCCTCATTTCTCAGATGTGGAACAGCAAGAGGGATCCAGGCAGACCCCTCCTGCTTCCTGTGGCCCAGGCAGCAATGACAGCCAGGCTCAGCCTCCCTGCTGATGGATTTGGTCTGCAGGACACTGTAAATTCTCAATTTTCCCCTATTTGATTTTTGTAGTTGCCAGGAGATGTCAATACCTGGAGGTTTGCATCCCCTCTGTGGCATATCCTGAGACTCCACTGGCTTTAGGGGCACTCAGCCACCAGCAGAAAGCTCCCATCTGTGCCTGAATCTGATTTATGGCTGGGCTGAAGAGGCTGGATACTTCAAGAAGGATTTTAGGGTGTGTGATTTGCCAGTGGAAGTTGGCTGTGTAGGGACCTCTGGGTGGGCAGCAGATATAAAGCGAAAAACAGTGATCAGGACACCGGGTTGGGTCTTTAAAAATGTTTCTTTCTTAACTCAGCTGAGACTTTTCAGTGAGGTTTTATATAATAACTTGGCCTGTTTTTTTCCTTGTCTCACCTGTGGATGATCTGGTTTGTCCTTGCAAATTCCAACTGAAGTAGTTGTGACCCCAAGGTACCTGGATGTGCCAGAGTGAAGCAGGGGTTTGAGCTGAAAGTTCCTTCTCAAGGACATGCCAGAGCGTTGAGTTATTACCCTGAGGTTGCCTTAAGTGTTTCTTTCCCAAGGCTGGGAGAGCCTCTCCCTTTCTTTCAGCGATATTTGACTCAGACTGACTCCCTGCAAGCTGCAGAGAAGTTCTATTCCCAATCTTTTTCCATCCCAGTCACTGTTCCAAGTGCCTTGTCACTCAGTGTGGCTCTGTTACATGAGGAGTTGATGACTCAAACTCTGGGTTTGTGCATATGACTGTAAATTCATAAGGCACAGACACTTCCCAGTGGATAAGGCTTAAAAAGCCAGCTCTGGTTTGCTGCTATTTCACTTGCAGTGTGAATCATAAGATATTCCAGGAAGTTGAATGTGGTGGCACTGTGTGGATTGCTGAGGGCATTGTCTCCTCCATGCGTCAGTCTTCCAGGACAGCAGAATTTCCTGAAGATGCATTTCACAAGATCAAGTGCATAAACCTGAGCTGCCTGGGCAGGGGGGATGCTGGAACAGGAATATTTCTCCCTGTTACAGAGAAGTTTGCACTTCCTAACTTAGCACATCCTGACTTTACACATCTGCTGCTTTTCATATGCCACAATTCTGCTTTGTTTCTTCTGACTTACAGAACTTGGTCCTTCCTGTAATAATTCCAAATTCAGTTCATCTTCAAAGGCAGAATGAAAAATACTTTTAAATAGAAAAGTGGAAGATATTGCACAGGTTAATTCCCTTCAAACTGAAGCTTTTGATCTGCTGTTCTTAGATCGCTTCATTATTATAAACACAACCAGAACAGTAATATCTTACCCTTCCTTTCCAAATCTCCCCTGCTATTGAGTCATTTCTTTTTTTTCCCCGTGTCACTTGAATTCTTGATTTTCAAGTTACCTTTGCATTTTCTCTCTACTGCTTCAAACTCTCCATGTTTTACTCATTTCTCTTATCAACCCCCCCTGAAACACCTTCCCCTTGCAGCTGCCCTTCCAGCCATAACAAAAACCCCAACCCTCCTCATCTTATCTCAGTTCTTTCTTTCTTTCCTCCTTTCAATCTTCCTTCAGGCCATACCAAAGCTGTTTCTGGGTCGTGAGGTTTCTCAAAGGACCATCTCAGTGTGACTGCAGACCTAGAGATGTCTCACCATACTTGCTGTGTATTCTTCTGTTTATGGCTCCTTAGGCCCAGCAAAATTAAGCACTACATAAACATATCTTTATTATCTGATTGGTCACTTGCTTTTTTCCCCCAGCTCCACCCCTAAGTTAAAAAAAAAAAAATCAACAACCATAAATATCATTAATCAGCTTCAAACTTTGCCTTTATTTAAAGGAAGTGCTGGTGAGAAGGGAATGGAGCTCCCGTGCTCACCAAAAAATGCAAAAAACCCAGAGTACTTTTGGCTGTTCTTGTATAAAAGAACAATAAAATAGCCAATATGAGCATCAATCTGTAAGTTTGGGGGGTTTTATAGGGAAAAAGATGAACAGCAATTCCCAGAGGATGCATTTAAAAGCTCTACACAACTCTCTACTTTGAGACTTAGATTCTCCTGCCTTTTTAGACTTTTCCTCTACTTTTAGCTTCTGAAAATCTTAAAGAGAAAACTGTCACAGCGCATTTGTAAAGCACTCAGTGAATTAGGAAGGCTTTTCCAACGCCAACAATTCTGTGCATACTCGGAGTCTTCACCCAAGCACTTTATCTCTGATACGCCCAGTCAAGGTGTTGTGAGTCAAAATAGCCTCATCATAAATTGGATTTGGAGACTGCTTGTGGTATGAAACCAATAACTGAGGCTTCCCAAGGGTTGTTCTGTTGTCAGAGGAACCTGCACAGTGCATCTGGGAAATGGCTCTGTGGGGATCTGGGCAGCAGGAAGCACTGGGAGCTGGAGAACGGAACTGGCAGAGGTTAGAGAAGAAAACAAGACCTGGCAAGAAAAGCCAGGGCATCAGGATGCCATCAATTGAGGTTCTTGCTGCCTCAGCTGCCATAGCCTGGTTGTGCTCCTGGGTGAGAGTTGTGACTGAGTGACATGAAAGGGAAGAGAGGAGCCCGAGCAGTCACTCGGAAAATAACTGAACACGCTTCGATGTTGCTGCAAATGGCATTTCTCCTGTTGAGAGGGACTTACTCCTGAGCTCCATCCATCTGAGGGGCAGCCCAAGAGTCAGCAAACTTGCCCACACCGAGATCACAAACATAAGAAGTCTCTCTGAAGATCCATGTGCAGTCAGTCCAGCTGGCAGGAGCTGCTGTCTGCACTCGTCATGGTGTGAATTAGTGCAGCTCCGAGCAGTGTGTGTGCACCTGAGTCAGAAAGGTGGGAGCCAGAGCTGGGAGCCCACTTGTGTGAATTTCTTGGGATAAAACACCCAGATGTGCTGAAGGATGGAGGGGTGAAGCCAGGCTTAAACCCCAAAATTGTAAGAGCAAGGGGAAAACAAAATGCTCTCTGCCTCCTAGCTGAGATTTGCATTTCAGAATTCATTCCCTCTTGAATTATTGTGCTCTCGCTCTATAAATTTGATGACCTCTGACCAGAAGAAATTAAGTTCAATGATTTTGTGATTTGACTATGAGCCTCCCAGGGAACTGAATGTCACTTAAGGCTGCAATTTTTGGCATGCTAACTTACACCTTCTCAAAACAGGTGGATCTTCAAATGACCCTATTTTAAACTATTTTTGAAAAGCATTATGTATCCAAAAAATGACAGAGCAGGTCAAAAGTCTTGTGATGAAGGTCATGCCTTGCCTGTTATTTATTCAATAGGAATATTTATTTTGCTTTTTGGTCAATAGTTGTTGTACCAATCCCTCTATTATCTTTAATTCATGTCACTATTTTTTTCCAGTTAAAAATGTGAAGAATTGATTAAAAGGATGTCCAAATTGAATATCCATTCAGTTGAAGCTGTGTAATGTCAGTGAAAATACAGCTCACATTCAGTAGATGTTGAGTTACACCCACACTTTGTGGCATTATCTCAGCTTTACGCATCTTCTATTTTCTGTTTTATGTGAGCTCAGGTTTGGTGCCCTTCCTGCTGCTCCTACAGAAAATTCTGCAGCCACTCCAGCACCTGGGATGCACCCAATCTCTTCTGTGTTTAAATAATGTCAGCTTCAATTGTGCTCGAGATGAAGGTAGAGGAAAACTGAGGGATTGACTCTCTGGTCTCATGGTTAATGCACTCCGATTTGGGATGAGGAGAGGTGTCAAGTTCAATTCTCTGCTTCAAATAGGGAGGATGGATTTGAACTTAAATCCCCTCTATTCCCATGATTAACCCTGGGCAGGCAGCTGAACAATGGCTTCATTTCTTCTTTCTCCTTCCTGGTGCTGCTCTGGTCAGGAGAACACTCAGATCTCGACTCCTGTCAGGGAAGGCTGAGGATGTTCGGCCTGGAGAACAGAAGGCTCCAGGGAGAATTTATTGCAGCCTTCCAGGACCTGCAGGGGCTGCAGAGGGACTTCTGACGAGGGCACGGAGTGCATGAAGTGGGGGTAGATGCTTTAAACTGGCAGAGGGCAGGGTTAGAGGGGATATTGGGAAGAAATTCCTCCCAGTGAGAGTGGGGAGGCCCTGGTACAGAGAAGCTATGACTGCCCCTGGATCCCTGGAAGTGTCCAAGGCCAGGTTGAATGGGGCTTGGAGCAACCTGGGGTAGTGGGAGGTGTCCCTGCCCATGACAGGGGTGGAACTGGACGGGCTTTTTCCATCCTGAACTGTTCTGTGATTCCATGATTTGTTATGAATGGCATAAGGTCCCCCCCAGCCAGGGGCCACAGACAACATCTTCCAGAATGCAAGAGTGAAGCTGGGATTTATTCCCCAGCATTTCCTTCTGCAGGTGGAGGTGGTGCCAGTGCCAGCAGGCTGGAGTTCACTCAGCACTGTGTGACCACTGCGTCCCACTTAGGGCAGGGTGGACACCAGGATCCCACCCAGGAGTGCTTCCAGAGGAGGGAAAGCAGAACAGAACCAGCATCCATTTTGTGGATCTCAACAAACAGCTTTTAGCTGAGTTCCTGCCGTGGGGATTATTTCCATCCCTGTTTCACCTCAGACCTGTCTCCATGGGAGCGTTGGATGTGGAGCCTGTCAGAAACTTCAAAGGAACATGACATTAAGGGTCTGGTAATGTTTCCTCTTCCCTGACAGTGCCAGGAGCAGGACTCCCACTGACATCACCCCAGAGCCTCCAGCCTGCTGCCAATGTGATAAATCTCTTTTTTCAGAGGGTAACAACTCTGTGGGAAGGTCAGAGTGTCCCTCACTTGTCTCTGAGAGCAGCCAGCATCCATGGAGAGAGAGGACGCCACGAATTCTGCAGGTGATGGAGCTTCAGTGCTCATCCCTACCTAAAATCTGTTCCAAAAACATACAACCTTAATATGCTATGAATTATTTTCAAAGGGAGCTTGACTGCTTTCCAGATAAAATATTGGGACTAGAGAAAGAAAACAAAGCACACAAGGGTTAAAAGTGTGGTGGGATAAATAAATAGTGTTTGATAAGATAATGATCTGAGACCAGCTGTTGCTGAAAAAACATTTATTATCATAAATCATCAGAGGCCCTATAAAATATAGACTTGGAAGAACAATACCAAACAAAAATGCTTCCGTAATACTTCAATATGCAAAATTCACAGCTCCCTAGAAAATTCAATTTTTTCGGGGACAGGTCCAAATCTATTTCACTTCCATGAAAACCACTCATAGACAGAAATCCTGAAGATGCTATGTCCTTGCTAACATTTGTTTAATTATTTAAAGCAAGATTTGTATTGAGACAATGAAGACAGAACTGTAAGATCACCCTGCTTGTAACATAGCAGTGGTAGAAAATTCCAGTTAAATTCTCATATTCTGGCCTTCTTTCTCCTGGGGGAAAAAGTGGGATTATGGAAAATGCTGGACATGCCAAGATGCACTAACAGGTGCTTGGGTAAAAGTTAAATTTCCTTCCGTGATTTATTTCTAGCAGCTAATACACACCAAATCTTGCTGGAATTCAGCCCGAATTTGGAAGGACACAGAAGGAGCAATGCTGGTGAGGAAGCTGGGAAAGGACAGAGGTTGGGGAATATTTTCCATATGGAATGTGTGTGTTCACACAGCAGAGAGGAGCTGAGCTGTGTTTTCACAGAGCTATAACCAGAGGGTATCAGCTCTCCTGGTGTGAGATCCTGTAAGAAAATGAGGCATAAACAGGCCTTGCAAAGTTGAGCAATATCAATTTATCCCCTCGAGGCAGAATAAGATAAAAATAACTTGGGGTTTGTGAGAAAGGAGAGAAGCTACAAAATTGTTTTGAAACCAAAACCAAGCCAAACAATCTCTTTAGAAGGTGACAACAGCTGAGGACACTGGGGTTGGTGGGGAAATCACAGACACTTGAACCTTCCCAGGACGGCCTCCTGAGCCTTCCCACCAAAAGCCCATTTATTGCCAGGCACGGTGCAGCACTTCCCTTTGGCAACTCCCAGTTGCTCTGAGAGAGACTGGAGCTGCTTTGACCCCACTCCTTTAAAGCTGAGCTGAATGAAACAGCAAATCTTTGCAGGCACTGTCTGGAGGCTGAAGGGGACGGGGTGAGCAGCAAACGCTGCTGCTGCAGCTCAGCGCTGGGAATGTTCACGTGTTAGTATTTCCATTATCCCCTTCTCTTCCCAGGAAATCTCTCCTGAGGCCCTGCACAGACCCCTGAGCACTCAGCCTGTCAACACTCTGTGGCACTGCCCAAAGGGATGCTTTTCCAAGGCAGTGCCAATCCCCATTTTGCCTGGGAGTTTCAGCAGCCTTCTGGTGCCTCCTCCAGCCGCTCTGGGCACTCAGCGTGTGTGCTGGGTGGGAAACACGGGATGTGTCGAGCTGCAGAGCCAAATAATTTCTCTTGATTTGGTGACAGGATCTTTGACTGGCGTGGGATCACGCTGGGCAGGTGGTGAGTGGCTTTAGGAAGGACCTGAAGATAGCACAGATCCACAGAATGACATTTTAATCATGCCTTGAGCAATTTGCTAATTACATTCAACTGCACTTAGAGGAAAAACAGGAGTTGTCAGGGGTTTGTAGAGACAAGAAGAAAATTGGTTTAGGTATACCACTGATTATTAAAAATACAAATATGAGGTGTCATATTATCCAGAAAAGGCACAGTGGAAAATCCTAGCAAAAATCATATTTTCAATTTTCCTTCCAACTTTTTTTTGGAGTAAATTTGGTCACCAGTTTATACTTCTTTTTTTTTTCCCCCATGCAATAGGTTTTTTTCTATATTTAAGTATGTATAATGGATCTGCTAAAAACCGTCAGAGACCATTAAGCCAGAGAAGCATGAAATCAAGTAGAAATTATTATTTTAATTCTATGCACTTGTGCATAACAGTATGAACATTGTGCCAAATAAACAGTCATCAGAACTGCAGCTAGTACTCAAGGCAGTAACCTGATTTTCACTTTGGAAGCAGGGAATACAGCCCTGCACACATTTCAAGAGAGATTTAGGTGCACAACCCAGCTTGTGTATATTCTGACAGGCAAAGGAAAATGTCAATCACTCAATAGTAATTTTATTATTAAAAAACTCTTCAGATGGGAGCACTGGGCCTTGACAGACAAGGAGCCATCTGTGGACTTTGTCAATCATTGTGGATACAGAAACATAAGCTGAGTGTTCATTAACTGCATGATGCTGTTTCATCGTGAGCAGGTTCAGGGTCTGGATCCCACAGGTAATTCTTAAAGGGAATTTCCTGCTTGCCTTGGGGGAGTCCGTGGCAGAGATCCCTGGTGTGCCACAGGCACAGGAAAATCAGAGGGATTCGTTCTGCCTTGTGTGGATGCTGTAGGTGTGGCAAAGGTACAGCACAAGGTCATTTGAAAGTTTATTTAACTGATGGGCAACTGGCCAAAGAGGAGGGTCTGTCACCCTGAATAGATCAAAACTTTATATTTTGTTTTGGAAACAAAATCTTCTGAGACCTGGGTGTCATCCTACTAGGAAATACAAAGTTTCTCCTCTGCACCAGGACCTATTCTAGACCTCAGCTTGCTGTAGCTGCATGCCATAGGAGAGTTTGGTCAAAAATTTTGAATAATTTTTCAGTCAGCAGTTGTGACTTGCCATTCTCTGATTCTCCTGCTAATTCAGGTGTCATGCTCAGGGCTTAGGCACAAAACCTTGGACCATCTACCTTCCAGCAGTGCTGCTGTGCAGGCTCCACACTGGAAGCATGTTCAGGAAACCTTTTTGTGTGTTCAAGTCTGAGCCACATTTAAATACCCTCATTTGCCTTCTCCAAATACCTGGAGAAGACATGGGTATAGTGGCTGCAGGTCAGCTCTGCTTTCTTATTTCTGTGTGTTGATCTTGAGGAAGGGGCTGGTTTGACATCTCCACACTTCAGAGTAAAAAAAAAAGGTTGCTCACAACTTGGATTCACTCAAAGGGTTCATAAATATGGATGTTTACAGCAGTGATCATATGATGGGGAAGGAGCAAAAAATACTTGACTCTATAATCATGTGAACACTCGAGGTCTTGTCTTCAATGCTGTAGTGAGAAAGGAACTGAAACATTAAACTCTCTCCTCACTCCTTCACCATAAAAGTGGTCGCTTAACTTGCCAATACCAAAAAACTTCTGCCCAGTACTCCTGGACTCATGCTGAGGTAAGAAGTGAGGTGGTGTCTCCTTTCTCCTTCACAAGGACCCAGGAAGAGCAGTTTACTTACAGCATGAACATCCAAGTGATTATCAAGCTACAGCAGTTTTTTCACCAACAGCTGTCTCAATTATCCTAAAAATGTTCAGATGTGATCTGGAAAATGAGTCTTTGCCTCCAAACAGAAGTTTGCTGTATACGGAGCTAAGAATAGGTGAACTTGTCTGGATGCTTCCTTAGGCCTGTCACATCGTGTTTGCCAGACACATTCATGAATAGTAATCCTCCCAGTGAAATGGAATATATTAATCACAAGCAGGCTTTTTTAAGTGCTGCTGCCTTGTCTCCCTGGCCCACCCTGCCACTCTTGCTTTCCTTTTTGGAGCAGCTTGCATGGAAACATGAATTTCCTCGTGAAAATTCCTGGGCTGCAAACAGAGCCACTTTGGTGGCTGAGGCTGAAGTGGTGATGGGGCAGGACGTGCCGGGCTGTGACTGCACTCTGCTCTCTGGCCAGGCAGGAGAGGAGTTCCCTTGAAGGGTTTCAGGGGAATGAGTCCCAGCAGTACTGGATTCAGGGCTGCTACTGCCACATTTATACTCAATTAATGCATTTTACAGACAGACTTTTTTTACAGGAAGAGAACTACGGTACTTTTAGAAAGATAAGTAGAATAATGCTCTGTTACAAGCTAATATATAAATTTCTTATCAGTTACAGTGTTTGAAAGCTATCACAGCTCAGGGAAAAGAAAAGGGACCTATCCTTTCTGGATAAAGGATTGAAACCCAGGAGAAAGGGGCATTCCCCAAGGGTCTTTATGGAACCTGCTGAGGACAGTCTAATCTGGGTTCCCTGAATCCCATATTGGCACTTGAGGCACACAGCCATCTTTCTTCACTTGTCTCACTGCATTTTAAAGGTCTCTGAGCATGTGGGTGATTCCTGGGATGTCAGCAACCCACTCAGAGCTACCACAGATGAAAGGTAGGAAAAGAGTAGGGCACCAAAGCTCAGCTTTATGGTGCAGGAAAATCCTTAGCAGGAGCAATTGAAAAGGAGAACGTCCTCATGAGTATTCTGTGACACTCAAGTATGATCTTCAGGAGCATCCCCAAAGAGCAGAGGATTGTCTACAGCCCCTTCCTTCCCAGATAAATGATCTAAAGCAGCAGATGACACATTATAATTGAGAGCTGAATATTACAGGTCCTCTTTACTTTTCTTTCCAGGGCTAGTTGGTTTAATGGTCCCAGTTGAATACTCTCAGACTAGGACTGCACTGGGCCATTCCCCTTGGGTGAGAAGTGGAGAAAAACCCTGTAGTTCCAGTGTAAAATGCAAGGTAAAGCAGCTCAGCCCTCATGCTGCCTTGCAGCATGGAAATAAGTGGCTGTAAGAAAAGGATGAAAGAATATTTCCCCGCTTCCCCTACTTTTCTGGCCTCTTGACATTGTCTGTGCTGCCCTTTGCTCTGTCATGTCTTTCCCTGGCTCTTGGAAGGAGGAGGATTCCATGGAGTACGAAAGAGCTGCAGGCACATAATGAATAACAAAATGGAGAGGGCACTTTCCCAGACTCTGTGATCTCAGAAAATGCCTTACAGGAGTTTAAGGCACCTGAAATCCCCGAAATTTCCATGTGGGGAAAGAGGCATCTCTCTTCTCAGTCTGCACTCTGTGAGAAGGGGCTGCAAGCTTGGGAGGGTCTCCTGATGGCGTTGGAGTGGTGACATCTCCCAGAGTGACATCTCTGCGCCCTGCTCTTTCACTTTTAAGGCCACTTGGGTCTTTTGGGACAGTTCCAGCCTTAGCCTTGCATCCTGTGTGGCTGAGTTTCCCGAGCCTGAACTCTGTTCTCTAAAATGCTGAACAAGAATACTATAACTGTACCCTACATTGTTGTCATTATGGGGAAGTTTGCTGATCTGTTTTGGTGATTTGTATCTGTTTATGCGATTGCCATCGATCAGATTTGCTTCAGAGCAGTGAATCTGCAAAATTCACCCCTTAAACTCATAGTCTAAGTCAAGTGCAAGTCATACAAGAGAGGATCATACATGTGATTGCCATCAGAAACACCAGCTAGGAAATGGAGCAGGGATTAGCAGTGGTAGCTTTAAAAAAGCTGCATAATTTGAAGCACAATAAGGAAGAATTATGTCAAAAGCTTATTTGCAACAAGATAAGGAAAGAAATGCGCAATAATGCCTTTTATTAATTTCTGGTAAGACACTGTAGTTTTTTCTTCCAGCACCATTCTCCTAAATAATGGGTGATACCACTCTCAGTGCTGTGTTGAAATCTTTCCACTCCTCAGACCAGGCTCGATGCTGCAGATGCTCTCTGAGACCCCCTTGTCCCTGCTCATGGGCTGTGGTGGGCAGAAGATCAGCCCCCTTTGCTCACCAGAGGCAGTTTTTAGCAAAATGAGTGTTTGGCTGCTCAGCCGAGACCACAGAGATATCAAAAGAACCAGTGCTCAAGCCAGAGAGGAGAATTTCTGGAGAGGAACATGAAAGACAGAAGAAAGCAGCTGTGTGCATTAATTTTATACCTTTAACAGAGCAGTAGACATCTCCTGGGGCTTGGGTTGAGCACTCCCAGTCAAACCCAGTTAAACCACCCACAGGTCAGTGCTCACAAACAGCAGACATGCAGCGAGATCAGAGCCCCTGTGTCCTTGCTTCAAGTAGGAAAGAGGAATATTCCTCAATTGTTTAAGTCCCTTCCCAAGCAGGGAGCTGTTCCAGCTTCACCAGGTCTCCTCTTGGAGCGCATTGCTTGGCCTCTGGAATACCCTGGGATCAGTCCCTTGGCCTGAACACTAAACAAGGTGTGCATAAAATCTCAGAGTCCTGGAGTGGTTTGTGATGGAATGGGTGTCCAAGCTCATCTCATTCCATCCCCTGGCATGGGCAGGGACACCTTCCCCAGCCCAGGCAGCTCAGATGTTCATTTAGCCCATCAGGTAAAGAGCTTTGGGCTGGTTGTAGGCCAGCAATGCAGCCAATCACTCTGTCCTTTAATTCTTCCAGGAAATACCAGCATAGTTTGGGAAAAGAACTGACTGGATGAGTGTTTGTGTGCCTGGAATATGTTCTCTCCCCAGCATGGTTTGCTGTCCCTTACAGAAGATGGCAGAGACAAGAGAAAAAGCACAGGAATCGTGAATTTCAAAGTTTGGAGATTTTCATACAGTTTCCAATAGGAGCAGCCTCTGGTTCCTCCTGGGTTGCCATGGATTAGGAATGTTTTAGTGCTGGCTCCCTAATCCTGGTGTTTATTAACACTCAGCTGGCCAGGGAAAAACAAAGGAGGAGATATTTGGGGGCTGCTCGCAGGAGTTAAGACCTTTTGAGCTGCCTGCAAACTTCATTTTAGTCCTAATGTAACAGAGACATCAAAGTGAAGTATTGATTAAACTGCTCTACCAGGCAGGCTGGAAAACTGTTTTGAGGTACAGCTCTGAGCATTTTTCACAGCAAACAAGCAGCCCCTGACAGCACCTGCCTCCAACACAGGGCTGGTGACATTCCCAACCTTTGCTGCAGGAATCTCGTGAGCTGCAGGAGAGCTGGTGGCAGGCAGGGCCCAGGCTGCTGATCCTGCTCAGTGCTACCACCCTTATCACACCCAGTGTCTGAGGGGTTTTAGATGTTAAAGATTTCTTTTTTTCCTTTCAGCTGCTTCTTTTCTCTCTTCCACACCATTGGCACCAGCTCTGCTCCACTTCCAAATACCTTTCCCTGGATGACTCAGATTGCAATCTCTCTTGCTGGTTACTTTTGCTGTGACCTCTGAATTTCCTGAATTTCTGACACTATTTTTGTTGGAATATTGGAAAGAATAAAACAATAGAGAAAACAACAGAGAATGATGCCAAAACTGCATTTATCTATTAGGCTTCTTCAGTCCCTTGTGCTCTTGCAGAGCAAACCAAAATTATTCCCATTCGATGCCTTTCCCCCATCCCAGTTTTTCTATTTGATTTTCCTTGCTGTGACCTTGGAATCACTCAGCAGGCAGTGCTTAGAACAGTAGCCAGAGCAACAAAAACCTCTTCTGCCTAACTGCCTATTGGAAGGGAGTTAAATTGCTGCAAAATCACATTGTGGATTTCAAGTACTTATTTGGGTTTAACAGTTTTTTTAGTAGTTCATATTACATTAAAATTCAGGAGGTAGCAGAGAGATTCTGATGTTTTCCTTTAAAAATATGGAATCTCCAATTTATTAGAATCATAGAATGGCTTGGGTTGGACGGGATTTTAAGCTCATCCATTCCACCCCCTGCCATGGGCAGGGACACCTTCCACCATCCCAGGCTGCTCCAAGCCCCAGCCAGCCTGGCCTTGGGCACTGCCAGGGATCCAGGGGCAGCCCCAGCTGCTGTGGGCACCCTGTGCCAGGGCCTGCCCACCCTCACAGGGAGGAATTCCTTCCTGATTTCCAATCCAAATCTATCCTTCTGCAGCTTGAGGCCATTCCCTGTGTCCTGTCCCTCCATCCCTTGTCCCCAGTCCCTCTCCAGTTCTCCTGGAGCCCCTTTAGGCCCTGGAAGGGGCTCTGAGCTCCCCCTGGAGCCTTCTTTTCTCCAGGCTCTCAATCTCATCTCTCCCAGCCTGGTTTGTTTCTCTTTTGAACCAAAGCCACTTCAGTTCTTCAAATGCAGGAGGAGCAGCTGGTGAGGAGTTGGGCACTGACGGGATGAGTTCCAGCGTGGTCCTTTGGAAACCTCAGCTGCAGTGCTCAGCTCAGCAGGATTTGTCTTCAGCAGGGTTTTTAAATTATATAATCCAAAAGCCATCTGAGTAGATAAGAGGGGTGATTGATTGCAGTGTTATTGCTAATAATACTTTAGGTTAAATTGCACTTTTTACAAAGAATCTGCCCTACGTCCTTCTATGCTCCTGTTAATAAGTTTTAAATCCATCTTTAAATTTCATGGAGAATTTTAAATTGGTTCAGTAGCAAAATCTATTGGACAAACTTTAATCTATGGTGATCTTTCAGGTATAACATAACACACTAAAAATTGTTTAACTCTGTAACAGGGCTGTGCTGCAAGAAAACTTATTTAGAACATACAAATCTCTGTGAATATTGGCTACATTCATACCTAATTTAATTAGTTCATTAGTAATATAAACATATTTCTGTCTTTACATTTTCCCTACTGGTATTACAAATGCTGCATCCTTATCTTACCTAGTTTTTCTAATTTAAAATGGATTTATTCCTAAGCATTCCTTCCATGATAACTGATAACTAATTTCAAATTCTGCCCAAAAGAGGCGCATAAACAGACATTAAAACCCACAGCTAACACTGTGAGGTGGCAGTGAAAATTTAATGGTGGAGACATAAATTCAGCCTAATTTTATTGCAATTCTACAGGAATCCTTTTTTCTAAACATTGCATCAATTTCCAAATCCATTTGTTATCCATTATATCAGAGGATAATGAAACCATTTAATACACTATAGCCTGTCATATATACTTCTCTTGGTGTTTCATTTTAATTTAGCTTACTTAGGAGACACTTAACTGATTGTCATCCTTAAATTTAATAGGCAAAATCTATCTTTATCTTGTTCTTTTCTGTAGATTAATATTAATCTTATTCCGTGATAAGTTTCTACCATTAAGACAAAAAGGATTTCTTGAAAAAAAAAAATCTTGGCTGGCAGAATTATCTAGACCACGTGCTAGGGATGAAAATACAATAAATTCTCCAGCTTTCTGGAATGGTGCAGCCTGGGAGAAGACAAAATGAGATGGTCACAATTAGCCCCTAAAAATGGGGGCACCCTAAGAATGGGTTCAGATAATAACTGACAGAGAATAAGGTACACGAAATTAATAACTGGGAGAAGTTGTGGATGTCCCATCCCTGGAGGTGTTCTGTGATTCCATGAAAAGAGAAGAAGCTCAGCACATCATGGAGTTGTTATCCAGCTTCGTGTCTGGGAGTCTTTCCACATACAGGTGTTGACCCCAATGTATCCCCAATACCTTGGAGAGGTTTGGCCAAAGAAAAGGGAAAATGTCACTGCTGTGACACTGCCCCTGTCCTACCACAGAATCACAGAATGAGCCAGGTTGGAAAACACCTTTGAGATCATCAAGTCCAACCTGTGACCTAACACCTCCTCATCAACTAAACGCTGGCACTGAGTGCCACTTCTTCTCTTTCCCATGGAAGAACCACCCAGAGCTGCACTTTGACGATGCCAACAACTCCAAGATATCTCTCAAAGCTTCAGGAAAGTCCAGTGAAGATTTGTATGGAATGACTTGCTCCGGACCCTGACTGCCAAGGCTTGAGCAGCTCTGGGTGAGAGCTGAGTGAAGCTCTTGATGCCACTTCAGTGAGCTTTGGGAATCCCAGAGAGGGAACCAGGGATGGCTGGATTGTCCCCAGGCCTTGTCACGACCATAGGGCTCCTCACCTTGACACGGCCCATGAAGACACCTGGACATGGAGAAGAAACCTGGGGTTTGCTCTCAACTCTGCCTCGCGTGTCCTGCTCCTTCTTGCCTTATTTCTGTTCCCTTTGCTCTTTCTCTTCACTTTCTGTTTAGCAAAACCCTGGTTTAATCATCCAAAACTGCATCTCTGCAACGCTGCTGTGAGCCTGTGACCAAGGAGAGCTCAAAGCAAAGCCCAGCCAGCCCAGTGCTACCCAAGTTTGCCAAATCTTGCAGAGCCTGATAATAGCGTGCTGCGCTCCAGCTCCTCCAGCTGCTATTGTGAATTTTTAAATGAGTTTGGGAGCAGTGGGGCAGTTCCAGGAGGCTGGGAAAAGCAAATGTTGTTCCAGTATTTAAAAGATGACCCTGGTAATTACAGGTTTGTCAAATTGATACTGGGCCTGGAATGGCTGCTGGAGAATTTGATTAATAAAGGATTAACGGTGGAAACCTAATTAATGCCAATCAATGTGGGCTTAGTGAAAGAAGATCCTGTCAAAATTGCTTTTTTTTCTGAATGAGATTACAAATTTTGTTGATAACCATGGTAATGTTCTGTAATAGCCTTCTATAAAACATCTGACTTGGTACTGCATGACTGATTAAAAAATAGAGAGATACAAAACAAGCAGATCACATAAAATGGGGCCAAACTGGCTGACAGGGCTCAAAATAACTCTAAGTGACCTTTACCAGCCATGTAATTCTTTGCTGATGGACTCCATTAATTTCTTATTGTTATTTTGGCCATTTTATTTATGATTTCAAAGGCAAAAAACCCTCTGACTTATTGTGGCTGTAAATCCTTTAGTCTTTTCTGCAAGCTGATGCCAGGCCTTGCAGGAAGAGTGGGTTGTGAGCATTCTAACTTCATGTTTGGCCAGTGGAAGCTCCATAAATAGAAATATGTGGCCCTTAAAATGGAAAAGTTTGGACCATCAGGCAAGAAATCACTGAAATTTTAATCCCTCCCTGTGAACATGGAACACAAGTAGCAGAAGAACGTTTTTCTAGTTTAGCAGTGGTGAGGAGTTGAAATCACTCCAGAACTATTGCCAGTGCTTAGAGTTTCGGTGATTAAATGTTGGAAAAGGGGCTGTGGCTGATTCTCTGTCAAACTCAGGCTCCGAGTTTTCCAAGTTTTCCTGGATAATCTTCTCCAGTTCTCTCAAGAATGAATTCAGGACAATCTGCATTGGGCAAAGCGCTGGCAATGCCCTCCAGCCTTTCCACCTGAGGCTGAAATCAGGCTGCAGGAGAAAATCCACCCCAATTAGAGAGCCCAGATTTGTGTTGTGTTGTGTTTACTGGTGCCAGGGGGGCTTTGGGACGTTGGGGTTGCATTTGCTGTGTTTGTATTTATTCTGCAGGCTTGAGGTCTTGTCCCTTCAAGATTTAGGTTCAGTAGCAAACAGAGCCAGAGCCTGAACTATCTTCTCCTTTCCTCCAAAAGATTAATAATTGGCCTGCATTAAAAAAAAAGCAAAAGCGAAAAAAAGAAGAAAAAAGGCATCAAATGCAGAGTTGTCTTTATAAATACCTCCTGAGCCTGAGATAAAAGGGATAAGGCTGGTAGGACACCTGAGGTGTAGCCCAATTAACCAATACTTTTATGTTCAGCTGTTCTAATACAACATTTCTTCAGTGTTTTAATAAACCTTAGCCATATGTTTGAGGTGGTTATTGCAAGGAGATTAAAGCTGAGGTCCTTAAAACCCCCAACAATCTTTTCCTTTTTATTAGACAGTATTGTGTTCTAATAATGTTAAAACCTTTTAATTCAGTGAAATAAATTTACTCAGAAATGAATACAAGAGAACTGTCGTTCACCCTTTACCTGCAAGGGAGGAAATTAAAATTGACTTTCCAGAGCATCTTACAGTAATGCTGGAGCCTTTTGCAAACTTTGGCCAAGAATATTACAGAGGCAGTTTAACTTCTTCTCAAGGATTCAAATCTCAGATTATACTGAATTATTACATAGTAAAATACAAATAAATGAAAGTATGGGGTGAAAATCTGGCCTTTTTAATAGTACATAGGAGCAGTGAGGGGGATGTGTGGGATGCACCTAGAAAAGTCTGGAGCTCACAGAGGTGTCTGATCTGTATTTTTTGTAGAAATTCTATATTGCTGACTTTCCCTCGACAATATCCTGTCTCATGGCCATGTGACACTCAGCTCTTGAGCAGGACTCTTCATCAACGCAATACAAGAATCGATTCCAAAATCTTTTCTATTAACCCTGTAAATAAAATTTAGCCGTTCAGGAGTATTAGAATAAAAAGCCAACTTTTGAATTCATTTAAGAGTTTGAGGGAACCAAGTAGAAAAGCTCAAGCAGTGAGAAGTTATAAAGGAAATGAAAGTTTGACCATTACACAATGACTTCTAAAACACTGTTACCTCTCCTGGGGGTGGCTGATATTGAAGGAAGCCAATTTAAAAGAGTGTGGTTCAAGTGATAAAATCCACATACCAAACTGCAAATGATTGCCCTGTTTTTATTATTCACATTATGATTCCCAAAACACCATTTTTTCCTGGTGCTTTAATTATTTTCTCCACCAAGTCTTCCAAAGGTTCATTTGAGGCTTGTGAACCTAAGAAACTTTTTTAATAAAAGAAAGATAATCAGCGAGCAAGATTGTTTTGCAGGGCTGATTCTCTCAGGTATTACCAACACCAGTGATAAACCCTACAAGTCCATCTGCAGAAAATGTGAATTTAGCCTGAGTCCAGGATAAGCACTAAACCCATCTGGAATTGGCTGTAAAATCTGACAGTTGATTCAAACAGGTCGAACTCTCCTTTCTAAACATCCTGTGTGTGAGAATCCACAAACCTTCCAAGAGGATTAGATTTGGGAAGAAGTTCTCTGTGAGGGAACCTGGCACAGGGTGCCCAGGGAAGCTGTGGTTGCCCCTGGATCCCTGGAAGTGTCCAAGGCCAGGTTGGACAGGGCTTGGAGCAGCCTGGGACAGTGGAAGGTGTCCCTGCCCATGGCAGGGGTGGCACTGGATGGGCTGTGAGGTCTCTTCCAACCCAAACCAGTCTGGGATTCTGATGGGACACCAGCAATGCTTCCTGCTCCAAGGGCCATGGAACCTCCCAGAGCTTCCACAGCTGCAGGTGAGAGCGTGGCCATCCTCCCTTCCTGGGAATTCCTTTGGATTGTGATGGAGCAGAGCTGTGCAAAGCCCCGGATTCCCATGGAAGAGGCATGGCTGAAATTAATGTCAACAGGGGACACGCACAGGCATCAGGGGGATTATTGACTTCATAGTGTGCTAATTAAAAAATAGTCCCCTATTGTACCTTCCCCACTCCTATAACCAATTTACTCTGCAGAACTGATTAGCATACTAACAGCCTTCCCTCCAGCTCACAGATAGAACTCCAGTTGAGAATACCCATTAAATCTGAAGTTATACAACCTGTGAGGTGCAATAAGAGAAGTAAAACTTGTTAAAGGCTTCCTTTGGTATGAGTCTACTTTGTTACCACTTTCTGCTTTCCAGCTTTATTTTTCAGTGCTCACCTAACAGTAATTCCCAGGTGTGGAGTGCTCAATTCAATAACTAAAGACAAAGACATCTTTCATCATGCACTTCCTTCCTAAACTAATTCCTAAGTTTGACTTCTGTCTCTTTATTTGATTGCCCTTTTCTCTCCTTCTGGCAAAGTCTTCCCCTTCCCTTTTCTCTCTGTTGTCTTCACTTTTCCTCTTTTTCCAAGCTGTGGACGTTTCTATGCCATTCTTCATCATTTGTACACAGCCCTGCTCTTCTGGTTCAGCAGGTTTCAGCAAGGATTCAGCCCTGAAAATGCTCTCAATGAGGAATAAACTTCAGAAAGAGCAGGGATGTGTGAATTCCACCCTGCTTCCCTGTGTTTTCTAATTTTTTTTCCACACAAAAAATAAAAACATTCACAAGACATAAACCCCATTAAAAAGGAAAAAAAAAAAAAAGCCATTCGACATAATTTGACTTCAAACAAAAAATATTTTGACACAAATGTTCTCCAAAACCATTCAAGCTATGGTCCTTGCGGATCCTGGTTTTATTCTCTATGGCTCAGCTGGGATGTCAGTAGCACCAGGATTTCACTCAAGGAAATTCTCATGGAATTCTTCTTGTAGGAACAGGACTCAGGAGAGTAGCTGTTGTGCAAGAGCAGGCATCTGTTTTAGAGGTTGGAGATGCCCTTTTTAAGTCACCAGGCTGATTGCAGGAACTTGAAACCCTCAATCCATCTCTGTAGCGGGTTAAACCATGGTGCCTTTGGCAAAATTCTTCCAAGGCTCCAGACATCACCAAGGCCTTGGCAAACACAAGTGGAAGAGCAAAAGTTGTAATACAAAAATGTATCTTGGGGGAGCATCACAATCAGACAACACTTCCTTCCTTCAGGCAAAAGATAAAGGGAATCTCAATGTAAAAATATGTGTGCAGAGAGATATTCTGGTTAAAAGGGTTTCAGTTGTTCTAACTGATGGGAAAGTTGCAGCTTCCTCTGACAAGGACAGTGGAGACACGTCAGACTGAGGCAGAAATGCTGGCAGGGACTATCTAATAACCAGCTCCCTGATGTGATGGCAATATCCGTTCACTTGTTGTGAATAAGTGTCAAAATACCTGCTTGCTGAATAGCATAAATTGCATGGAGTTATAAAATTCAAAATAGACTCAAGTTGGAAAATCTCTTTTTTTCTTCCAAGGTCCCAAACTCTTCTAACTGCGTCATCTTGACACAGCACTGCTTTGAGAAACCGCTGTGGCTCTGCCTTTTGCTGTGGGGACTAATATAGAAATAATCTACCTGTAATTAAGAAAGATAGATATCTTCTAGCTCCAAGATTACAGCTCATTACTTCCCTTGGTCTCATGTGAAAAGCACTCTCATCTATCTTGTCAAAAAATGTAATCCAGGAGCCTTTCCTCTTTGAGAAGCACAAAGGTCTTACAGAAGGACACTCGATGGGAAGAAGAGTTTGTGTTTGAGAGAGAGGGAGAGGAGGCTCTGCCCCCGTTCCAGTGTCACTCCGTGAGCACTCAGGCTGATTCCAAGGAAACCTGACCGAGGTCGCTTTGTCACCAGTTCAATCCGTGCTGCTCTGCAGAACACGATCACAGATATGATTTGTCATGACTTTATTGCAAGGAGGAGATGAGGAGAATTCAGAGTTATGTGTCCAAAGAGGGGCTGTGTCCTTTGCTCTCCTTGGTGAAACGTGGAGAGTGAGGACAGGGAGGGTTTTTCTCCATGGGAAACGTGTGGCACAGCAGCACACGTTGGAGGTGCTGGAACTGCAGAGCAGGAATTCCATGTCATTTGGCCAGGATAGCCTGGCAGAGCTCTCTGTGTGCACTTTGTGTTCTGGGGGTGTGACCCAAACTGCTTTGGTGGCTCAGGAAATTGCAGCTCGTGGCAATTGCTCACAAGGAACTCAGGCAGCTTGTTCTGAAGTGCCTCCAGTTGCCTCCTGCTTCCCAAGAGGCTAAAACTCCCACTAATGGATTATTGAGAAGTTGGGAGCAATCTGATCTAGTGCAAGGTGTCCCTGCCCATGGCAAGGGGTTGGAGGGAGATGATCTTTAAGGCTTTTTAAGCCCAAGCCATTCTGTGGTTCTTTGATAAATTTAAAACGTGAAATTCCAAACCAGAGCTGGGTAATGAACATTTCAGCACATGCTGCGCTTTACAAACTGTGGTTTCTAAACCAAACACCCACAAATTACTTGACACATCTCCCTCCATTGCACACAGATCCATTCAAAAGAAAAAAAATCAACACTCATGAAATCATAGATAGAAAAGTGATCTTAGGGGAAAACACATCTTGGTCTGGTTCCCATGAAAAATTCCATTTAGTGGCAGTCTATTATAAGTAATCACACACTGAGAGTTGTTGTGAAGGGCAGGGCACCTTGACAGCCAAGGACTGGAATCAAATCCTCCAAATGGTGATAATAAAGAAAAGACATTTTTAAGAAGAGACTCAGTTGATCAGTTGACAGGAAAGATGTGCCCCTGAGGAAAGCTAGGGAGTGGAAATAAGAATCTGTTACTAGAATGTAGCAGGAGAGAGCAAAAAAATTAAGACAACTTGCCTATTCTTTTACATGTTGAGGCAACTGTTAAATTTTATGAGGTTGTCTTGTAAAACTGTGCTCTGCTCCTCCAGTGTGTCAGTGTCCAGCTCACCCTCACTGTGCTCCACTGACAAATCAACGTAATTGGAGCTATTGGAGCTCATTTGGAGCATCTTTAGCAAAGCAGAATGTATGGGAAAATAAAGCAAGTTGTGCTTAGGGAAGAACAGTTGCACATGAGGTGCTCAGGAATTATATCCCTGTTAAGGTTTTGTGTGAGCTGGGGCAAAAGGTTGCAGAGGAAAATGTGAAGCAAACCCAGTGCAACAGTCCCCTGGGCAGCCAGTGCTTCAACAGGAGCAGCTTAACACACACAAAAAGCTGTGTGCTCCTTAAACTGCTCCCAGTCTTTAAATCTGGGCTGAAATAGTGCCTGGGTGATCAATTCTTAAGCACACAGCTCCTACCCTCTAATGGGGAGAGCAGGGAGAGGGTTAAAATGCAGATCCCTGCTTTTGAGGAGGTTGTATGAAGACAAGGTGTCTTTTAACCTCTGCTCTCAGCAGTGTCTGTTCTCCACTCGGCAGAACACTTAGGGATGTGATTGAGAAGGAATTAGAAAAAATGAAGGACTTATAAGGGAAGCAGGTCTGTTAATAGGGTCTGTTTATAAGTAATGAAAAGGGATAAAGTGACCAGAAACGGAGTGGCAGAGCTGAACTAAGGAGGGTAAATGGATTCCTACAAAAATCCTGGAGAGTCTCCTTGAAAAATTTTATATTAAAGTGGCCTTAAGATGAAGGAGGGTAGATTAGATTAGGTATTAGAAAGAAATTCTGGGCTGTGAGGGTGGGGAGGCCCTGGCACAGGTTTCCCAGAGAAGCTGTGGCTGCCCCATCCCTGGAAGTGTCGGGTTGGAGCACCCTGGGATAGTGGAAGGTGTTCCTGGCTGGAACTGGATGAGCTTTAAGGTCCCTTCCAACCCAAACCATTCTGGGACTCTAAGTGTACTTCACTTACATAAGTGTTGACTATTAATCCTATAAAGAAATGTTCCACAAGAAGATGGAATAAAAAAGTTTTTAAATCTCCTGAACTTTTAGTCCAGCTTTGAATAATTGCTTGCACCTCCAGTTATGGTGGTTTAGACTTGAGTTTCCTACCAAGAAAAAAGTTGGAAACAAAACATTATTTGGAAATAGAAAACATTACTGATGGTGGAAAGTGATGAGAAGTGAGAGTGAAAGCTCTTAATGCTGTCTCACCTCATGAGCAAATCTTTGCTGTTGAGCTGGAAAGTCAGACTGAGATCAGTGTTTTCAACATCTTAATTCCCACCCAACTACCTGATCCAAAATGTTTTAATTCAGTAAAAGGCTTTAAATCAGCATCAACTTTCAGTCTAGAATGAAAACCCCAAGACATGAGTTTGAAATGCAGCCAGTGAGGCTTCCTCATTTGTTGTCATGCCAAGTCAAACATATTTTAGGGGAGAAAAAAGGCTCCAATGTTGTTTTCAAAACTATTTTATCATTTTTACTTCAAAAAGGTTCAATTACATGTCCATTATGGTGGCAAGTAATATGCCATTTTATTATTGAGAAGTTGACATTTATCATATGGTACTTCTTTCCAATAATCAAAATAATTGAATGTATTTATTTGCTGTTTAATTAGGGGGGGTTTTTTTAGAAATTAACATAAAAAAATGAGTACTGCTCCTTCCTACCAAGTAAAACATTTTATGTGCCAAAGTATTTATGATTTGTGCTGTAATTAGAGAAATTTTGAACTTGAAGAAGAGAAGCAGTCAGTGGTCTGAGAAGAGGAGCAGCTGTTATTGATGTTCTATATTTTCAACTGTTACCAATATCTTGTTTTCAAATAGAGGGGGAACTCTATTTGAGCACAAGAGGAGGAAACTGCAGAAATGGTTGCAGAAGTGTGTGAGCTTCTGAGGTTTGTTGGTAGTGAGAGAAAGGTGAACTTTTTGGAAGATTCAGTGGGATTTTGTGGGTATTTATCCACAGATCCTTCCAGAGTTGTCCAAGATCCCTGGAGAAGATGAGTGATGTTGCCTGGAGCCTGCTCTCCTCCCAGTTCTCGTCTGTAAATTACCAAAAAAGCCCTTTTTTTGGATGGGGAGGAAGAAAAAGAGCAGTGAAGTAATGACCCAAAACAATGTGGAAGAAACTTCACTGCTGCAGCAAACATTTGTACAAAGTGTGGGATTTTAAACATTTGTATAAAATTTGTGTGACTTCCTTGGCAGCAACCTCCAGGCTCCTTCCAAGTCAGTTGGTGAGTTCAGGATGTGGATGGAAATGAAACCATGACTTGAGGTATTCTAAGCCAAACCAAGCTCCCCTCTGTGTTTTCCCAGCGTGAATTTGATTATTACTGATCAGAAATAAAAAGCTGGGTGGGTTTTGAGGGTTTCCTTGCAAAGTTCATCATTTTTGAAACAGTTTTGTTTGCTTTTAGGGGGAAAAGGGAGCGAGTTCTCTGGGCAGCTGGTGTGGTTGTCGTTTGTTTCCATTATTTTGCACTTTCAGAATCAGTGAACTGCTTCTAAAATTTATGGAAGTGAGAGGATGTGGTATTATTTCAGTAGTGGACTGAGTGCATACCTGACCTAATAATAAAAGATTTCAGTCACTATAACCATGGAAAGCTGAAGCTTTGCGAGGATATATTCCATATACTCTCTCCTGTTGATTATTTTTTTATCTTAGAGATTAAAAATACTTTTTTTTTTGTGTCTTTAATGACCCCTGAGGTGCGCTAGCATAGGTATGTGGCACTCCTAGCAGGATACTGGGTATGAAAGACAAAATCTCACTGACTGAAGAATGTCAAAATTCTTTTAACAACATCTGCCATCGATGTGATTGAAACCATCCTCTGTATTAGAGCAGGAGGCTTGATTTTTCAAGATGCAGTTAATGTTTCAATACATTTTTTTTTTTTTGTCTGGGCATAAAAGAGAAGGTTGTATTCTCTCTGTAAGACTGACTTAATTTCATTTTTCTCTTGTGTCTGTTTCCCTTGGATTTGGTGCTTTCATATTTCACTGTACGATTTTGAGGCGAACAAAGGCTGCAAACTGCACATGGAAGGAGTGATAAAAAATAAGCGTGGTGTTTGCAGGGAATAATCCCTGCTGAATAATCACTGCACACCTTTGATTAGAAAGGCATCCTCTGCTGGGGGAAATGTGTGGAAAGCTCTGTAAGATAGCACAGAGGGATGGGGATATGTGTGACTTTTCAGGGGGTTTTCCTCACTTAAATATGTTTAAGTGCAAGATTATATCACTGCACCTGAAAATATAGGTATCGATGAAAATATCTGTTTATATAAAGAATGCAGTTGGTGATTAGTGATTTTGTGGGACCAGACTGTGGATGGGTGAGAAAATTCCTTCTGCTCCTCCCATTTCTCTCCCCTTTCACTCTCCTCTTCCTCCTGTTCTTGACTCAGTTCTATTCTGAATAATTAACACAACAATTAACCCCCCTGTACTTTTTAAAGAAGACATTTGCAAGGTCTTTGTTTGGGCTTGGTTTGATTCTGTTTTTGGTACAGTTGCCAAAATTCAAAGGCCAGACAAGGTCACTTTACCCACTGGCAGCTGGGGAGTTTAACCCAAACCAGGCACCACTTCAGGAAGGAAAGAAGGATTTTTATTTGGTTTTCTCGTTGGTTTTTTAATTCATGAATCTTCTCTCCCACTGCATAAGCGCTGAATACAAATTTGGTTTATTGGCCATTTCACAGCTGTTGATTAAAATAGTTCATAACAAAACTGCAAATGGGCTTATTTGGAGGAGTTTCACTCACAAGAACAGTCCAGTTTTCTCCCAAGTCAAATCCTAACAATACATAGGGAATTCAATAGCCTAGTGGACAATTAAAATAATACATATGCCAAGTTCTTTCCAAGGCAAAGACAGAGGGAGGGAGCAAATGAAGGGAGTGGACAAAAGGTTAATTAAAAGTCAAGTTGTGTCTCATAAAACATCAGGCACGGAACAAAAGAAACAAAAAGCCAACTGGATAAAATATAGGAATAGCAGAAGATTACACAAAAGTTTTTAAAAATATAAAAACTTATAAAAAGAAATGTAGGAAAAGAAAGGAATTTTCTGTAGATATTAATGTGACCAATAAAGCATGTTTCCAATGCATGTGAAAGAACCCAATAAAGTAGAAAGCCAGGCCTCCAGGAGACAGCCAAACAAATTTATTGACTGAGGAAGCAGCCCTTGATAAATAATTAAAGAAATTATTTGCTTCATTGTTCTCTGGGGAGCTCAGGGGACAGCTGCTGGCAGCTGCTATTCATCTTCATGGATGCTGAAGGCAGCCTGGCATGGAGGGCTCCCAACATCCGCAGGGTGGGAGCAGCCAGGCACAGCTCTTCGTTCTCTTTCTGTGGGAATGGAAAGACAGAGGGTTTTTCCCAGATTTCTGCCTGTGCCACTGGAATATGGATGTTCTCTAAGTGCTGCAGTCCATGCCATGAAGTTGGAAAAGTCAATTGAAACTCGTATCTTGGAGAAAAAAAATCTCCTTTCTTTGTTTGTGTGAGCTAACAAGCAGAAACATGAAAAATAAAATCCCCGAGGGCTGCAGCAGCTGGTGGGTTTTATCTGAATTAATAGCTTGAGGTGAATGTGAAGATCCTTCATAGCCCTTCTTGACCTGCTAACTTTGAATTAAACTGCATTTTGCTGTCACTGTGATTTAACTTTCTGTTGGTTGCCTTATGATTTAAGAACACACCTGAAAATAGAGCTCATAAGAGGAGCTTGGGTTTCAGCTGAGTTGCTTAATATGTTGATAGCAAAGTCTACTCTATCCTGACTTTTCTCACTTTTGGGGGAGTCCTTGTTAAAAGCCATTCCATTATATTCTAGTCTAAAAAGCCTTTGAAAGGCCAGGAAATAATGTACTGCTTGCAGAGCTGGGGGCTGGAGATGTATTGAATTTGTGTGTAAATGTACAGCCTTATTAGCTCCAAAAGAGAAATAGAGGGAGGGAGATTTTCACTGACAAATGGGATCTGAGGTCGTGAGCCAGGGATGCCTTAGAACATATCGAAGTTGAAGCACATCGGTTGTTCTTGGGAAGAAACAGACTTTCCCTGAAAAGAAACCTCATTGTCTGCACCCCAGCCTGCAGAAAGACATGGAACTGGCACAAGAGGAAGAGAGAAGTGCAAGGAAAGGGAAAAGAGACTTTTCTGCCCTTGTACGAAAATTATTTGGCTCTTCCTTTGCTATTCCACCTGCTCTCAACATCCATTTGCACGGCTGCAGTTGTGCCTGATGGGGAAAGCGATGGTGTTAGATCAGAGAGCCAAGCTCAGCCATGCTAAAACATTGCCAGAGAGGACATCTCTGCTTGTGTGCCCATGCTCGTGCAGAGCCAGGATGCAGAAATCCAGGATGGACCCAACATACAGCTCTCCCTCCAAAGGGTGGAGCTCATGAGTGGTGGAGCACAGCACTGAGCTGAGCCAGGCCTGTGGGATTGTCTTCAGCAGGGGAAAACAAACTGGTTCTGACCCTTTCACTGTGTTTTCCACTTCATCTGCCTGCCTGGTTATGTTCCATCTAACACCGGGATGTTCACGGGGCTGGGGCTGTGCAAAATATCTGGAGCATGGCAAAATATCATCAAAAATATCATTTCCCATGAGCAAACTCCTCAGAGATTCCTCCACATCCAGGAGTCCCCCACTGACTTTTGTTCTCCAGAGTCTGCACTTTGTGTTAAATCTGCTGGCCTGGGTCCTTGTCACCATTCTAGGAGGGAAGGTGGTGACCCAGGGCTGGGAGGGACAAGCAGCAAGGGGAGCTGGCACAGCCCAGACCCTGGGAGCTGACACGGGAGATGTTTGACTGCTCACACAGTTTGCACCCTGGAAATCTACTGGGGTCAAAGAGCCCTCCTGGACGTGCTGGAACACCAGTGGTACTGAAAGCACCCCATAAATCTCCCTAAGACCAACTAGAACAGAAGCTGCTTTGCTTTTTGAAGCTGTGATGTTTCACTGTTTGCTGGCATTTCTTTCTGAGGTGAACGAAAGAGAAATCCAGTGTCTCTGGAAATGCCATTTGTCCCA
This sequence comes from Corvus cornix cornix, assembly GCF_000738735.6. Lineage (NCBI taxonomy): Eukaryota > Metazoa > Chordata > Aves > Passeriformes > Corvidae > Corvus > Corvus cornix. Next base: position 17,920,236 of record NC_046342.1, on the reverse strand, counting down.
GGAAGCTGAAGGAAGGCAGAGCTGAGAGTCAAGCCCTGGCTGTTTTGCCTCAGGCAAAAAAGACAGAACAGGACAAAACTCCACCAGGGACATACTAAAAGAATGGCTCGAGATGATAAAGAAATGGAAAATATCAGGGGTTTTTACCTTTTTTTTCAAGCAAAAAACCCCTTTAATGGGAGTCTCTGAACCCTTGTAGATGTTGGCAGCCTCGGGAGCACCCTGAGGTGGAGCATTTCCCACCCCACATCCACATCTCACTTCACGTCACGGGAACAGGAGCCTAATGATCCCTGAGCAGCGTTTCTCCTTCTCATTCACTTTTCACCAGTGAAACCAGGTGAGTTAAAAATCCCTCCTCCCAAAGCTGTTCCATTTAATTTTCTTCTCTCTCAGGTCTAATCTAACTCAATACCTACTATTTAATTCCAACAGGACTGTATCATGTTTCCTTTAAAAAACCTGCCTTTGTTCCACAGCACTTCATTACAAGATCTGAGTTGCTCAATCCCTTCCTTTTGTCACTTTTCCTTGTTTTTTTTCTCTGCTTTCCTGTCCTGTATTGACACTGGCCAATAACAAACATGCAAAGCATACAAAATAAAACACTTTTCCCATTTGTGCCTCACCCAAGGCACTGCAGCTTTTCACTTCTGCTCCTTCAAAGTGTCCAGATGTCACCTCAAAAACCAAAAGTAGGAAGAAGTTGCACAACGACATTGAACACATTTTCTTCAACTGATGAGCTGTGGGTCCAAAAAACCTGCAAATATCTGTCCTGAAACTTGTAATTCACCATTCTGGCTTTGCTTTACAACTGCTGAAAGAGAGGAGGATTTTTAACTTTTTTTTTATGCTGTTGATACTCAGGAGAATTTTCCACCTTGTCACTGAGCTGTTCAGCTACTCCAGTGATGAGCTCAGGAGGGGAAGAGCTCTGCAGCCAGATAAATGAGATGAAAATGTTGGCATCATTGCACTGTATTAAACAAGCTCTATGATTACACTTGCTACAGTTCCTCTCTGAATTTAATGGAAAACTGTATATTGATGGAATGCCTGATTAATAGGGATTTATAACAGAAGCTCTGTTAATGTGGAAAGCATATAAATCTCATATATCTGTATCTATTGCCTGTCTTTACAAGATTATTTTCACTTGGTTCAAGCTTTAACTCCAGTAGGAAACAGCTCTTGTGAACAAAAATCCAATGGCCGTACCAAGAATGCAGCAGGGAAATTTGTAACTTGTGTTTTCAAAAGCTCTTGAGTTTAATTGAATGAAAAAAATCAAACCAATGTTTATCCTCAGCTTCGGGAGGTGTCAGATTTAGCAGCTTCACGAGGAGGTTATGGTGATAAAGGGCTCTCCCTGCCACTACTGCAGCACCCTGGCTCACCCTGAGTCTCTCGAGCCAGCTGAGGATGTGACACAGGGTGACTTGTTCAAATCCCCCTGCAGCTTTTCCTCTTGTAGAGCCACCCGTGGGTTTACACTGGCATAAAACAGCTCTGAGAGGGGCTGAAATCGGGTGAGATTTGGCTTGATTCCTCCAGTTTTGCATCTCCCCAGCTCCTCCTGGCTCTGGGATGGACATGGGATCAACCTGGATGGCTCCCGCTGCTCTGGAGAGCCCTTCCAAGCCCTCAGTGCCCAGCAAGCCATGGTTGTGTGGTGCCATCACTGTTTCACTTGGGGTATTTGGATGTCAGAAGCTTCTGACTCAATTTTCATGCCAACCAGGCACTTGCACCAGAGGTACTTGTATATAGAAAGTAAATTCAGCAGCCAGTGTTCATGAGTTATTTCATTTTCTAGCCCTGTCTTCTAGATTTTAGATTCAATCTGATTTTATCAACCTTACTGGAGCTTTCCTGCTTCATGGCAGAATCCAGTCCAGGCTGGATCCATACACAGGCTGATGGAAAGGAAAAAATCAAACTCAAATTAATAAAGTTTTCAATTTCCAATTAATTACATATTTTATTGATAGGAACAGAAGGCATACTCATTCCTGCTAAGGCTTTTTGGTCTGGCATATTGGGGTATTGATCAGTGTTGCTGAGAGGAATTGTTGCCTTTGGGGGAGATTGCCTGAATAAAGATTTCAGTGCTGGGCTCTCCAGCACTTAAAATGTTCCATTACTCAAGATCCTGGAGTATGAAGATTCTTGCAGAGGATGTTTTGCACTGAAATGTAATTGAAACATATATCCTGGGCAAGGGATGCCTCAGAACACACTGAAATAAATACATTATAGGGAGACAGAGTTCCTATTGAGATAGGTAAATGCCTTGCCTATTAAAACATGACACATTAAATCAGGTACATCACTGTTAAGCCAGAGTTCCAGGCAGTGCTTGGCCATAAATTTCTTTCTAAAAGACAATTTTGCACTGCAAAATTTAAAGCTGAAACTTTGTTTACTTCAGATACAACATTTGGGGCAGAGTAAGACAGCGCTGTCAGAGTGGAACCCTAAATGAATGGATTTCCTGATTAGGGTTTGGTTTAATGTCCCTTCTTTAGCCAGACTGGTTTGCATGTGAAGCACATAAACAGTTGCAGTGTAAGGGAAAAAAAGGTGTGACATGAAAAAGAAAGAAAGAAGGACATTAATTCTTGGCCATGAACTGAGTTTTATTCATGAAAATACCTATAAATTGTATTTTGGCATTTAAGATTCTTTGAAACCTCCATTTCTTCTACATCTCTTCTCCTGCAGATGTGTGCATAGCTGGAAACAAATGTAGGACAATTATTCCAAATATAAGATGCTTTTGCAATTAGTACAGGCAGTAAAAAAAAAGGTGCTATTTAAAAAATTCAGCTCTCATCTTTAGCTAAATGCTGATGTCTTAAGTTCTTCCAGTACAAATCTGCAGTCGCTTTTCTTGCTGTAGTTTTTAAAAGTATATCCAAGTGTTTAAATTAATACCCATTATTTCTTTCAAGTGCTACTTAAGCGAGGTCGAGAGCAGTCTGAGGGAAACACTGCAGGGAACTGGGTGTCTCTCTGTCTCAAAGTGAACGTGTTTGCAAAGAGGTGGAGCAGCTCGCTGATTTAGTCACAAATATATCCCCAAAATCCACTTTTCCCCTTTCCTTTTTCTATTATCAGACAGTGGTGCAGTGCAATATTTGGGGTGTCAGGAGAAGGAAATGTTCTACCCACGTTGCCTTCCCCAAGGTTTGGGTTTGCCTATCACCCAACCGGGAGGCACAGCTGATGATGGGAACAACACCACAGAATTCCCTGCCCTGGAAATAAATCCCTATGAATCCTTCATAGGATCAGCCCTGCACAGTATGAGCAGCACGTTCCACCTTTATTTCATTATTCTCACCCATTTAAAAGAAAAAAAAAAAGGTTTCCTTTCGTTTCCAAAGCCCATTGAAATGCAGCTGCTGATATTTCAAGCCCGATGATTTTTATCTGTGCTGCTGGAGAGGTGTTGTTTGTCTTTCCAGCTGGTTTTCCCCCCTACTCTTTGGCTCTGGAGCACAAACGCTATCCCAGCTGGGTGAGCAGGGCAGCAGGGGCAGCTGAGTGCTGATCCCTGCTCACCTGGCTGTGACTCTGCCTGCACCACCCCAATTCCTCCCCTCCGTGCCCTGCAGGGTGACACCTCCTGCTCTAGGGCTGCTCTTGCCTCTCTGACATCACAGACAAGAATGTTTTATTTCATTTTAAGATTTTATTTTCAAGAGAGTTATAGTTTCTTTGTCATGAACAACAGCAAATCCACCGTAAATCCTGGGACAGATGGTGGAGAGAAGTGTTTGGAGACTCTGGGAAAGCCAGTGCAGCATTTTGCTGTGTCTCCCTTCATGACCAGTGAGTTACAGCCCCTGGGATCGCGACTTGTGAGCAGAACAGGGTGTGTCTGAACCCAGGTTTCATGTTTGGCTTCTCCCAGCTGTTTGCTTGAGACCCGCAGGGCAAGACAGATGCCAGTTGTTATGGAGAGGCATTCATGGTGCTTGAAGAAGGAACATGGATCAGAAAAGCAGCATTTGGATTGTCATTTATGGTCACTCCTGGGAGCTGCTTCCCTCAGAGCTCTGCAGGTGGGACAGGACAGCGCAGTGAATTTGGGATGGTGCGACCAGAGGAGCCTTTCTGTCACCTGCCCTGCTTTGGGACAGCCCTTTACCTCCTTTACCCAAGGAGGAATGCCCTGCTGGGGTGAGAAGGCAGCAGGATTAACTGGGCAAAGGTGCAGAGCTACTGGCAGCCCCGTGCCCGGCACAGGGACCAAGTGCTGCACATGAGCAACCACGGAGCTGCAACTGGTAAAGAGGATGAAGCAACGCAGATCCTTTCTATTTTGCCTTTCTTCCCACACACCTGCAAGAAGGACACAACGAAGCATTAATAACATCCATACCCCAGGATGGATTTGCCATCGGGGCATATCATCACAGCTCCACAATAAGTACTGGTTCTGTGGCAGTGGGAGCTCCTCGTGCTCTTGCAGGCTCCCATTTCTCATGCCTGGCTCTATTGCAGTGATGAACGAGGAAATTGTGGTGGTAAACAAGTCTTTGATCGAGCAGAAAGAAAAGATATTAAAAAGATTCTTGCTGAAGGGAGGCTAATTCAAATTTGAAATGAACATTCTAGCTATTAAAATAACTTATTTTGGAATTAAATGGATTCTCTGTTCTGTGATACCCTTGAATCAAAAGCAGTTGGCTTTAAGGAAGCACAGCCATAGAGAATGGTGGATGAGGTACAGAGTAAAGCTGTTCAACCCTCGTTATCCAAGGTGACAGATCGGAGTGACCAGAGAATCAGGGAGTTTATTATTCTCATGTCTGATCCTCAGTTTAGAAATCAGCTTTGGAGATGTTCAAACATAAGAAGCAACTGGTTATTGCTATGCTGGAAATGTTAAGGAGAGACCAAGAACTGGTTTCATCCCATTTTATCGCAGTTAAGACGACAGTGAAGAAGAAAATGGTAATCTAAGTAAGAGAAATTATAGAAGCCTTCTCCTGGGAAGGTGAACAGGAGAAAAGAAAATAGAGGAGAAACAGTAATAGGCAGCAAATTGAAAGAGATAAAATTTTGCTGGTTTTAATTATTTTAAATTTCACTGTCTTTTCATGCCCAAAAACATCTTGAATATTTTGTTGCTGAACAGCATTTTTCATTCCATCATTCAGGCTGAAGGAGAACTCTCCTATCTTTACTTTTTAAAGAGGATGAAGGAAAACTCTCCAGCTCCTGCTGGCTGAAAATCAGTGAAAGCTGTAGCATTATTTCACAGGAAGCAGGATCAAAGTTTGTAATAATTTTTGTTGCTTTTATAGTTAACAAATATTATTTAATGCTGCAGTAGTGTGCAGCAAGATCCCTAAATAAGATAGGAAAGGTAATAATGTCCTGCTTCCCCTAAGTAGTGGTAATAACGAGAAACAGGAGAGACAAGAAACTAAAGTAGGATTTTGATGCAGGTAACCATAACGATGAAAATTCGGGACAAAAAACCCCACAACAAAGACAGCCCTTGCTTGCCTGTTCCTGCCAGTGCCTGATACCTCCGAGATGTAATTCAGAAAGAACCAGGATAAAATATGGAGAGGTTGGAATGCAGTGTTGGGGTTGCATGAGCAAGAGTGAGTAATCTGCTGGCTGTCTGCTTCTGCCTCCTCACTCAGAACTCACTGTCTGCTCTTACTTGCACATTGAATATTTTTTTCCCTAGGCTTGCCGGCAGCATTACACATGCAACTCATGTCACTGGGCTGCCTCTGCTTTGCTTTTCCTCCTCCTGCATCATCTCTTGTATTCCAGGGAAGATTGTTTTGAGGTCCAAAACACAGGGCAGAAATCGGCTCCGGTTTCCTCCAGTCAGTGTTAGTGCCCTCCTCTAGCACGAGCACAGATTCGCTGTTCAAGCTTGGATTTTTGCCTCTACAAACTGGTGGAAATACCTGGGGGAGGTAAAGCAGCTCTGTAATAATCAAGGTTGCTCAGAGACCCAGTGGTCGACCAGCCAGCGCTTCCTTCTGGGATCTGTCTCTGCTGCTCCCAGTGTCCCAAGACAGAAACATCGCTTCCCATCTCCTGGTTTTCATTATTCTGTGGGCATCTTTCCAGGTGCAACATGCAGAGAGGATGCTCTGTCAGGTTCGAACTCATTTTCAGAGCCAAATGCCTGCTTTTAATCCCATATCTGCACGATCTTTACATTCCTGTGTGTACGTGCCTGTGCAGTGCATATTTAAAATCCTCTCCAAAGTCCATAGCCAGGAGGACAGGCTGTCAACTAATCGAAGTCTCAGCTTTCACTAAAATTTCTCTGAAGATTGGGTCACCTTCATTTCACATCAGGATTTAACAGTTCTTCCCTAACCTGAATATAGCTCTGCTTAATTACAAGTCAGGGCTGTTTGAAGTAGTTGGGAAATTATTTATGCCTGATAGCTGGGATTTCCTAAGAAGCCCGAGAAAGTTCAGCATTAAAATCTAATCAGACTTTAATGGAAACCAGGTACTTCAACACAATGAATAGTTCAAGCTTACAGAAAATCCTCTGGACTACAAACGAGGCTAACAGCTCCAAAATGTGTGCGGGGAGAGCTCTGCCTCCTGCTGCAGATGCCATTGAAAAGATTGAGGTTGTTTTCCAAAATACACAGTGGAGGAAAACAAGCATATAAACATAATAATGGCAGCCTATGAAAAATATAGCCAGGGAAATTTCTTTTCACTTTATTCCCAGCAAATGGGGAGAGTGTCAGTAGCTTTTCACTCAACCCTCTAAGATTGAATTTTGCAGGGCTTTTTTTCTTTTCCATAATGTTCTGTTCTTTGATCCTAAAGGAATTCTTAATCAAGCAAAAATGACACCTGGATTTACAGCTTCTTCCCTTCCTCTCCAACTTCCTCACTTCCTCTTCTTTATTCTGATACCTTAGCGAAAGAGCTGTATCTGATATCAGGGGGGGTTTGGGTTTTCAACCATTTTCTGAGAGTATTAAGGAGGTACTGGCAAATTTTCTGGCATCCACAGGCAAGGCATGTATAAAATGACCCAAAATGGAAATGCTGATGTTGATGGCAATCATTTTTAATGGGAAAACTGAGGTCAGTGAAATAACTCAGCAGAACGCCTGTAATGTTTTATTACTCTCACAGTCAGGTGTAATCTTAATTTCAAATGTGAAAGAACATATAGCAGTTAATGGAAAGGGTCTAATTCTTGCTCCATTAGTTTTACCTCACTGAGTTAACAGAAATCAGCTGATAATTTACCCTGGGATTCACAGGGAGATAGTCCCGATCTATATTAATGGAAATGAGACGAGAATCAGGCTAAAAGTCTGGGGGGGTTAAGTCAATTGTTTCTATACCTATTATATACATTTTCATTAATTGTGCTTGGAAGCAGAGCTTGTGTGATAAAATCTTCCCAGGGAGCCTTCCTTACCTGTTCATCTTCTCAGGGTTTGAAAAATAGTCCCCTTCTATTTCCAAACAATGTGCAGTAGTTCACTGTCACAGACAAATGTGGGCTGCAATATTTAGACATAAATTATAACATCCTGGAGTCCTAAATGGGGAGGAACAGGCAGAGTGTTTCCAATTCATTTGAGGTATGATCTGAGTGCATCCATGCTGAATCCCTGATGAGTCCATTCCCCTTCCAGCATCCATGTTTTTACTAGAGGTTGGATTAAGCATTCAGATAAATTCTGTTTAAATCTTTGAATGGGTATTTTTAAACCCACTCAGGTGTTTTGGAAGAGAGCGTTGAGGCTTTGGAGGAACATACTCTGAAAGCAAGGAGAACTGGTGGTACCAAATCTCCCCCTGGTGTAAATCTATCAGGCTGCATGTGGTTCTTGGGATTTGTGCAGCTCAAGACCCTGCATTTGGGTTTGGAACATGAAGAACAAGAGCATGGTGTGGTTGCAGGGCTCAGGCTCAGAGCAGCCTGACCCTGTGGCATCTCTGTTGAGCCATAGCAGGGCACAGTCCTGGGAACTTGAGGCAACCACCCCAAAAAAAGTTCTCAGAACCACTGGAGTGGCTGAGGGCTCTAAACTGGGCATGAGGAGCTGGGAGCTGGGATTTGGCTGCTCCTGCCCTGGATCAACTCCCATCTCAGTGCCCTCCTTGTACCTCCACCACTGTCTCCTCTGCTCTGATGAGTCTCCAGCTCACCCTTCTCAGATCTCTCCTTCCTTGGTTGTCTTCTGCTTTTAAATCAACAGCTCCTTTTTATTTGCTTCCTGAGGCTGGGGAGAGTCTTCTTTTCCTTACACACAAAACATTGGGTGCTCCATTCCCTCCCTTCCTGGAGCACACACTCCAAGGCTGCCCTTCTGAATGGAGCACAGGACTGAGAGAAGAACTGAAGAGAACTGAAGAGAACTGAAGAGAAGGAAAAATTGTGGAGGAAAATACTGAAAATGCAGAGTTGCCTCTGGGCAGATCTTGCACGTACACACCTTTGTTACAAGTTTTTTTGCCTCTAAGTCTAACAATGCTGTTGCTGACTATAACTAACTTGGCATCCACTAATTGCTCTCCAAAACAACAAAACATTCTTTTTTTAAGGGCAACACAACTTGTATAGACTCTCTAACTCCTAAACCCAAAACCAGCAGCTCACCAGAAAAACTGGAATAACAAATGTCCATTGCAGAGTCCTCAAACGCCTCCTTCCAATTTCACTCCGAACGTGGCTCTGTAAGTGCTACACTCAGCTGCACTCAGCACACGGTACAAACACACAATATCCCAAAATGATGGTTATTTCCATAGTCCCCCACGAACAGCCTGCAAACACTGACAAATACGTTCAACTTCAGATCTGTGACGAGTCCCTCTGGTTTGTAAAATTAAGCACGCGCATAAACGCTCCCAACATCGGAGCCTTAATTTGTGTTCCTTGGAACTGGCAAGGGGCCCATTTGCTGCGGAGCTCTAATTCCACCAGACAGTCTCTGTGCTCAGGGAAACACATTTTAAAAATGGAGTGTCTGTATTAACAAGCACTTCCATGAGCAATGAAACTAATGAAGCTTTGCTTTCTTATGGCTTTGTCTCTCGGCGTTGGATTCTCTGGTACCCACTAAAGTGAATTCCAGCCCAAGTTTCTCACACAAAGGAGGCGTTCATAACATCCCCTTCCTGGAGTGGAGAAAAGGGACAGGACAAATGAAGGTATTACTTTTTCCCCCCTGTTTTCAATATGAAAGCAGGATGTGTTGCTAATGCAAACTTTAGGTTGCTATTTTTGTGGAGCTTGGAGAAATACCTTAGTTTTGAGATGGTTACACAATCCCTGAAAATTGGTAAGAATTGGTCATGGAGCTCAAAAGCTGCATGAGGGAGGACAGGACAGGAAGAGGAGGTGGACTGAATAGATTTTGGGGGTTTTAGGCAAACAGGATTATACTTTTTAAATTCTTGTCCAATTTCATGGTGTATCAGGATGATAAAGCATATGTGAAGAAAAGAGCGATTTCCATTACAGCATCAGGAGCTGACACTTCTCTCCTAAAACAGGTGTAAGTAAGGCATAGAATTAACAACCCCCAGTCTCTCTAGTACATAAATGTTCTTTGGGACATGAAAACCTAAACTCTGCTGCCTGTTTTGCAAACAACCTGGACTTCCTCAGGCCCCTTCCCTGGTCAGTTTTATGGGAACAACTGCGTATTATGACAAGCCATAATTCCAGGAGGCATTTCTGAGGCAGAATGCACCCATCAGTTGAGATTTCTGTTTCAAAATGTTCGGCTGTGAGTCAGGACTGTTTGAGTTTGAAGAATGCCACTAGGCATATTCAATATTAACACCTCTGGCTCCAGCAGGAAACCTCCCATTGATAAATAGACACTTCATTTGAACTTGGCACTACCTTCAGTCAGCTTTGCATAACTGGGATGATATTACAGATTGGAACAGAGGAGAATACATTAAAGATGGACCAGGTGACATCAATTCAGCAACTTACTAATTTCAACATGAAATATTTCCCCATGAATATGGGAGTGTGTTTACTTCAAGGATAAGGACATGTTATGTTTGAAGAGGCAATGGAAATGTAACCAAAAGCCTCCCAGAAAAATACTTGAGCTTTTTTTCTCCCCTCTCTGTAATATATATTAATGATACATTTCAAAATCTTCCACCGTTTCTCAGCTGCTTCTTTGCTTTTAAAGATGTCCCAGAAAGGTTCTCTCCTTGTATGATTTAATATATATTAACTATTTTACTGGTATAAATCAATTAGGGCTTAACCCAAAGGCCAAAGAAATCTTCCAGGATGTACTTTAAAATTTATATGATTATTTAATATGCATATTTTAATACTAGTGCAAAGGCATCTGAGAGAAACTAATAGGAATTAATAGCTTAGATATAATTTCAAACCCCAGCACTGAGGTGCTCTTAGACTCTTAAAACTAAGCTGTAAATTTATATCAAGCCCAAGGCTTGTGGCTGCAGTGTTCTGCACCAGTGTTCGTTCTGTATCATGAAAGCATCAGCTCAGCAATTCTTCCTTTTTCTTTTGTGAAAAAGGCTCACATCTGGATCAGACCTGTCCCTTTATTATTAAGATATTACCCCTTTGAAAAATGAGATTCCTATCAAGCCATGGCATAAGGAAAAGGGGAAGGGGAGGAAGGCACATGTCAGCAAAGAGATGCAGAGATGAGAGGTTAGAGGAGGTGATGCTATCTATTAGAGGAACAAAGCAGGAGTGATATCCCTGAAAAGGCTGATGGAAAATCAATTCCATAACATGCCATTAGTCTGCTCATATCAGACAACTTAAGCCTGGAATCTTTGCTGTGCACATAATGCAATATTCAACATTTGGAGTGTGCCCTATGCAGAAAGTAAATCAACTGATTTTCTCTCTTTCTCTTTCCCTTTTTTTCCTGCTACCTCCCAAGGAGAGCAGCTGTAGGAATTCGGCACCTTTGAGCCCACACATTACATGCTTTAAACAAGCAAGGAAGCAGCAAAGGGAGGATTTCATGGCAGAAAGATCTGTTGATCTACCAACAGATATTCAAATAAAGCTGGGAGTAGACTTTCTCCTGATCTGGGGGATTGTAAATCTCTGAGCGTTAGTGAAGAAATTTTTCTGGGTGGAAGAAATAAATCCTTCCAGCCCTCCATAAACCATGCAAAGGAGGCTTCCACCACTGCACACTTGCTGTTAAATTTACAGTTTTAACAGGGCTTAGTATAATCTGTGGCTGATGGTGGCTCTAACCACAGAATAAGCCAGGAGCAGGCAGGCTGTGCCATGAGCGCATGGAAATGGGATCCTGCACGTCCTGTGTGCTGGGAGGGCAGGGATGGAGGAGAGGGGCCCAAATCCCCATCACAGAGCCACAGGCGCTGCACAAAGTGACCCCAAAGCCCCCAGAGCAACAGCTGCAGGGAAGTCCAAGTTGGAATCACGCTGCCTGTAACCCACGAGGTCCCAACAGCCCATGGAAAGCCCTGGCTCCTTCCTGATGGACTTCCCAGGGAGCACACTGTTAACACAGCCCAGCACGCCTTGATTCCACCTCTCACTGCCACACCTCCTCTCCCCACGCTTTGCAGTAACTTTCATTTTCCCATCCTTCCCCACATCTTTCTGGGAAGGCAATCCATCCCCTCAGGATAAGCAGTGGCTCTCACAGCCCCAGCACACAGCAGCTGCTTGCAGAAACAGTGACAAAATCTTGACAAGTGCCCACCAAAAGGGATGAAGGGTGATGCATCTCCTCCAGGACAGAGGTTAACCCTCGATGCTTCCCACACACAGATTTTCCTAAAGTTTAATGGATGCAGCAGCTCTGTGTGACCCTTTCAAAGGCTTCTGCATGGAGCTGGATGGAATGCCTGGTTTTTCCTTGTGGTAAGCAAATTCTACGGATTTCCCAGGAGAGCAGCAAATTCTTCTTAAACATATCTTGCTGAGTCTCTGGAAAAAAAAAGAGTGGTTTAAGCTGGTCCTATTTTAGCTGGAATTGTAAGTTCTTCACCAAGCAGTTGCATCAAGAGATGGGGCCTCACCTGCAAGTTTTTTCTGAGGGAAAGGGAAAGGTAATTATGTCTTAATGGATGAAAGGAATAATTTTTTCGTATGTATTATAAGTTCACAGAGCTGTCTGACAGGAGGGGGGATGGAGTGCATGGGCAAGGTCTGCCACAATTCCAAGGGGAGTCCATCAGGGTCTGTTTTTATTAACAGCAACTATATTTCTTATGGAGTTATTTTCCTCTCCAAGGATAATTTGTCAGAATCAGACAGGCTATTCATTTCTCCCTGCTTGTAAATGCCTGGTGTGTGCTCCAGCACCCTCTCCTGAAGTACAGGGGGCTCATAAAAACACCCAGAAGTCTCATTAATTAGTAAAAAAAATTCAACTGGTTTTTTCCCCATACTAATCTTTAGAAATAAAATTTTCTCCCTCTTTATTTGCCATAGAATGCATTTTAATAGCCAGTCATCCACTTTGCACAGCTCCATTCCCTAATTCTGGATTACAGAATTAGAATATTAGGCACTATATGATCTTTACAGGAACTTCCTCATCTTCTGGATCCTCAGTGATGCTCTGAGATCCCAGCACAAGCTTTCATTTTCTGTGTCTGGATGAGTTTTACTTCCCAAGGGGTTTAGGCAACAGATTCTGGGGCTGCCAAATGCTCCCTGCCCTCCTAGCAGGAATTAATTTGCTCTTTAATTAAACAGATAAGTAACATGCACATCTACTGCTGCAGTGTTTTCCCTCTCAGAGTCGTGGCTGTCAGGCTTCTGTCAGCACCTTGTGTTTAAAATAGAGTTTTCTCTGCTGATGGGAGACCACTGAGTTCCTCTTTAAACAGACTCAGACCAACTTAGGTTAGTCCAGACTGTCTGAACAAATCCGCTGGTCCTGACTTAGATGTAATTCATGAGGTGAAATGCTGGGCTTGCATGAATAAGGAACAACATCAGTGAATGGCAGACTTTTAAAAGACTTCATCATTGAACATAAACTGTTTTTACTGGTAACCTGTTAATAAACTGTTAATTTACTGTTAAAGAGTAGGAGAGTCATCATTTACAGAAGGCAAAGGTTAACAAAGTTCCTTTTCCTCAGAATTCACTGCAAACTTCCACTCATTCTCTATAACCCAGCAGACAATACAGAGCAACTTTTTCCAAAGCTCTAATCCTGCAAAAATCCTTTCCCAGATTTCCTAGGAAGGTCCTATCCTAGATTTACATAATCAATTCTTTTCACCAGGAATGAAATCCTTATTTCCATCCAAAGGAAAAATTCCCTTCGCCATCTTTGAGACTAATATTGATCCCAATCCACAAAGGGATGGTAAAATGTCTGTGCACATCTTCATGAGCTCAGCCTAAACCAAGAACTAGATCTGCAGATACTGCTCTTAAGTTTGAAACCCTCATGTAAATCTGTTTTTTTAAGACCAAGGTGATTGTTAATTTGGACTATATATGATTAATCTAAGTTTAAATGGATTGGGTCAAAAAATTCAAATTTTTATCCAAGACTAACTTTTCATTTTCTACTCTCTCAATCCAAACAGCAGCAGACATTGCAGAGTCAGCACTTACCCACTGGAATAGGGAACAAATTTTCCAGAGAACATTTTGAAAGTAAAACATAATTTAAAATCCTTTGTATACAATATCCTTCAGAAATACTGCTGAGCACAGGGGCGTGAGACAGCCTGGAAGCCAGGAGGTTAATCTGGTTTGTAGACACAGTCATGTGCTGGGATGGCAGGAATAAAGCTGATTAGAGAACCTTAATTGGTTCCTATCTTAATTAGGAGGGAGATTTTCCATTGAGTGGAGTGTCCTTTGAATTCTGCCCTAAATTTGTGACACAACCCTGGCTAGAAATGCTACAAAACCAAACTGTCAGAACTGAAGTTTGATTTGAGGGCTCCGATCCCTTTGTTTGCCTATAAAGCTCTGGGTAAACTGTAGCACTGAGGAAATAAATAATGAATTCTGGCAATTAATAATTCATCCTCTTTCTTGATCTCACTATTTCACATCCAGTGACCTACCTGGCCTCCTCTAAGACTACAAAGATTCGCCTCCAGCAAATGTCTTTTAATGGTTGCTTTTACCTCTTGTTTACCAGGATTGTTGACCCCATTCACATCCTATAATGTAATTTTAATGGTGACTTTGCAATCAAGGAGTGTGTCTTGGAGGGAACTGCGGCTGAGGCTCAGAGCAGCTCCCAAGCCTGCAAAGGAGCTCTGCCTGGGTGCTTCCCTCTTCCTTGGCACGAGGGACACGGGAGGATTTAATGCTGGGAACACGCTGAGCATCCAGAGTCTGCTGATTCCAGTGGGAGTCACCCAGAATCAGAAACATTTCCCCGAAGTGTGCCCTAAAAGTGGGTTAAAGAGGGGACATTCTGGTGCTGGGGCATGAGGAAGGGAACGGAGCAGGTCTGGGTGACAACTGCTGAGTCTGGATGTGCCCATGGAGTCTGGATGAGGCATAAACCCCAAATATCATGGAATCATGGAATCTGCCAGGTTGGAAAAGCCCTCTAAGATCCCTGAGCCCAACCCCAGCTCTGTCAACGTCACCACTGACCCCTGTTCCCAAGTGCCACATCCTCACACCTGTCAGTCCCCTCCAGGGATGGGGACTCCACCACTGCCCTGGGCAGCTGTGCCAGGGCTGGACTGTAGATACAAAAATGCTGCTAGCAAGGATTTCCTTGCTATTTTCTAAGCCATGAGAGACTTTTCTCTCTCACAGAAGAGGCAGCAGAGTATGTAAACAACCAAATACCTGCAGCCTTTAAAAGTCTTGTTTATGGTACAGCAGAAAAATATTCTGACAATGGATGTTTAGGATTTTAGCCAATCACCCCAAGGGGTGGCTGATCCTTTGTCCAATTAGACTATGAAGAAAAAAGTCTATAAAAGAGTTTGTAAAATAATTAAATAAATCAATCTTGCTGCACAATTCCTGCCTGCTGGATCTTCTCTCCTCCTCCCTATGGCTGCAGGACACGGTGATGTACCCTAGGGTTGCAGTAATACTGGACAACCCTTTCCATGAAGAAATTTGTCCTAATATCCAACCTAAATCTTTCCTGGCACAGAGGACTGAGTTTATGATGGGGTACTTTGAGGCCAGCTGGGGGTAGATGATGCCTGATGTCACCATCTCTTAAAAAATTAAGTCTCCAAGTGTCAACCTACACACCAGGGTTTGTGTCATTCACAAATTGACAAGAGTAGGAATAAAAGTCTCAACTGTAAGTTTAATTATTCCTGTTGTATCGATAGTTACTGCTATATACACCTAGGACAGGTAATGTTATCTGCATGGGAATTTCAGGAAGAAAGTTGATAAATAATGAAGATTTGAACAGGAAAACCTTATGTCTGTGTTCTTTTAAAAAAAGAGTTTACAGAACTATCTCCGAAGTCAGAGCACAGCAGCAATAGACTGTTCTGAAATTAAGTGATAGTCACTAAGAAATCTGGAATAAACCCTACCCAGAAAAATTGATTCAGTCTTTGAAAGGAAATTACAGTTATGAATTTATTTTTGTTGACAAAAACTATTCTGCTTGGCAAGTTGCTGAGTTTCTTATAAAAACACAGTTCAGGGAAAAATTAGGAGAAGACAAATCCTGTACACAGCAGAAAGCTGAAGCAAGCTTTCTTTGGGAAGGACGAGTTTATTCACGTGTGTGTGTGTGTATGCATTGCTCATGTGACCCCTATGCAGCCACGTGTATCCAGTTCTGATTATTTGTACACAAATATCCTGGATTTCTGCAGAGCTGGAAACAATCCCCTGCAAATGTGAAAACCTAGAGATCTGAGCAACTTTTAGTGCTACTGATTGTATTTTTTTGGTCGGAGAAAATGAGAAATCAGGAGAAGGAGCAACTTTTAGGGTTTTCTGGCTCAGTCTGCTCAAACCTGATAAAAAAAGCTGGTTTTCGTCTCAGGAGAAAAGCTTCAGGAGATCCTGCAATTCTCAGGGCCCACAGGCTGAGCTTGGAGATCTGCTTTGGTCCTTCAGCACTGGGATCTGGCACACTGTGACAAGCAGTGGGAACGCTGCGTGCACCATCTCAGCAATTTAATTACCATCAAATTAGCCATTTAATCAGGATATCAGCTTGAAACAGAAAAAGAAAATAAATTCTGTTTTTTCCCCTTCCTCCCCACACCTCAAGAATCCACTGATGAATGCATGAGGTGTTGAGGTGATAATAGTTGTTAGCTCATGCTGTGCCAAAGCTTCATTAAGCCTGTGCTGAACTCTGTTGGTAAATCCCTCCCTGCCATCCATCAGCAGATAGCTTGAATCTGCTCTGGATATTGATCAGCCTGTTATGCTGAGAGCTGAGCTCCTCAAAATCCCATCTATCCCTTCTCACCATGCCCCAGCGAAGGAGAGAGGTGCTCTTCTACCTTCCCAGAGACCAGTCAGCTGCTGAATCTCAACAAGTTACTGAGTAACACTGGACATGCGAGGGAAAGATGTTTCCTAAAGTCATATGGGAAGTTTGGGACAGAGCAGGGAACGAAACAAAATCTTCCTGGTGGCAGCCCTGCATCCCAAGCAAGGACCTGTTCTCCAGCCCCCCTCACAAGGACAGAGTTTTAGCAGGAACACAAAGCAGTCCTTTTCTTTTGTTGTTCAGTCTCAGGGTCATAAATCACTGAAGCATGTGGGAATGAAGCAGTAACCCAAATAAAGTCCAGCACTGTATTTTGATAACTTTATGGCCAGAGCAGCTAAACTTGCTTGGAATTCCCCTTGACTCGCTCCAGGTCCTCTCCTCGCCTCCCCATTCCCAAGGGAAAAGCTTCTTCCCTTTCCCACTAATCCTCTCTGACGTGCAGTTGGCCAAGTGATCTGTGCAGCCTCTCAGGGATCCTGGATCAGCCTCTCCACACTCGGAGGAGAGCAGATGGAGCAGGGGGGTCGTGTGTATCCCTACAAAACACTGCCCTGGCATGGGATTAAACCCAGCTCTCACAGGTGGGAATGGATAAACAAGGGGCAAAGCACAGCAGCTGGATCTGCCTCTGCTTTCTGCACCAAAAAATGAAGGGAATACTCGTTTTCTGCTTGGCTTTGTTATTTAAATTGCTTTATCAGGTGAACTAAAGCACAAAGGAGAGGAAAAAAAAAATAGAACAGGGACAATATTATTTATTTTTCCTCATTCTTTCTCACCAAAGTGGAGAATTCAGCTGCATGCCATGCTTCAGACGGATGACTTTCACAGTCCTGCTCCAGGAAGAATAAAACACTCTTCTTTCCTCTCCACACTCTGTGTCTCTACTTAAGCAATAATTCAGTCGTTGCTTATGCAGAATAAAGAGAAACAAATTTTCCAATTTTCTCCCTCTCGCTAAAAAATGAAACCCAATCTCATCTCTAAGAAGATTGTTCCAATCCCCATCATCTGTGTGTGCCAGCAGGCCCTGCTCTGGCCCTGTAGAGCAGGGCAGCAATAAAAGCCAGGTGGTTTTTTGTGCTGGGGAAGCTAATTGCACTTAGAGAGATGATGAGGGAGTGGTTTGAGGAGGGAGTGGGCACTTCTACCTGGCCACTGCTTTATATTTGGGTGAAAGAACACTTTTGTGTGATCTTTTTGTTGCTTTTGAATTTTTTTAATTTAATTTTTTAATAGCATTTCAGCGAGATGCTGCTCCAACTCCATCTTCTCTAACAGCAGCATTCACAACTTTGCTTTCTCATTGACAGTGCTCATGGCCCACCTTCCTCATCCTGCTCAAACACTCCCTGTCCTCCCTCTCCTAGAGGGATGTTCACTATGTGTGCCTAAATGGACAATGCAGGCAGCAGGAGCTGCCCAAATGTCCCAGGATTAGGCAGAACTGAGAAATGAAAGGTGAAAATGAGATTATAAACTGAACCAAAGGCTGAAGATGTCTGTTTTTAAGGTAAGTGACGGCACTGCTGAGTCCTGGGGGAGACCAGTGTGGTTTGTGGTGTGTCAGTGACTGAGGCAGCACCAGGGACTGAGTTACAGACCCTGATTTACCTGTTCTGCCTTTGAAGAAGTGGTCAGAGATGCACCTGCACAAACTCTGGCAAAATGCAGAGGCCCTTGTGAAGCCTGAGCCTGGCTGCAGCTGTCTGCTCTTGGAATCTGTTGTAGTTTTGACCTTGCCTCAACAGCTGCCTGCACTGTGTGCTCTGCTGGTCCCAGGGACACCCTGCACCCAGATTCCATCTCTGCTGAAGGAATTGGGGTGAATGCAGGCTGGCGCTGGTGCTGCTGATGGAGCTGCTCAGGTGGGACTTGTGCTGCAGCTGTGGGCTGCCCCAGGCTGGCTGATGGGAGCCCACACCGTGTCTGACTTCTTCCCTCTCCCACTGGAAGCTGGATGATGTTCTGTAGCCTTATTTCTTTTTTTTTTTCCTCTACCAATTAGCTTTTCTGTTTCATTTTGTGTCCCCTTCACACCCCCTTTGACCACGGTGAAAGGTACTGAGCACTGAGGGCTTCCAGAAGCACAGGTGGGTGAATTCTGCTGAGCTGAGGAGAATTTTAATTAGCATTTCTTCTTGATATTTCTGCTACTCTCTATGTAAATCTCTCTGTAGAATCACACTGAACGCTTTCATTGGAGACAATGAACTCTGATCTTGTGATGGAAAGAGAGACAAAGCAAAGCAAAAATCAGTTGTTTGGTATCAGATTTTTTCCCAACTCTCTGGTAAGAGAAAGATGAGCCCTCCTTTGCTGTGTCACAGTGAGGTGGGGAGGAGTGGTCATGAAAAGCAGGAGGCTTTCCTGTGCAGGGGCTGTCCCTTGTGAGAGGTCCCACTGGGGAGGAGAGCTAATCATGCTCAAGATTAAGTTGCATTATCTGTTCCTAAAAAAAAAATAAATTAACATCTACTTCTGTGGCACTCAGTAAATTCTGTTGTTTTACCTGCTTTTATGTATTGTGTAGGCTTAAGAAAAGAGCTGCTGAGGATGCAATGCTGCCACTGGAGCCTCTCCAGTGCAGGAAGGGTGTGAGTGCTCCACCTCAGAGATGAGATTCAGTCCTTGGAGGATGTGAGTGAGGCAGCTCCTCATGCAGAGCTGCACTTATCCCTCTCTCTCCTTCCTCCTCCTCTCCACCTCCTGTTAAATCCTGGCCTCCCTGTGGCTGCAGGAGCAGATTCCAGAGCCACCAGTGCTGGCTGTGTGTTCGCAGAGGCGCTGGGATGCCTTGAGATGAGCTCAGGGTTCTGTGTGGTGGCTCCATTTGTCCCCAGCTACAAATCCTGCACTTCTCCATTCTAATACTCTGGGCCTTTAACCTGCTCTCTTCTAAAATCTGACTTCCAGCCTCAACTCACATTGTATCTTATTGCTAATGTGGTTATGGCTGTTTCTTCCTTTTATTTAATCTATTTCTGGCCCCTGCAGTGGAATTGCAGCATTGTTTGCAATGAGGAAATAATGCTTGGATCAAATCATAATCTCCTGTACAAATTTCCAGTGCAGGGGTGTGCATCCCAGCTCAGCTCCCCTGTGAAGTACCAGAGGTTAAACATCAACATCTGCTTTAATTGACAAGATTAATCCTCTAATCCAATCTCATGTTGTGTTTTATCAAAAAAAAAATATAATCCAGCTTTCCATGCTATGCAAAAATCCTCCACTTGCAGAAAGTAGATTGTATTTATGTATATTTTCCTAAGTACAGTGAGTATTTTGTAGGAAACATTAGCAGCTCCATCAGATAATTTTTCCATGATAACCCAGGCATTTATGATAACACGGGCGTTTCGCAGGAGTAGAAATGTAAGTACATCGATGGATAAAATCAAAACATTATCACCCATTTAGGAAATTATCTGGAAAGCCTTTGTTGTGGGGATGGGACAACCAGGGTATTACAAATGTCACACCACGGGGTCCTTCAGGATGGGGGTCTTTGTTCTGGGACAAGGCAAATAACAAAGGGATTGGGTTGGAAATTCAAGGCTAATTGGCCTCATCTGCCTGGGATCTACTTCAGTGCAGATCTGGTACTTATTTCAAAGGAATTTTTTAGGAATTGCTCCTTTCAGGAAGAAGAATTTTAGGCTTACTTTTCTTTATACAAAAATAGGAAACATTCCCTAGGAGTCAAGGATGGCTATGGGTCAATATTACCTGGCCATACAACGGAGACACAGCTTCTCCATGTGGAAAAATCTTCAATATCAGGCTTAAAGAAAATGGATAAGACGTGGATATTCTCCACATGGTGGTCACCTGGATGGCAGCTGCCATCCCCAGCCTTACTCTTGTCCCTTCCTTTACATGGTACATTAAATACTTGCTGCAGTATATTTGGCATTTTTTACAGATTTCCCCATAGATCTCAAACTTCAGCATTTCCATTGGCTGGATGTTGACTGTAAACACATTAATCATCCTGCACCCGCCCCAGATCCAGTTGCAGGATATTCACTATTCTGTGGAGTTAATGCTTCTTCTGAGGCAGAAGTGAAAACATGTAAGAACATTTAACTTTGATTAATTAAACTGTATTAATTTAACAGATGGTGTGCTGTGACACCCACCAGGCTGAGGTTTAGATTTGTGATACTTTAAAGAGGGATCACTGCCTCTGTTTTGATATAAATTTTGAATCTCTGCACAGCCAACAGATGTTCAACTCTTTTTTTTTTTTTCCCCCCCATTTTGTTTTGCCTTCAACTCATGGTTGGCAAGTCCTGGGACTTCCAGGGGGGTGATGCTGCTGCCTGATAAATCTGAGTCCTTGGTAAGGAACCCTCTCTCATTGTGTGCAGACAAATCCTCATTTTTAAGTATCAATGCAGAAGAATTTAGTGGTGAATCCCCTTTCTCCTAGCGGAATGTTAATTAGTGCAGTGAACCCCCACTGTATGTTGGCTATTTTAAGAGGAACCATCTGAGAGTTCAAATATTTCTTATGAAAAAATGAATTTAGAATGAAGCAAGATTTTAACTTTACTGTCTTTCTAGAGGGACTGTCACAACAAACGTTTTTGTCTTGCTTTGACCCACACCTATGCTCATGCTGAAACCCTGTGGTAGAAGTCATATCTTACACCTATATATTTATGATTTTCTCATCCAGAAACAGCCAGTGCTGGACTTCTCCAAGATACATTGATGGACTGATATCCCATATTTCTAATGACCTGCGCAGCACAACCAAAAATAAGCAGATTTTATTTATTTAAGTCTCTCTCCCCTGCTTTTCCCACTGCTGCAGCATCATGTAGTAACTGCCTACAGTTACAGCTCTTGGGCTCTGCCTGTGCAGCCTGAAACTTCCCCAAGCACTCCCGATCTCCAGGAAGCAGAGTTTGCTCTTTATTATCATTTCTGGTTGCAATGACTCCCATGGAGTAGGTATCTCTGGCGAGATTTCTTTTTCTCCCACTTCCTGTTTTGTCTGAAGTTTCTAGAGGATTTTTAGTATTTTTGTTTAGGTACAGGATTAGGACTAAGGTGGGAGCAAGAGTATTGGGTTCCCTTGTGGGACATGCACATTCTTCCACCATAGGTTTTCTGCTTGTCAAGACAAGATCTCTCCCAACCTGGCAGTCTGTGGATGCCCCATGCCTGGAAACCCTCAAGGCCAGGCTGGAAGGGGCTCTGAGCAACCTGAGCTGGTAGAACCTGTCCCTGCCCATGGCAGAGGGGTTGGAGAGATGTTTTTTAAAGGTCCCTTCGAACCCAAACCACCCTGTGATCTATAATTGTTATTATCCTGAGCATTCTTGGCAATCCAAGGCTTATAAGATGGGCAGGTTTCTTAGCCCTTCTTGCCTTTGAATAACACATTTGTTCACCAAATGTGTGAACGTGATAGAAAAACAAAGCAATGCTATAATGGCCTCACCAGAGAGAAGGGAGGGATGAAGCAACACGTGTGCCTAAACGCATGGATGTGCAGGAAAGAATGGTGATGTACAAAGCAAAAATGCACCATCCTTTGGTGGTGCCTGTAACCCTTGTCTGGGCTTTCACTGCTTGTCTGTGGCACCTTCCTGCAGCCCCTGGTGTCACCTGCATGTCCCTGTCTTGTCCCTCTGCCTCTCACCCTGCTCCTCCCCTCTGCCCAGGACTTGTGGTGACAGCCTGGGAACACCCTCTGCTCGTGGAGAAACATCTGCCACCCCCTCTCCTCAGCCCGTTCCCGGTGTCAGCCTCCAGGCTGCTTCCCCTGCTTTTCAGCCTCTTAAAACTCCGTGGCACTGCTCAATGCCTCTCATGATATATGAGTTAAAGCAGTGCTGGCTTCTTTCAGGATTTATGAGATTTAGCTTGCTTTGAGCTCTTCACAGAATTTACAAATGACATCTAAACACAAACCCCCTGATTTGTGAGCTGGGCTGTGCAACACGTGCTCTTTTTTTATATTTAGGAGAACCCTTCAGGGCTCCCTTCTGTAAGATGCTCTTCCAGGGTTCCAGAGATGCTGTTGCAGGCAGGAAATCTGCTGGAATTTCGACCAACCCTGGCCCCCAGAGTTGCTTAGTAACTACCAGTGGTTTCCCAGGCACAGCTTCCATGTACCAACCTCAAAGTCCAGAAAAGCCAAGCTCGAAAGCAGCTCCGAGCTTGCACATCCCCTCTGCTCCTGACACGCCATGAGGCAGGAAATCCCACTGCTGAATTGCAAACAACAATTAGGAATGTATATATCCAACAGAGAGGGTGTTGGTTTAGCTCATGCTGCTTTGGAAGGCATTTTGTGGAATTAAAACATTGCCCTTATAAATTTGGTTTACAGTGGAACAATGGGCATTGAATACATTAATGTAGGTTAAATTCCTAGAAGAGGGTAGGAAGAAAACCCTAATTATTCACATTAGAATTTGGTGATTTATTAAATGAATTATAAATTAAATTTCAACCTGTCCAGACTTTCTATACTTAAACCCCATGAAAGAAGAAGGGGAAAACCCAGTGGCATCACTGGTGGGAACGAGGGAAAAGCTGCAGTGGAGGGAAAGCAGAAGAGAAACTGGACAAGGCTTAGCTTGTGTCAGGACTGGAATTAGCACCTGAGGCTGTAAGAGCTGATATCTCTGCAGGATTACTTTAAATCAGGATTCATTTTCTGAACTGATTAAGAAATGGCTGCTTAATGAAAATTCAGTTACGTACTTAAAGGACTTGAAATTTTAGACAGGTGAGGCAACCTCACTGCTGAAGGCAGTCAGTCAGCAGACCATAAAAGAAATAACTTCTTTTGAAGTGCATTTTTCTCTAAATAAAGACAGAAAACAGGAGCTAATCATTCAGACAACTCTATTGGAAAAGCTTGGGAATTGTGTCACTTCCTAACTAAACCCCTCGCACGCAGACAGTTAAATCCCTCTGTGTCAGTGCCAAAATGTGACAGCACCACGCTGCTGTTCCTGCCTTCAACTGCAGCCCTTGCAGGATGCCAGGCTGCCAGGGATGCTGGGGAGGCACTGCAAGGAGAAGAAATGCAGCTGGAAAGACAAAATGCAACTCTTTACCTGCACTATCTTGCATTATATACTTGTGAGGTTAAAAGTATGTTTGAACCGCATCAGCGTATTTCTATTTTTACAAGGAGACTTCTAAGGAATTTTTTTACTTTTGTTTTTGGTAGGAGTCCAATCTCGAATTCAAGGGGTGTCCTTTGTGCCAAAAGTGACCATTCACCACCAAGGGATGCAGGGCACAACTCAGCAGCCTCAGGCAGGAATGTGGACTGTTGGTGCATTCAGTTACGGTTTGTTGTGGTTTTGGTTTTGTTTCTGTGGGTTCTGATCACCAAAAGCACATTGAATGCTCCAGTCCCTGCTGTGGCAGCAGAGTTTTAACCTGGGGAGATTCCATCCCTGGATGTGACAGCACAGCCTGAGCAGCTCTCTCGGCACAGCCATTATTTTGTTCCTGATACTCACACAGCATGGCTGTGTAAGCCCAGAAAACTTCCAAACCACAGATATAAACCCCTCAATTGCCTGGAGCCCCGGCCAAGGCCCAATTTGGGTAATTGCATTCTGTCTATTTACAATTCACATGTCAGGTTTCAGTTTGCTGTCGATTGGACTCTTCCTCCCTGCCTTCACTCAACCATCTGCATGCTTCCAGGCAGTAGCTGCAGTTTATCTTCCAGGTAGTTGTGTTCCAGGTCCTGGTGCGGGGGCTGGTTGAGAGATATCCAGGCTGTTCCATGCCATGGGCAGTTCAAGTGGTTCCTTGACTGCCTCACCAGCAGCTGCTCCTCTTCCTCAGCCAAGGAAGTCACCTCTGCCTCCACATGGTGACCAGGGCTCTGCCAGTTCCACCCCAGGAAACGGCTGAGATTTATTTATTTATTTTTGTTCTTGGCATCAAATCCCTTGAAAAACACAGCCTGGAAGGAACCTTGTGCATTGAGCTAAACTCTGTCTCCTGCCACCTTGGCAGCCACATCTTATGAAACGCTGCTGTCCCATCCCACATAGTATTGATCCCAACGCTGCCATGGAAAGCTGTTCACTGTTTTAGTGGTGACACTGGCCCTGGAGGGCTGAGCTGGTGCTCACATGCTGGGCCTTCTCCACCTGCAGCTCAATATTCCAAGAGAATTTGCTTAACAGGAATGTGATCTTTGCTGCCAGAGCGATGCAGAGCTGAAAGGTCCCAGACAGCCCTGCGGAAAGGTCCCTGAATGCGGCCAAGGAGGGGAGAAGAAAAGATATATTCTTCCCTTTCATCCTGAACTTTCCAAGAGGCAGTCAAGCCGAAGTCAAAGCTTTCCACCAGCTCCAGATAATTCATGGCACGAAGGAGGAAAGCGAGATATAACATCTATTTCTTGCTGAATATATTGCTGATGAGCAGCGGCTGAAAAGCTCCAATGCACAATTACAGGGACAGAGTCCTGGAGCCAACTGTAATTAAAGTTCTTTTGACATTACAGTAAATCCTTAGTGGTGGAATCTTATTATTCCAGCCTCCTTTTCCTGGCATGCCTGCAATGCCCACTGGGAATGGGAGAAACCCTCCCTGGAAACTCTCCTGTCTACTCTTCTTTTCTGTAATTAGCCTGAGCCAACAATGCTCACAAAAATCTGTTTGAGCCACTCGATGGATGCTCAGCTCTGCCTGGAGTCCTTTATACACAGGAGATAATCACCCAGAACGTAAATACAGCTACACCTCACCCTGCTGAGCCCTTGGCTCCATTTGGGCACCTCAAAGCTGTGCCCATGGCTGTGTCCATCGGGATAAATGTGGTCATCCTGATGCCTCAGGTTTTAACTTTTATACTTTCAAATCCTGCACTGCCTGGTGTGTAACTCTGGAGTTTCTTGTAGCCTGTTCACTTCTGCTCTCTCGTGGTGGGCAGACATAACAAAGCCTCTCCGGGCCTGCTCTCCAGGGACACTCAGACCGTCCTAGGCCCAAAAAGTATAAACCAAAGAGCCTCTGAGAAGGGGGGAAAGCTGAAGGGAATTACATCATTAACTGAAGCTTTAATTAGAGAATTAACCCTGATACGCAAATGAACCAAACTTATAAAAGGGTGAAGAACTCGTGACCTGGGGTCCACCTTGGGGTCCCTCTTGGCAGTGGCCTCTGGCTGCCCAGGGGTACCTTCGAAGGCCTTTCAAATAAACACCTGCCTTTATTCCCTTACTCCTGTCTAGCCTCTGTTTCTAGGAGGCCCCTGAGGCATCAACCCTCCCTGTGTGTCCATGAGTTGCCCTCAACAGAGGGCTTCTCCTTGAGCTGCAGAGAGAACCAGTCATGTGTTCTTTGATCAAAGCCAGAAATTTACAGTACTATTAAGAAGGGTGTAATTCCTCCTCTCTAAGTTTCACTTATGCTTAAAATCTGCTGGAAATCTGTGTTTGTGGACATTGCCCAGCCCCACCAGTGCTGTAGCACTTAAAGCTCCTGGTGTGCGCAATATCCTGGGGATTCAGCTGCTTTTGGGGATTTTTTTAGGTGTAAACCAAGGAGAGAAACCCATGAACCTCATTCACTCAGCTAAGAAATGTAGAAACGCAGTCCAGAAAGAGGATCCCACATATAAATAATCACAGGTATGACATTTTCAGTGCTCTCTTCCCTATGATACCTATTTACCTTGCGATAAATCTTGGTTCTTAAATATTAATGCTGTAAACACTGAAGATCTGCAATATCTCCAAAAGCAAGATGCCCAGTGACATTCAGACATCACTCTCCCTTCCAGACACGTCTTTGAC
This sequence comes from Corvus cornix cornix, assembly GCF_000738735.6. Lineage (NCBI taxonomy): Eukaryota > Metazoa > Chordata > Aves > Passeriformes > Corvidae > Corvus > Corvus cornix. The sequence goes on along the minus strand of NC_046342.1, from coordinate 17,893,988 downwards.
GTATTTGTTTCTCACTATTAAAGCATTTACAAAAATAAGCAAGTAAATATATGTGAAAAAACCCCATGTATTAAGATTAAAAACCATTTAAAAAAACAGAGAATTCAAAAGCAGGAAGGGAGGAAATAATAGAAAGCAGCTCAAAGTTGCTGGTAATACATTTAGAAACCTTTTTACTTTTGAAGGAAGTTCTCAACTTGTGCCATCATCAGCAGAGTTCAAAATAAGCATCACACCTGGGGCCATGTGGTAAACAAGGGCAAACAGTGTGGGGAATTAGGGTTAATTATCTCTGTTCGAGTAATTGAGATGGCATTTATTTGTATTGCTTTAATTCTTGGATCACCCTGATCCATACAATGTTCTTTGGGATATGTACAATATACACCATCTTTTCTATGGGATATAGACAATGCTTCTATGGAATTAGGAATTTATCTGAAGGTTTCCTGTAATGTCTGGAAGTGCTGTCCCTGATGGGGCAGTTTGTTCTCTAGATTGTTCTAGACCTGGACAAAAAAAAGATCTCAACCTTCTCTTTTGGTTTACTTTTTTGGTTTGGTTTTTCTTCTGGAAGAACATAAAATTGTGCAATCTGTGAAATTATCCCTGAACTTTTGTTTTGTTCAGTTGAGGTCCATTAAAAACAAAAAAAAAGAGATTCAATTAATGGCTGCAGAATAATTCATTTAAATGCAGACAAGCCAAGAATCTCCTGATGAAGGAAAATAAAAGTCAGATTACTGAAGGAACAGGCCGTGCAGGAAGATACAAGTGTGTTAATGCTGTTGCCAACCATCCAACAGCTCATTTTGTGCCTTTTGCTGGGAACAAAACCCTCCAAAGGCGAATCAAAAGGCTGGTGTAGGAGACAATCATCTCATAATTCCCTCCACAGGCCCAGCTAATGGCTGGTGATGACTGCATGCATTCCCACAGTGCTGAGGGTGTTCCTGTGGGATCCAACACCCCAAACCCCAGCCCCTCTTCCTGGGAACTCAGTGCAGCTCCAAACCCCAAACTCTGATTTGCTGAGCTGGCAAGAGGGATGTCATTTACCAAAAAATCCCTCAGAACCAGCCCCGTGGCTGATGGGCGCTGCTGGGAGTCAGCTCAGGAACAAACAGATGAAGGTATTTGGTGTCACTGACGCGTTGGATGGGATTCTGTGAGGCCTAAATGCTGTTACCACTTTGTCATGACGGTATTTCTCTGGAGAAATATAAATAAAGAGGACAATCTGTGATATTTAGCCTGCCAGAGAAAGAGGAATGACTTTGTTAATAAGTAATGTTGGTTATTTCTGAATGTTGTAAGATTATTAAAAATTAAAGCGTCAACAAGATGCTAAACCCATATGTTTTCAATATGCTGTGTCTGAAAACTTTTCAGGGACTGGATGCTTCTAAGTAGATTAAAATCCAGTCATTCTGAGCTCCTCCATGAAGCGAAGACCCTTGAAATGGAAAAAGGCCACCAGCAGGGATGGGTTTCCCAGATAGATTTGGAAGGGAGCAAAAATGGTTCAAATATCTAAATTTCACCAGATTTTTCTGGCCAGCCATAACCTAATGAGCACAAACAGCTGCACTGATAGGCAAGAACAAATGCACTCTGAAAAACTTCACTTCAATGGGCTCATTTTGGTGGCTAAATGATGAATCTGATAAGAAAAGCATGTGCTCATCCCTTGCTTAAAACTTTGCATTTTTAAAATTAAAGTGTGGCATCATCTTCACACAGGAGCTCTTGTCCTCCCCTCTCCTTTTTTAAGAAGCTGTTCTTTAAGTTACTCTCTCTTTCACCATCAGAGTGGAGGCAATGAAATATGTCACAGCCCAACAGGTCCTAACAGAAGCTCTTTTGCCCCACAAAACACGTTAATTACTGAGGAAACTTTCTTTTTATAAAAAAAAATTTAAAAACCCCTTTATTTTATGAAGAGGAGGAGCAGAGGCTCAGAAACCCCTTGATGTTGTCAGAGCTCAATCCCACTGAATGGACCCTACAGACTTCTCTAATTATTCACAAAACATTGGCAGCAGATGTCCACAAAATAAATTATCTGCTGTCTGACAAGAACTACTTCTGGCAGGCAGTACAGCAGGTAAATAAAACGAGAGGTTGGGAACATGAATAAAACATGAACAGAACAGCTTCGGGCATTTTGTTCCTCGTGAATTCAGGAGCACCAGTTGAATCCACGGAGGTGCAGAAGGCAGGGGAGGGCCACCACATGAGAAGGGGTTGGAGGAAAGGCTCTTAACGAGCATTTCCTTTTGTTAGCGGCAGCATCGCTGTGCCAAGTCACAAAAAGCACTTCAGGGCAGCACTTTGCAGCATCTACCAGGGGAGACAGAGAATCTGGGCTTGCAGCAGTAGCCTGAGCCCTGGAAGTGCCCTGGGCCACCACCTAGGATTCATATATTTAGCAAAAGTTGCTAAATTTTGCTATTCTGCCGTTGGCAAGGACATCCTTATCTAATTTAGCCTTAGTTTGATAATCCAATGAGAAATATTTAATGTCTTGCCCTTCCTACTAGGAGTGTGCACAATGCTTTCCTAGTGAAGGCAGGAGGTTCTACACCATTGAAATCAGGAAAAAATACCTCTACAACAAGGCTGAACATTGCAATGAGTAAATATGCAAATAGATTTGCTCTTCAAGAGGCAAAATTTAGGTGTTAATCCAGTCAGCCTCGTGTTGGCTCATCTCGTTCTGAGATCACCTTTTGTGTGTGGTATCATTTCAGGCAGGTTCACATAGATTCAAACCAGAGAAAATAACAATTATTTGAGAGGAAGGGGCTTCCCAAAGACTTTATATTGACTTAAAGTTTGCTACTCTGTATTCTTTCATTAACTAATAAAAAATTTATAGGGCTTTAGGAGCAGGCATTGTCCTTCATCCATATCAAAATTTCCCTGTGCTGCACAAAATGTGCTGGTTTGTTGTTTTGAAGAGAAAGACCCCATAAAGTGAGGATTTCTAAATATAAAGAAATATGAATGAATCATTTTGCCTTATGGAAAAGGTTGCCACATAAGAGAGAGAGAGAAAGATGAGAGGACAGAGTAATTTGAAAATTGTGATTAAAAGAAATGTATGGGCAGGTAGGTAACTCCATAAATAATGGACCAGATTTATTCACAGTGGGTTCATTAAAAGCAGTGATAAATTAGTGCCAAGCAGAACTCTGCTTCTTTGCAGTGCTTGTGACCTATTCAGTGGAACCATTGTAGTTACTAATTCATACAGGATTATACATAATTGGGATGCCCAATTATTACAGCTGAGTTTCAAAGTGACAGTGTTCCCTTTCCTTCAGGGATCTGTAATTTATTCCATTACCTTGAACCTGCGTTCCACAATCTGCCAAAATAAAATTTGCAAACGTTCTGCTAAATCCTGCTATCTTTGGTTCATACTCTATGTGTGAGGGAAACATGTTGAGAGGATTAAAAATATGGGAAAGAATTACCATTTTAATACATTTGACTTGCCCACCAAGAGACAATAGAAGGTTTTCAGCCTCAGTAAATCCACTTTAATACATGTAAAGGGTTCATAAAAAATTATTCTATCCCATTGTCTTCATGAAAGCTATAGCTGATCTGTGCTAGAAAGGCCAGGATTAGCTTACCACAGGGATCTGAAGGTTTTATTTTGTTTTGCAGGGACAGCTCCCCTTACCATGTTTTATTCCATTCAAATACTTCCTTACCGCATTAATTCAGGTGAAATCTTTTATATAAACTGCCAGCAGAAGTATCAACACTTTCAAGAGTGTGGCTGACGCCACGTTTCTCTGCACTTTGAAATTTCCAACGTAGAATTTGGCTAATGGCTCTGCTTTCCACGTGTCAACTCGAAAAGCTGCTGAGATATTAAGATAATAAGTGTTTGAAGAAAAAGATCTGTTCATACAGAATCAATAGAGCGTTGCCAGGAGAAACCTGAAGCTCTAAAAAGGAGGTTTCCTAGAAAAAAGTGTTTTCCAGGGAAGAATGGTTTGTACATGTTTGATTCTTTCTGATTGTTGCTGTCTCATCGCTTTTGTTCATGTGGCACTCAACCCTGCCTGCTTCAAAGCAGGAATCCCCCTCAGGAACATCTTCCAGCAGCAGAAAGTGGAAAAATGACTTGCTAGGATCTCCAGTCTGCATTACAGAGATTGGATGAGAGGGAGATGTGTGAGCAGCATCTCAGCAATGCAAATCATGGGAGAAGAGCTGGGGAGGGGTTGGGCTTTGGGGGACTTTTGGGTGTGCTGGAGCATTTTGGGGAGAGGTGTGAGAGCTCTGGGGTTTTACAGCTTGATTAAAGGGCAGGGATGATGATGATGATGGCGGATGATGATGATTACGATGACGATGGTGGTGATGATGACGATGATGATTTGGTCAGCTTGCTGGAACTCAGAGGAGAAAGTGCTTTTTCTTATAGCTTTAGTGCCTGGGAAATGCCCTTGGGCACGTGGTGTGGTTCTTGGGGTGCCCTCTGCTGAGCCTGGACTTTGATGACCTCAAGGGTCACCTCCCATCCAGGACATTCTGTGATTTCTGTGATTTACTTGCCGTGGAACAATGCAGACGTTATTTTGTGGGTGTTCAGATGGTGTGAACTATAGAATGTGCACGAAAGTACATTTATAGCTTTTTCCGGGGTTTGAGGAGGATATCAATATCTGTAAGATGTGACAGCATTACCTTCTGTTGCTACAGAACAGTTCATCACCAGCCTCCAAAAAAGGGGGATAAATTGGATTCTTTCCTAGGCACTCCTGCAGAGTTTTTCCCATGGGGTCAGCAAGCCTTTAAGCACACACGTGATTCAGTAAGTGGTGCTGTCCTAACCCTGTGTGCCTCCCCATAAAGCCAAAACACCTGGACTGTAAGCCCAGCCCAAAGTCCAGCCCAAAGACAGGGTCTGAGCTGCTGCACATTCCGTGGAACTGAGGGGTTGTTGCTGCCTCGCTGCTTCCTCTGAATTCAGTTTGCAAGGCAATGAATTGGAACAAAGCCAGAGACATCCCTGAATGTCAGAAATGGGATCTTTGAAGTGATTCTGGATGCACAGCCACCTAGGGAAGTCCAGTCCCTCTTCAAAGTCACGATGCAAGTATTGTAATGCAGATTACATCGATTTGCTACCAGTGGCTGACAGCTCACAGGAGTCTTTTCAAGATTCTCCACAGCACCCATGGAATAAAGAGCTCTCTGCATGAAAAGGAAGGTGTATTTTCATGCAGATGACAGCTCATAAAAATAGTATCAATGTTATCATATATGTAAGGCAAAATTCAATTTTGTGTAGCGGACTTTATGGCTGTGTCAGGGTTCAGCTTACAGCACAAAGAGAACTTGCATTTGGCACTTGAGGACATGGCTTAATGGTGGTGCTGGTTGATGGTCGGACTTGATGACCTTAAAGGTCTTTTCCAACCTGAGTGATTCTCTGATGCTATGATTTAAGCACATAAGAAATGCTGCTGGCTCAAACACCTGTTGATTATTTGTTTTGTAATTAATGTACTGCAGAGAGGCAACAGAAACGCTGACTTGCAATATCCCCACAGCAAGTTTGCTGTGGTTCTGAACTCTCCGTGGGCAGGACCGGTGTGCAGGTATTTGATGAATGAGAGTAGACAAGATTCTACAATAAATACCTGAAATACCAAAGCAGTGACTACTGAAGCATAAAAGGAGTGCTGCACCAGGCCATAATTCAAAGCAGCATTCCATTTACAAATGGAATAAGAGTAATAGAAAAGATTAACTTTCATGGGAATTACAGTTTGGGTGTGTGGAAGTGCCTGTTTTTATGAAGTGCAGTTTCTTACAGGCTTTATGTTGCTGCATCAAAGCTGCCAGAGCAGTTTGAGACTGCAGCTCCGTTCAGTGCTGTTGTGTCACTGTTATCAGTGCTCCCAAGGACTGTGTCCCACTGGGACCGGGTTTTTGCAAAGATCTCTGTGTGTGTTTAAAGCCTGACCACAATACAAGCACTGGAAACTGCGGTGTGTGCTCTTTTATTTTTATTTGCATGTAAAGGCACCTGCAAGCCCTTGGGATTACACCTGAATTATAGCTGGATGCACAGATTTGCAGAGTGGAGGAATGTTCTCCAAAGTCTGCTTCTGTACGGAGGAGGTGGAAGTGTTTTAGATGCATCCAGCACCATAAAATACGCTCTGGCCTCTGCAGCTCCTCATTATATGAGGCCAAAGGGATGCAGTGTGCAGCCTCCCAGTGTGATTCAGTGCTGGGAAGAACTGCCTGAGTGGCAAAAGGTGCTTTATTGTCTGGAGCTACAGATACAAGTTCAAGGGGTGCTCACCACTAGCATCCTCTTTTAGGATCTTTCTTCTTACAATGGATAGAAACGGATTTATGAGTTTAAGAAATTGGCCAGCAATTGCTGCAGAGAATAAACCTTGTGTCTTCTGAGTCACAGAATGGTTTGGGTTGGAGAAGACCTAAAAGATCGTCTTGTCCCCCCCTGCCATGGGCAGGGACGCCTTTCACTATCCCAGGCTGCTCCAAGCCCCAATGTCCAACCTGGCCTTGGACACTTCCAGGGATCCAGGGGCAGCCCCAGCTGCTCTGGGCACCCTGTGCCAGGGCCTGCCCACCCTCACAGGGAACAATTTCTTCCTGATACCTAGTCCAAACTCACCATCCTTCATCTTAAGGCCATTTTCCCTTGTCCTATCACTTCATGCCCTTGTGAAATGTCCAGCTCCAGCCTGGACAACAGTCCCTGGGCAACAACAATCCTGCAGTTCCTGTGGTTTGCCTCCTTCCTGATGAAACCTCCCAGCCTAATAACCCTATTTAAAACAAATAAACAAACAAACTAAACACACGAACCTCAACAAAAAGGAACCTGAAACCAAAACATAGGCAGCAAAGAAATCTCAAATGATGTTCACTCAAAAATAAAATAAAAAATCAAATGTGGTTATGCAGGGGAAAGGAAAAAAGCAAAATCATTGCTCTGCTTCTTCTTCCTCTTCAGGAACTTCTGCTCAGTGTCTGAGTCCCACAGAGTTGTTTAAAACACCTGTCCTTTAAAAGTTGCTGTCACATCTCTGACAGCTCTAATTCTTTCGAGTGTGCTCAAGGCCTTTCAAAGCTGGAGCCGAACACGGTGAGAATTCTCCTTTGCAGATCCCGGAGCAGAAGGCCTGGCTGGCCCAGCTGTAATTGCTGCCCCGGATTTCAGCTGGCCCTCTGTGGCATTATTCACACGACAGCTTTATTGCATCCTGAGCTCTGATTGTGAGCTGCCAGCGGTGCCGAGGCAGAGCAGTGACATCCCCGAGCTGAGCGTGGAGCAGCTGTCACGGGGAGACAAATGCCACGGACGCTTTGAACGCCTGGCCGGGGACACGCGGGGATGTCACAGGCGTGCCTGGCACTGAAGTGGCAGCACTGGCAAGGTGGGAGCTGGGGTTTCTCCGTGGAGGTTTAAGCAGCTGTTGGCAGGAGGAGGGGTAGGGCTGTGACGGGAATGCAGGGAATAAAAGGCAGGCCCAGGAGGAAGAGCTCTGCTTAAGATGTCACCTGTGGCAGTGGGCACTGTCAGCCCTTGCCAGCGATGGGACCGTTGTGCCTTATACCATGTAAGGAGCACGGACATTAGCAGTGTTACGTGCTGAAATAGCTTGGTATCTCCTCACATTTTCAAACTGTTTTGTACAGCTCTGCTCTTTTTCACGTAGCAAGAATCACAGAATCCCAAAATGGTTTGGGTTGGAAGGGACCCTAAAGATCATCTCATTCCACCCCCTGCCATGGGCAGGGACAACTTCCACCATCCCAGGCTGCTCCAAGCCCCGTCCAGCCTGGCCTTGGACACTTCCAGGGATCCAGGGGCAGCCACAGCTTCTCAGGGAAAAGATGCCTTTGACTATCCAAACTTCTCTATTTTTTGATGCATCTGCTTTTTGTTTTTTTAATTGCATGTAAAACTGATAATTGGGATTTGGCTTAACTCCACTAAAAAGAGTGAGCACAGAAAGAAAATTCCCGTGGACAACTTCAGGCTCTATTCCACATGGAAGGCTTTCTTCAATGTTTGCTCCTTTTTTTCAACAGGCATTCTCTTTTTTCCCCAAATAACTTGTGAGATAATAACCTGGAGAACAATTTTCAACCTTCTGAGTGACAAAGGCATTAAAACAAAACCGGGTTCTCCAGCCTAATTGAATGGAGGAATTAATTTTCCTCTATATTTTGCTACCATTTTGCTCCACTGCAAATTATTCCACGTACTCCAGGCAAGCTCTGTGTTTTCCAAATACACAGTTCTGAGCTGATAAGGCTTGGAATACTGCAGCCTCCAGATGTGCTACTGTGTGCTGAGCACTTGCATGACTTAAAATCCAAACTGGAAGCCCTTAACATGATGGACCACCTCTAAAAATTCTAATTGAGCTGCTCACTGTAATAGATTGGGAGAAATGAGGTAAAACGTTATCACTAATCTTCATGCTAACTGCATTAAATCTCAGGGTATATTTATAAAGGCAAGGGAGGGTATTAGCAAAAAGATTTATCCAACAGTGAAGGGTTTTTTCCCCATTAGTCAACTTCTAAGTTTCAAAGTTCTTGCAGTTTAATTGGGGATAATTGGGGATTGGAATTTAGGAGAAATAATTATAAACATGACTACACAGGCAATATGCTGCTATTTAGCACAAAATACAACAACTTTTTGGGGCTGGTAATCGAACCAACACAATGGGAGAAAATTCGAGTAAAATTAACTTTCACTGGAAAATGGGAAAACGATAATAAGGAAATTTTGAACAAGCTGTCAGAGGTTTCACCTGAATGCCATTGAGAGGAGCATAAATAAATGGAGCAAGAACAGAGAGACAGCTAAAACCAAGTGGCCTTATAGAAGGTTAGGGGTTTTTTTTTTCTCAAGGAAAAGAAAGAATTTAATGTCTGAAGTCAAAGTTAGACTCAATCAATACATTCAGGGCTCTTGAGAAATTTTGAAAATAGTTTCCTACTTGTAGTGATTTAGGTCGGTCAGGCATATAAAAAGATTGAATCGGTTGTGAGAAATCAATGCCCTCCCCTCAACATCCCCCCCACAAGATTCCCACTGAAATGAAAACTTGCCAATTACAATGGGAGTTTTGATAAGGCCAGTAGGAGAAGGATGTTACAGACTCGAAGAAATAGCATGTGAAATGTAATATCTGTTATTCTTTGTGCCATTAGGGTGTGAGACAGAGGCCTGCTGAACATCTTAGCTTAAAACTCCAGCCTCTGTCTCCCGTGGCAGATTAGGGGTGGTGATGCAAAGCACATAAGCAGAGTTTACACCTGCATGGGATAATCATTCCCCATCTTCCAGGGATGTCTGCAGACATCTGCTTCCCCATCCAGCAGGTAACTGAGATGCTCTTTCCTTGCAGCCTTTGGAACCCCCCGTCAGAATTCCCTTGGGCAAAATGTGACAGGAATTACTACAATAGATAAAATAATAGATAATGGATGATTTTCCTTCACCATTTAACACCAGGATCACTGGTTTGTTATTCTTGCACCACAATGGTCAGTCCTGTGTCATGCCAAGCACACAGGTACTGGTGAGGCCCTGTCTCTACCAGTTAATAGGGCAGATCCACTGGTGTGGGGAGCTGCTGTTGGCTGTACAATTCCTGAGGCTTTAAACTGCAGAACAGGGCTGGTCTTCTCCCCTGGGCTGAATTTCCTGAAGGTGTGAATTGGGTGTGCTCCTGTGGGGACATTTTCCAGTTTATTTTCATCTGAGAGGAACCAGTTGGTGCAATGTGAGAGTGTTCCAGAAGTGATGGAAATCATGGATGATGGGGGATTTAATTTGGTGAGTGCAGAAGGGAGGTCCTGGCTTACAGAGCAGAAAGCACCAGGTGCAAACATGGAATGCAGGTCACCATAACACTGCACTGCCCTTTCCCAGCCCTCTCTCCCTTTTCCATACCTCCTCCTTTCCAACTTAGATGTTTCAGTTTGACCAGCATCCTTCCTTGACTTGCTGCTCTGGCCACTTGCCAAAATACCTCTCAGAGGGATCTGAAGAGCAACCAAGCCCTTGGAGATGAACTTATCAAACCTCAACATAAGCAGAGGTAGAGAGGACCCCAAAAATGCCGGGTTGCCATGGCCTCGTGCAAGCACCCAGTGATTCCTCCTAAAGGCAAAGCCCGTTCCCTCTTCTCTTGCCTTCCAAGAGCAGTGTTTGAGGGGAAAGCCAAGCAGCTGTGCTTACAGGATCTCCCAGAGATCCCTAAAAGCTGATAATCAGGTTTGACAGTCATGTCATAATTGTTAACAATGGTACTGGAGACATGCCAACAGCCTCACACTCTGCTGCTGCTTCTCTGGCTGAGAGGAATTGCTCCATGAGTGCGAGTCTGCAAACCAAATTTGATATCAAGGGATGCTTCATACAGAGGAAACATAAAGCACTGGATTGTGTTGTTGCCAGATTACACAGCAGCCTCAGAGGGCAAAGTAATGAAAGAGAAGAGGCTGCAGTGACACCACATTAATATTTGGTATTTCTGCTCCCTATGGATTCACACTTGTGTTATTAAAGCCTTTAGGAGCCCGATGGAAGAGCCTGAGGTGCAGGTTCGGCAGCGGGTGTTGGGCATGCTCTGCTGGGAGAGCCAGCAGTGATGGATTCACGTTGGCTGGAGATATCTCACCCCATGAAAGGCAGTGCTGTTCTCTGCTCCTGATACACTGCGCCGAGAAAAGTTTCCAAAAGTGTGATTTGGAGCTCCTTGTACTCCCCTCCTGCACAGCCATCTGTCCTGGTTAACATGCACCCAATAATGTACCTGTCAGAATAAATCACAGCAAGTGATACTTCTCCATGTGGGTGTCACGAATTTCAGAGCTCAAGGTTCTGGGATTGTTTCAGGCCGATGGAGGGGACCAGCTCCTTGTGAAATTTGTTGACCCTCAGACAGCTATAACTCTTAGCAACCTTCACTGTGAAAGGAATCAAAATACAAATCAACACCATAAAAAGTGACACCTGAGAACGATGTCCTTTCTGCCCGTGTTTGTAATTCCTTCTCAATGGCTCTATTAGGACTCATATCAGCAAACCCATGCAGATCTCTGTGCGAGCTGTTAATGATTATAGACTGTTGTTTACCTTATCAGGGAGGCTGTCAATAGGCCTAGTTAATGAACTTTTTTTTTCTTGTCATGGGAATTTTATTTAACAGTTTATTAACTCCCAATCCAATTCACTAGAGGTCTCAGCAGAATTCTAGAAGATATATTATGCATATGCTCATGCTTTCTTCTCTATTTAGACAATTTCTGGTCCAGAATTATTACATCAATTTCCCAGCACTGCAGATACAACTCTGACCACTCCAATTATCTGTCTGCTCCACAATATAGCAGCCGTAACTTTGAGCCATCATAAAGAAGTTTATTAATTTAGCTCCACTGAGTGCCAACCATTTCACTGCAGTGCAACAGAAAGCGACCAGCCCACGGAAGAAACCTTGCCCTGTTTGTCTCTTGGCATTTCTAAAAGGACTTTGCAAAATTTGCAAGGACGAACAGTGGCTCCAGTGCAGAATCTGCATGGAAGCTTCCCCAAATCCCTGCAGGAACAAATGAGTACTTCAGGTGAGAAGCTGCTATTTTTTGAGCCTCAGAAGTCAGGTTTGCTGGGGACTGCAGCAGCACTGAGGCTCTTTTTTTCCCCCTAATTTCCAAGGGCTGGAGTTTGTTTGTTTACTCTTATTGGTTTGTGCTGCTACCCCTTGAGTGAGCTTTTGCTGGTAACTCTGAGAGCAATCGCTGAATATAAACCTCCAACTTCACTCCTAACCATATTCTTCCCAGGATTGCCCACAATCTTAATATCCTGAGCATCAGATCCACCTGACCTTCAAGCATAATTAGGTTGAATTTCAACTGACCATTGTGCCCTGGGGCTGTACAGTCACCTGGGATGTCCAACAGCCTGGCAGGAAGGAGCAGAGCTGCAGAAAAAAAGAGATGTTCAGAATAGATAAAGCTGCAATCTAATGGCCGGTGTATCATGGAGGAGTCATCTGCAGAGCACCTGGGGATCACAGGGCTAGTCCAGGTCTGATAGGGGGAAGGAAGGGGAGAAGAAGCCCCTCAACTGGATAAATTTAAGTACCCACCCATGAATGCAAGGAGTGAGGGAGGGACAGCTCTCATAGGGTCATCAGGCAGGGACAGCCTGGGTTTGTAACACCTGGTTGTGTGTAACCTCCAGTATGATCGTCACTCTGCATCCTTCCCATGACAGGAAAACTCACAGGGATTTCCTCAGCCAGAAGATGGGATGCAAAGGGATTGCTTTGCCTGCAGGAAGAATGGTACTTTTTGATGTTTGGAATAGATTCTGTCCTTCCCAAGGTACTGAAGCAAAACAAAATTCTCTGAGCTCATGGCAAGTCCAGGTGCTGCAGCAGACGCAGCCACTGAAGCTCAGCACGTTTTGCAGGTGAAGTTCTGCTGTCTCTTTGAAAATGTTACTTGTCATGGGCGTCATGGTACAATTACAGCCATCTCCTGTCAGCTCGAATTGCTGCTGGTCAAATACCTGTAACCCCAAACTCAGAGCCTGTCTGAATTACAGAAGACAGCTGCCAAAACTGGCAGCTTAAATACCATCACTCCATCGGCTGGGCACCAGCCAAGGGTAAATGCCAAGGAAATGCTCCTGCAGGGCCAGGCAGGAACACTACAGCCAGGGCAGAGCTGTGGGGATCTGTGGGCCTCCTGAATTCATCCCAGTATGGGGAACTTGGACTAACTGGGAGCAGGTTCGGTTTCCTTTACTGCTTTGAGAAGTCACGCACAAACCCTTGACAGTCAGGGGAACCCAGGAACGAAACCTCTGATTAGGTTTTCTGCTGAATGGGAGGAGGAGAAAAAAAGGCAATTCCTTTTTGCAGTGCTCCCGAAACAGCCAAAAGTGACCTTGCAGAGCGCTGTTGCTGCCCAGGGTAAGGGCCACACTCCACTTCACAGGAATATCAAACATGTTTGGCAGTCAGAAGGTCTTTTTCTGAACAGAGGATGAACTGTTGCACTTCACGGGCGGTTACTAGTGCAGATGTCTGGGGTTATGAAAGTGCACAGATAAATTCCTGATCTTTAGGAAAGGCAAAATGGAGAATGGAGGAAAATAGAGCTTTTCTCAAGTGTAATAAGGAACCAATGTGCAGCAACTGTTTGAAAACTGCTTCAAAGCCACTTAAGTCAATGAGTGATTTCCCTCTCATTCCAGTAAGCTTTTAATCAAGCCAATAAAGGGGAGACAGAAACAAACTGATGGAAATTAGAGAGGTGTAATCAAAACACGTGTATCCATTTGGAAATGGGACATAAAATGGACTTTTTTCCTTTACACCATGTTTAATGCTCATGTTTCTGAAGATATTTATTTAGAAAAACAATCAGATTCTCACTGGCAGAGAACATAATAATCTAATAAGTTTTGCAGACTTATATGGAATGGTAACTATAAAAGATGCCACATATAAATTAAGGTTCAAAAGGTGAGACAGAAACGGAATATTAAATAACAGCACCTTTCCCTAAGTTGAGTTAACTGTTCCAGCAAAATTTATTGCCAATCTGGCTACAACATCTGCAGAACTAAAGGAATTGTTAGAGAAAAATGAAACTTGTCTTTCTGCCAAAGTTTGGAGAGGCTTAAACAGAAATTAATATCCATAAGAAATCCTGGAACATTTTTGAAAAATTATCTGTCTGGCAATTCCTGCTGCTTTTCAGAGAAATAAAAGCATTTTAAAAGGCATCTTTCACAGTGCAGCTCAAACTTGCTCCACAGAAACGATGGTGCTTTGATACAACTGCTTTCAAACGCCGTTCCTGTGGTAAGGTAAATTCATGCTAATCACTCTTATTTCTGTCAAAACAAATCTGATGCATTCTCTGCAGAAACAGACACCAGGCTCTCGTATCCCCACAAAACGTGGCACGTGTTGATGCTGAATAGAAGGGGTATGGATGATAATGCAGGAGCCCATCCGTATGAGCAGGTTCAAGGTCACACTCTAGGGTAGTGCTCTCCTCTGGGTCATAAATCATCTCTCTGGAGCAGCACTGCCAGAGCAGCTGAGATGGTCTGCAAAGGCCCAAGAACTAATCAACAGTTGCCCATTTTTGTCCATAAAATATCCAGCTGCTTATAGTTAAACATGCTAATGGCTCTTCCTTTCAAATTCTGGAATCCTCCAGTTCCTTTTAATTACTAGATTGTAAGAGATAAATGGCACGAAGAATTCGGTCATTTGATGACACGCTGCTTCTCTTTTATCACTGAAATCTGATGCCTACAGCCTCTACTATTTGTGATAATAGACCATGGAAAAGAAGATAATCTATACTGTTAAAATGTTAAATCTGAATTCCCTCTCCTCTCAGGGCACCTCACAGAGAACTGGGCTCTGTGGGCTGTTCCTCCTTAGCAGGAGGCATTCACTGGATTACCAAGCAACACTACACTTGCTGAGGCAGATTCCCAAATTCCTGGCCCGGGGTGCAATGCCAGCACTGCCTGCACTGTTGGAAGAGCTGGGTTTAAAATGGCAAGGCCCAGAGAAAACAACATCAGTTACAGCAGAGCAGCCTTCGGTACAAACTGAGATCCCAGTGCTGGGCAAGGGTAGGGGCTGAGATGCTGAATTCATGACCTAGAAAAATAAATTTTGATTAACCAGTAATTGGTGAAGAACCAGAAACCAGGATTAAATCAACTCGTGGATGGCAAAAGTTACAGCATTTGGATAGCATGAACTTCTCCAACATCCGGAGCACTCTTCACTCCTGCTCAATCAAACTGGGAGAAATTCTTTCACAGCATTTAAGGATCGTCAGGACTGTGAACAATGATTTCTGTTCATAATGCTTTGGTTGTTATGACACCTTCTGGCTGTGGATTTCAGCTAATTAGCAGTAATTATCCACAGCATCCTTAGCTCTGGTAAAGGTATCCCCATCCCATTACCCAAAAGCACTTCAGCACAGGGCAAGTTCAAGTTCCCTTGTGTCCACAAGGATCAATGTCTTCGGATCTTTTCTTGCCAACACAGCATCAGGGACAGATCCAAGGTGCTTCTTGGTTCTGGGATTTCAAACTTGCACAGTCCTCATGTGTAAATAAGTCCCTCATGCATATTTGATTGCTGCCTTGGGTGGCAATATCCTGCCTTTAATGTATGTGCACATTGTGCAGTTGCTGTGGGAACTGTAACTTTGAGGTTTCACAATTCAAACAAAAAATAGAAAGAATGTATTTATAGCCTTTATTTATTTGGCTTATGAATCAACATGTTAATATTGATGCAATGGAAGAAGAAAGGAAAATAAACTTCTAAACAGAAAGCGCAACATCAAACACTGATCTGTTTATTCTTCTCCTCTGCAAAGTTCCCATAACAGCAGAATCACAGCAGCAGAAGGGGAAAGAATTATAAACCAAGGGCCGGACAAAAGAGGAGAGAGCAAGCTGCAGAGAGATGAGCAGCTGAATGGAGTTCTTAGAGATCAAGCTTTACCAGCCACAGATGACTCCATGCCTGAAGATGCTGTGACACATCCCAGGATTTGCCATCTCCAGGTGTTTCCCCAGGAGCCTCGAAGCTCACCCAAGGCCCAGGCCAGTGCCCCAGGCTGCTCAGGCAATCACAGCACTGGTTTCCACATTCATCTCTGGGGTCTGGGTGGTCACAAAATGTGGGATCTAGGTTTGCTTGTAGATTTAGGCCTATCTGAGCTCCCTCAAGGGGTTTGTGCTCCGAGGAGCTGCCCCAGCAGCTGTGTCACAGCCCAGCACTGCCCTCACTGACCATGGGAGTGGGACTGGTGTTGGTTCAATTGCAGCTTCACCACAGGGCGAGTTCAAATCACAGATGTGTTATGAAGAAAACAGAAAAGTCACCTCACAGGTGACTTTTACTGGCAGTGAGATGCTCCAGTGGCCAAGACAGAGGAGTAAAGCACCGTGGTTAATTTACTGAGCCAGGGAATTTCAGGGGACAATCCCGCTTGACCCCTCTCTCCCTCTCAGGGCCAGGGCACTTCCATCTCAGATGTCCTTTACCTGCATTCCCACCACAGGGGTTATGGCCACAGAAAATGCCTGATACCAACAAAATGTGGAAGGAAGGGAAAAATCTTTCCACTCTCGCTTCACAGAGGGCTGGGATTGCACCAGAGAGAAGGAGCTGGGCAGAGGAACGGGGAAGCAGCTCTGGTGTGAGGATAAAGTGGAATGATTATCCATGAGATCCTGATTGACCCACATGTAACCAAGGGCTGTCAAGCCCTGGGCACTCTGGCTAATTGTTGTAACCAATTAATAAGCTGGAGTTCACTTAGTGAAGCCCAAATTGCCCCATGCAGCTCATGGCAGGAGCAAGGAGTGAACTTGGCTGCAACAGCTGCCTGAAGGTCGAGAGTTTGGTGTTCGCAGGCTCGGCCGTGGAGAAGATCATGGACACAGAACTGGGTTTTTTTCTCTGAGATACTCCTGTGATATATAAAAAAAATACTCTGCTTTCCACTGATCCAGCAAAGACACACAGTAGGTTCTTAACTTAGAACATAAAGGGATTTTTTTTTTTTTTTTGGGTCCAGGAAAAGGTTCTGCCATGAAGCTAAGTATGTTTGGAACACACAGCAGTTCAAAGCAACAGTCATGCCTGAGACACTGATATTTACTTCTATTGTGACAGAGTTCAGCACAGAGAAGTTGGCAGAAAGAATTGTGTTGTAAGCACAAGTCCATCCTCTGCCTTCCTGCGTGATTACAGCTCATTTTGGCCGTGTACTTTTCTCTGGCAATGAAGCACTTAATAGCAGCCTGAGATTTCTGAAGGCTGACCCTGTGGTATTTGTACCCACCTCACTTCCAGATGCAGGTCCTTGTGAATAAAGCCACTTCGAGGGACATTAGAACTTAATTCTATGATTAATGATTTGGATTCTGCTGGTAAACAAACTCTTCCCACTGCAGAGGGACAATGCTGGAGCCAAAGAAAGGGGCAAGACTACACTGGCCCCATCATCTGCTGATTATTACGTTTTCTGGGATGTAATTATTTTTTTTCTTCTCTGATCCATGTGGCCTGGTATCCATTTCATCTGCAGTCTGTAACTACATTTTACAAAAGGTGAAAAATGAGGGACCTGATAGGTTCCTACAGGCTGGAAGAAAAGCGTGGAGCTGACTCCCCGTGCGGGGCTGTTCCCCGCAGCTATTTTAGATATGAACATTATTGCCACTGTGCTGAATGGATTTCATATTGTGGCATAAATCTGTCAATTAGGATTGCAATTAGCATCCGTGACTAATCCTGCCCATGCTGGGAAGTTGCAGCGTGCGAGTTCCTCACCAAAGGGGATGGTTTTGTTTCTTTGTTATTCCACTTTAATGCCAGCTGACAACTTCAGCAGTGGGGAAAGGACATAAAATTGTGAGTTTGCTTTTAAATGGGAGGTGAAGGGTTGGTTAGAAGGGTTTCAGCAGAGGGTGAGGTCTTGATTCTCCTGTATTATATGAAATATTATATTCAACTTCACATTATGCATCAACTCCTACAGCTTTCCTTTAAAATGAATGCTCCAAAGTTGCTCTGAACTTTGTAAAGGACTTTGTCGCACAGCTTTGTTCTCATGGTCTCTGATAGCACAGCTCCTTAAAGTATGATAAAAATGAAGTTATTCTGAACTGTGTAAACACACCCTCCACACCATCATATTCTTCTATGGCAAAGCCTTTTAATGCTCTCTTAACAGTGTAAACAGATTTTTTTATTAAAAAATGATACCTGTAAGCAATTAATGTGCTAAGATTTAACGATGAAAATAATCCAGCCTTCAAATGTGACTAAAGCATAATTTAAAAAGCCCCAAGGAACAACAAAAAGTTGCTCTTGGCACTGTGTTTTGGTACAACATCGGGAAACAAGCGACTTCTTTCTCTTTCTTCATTATTTTCTTTATGCCAGTAGAGGGCACAACTGTTTAAATCACATTTATTTCAGACACAGTGGGCCATAATAAAGGCAATTAAAAAATTCATAGGAAAAAAACCCCATCTATTTCCAATAATGAACATTTTGTGGCATTTTCCTGTATTATCCAGGCACTGCTAATAGCAAAAAGAATGTTATTTAAATGATTTTTGCATTCCAGAACAGCAAGAGTGTTTGAGTGTTTCTGTAGAGTTCACAATCAAAAAGCAAAATTTTGGGCAATGGGATTAAGGGAAGGAAAGATAATGAGATGGAAGTGCATGAATAGAATAAAACCAGTGTTAATTGAAATCCAAACCCCATTAATTTGCTGCTTTCAAATAATAGGAATTGGAAGGTTTGTGACTTTTTAATCAAATTTTGTATAAAATTTCTCTGCAAAAACACTTCTGCAATGGGAAACAAAATCTAGGGGTAATTTTTCATTGTATTATTCCATCTGACATCCATGCAAAGGGAATTAGAGAGGCTTGGGATAAACCATGGGCTTGAAGATGACAAAACAACAGTTCTACTTTTCATGCATAGCTTAGGATCCTTTCATCCCAGAGTTTATTTCTGGAAAGGCTTTGAAAAATCCTCAAGTCAACAGATTAATAGCTTACCTGGAATTGTAAAGGAAAAATTAATTAACAGAAAGAGAATCCAGTGGGACAAAGTTTAATAAAACACAGGGAAAACAGCAACTTGTTTTCTTCCACTTTCTGGCCAATGTCTTCAAAATTTTGGAGCCAGCTCCGTGCAGGGTTTCAGTGAGTAGAAAATCTGATACTGGATTGATTCTAATGCTGAAATTAGAGATGTTATCTTCCAGCCAACCAGCACTCTGCTGTAAAGGAAAGTTTGGCAGAATTACTGAAGAACGTGGAAAATTGCCAGCCATGGATGGAATTGGTGTTTGGGAGAGGGGCACAAGAAGGATCCACAGCAGGGACTGGGAAAATAATATATCCTATTATCAGCTTGAATGCGCTTAGAATCTTCCTTTTATTTTAACATTCTCCAAGTATTTTAAAGTCTGCTTTCAATATGTTAAGGTTCACAAGTGCCCCCACGCTGAGCTGCAGGAACATTCTGGCTGGAGGTCACTGACATGCTGTTTTCCTTATTTTTCCTGCTCCAAGACATTTGCACAGGGTCGTTTGTATTCATTACTGATGCACACTGTTCCCATCAGGGTATTTATAGATCTCAAAATTATTAATATTTGATTTAGGGAAGTATCCTTAACCTGGACAGGAATTAAGGCCTGTGTTTTCATGGAGACAAATGTAAATAGTGGCTGAAATCCTTCACCAAATCCAAGCTTCCGGGGCCCTTTTTGCCTTGTTTATCTCTCAGGTAGGCTGGTTTTCATTTTGTTTCTTTCCAGGTCACTGTTATTTATGCTCCTTGTTTTATCTGGCTGCATCTGATCCTGCTGGCAAAGGATTAAATGCATTTACCTTCTCTTCCCCTCAGACATGTTTGGGTTGCCTGAGCTAACTCATGAATGAAACTGCATAATGCTGAAGCCTGAACCTACTTTATTATATTAACATTTAAAGTGTCAGATGATTTTTAAAGTTCCACACACAGAATTACTCCTTGGCTGCATGGAAGGTGCTGTGTAAGAAACAACTGAAGGCTGAAGGGATGAAGAGAGTTCCTGATGTTTGGGTGTTGGCTGCCATGAATTCCCCAGCTAGAGAGAAAAGCTTTGGGAAAGACTAAAATCCTGCATCACATTTGCAAGCAAATATTGCCCCATTACAGAAATCACTTCAAAAATATGGGTTAAACTCTTTTGAGTAGAGTGAAAAATCCCTGTGAGTCTAAGAAGGGAAGGAGGAGTAGCTGCTGTTTCCTCCTCTCCTCCTCAGCACGATGGTGCCAGTGATCACATTTCAGAGCACTCTTAAGGAGTATTTCTTTGCTGGTCGAATATTTCCTAACCACATTTTACTGGCAATGGCTGCCTATGCTTTTCTTTCTGCCTTCACCCCCTGAACAGCAAATTCACAGTCATTTTTTCGATTCATTTATCCTCTGTGGGTTGACCTCCTCAAAAGTCAGTTTGAGCCCAGGAGAGGAGTAATTTCTCCTCCAGAGAGAGCTTCCTGCCCTGTGAGAGCTCCTCAGTACTCTAAACAAAATATCTCATTTCTTTAATAAACTAAGCTGAGCTTTTGATAGAATTAAAACCTCTCATTTAAAAATGTTCCACATGTAGCAAACTTGAATAGTACATCAGGCAATTTGTTGGAACAAAGGATGACAGGGGTGGTGGGAATATAATTTTGTGTTTAATTGTATTTGATTAGGAAAGTTACACAGCCCATCATTCAGCTTCCAGGGCAGCCATAAAATCTCTTTGCCTTCCACTGAATTGCTGGCCAGGCCTCCGGGCATCAGGCTGGTTCCTGCTCAACACTTCAGCTCAAGGTTGCCAGTTATTAGGTAATGATAAGAACTGATCCCTTGCATTTTAATGGATGTGACAAAATCAGGCAGCAGTACTGCAAAAATAACTTGAAATATAGGGGAGTGATCGTATTTTAATGCCTGGTAGCTGCAGATGTTCAAATTACTGTAATACTATTAAAATGAGCAGCTATTAATACACAAATATTTCAGTGACACAAAAAAGCAGAGTCAAAAAAAATCCCCCTGAAATCATGACAAAACTAAAATTGCCTGTTTATTGGAATTAGCCTTCAATCACTTCTTTCTAATGGGCAAAAGGCTGCACATCTGACAGCACCCCTCTCATTGCTCTCCCTCCCAGACTTCATAGATTGCTTTTATGCCTCCATCTACCTATACGCGAAATCATTTCCCCATTTTAATTTTCCTTCTCTGTGATTTCAAGATATTGTATATCAGTTTGCACTCGCTGGGCACTTAACCTTCCTATTACCATTTTCTTTCTGTGCGACGCTCTCCAGCACAATTGCACATAATACACTTTCTTTTATGGGTTTTGGAATAGTCGCTGTGGCCTGCTGCAGGTCCTGCCTGCATTAAGGACATTTGCATCCACAGAACACCAGTGCTGGGGTTATTACAGAGGTGCAAACCCTTAATGCAGGCTCTGTGTCGGGGCAAAGCGAGGTTTCTAGTGCTGCACTTTAATCCAGCCACAGAATTCCTTTCCTTCCTACAGACAGGGCCTCTCACTAGCCTCCCCCTGCCCACCCTTCCCTCCTCCTGCTCCCAACACCAGTTGCACTCTCCATTTATAAGCACGAGCAGCAGCTCATGGAGGCAATGAAATGGGAATTTCAAAATGCTTGGTGATTTAATCAATTGGGTTTGATGCCAAAAGAAGTGTTACCATTGACTGCAGGGAAGCTGGACCAGAGCTGTGCTGGCTGCTACTGAGAAGAGAATTATTTTAAGACAAAGGCTCCCAGGCCTGTGGAGAGCAGGATTATCCAACATGGGGACAAAATACAGCATGAGGAGCGTGGCTGATGTTGGGGTCAGTGTTGGTGACCATGGATGAGGCATGGGAGTAACTGCAGCTTTTCCTGTGGCACCACCACACCAAGGAATGTCCCCGTGCTTTGGGGAACTGGCTTGGCTTGTACATACATTGATACAGCTATTCCAGAAAACCCAAACAAGTTCTTACAGCTGACCTCGATCTTGAGAGAAATGCACAATCTCTTAACTGGGCCCGCAGATCAAGGCCTCAGATTAGTTGGTATCAGTGTCAGCTTAAGGAGGGAAGTGTCTCTTAAAAATCACAAAGATTAAATTTACATTAAGCACTTATCTTTAAATAAGAATCCCCTAAGTATAACCGGAAGGAGTCATTTTCCTACCCAAAGCATTCTATATTTTGTCCATATTATTTTTGCCATTGACACTATTATGCCTGAAAGTGTGATTGGAAAAGGTGGGCTGCTGTAACTTTTACACCTAGAAAGACAGAAAACTAAATTTTCAACTGTTTCTTAATTTACTTTTAATATTCTACTGTCTAGTGGCTGTTTCAGTTAATTGAGAAGAAACTGATAGTGATTGTCACTGTTAAGACCAGACTAATGGTCCATTGAGCCCCATTGACAAGGCCCCACCTTGACAATGTCCCAGAGGGTGTTTTACAAAACAAGTTCAGCTTAAGCTTGAGGTGAGTTACCTGGTATTTCTGCCAGTGGTAAGAGAAACTCTCCAAAAGCTAAAGCAGCTGAGAGATTTTTTTTCTGGAGGAATTTACGGCATATCTAAGACTGTGGTGGCTAAATTCCCACCTAAAACTTGAAAAACAAGGTTTGTCAAAGCAGGCCACAAAAGTTATGCGGGCAATCCATCTGGTTAAAACGTGAACATGGAAAAATTGCTTGGCAGTGGATATAGCAACTCTGGCAGAGAGCAGTGAGGGGGTGCAGTTCATAGGAGCGAGTTGGTAATTGTGGTCTACACCAGCTGCCATCAGGATGGACAGGGTTAAGCCGAGTCTTCAAAACAAATTAAGTTTAAATATGATCTTCATGTACCTGCTTACCCCTGTGCTCATAAATTAAAGCCTGGGGTTTTTCCCACTTTGATTCTTAGGAAGCATTAATTAGACAGCACTCAAGTAGAAGCGTTGCTGTTCTTCACATATCATTTCAGAGACCTGTCGACAGTGATATCTGAATGACAAGTGGAAATGAAAAAAATCATTAGCTGGAAGGAGCATGAGACTGGCAATTAAGTTGTTATTATTGAATGTGAACATTGCAGTGGGTTCCGAAGCCCCAGATGGCAGAAGGGAAGCACAGGCTCAGGGACTGTGTGAAAACATTCCAGGTAACCTCAGAGAATTCACTGTCTGCAAATTGCTTCCCTCCAGTAAGTACATGGTGATACTGCAGCTTTGCTGTGTTTTCTGAAATGAATACAGGAAAAGCACTTACGAACCCACTATTTCTGCATGCCCGGGTTGCTGGAAAATAAGTGAGAGGAAGAGTGGGTTTTGTCCTTTTTAACTTGTCATCTCCAAGATTAGAGTCTTTCAACCTCACAATCTCATAAAGTGCCTCTCTGACAAACTTAAAATAAAAGCATCTTTTATGTGGCCTAACTTGATACCTATGATAGGAATCTGAAGTCCTTGACTTAACTGAAATTGAAAAAATATATTAGTTGGCCAAAGGAGTCCAAAGATCGGGCTGGGCTGGAGGTGACAAAAGACACCAAGGAAGGCAAGCTGCAGGATGCATTTTCAAAATTTGAACAGCCTCTGTGGTCGGTCAAGCATAAAAATACAGGCCATCCTTCTCATGCTGGCCTCGCACAGCTACAGCTGATATTTCCATGTGGAGAGCTGTGCCACAGGTCCCTGACCTTGTCAGCTCTCATAAGCCCAAGCGAGTCTGGGTGTTGTGAATACGTGACCAGCAGAGCTCTGAGGAAGCCAAATCTGTATTCGGGGTTTGCTCCTGGGCCTGTGCTCAGTCTCTGCCCCACAGAGGAGTTCACAGCCACCACCATCCTACTTGAGCTGGAGCTTGCTGTGGAACTAAGGCTTGACCCCAGTCCAAGCTAAGGCTTTGTGCAATAAAAACTGAAAGTTAATATTATCTTCTAGGCAAAAGCCCAAAGTGGAGTTTCAGAGATATGGTGGAGTTACCAGACTGTGCTACATCAGCTCCAAACAGGCTGAGTGCACCTTCCTGCTCCGTGCCAGGGCTGAGCTGAACCTCACTGGTACAAATCTCAGTGCTCAGTTCATGGGAACTCATTAAATCCCTGTAATTCTATCATCCCTACAAGTCCTATTTGATCACACTCTGCCAATTAAAAATGCATCTTGTTTTCCCGAGATAATTTATTTTTTGACATCCCTTCCTCAGACCAGTGCCACATTTCATTACAGAAGTGGTTACACTTCAGTGCTGGACATTCCTTAATTATGGACTCACACATGCATGGAAAACTAAGGACATCTCTTCAGGTCAGGGCTCCTACACTGAGTCTGGGTCAATAGATGCTGTGTCAAGTCTCTACTATCCCCAGAGGAGATGTCATTGTTTCTCAGCTGGCACATTTCAATAATTCATGACAAAACTGGACAGAAAGGGAAATGGAGGTGGCAGTGACTTAAATCTTACTCGCTGAAGAAGCAAACAGTTTTCCTCATGTCCTTCCTCCTTATGCCATGAGCACAAAGTATCACCACCCTTTCCAAAATTCCTCTATGTACAAGAGGACAGCCATCAAGTCCTTTCTCCTTTCTGGCGAGGTCCCAGCAAAGGAAGAACCTGGAGCTGTTGGAGCAAGACCAGAGGATGCAGAAGGATGATCAGAGGGATGGAGCAGCTCTGCTGGGAGGAAAGCCTGGGAGAGCTGGGATTGCTCAGCCTGGAGAGGAGAAGCTCTGGGGTGACCTCACTGTGGCCTTCCAGGGCCTGAAGGAGCTGCAGGAAAGATGGAGAGAGACTTGAGACAAGGGATGGAGTGACAGGACAAGGGAATGGCTTCAAACTGATAGAGGGCAGGGTTAGATGGGATATTGGGAAGGAATTCTTCCCAGTTAGGGTGGGGAGGCCCTGGAACAGGGTGCCCAGAGAAGCTGTGGCTGCCCCTGGATCCCTGGCAGTGTCCAAGGCCAGGTTGGACTGGGCTTGGAGCAGCCTGGGATAGTGGAAGGTGTCCCTGTCCATGGCAGGTGTGACACTGGATGAATTTTAAGGTCCCTTTCCACGCAGGCGATTCTGTGGTGCTGATTGACTCTCTTACATCAACACTCCACTGTGGCTCTGAAACCAAAATCATCCTTGGCAAAATTCAGCTTCAACTGAGGCACAGGGAGCTAATGCACACTTCTAATAACACACACTTCACTGTGTTTTGGGATGCTGAAATGATAATAGAGGTTTCAGGAATCTCAGTACTACCTGCTAAAAAAAAAAAAAAGGGACTTAAAGGAATTCTGCTCAGTCTTAATTACATCACACAGCTCTGATGCTGTAATCAGCCAGAGCCAGATCCAATAAAACCTCCATCCGGCTCCTGCACAGCGACCTACGTGAACCTGACTCTTTCCCTGGGCTTCCAGCCCAGAAATGAGATGGAGTTTTTATTTAAGCCATAACGCCTCAACTTTCCGCAGCAGCCCCGGGAGCGCATCCACCCTCCGCACGTGGGTCCAGCGGGGCTCCCGGGGGAACCGCCGCCGGCGGAGCATCCCCGGCGCCAGCAAGGCCTGCTGTGCCCGGAGAGGCTGTGCCGGGCTGGGCTGGGCTGGGCTGGGCTGGGCTGTACAGCCCCGGGGCGGTGAGGAGCGGTGAGGAGCGGTGGGCGGGAGATCGCGCCGGGCCCGCCCCGCCGCCGGGAGCGCGGCCAGTGCCGCTCCAGAAGAGGAGCCGGGAGCCGCGGGAGCCGCAGGACTACGGCGCTGGCTCCGCGGGGAAGGGCAGCGCTGCGGCGGCTGGAACGGCTCGGTTGCAGGTGGGCAACTTCGGGGAACAAAGTTGGGCAGCGGCAAAGGGGAGCGCTGAGCCCCCCGCATCTCTCGGGAGGGACGGAGCGCTGGAGCCGGGCTGGGGGAGGGCACCGGGGACACGGAGACGGCTCCGGGCGGGTGGCGGCGGTGCCGCGGCAGTCCCTGCCGGGCTCGGGGGATGCAGCTCCAAGCACGGGCGCTCGGTACGTGCCGCTGCCCGCCTGCGTGATCCTCGCTGATGGCATTTGCGAGGCTCCTCGCTTGCCTGCACGGAGCTGTTGTTTCCCCCCAGACCGCCCGTGCCCGGGGCGAGGGCTCCGTCAGGCGCCCGTGGCTCCCCCGGGGGCTGGGGATGCGCCCCGGGTTCGGCGGCGCCGGAGCGTGCGGCTGCGGACGGCTGAGCGTTTGCACGGGGTCTGGGCTTTTCCTCCCCCAGAATTGTTCTAAGTGAGACTGGAGTTGCTCAAGTTCTAAAGCTGGGCGGCTCTGCCTTTGCTTTTAATTAAGTGCTGATTGTCTCAAATGCGAGAAGGCGCGTACGGGAGCTCGCCCCCAGCTCGGGTGTCGGTGCGGATCTGGCGTGTTGGTTTAAAACAACCCCCGCACCACGCCGGTGAAGCCTTGTTGAAAAGCTTTTTCCTTTTCCTCTCGAGTGATTATATCGCTCTTTCTGCACGTCCCTCGCGGCCGCTCAGGTTTGACCAAATCCTGGCGAACGCGGAACTTTCGCTCAGCCCGGGGAGAGCAGACCGAGCTGGCCGCGAAGTTTCAGCGGTGCCTCGGTGTCTGGCACAGCCGCTGCCTCCGCTCTCCCTCCGCTCTCCGCAGCCGCCTCTGCAGGGTTCGCCTGCTCTGCTGTTCATCCTCTAACCACCGATCTGCCTTCCCTCTTGCAACTTTATTTTCATGGTTCACACCTTGCTGGGTGCGAGCTGCTGATGTCCCCAGCATCGTGATGTGTGACCTTGTTGCCTAGCCAGCGTGGTGCCTGGCTGTGATTGACCTAAATCCAAGCACCATTTTGTTGAATGTGTCGGAAGGAGATCAGCCCGTTCCTGATGGGAAATGATCCAGCAATAGCCTTGGGTGGGAACTGGTTAGTCAGGATTACCTTACTGGTGCCGCTGACACACGCACAGAATCAATACTGATTTTTAGCTGTCCTCAAAGTGCTTGTTTTACGGAAAGAATGTCAGTGGTTTTATTGTGGGTGCAAAAAGAAAAACCAAGACCTTATGAAGGACAAGAAACTCTCCCAAGTATTGACTGCTGTATTTTGCGAGAGAAACTTGAACTGTAGCTTAAGCTGCATGCCAGGCTTGTTCAGTGATGTATTTTTAAAATGTGTATGGGAAGTTTTGAACAAAATACTAAAATCAGGAATGGAAGTGCTGAACTTGCAGACACTGGAAGTGTGTTGATACCCCATGTGGAATTGTTCCAGAAAGTTGTTTATTATGCAAGAGACTTTCCATAGTAATCTGGCAAATGCATTTGTGAAAGCATTTGAGGGAAATGCTTTGGTGAAGGTGTTTAGTTCTTGCCAAAATGCTGCCGAGTTGGTGTTGGGGCTGCAGAGTGCTGGGAGCTCCGTCCTGCCACGCTGGCTCTTCCCTGTTTCTCAGGGCTCCCACAGCATGCACGGTACTTCTGCTGTTCTCTCTTACTTTTGGCGCTGCCTTGCACTGCAGGGGATGAGCTGCAGGCTTGGAGCTGGAAGCAGTGGTGTTTTCTGGGAATAAAGCAGTGGGAGCTGCTGCTCGGAGCACAGGATCTGCAAGCTGGCAATGGCAGTGGCTATGGGGTTTTCCCCGAGTGGGTTTTGTGGATGGCACCTCAGTGAGTAGAACAGGTAGAGGTTGTCTAGCTGATCTGAAACTTGTTTTTTTCTGTGTTAAGGAAGTTAAACCACTGGAATTTTTGTGGTCTGGAGCTGCTGTGGGGTGGTGGCAAGCTCTGTCTGGTTCGTGACTCCTGTAGCCCTGGCACTCACTCAGCTCCAGTGCTGGTGACCTAAGTTGGGGTCCTGTCCAGAAATCCGAGCGTGCATCCAGCTGGCTGTACACCCTGCAAATCCTCGAGCTGGATGTGATATATGGACCTACCTAAACAACGTGTTCTTTAAATTCCTGAAGATCACGTCACCGTAGCTAAGGAGCGATGCCGTATTTTCCTGTCACTTTCCTATTATGCTTCTCTTG
This sequence comes from Corvus cornix cornix, assembly GCF_000738735.6. Classification (NCBI taxonomy): domain Eukaryota; kingdom Metazoa; phylum Chordata; class Aves; order Passeriformes; family Corvidae; genus Corvus; species Corvus cornix. Next base: position 17,866,290 of record NC_046342.1, on the reverse strand, counting down.
GAGTTTCCACCCACAAACAAATGCTTCCAGCCACTTGTGCAGGGGCGGTGGTTTTGGTTGGTTGTTTTTTCTGAGCAAGCCTCGCTGTCTTTGATGTTGTTTATGTTTATGTTCTTGTGGTGTTTCTTGTGGGAATTTTCCCATTGCAATACCACAAGAACATCTTAATGTTGTTGTGATACAGCAACAGGAGGTTTCTGCAAATAGATTCAATCTTTTTACTGTTCTTCCTGGAAGAGGCTGAGTCTTACAAGTGACATAAGCCAGTGGTTTTATATGTATGGAAGTGATTATCAGGATTTACTTTGATACCAGAAGACACAGATTAACAGCAGTCTGCAAACAAGATTTTTTGTGTATTTACAGCGGTGTGAGGCTGTGTCTGAGGAGCCAGCAAGCCTGCAGGGAGAGGGAAGTTATTAGTGATGAGGAATGACTGGGACTGGAGGTGAGTATCCCTCCTGACTTTGGATGACTTGAGAAATAATTACAAGCCTGGTCTTGGTTTACTAGAAAATCAAGGAAAATGGGAAGTTTGTTCATCTGTAATTTTTGTGTGTATCAGTTTTCATCCTCCTTGGGGCTAGGTCAGTCTTGTGCTATCAAATACAGAACCTCCCACTTCATATTTGGAAACCAGGGAACACTGGATTAGAGTCCCCTGGGATGCATGCACGCATTGAGGTTGAACACTGCTGAAGGTGCAAGTGATGAGAAATGATTTTTTCAAGGGACTTGTATGATGAAAGCGTTGCTTGAGCTCATGTTGTGCATGGGTGATGTCAAGATGACTTGAATGGCAACATACTCTGAAATCAACTCTTTGAAGAAGCTTAGGAACTTAATGTTTTGGTTTTTCAAAATGTGCCACAGAAACTGGCTCTGGAAATGCACTTGCCTTGGTGCTCTCTTGCTGCTGTCCTTAAAATTTATCTGCAGTGACAGCAATTATTTTCTCAGGTATTTTTGTTTGTTTTGTTTTGTAACTCTACAGCTGAAGTTTCCCTCTCTCAGCCAAACCAGGGATAGTTCAGTCAGTGATTATCCCACTGAAAAACAACTGGAGTGCAGAAAAATGAAATTGGAAGAGCTGTAGTTCTCTCCTGTGCCAACATCTCCACCTTTGATTTAGTGAAGCTATTTAGAATTGTAGCCCAAACTTTTGAGTGGAGATTTGATGATCCACATTTTATAGGATGTGTAGAAAAATGAGCTACAGGAAAAAATTAAATAATTATCAGTGATACCTTGTAATGTGCCTCAGCCAGGAAAGGATTAGGTAAAGGCTGCAGGTTTGCATAAGCTGAGAAGTGCTTTTCTGATTCAGTGCTCAAAAAGCCACACAGAAGTTCTCTTGTCCACTGAGACAGATGAAAACCAGATCAAAGTTGATGGCCTTTTAAACAAAAGTGTATCCAGGAGAGCACTTTTGAGGTAATAAAAGTGGGAAGGGGGGAAAAAAAGCTTTGACTACAGTCAGCTGAAATTTACTATATATAGATTTATTGTTTTAATGTGCTGTCTAATACAAAGAAAAGACTTAATACAAAGTGAGGGGAAGTGGCAGGAGTTCAAAAATCTTATGGATTCTTAGTCTTGTATTTGAAGACTAAAGGTGGTGGGCAGCTGATGAAATAATGGAGCTAGTTGGTATTTTCTTAGTGTAAAGTTAAAATCTGCATGTTGAAATTTGGTCTGAGAAAATACCAGTTGAAATGTGGGTCATAGTGTTTATATATGGCATTGGCTTTATTTTGAAGGAGCAGTTAGTCTTGTACCCCTGAAGTTCCACTTTTTAGATGTAATAAAGTATAATAATATTCCTTAAAATAAGTAATACATTTGGCGGAGCTGATGTGGGAATTTTTCCTAAATTAAAACATCCAGATATCTTTCTCTTGAAAAATATATGTGTTGAGCAAGATAAAGAGTAATAAACTGGCAAAGGTGTTGCATTTCAGCTGAGGGAAGCAGCAGTGGGAGCTACTGAAGCTGTGTTTAGCCCTGGACAATGCCACCTGCAGCTCGTGCTCTTCTGGAGAAACTCATTTAATGCAAACAGCCAGAATTTGAAACCTGGACATGTGTTTTGGTGTTTTCTTAATCCTGGTTGCACACAGGAGGAACTTTATCTGTGTGCTTAAACTTTATCATGAAGTGCTTAAAGCTGGGAGTGCGGAGCTGCCAGGGTGGGGACCCCCAGAAAATGAGTTGTGGGCTGTAAAAGGCTTTGGAGTGAGTGGTAATAGGAAGAGAAAAACGGGGATGACCAGACTTGGCTGTGAGGGTTCTCTTTGTCAGCCAGTTCTTGGTTGCTGGAAAATCCAAATCGTGCATTTCTGAGCTGCAGTTTGAGGGGGAAGACAGACATGATGGCAAGGAGCAGATGAATAGGTGTGAGCAGGAAGGAGCTTAAAAAATCCTTTTGCAAGTGAAATCTGACTTAAAAGACAGCACCACCAACCTCCCTGAGATCCTGGGGAGCCGTGTGCTCCCTGATACGCTGCAATTCCACCAGCTGAGGGTGGAGCAGGGCTGCTGCACTGCCCCTCACCAGGTGTGTGAGCACCTGCCTCTGCTTTGCTGATCCCAGCTTCTTTGCAGAAGGAGTCCAGAATGGCTAAACTGCTTCAGCTGTTACAGATTAGTCCCTCCACACCGGGTTTAAATGAAGAAAACTAAATAAAGCAGTTTTTAACCGTAGTAAGTGACTTGAGTAGTGCTAGGGAAGCTGTGGAGTCTGAACCTGTTCTGCTGGAGTGAGGGATGATGGACACAGCACTGGAAGAGGCACAGGTATGGGCAGGTCTCCTGCCTATTCCTATAGATCCATTCCTATATCCTGTTCCTTTGGTTTTGAGCTATATGGTTGAGGAAAGACACACTTGTACATTCAGCTTTAACAGAGAAGCGAGAAATCCTGAATTTTACTGTAGTTTCAAAGGAGTGGTTTGAGCCTCTTTGAAATTTTATAGTTAAATCCAGATTTCTTTGCCACCAACACTATAAGTAGTAATGAGCTACCCTGGTATTAACTATTCTAAAAATGCTCCTCCCACTATTCCTGTTTTTTGTGTACTGACTCATTAAAAAAAAAATCCTACTGCCTTTCTAGCACTGCTGAAATCACAGTGCCATGTTCCTGATGTGGGAAGCATATTTCACTTGAATAGGCCTTGACAATTCTGAGGAGTAGTACTGCTCAACATGTTCAGGCCTTTTGTGAAATCTAAAATATAATAAATTACAGCTGTTTGGAGCTGTAAACCTCTCGTTGGAGTAAACTGGTGGGGAAAATCAACTGGCTTTCCACAGTGTGGCTTAATGTGAAGCATGTCCAGCATCACTTTTGCTTGTGCTGAGGTCAGGACAGTAATTTCCAGTGTACTCCAGTACTTGACTACATAAGGAGCAATTCCTGTCTAATCCAATTCAGGGTGGATCAGTAAATGATAAATTCTGTTTAGCTTGCAAGCATACAGATTTTCATAGTTCATTTGCAGAAGGATCACGCATCTCTGCATTTGAAGACATTCCATTTGTTGAAGTTGGCATCTCTTCACGTTCCTGGTAAAATGTGCAAGATGAAAAATACTGTTTTAATGACATATTGCTGTGAGGCGTTTTGTAGGGAGAAACCAGGAAATTCAACTGGTTTGGTTGATGCAGAAACCACCGTTTATTTCCCTGGATATTGCAAAATGTTTTGATTTTATCCTCTCTTCCTAAAGCTCATTGCAGTCACCTGGGTGTGTCTGTCCTGCCTGTCCATCTGTCCTGCTACTTGAGGATAGTTGGTTTCTAAACCCACGAAAACAGGGTCTGGTTTTGCCAGAGTGAGTGGGGGAGATACTTGATTTTTAAGAGATGCTGGAGCAGGTAGGAGCCCTTGGTGGTCCTGGGTGGAGCAGCTTTTACATCAAAAGCTCCTGACTAAAATATCAGCGGTTTCCTGCAATGACTTTTTCTTCGTTTAACAGGAAATTTTTGGTGCCTGCTGCTTCAAGTGTGGTGCAGGTTGTTGTGTGGGCAAAGCAGAGTGGGAGGAAAGCTCTCTGCAGCACCCTGGGTTATTTATTTAACGTCTCAGCCCAGTGTGTTGGTTGGTGTAAGATGTAAATGGCAATAAAAAGAAAAGGCTGTTATGTGCATGTTTGCTTTCCCAGGGTCATTTATAAAGCAGGGGGTAAGTGGTAGCATTGCTGCCAGGTCACTGCTTGACTTGGCCCTCTTTACCTCTGAAGTTTGTGTGCTCAAGGATCAGGCTGCTGGACAATGAAACAGTAACAATGACACGTGTTTGTTTCACTTTTTAAAAACAAATGCTCTAAAGAAACAGGGTGAAGAGCCATTAGTATCTACGCTGACATGGGTGCATTCCTTTCCATTGTTAAGATCAGTAGAAGACCCAAAATTTCCTTAATCAGTCCTTCATCTGCACAGTTTGGGCATTGAAGTGCATGTTTTTAGCAGTGTGCACCTTCTCTGGATAAAGATTTATTGATGTTACAGAGCTGTTGTGTTTGTGTGTGTGTGTCAGTTGTGTATGAAAAACATCTGTCTGCACATTGAGCTTTCTACCCCACAGAAAATGTTTTGTTGTCTTAGACTCAAGATCTCACCATTGATCCTAAAAGAAGGAAGATGTGCTTCGGTTTACTTGCCCAAACGTCTCCTTGCTAAAAGTGCTGGAAGTTGGCTGACTAAATTCATGCTGTAAACTTCAGTTTCGTGTGTCAGAGCTGAGTTCCAGTTTACCTGGACCTGTCTTAGCCCAGGGCTGCTGCTCACAGCCCCCAGGAGCTCTGTGCCATCGCTGCCTGGCTGCAGGGGAAATGCACTTGAATGGGTTTTTTTCCTTCTTGACAAGATGAGGAGCAGCAGCTGCTCATGTGTAACCCTTTCCCATTCTTGGGCACTGGCTTGTCTGTTTTCTACTCTTGACTAAACAGGAGTTAGCTTTTGTCTTGGAAGGAGCTAAATTAATCTAAACCAGAGTTATTTTCCTCTTCTGCCCCGTTTTTGAGGGGCTGCATTCTCCCACAGCACTATTCCTCCTCTCATTGATTATCTCGCATCTTTCCTGGTCGAAAAATCCTGTTGAAATTATAGTGGAAAAAGCAATGAAGCCTTACAGAGGACTGGCAAACTATTTGTAGAATCAAATACAGTTCTTGAAGTGGTTGCATACACATGGTAGTTTTCCTTTTAGTTGTGGAGCTTAATCTGTTTATAGATCTTGCAGTTTTTCAATTTCTCACTGTAATTTTTGTAGCTATTTGATTCTGAATCTCACATTGACTATTTTTGTTATTGTATTGCTGAAGAAAATAAAAATTGCTGTGGCCCTGGCAAAGAGCTGTGTTTCTAATGCTTTAAAAGCTGTAGTTTATAGTCTCCTTGAGCATCTCTTTTCCTTGATAAGCTTAAAATGTAAACAGAAGAGGTGTTATATCTCAGAGTGCTGCTCTTCTGCGACTGTTAAATGAAGGATAAGTAGAGTTTCATCCACTCTTCTCCAGGAATAAGAGATTGTGGATTTTGCTTGGCACTTTGTTCTGTAGCAGGTTCTTCCCCCCCCACATAAATGTGGTTCACACACTAAAATCCAGAGATGAGAAGGTTCCAGTATTTCATCAGGTGCACTTGGAGACTGGAAAGTTGTTCTGCAGATCTGTCCTCCTACAAAACAGCTGGAATAAGTTGAACCTTGATGAAGAAACACATCATCCTCTTCAGAAGCACAGCCCTCGGAGCCCCCGGCTGGAGAGGGGAGTGGTGCCAGCCCTTGTGGTGTTTGCTGAGCCCTGAGCTGGGTGTTTGACACCACTGGAAGTGGTGATGGCGGCATTTGGGTCCTCTCCAGAAGGCACTGAGATGAAAGAAAGGATTTTTCTGAGCTTTTTTCAAATTTTCTTCAGCAACTGCCAAGAGGACTGGAGTGTCTCTCTCCTGTTTGTTATTCATTCAATTCCCAGCTCCGATGGAACTTAAATCAAGCCTGTTGTAAGCCCTTAAGGCTTTGACCTTGTCCCTATCATGCCCGTGATACCCTTGAGTAGGCCCATTGTGGGTGGATGGGTTTATTTTCAGATGGAGAATCTGAACAGCTCTCAGTGGGTCTGTTTGGTGACTGGAATGGCTGTTGTTTATACTCCTCTCTAAAGCTCTTCTGCTTCAGAAGTACCACAAAGCAGCTTCTTCGTAGTCAGGCTCCACTTAGAGATGTGAAATAATCTCTGGCTCAGAAGCTGGGCTCACTGTGCCACTCCCCAAGTCATGCAAGGGAAGCATCGAGGAAAACAAACATGGAACATCTCCACTATTAAACTGTACGTGACTTTTCCTGGACAGATGGTTTTTTGGGAGGGGACTTGGGTTGTTTTTTTTTGCTTCTTTCCCCAGTAAGAGGGCAGAATGACTCATGAAGTGCCTGTCCCAAGTGTAAGTTAACCTGAGCACTGTTTGCTGTAACTTGCTGAATGTTCTTCAGGGTTCAGAAAGTTGCATAAGCTCCTTATCTGGAGTTAAGCAGCTTAAGGAAGTTGCAAAGCTCCACCACCTCATGTTGAGCTGTTTTAACACCGTCCTCTCTTCCCCCAGCATCTGAACATCCTGATGTTACAGATTTTGATAACCTGTGTAGCTAACTGCTCGCGCCTCTGGGCCACCCTGAAAGAACAAAAGGCTCCCAGACCTTTGCATAGCTGTGGATATAAAATAAAAACACAGCAATAAAAGATGTGAAAGTGATAGAAAATAGTGGTAAGGTTTGGGATTAAACCTGAAGTTTTCTCCACTCTGTGCTTGTTCTGAGACGGACTCTTGATTACTTAATGCAGAATAGGCATCAGTTCTGATCTGGGTCTTTGAATCCCTTTAATTCCTCACCTGGTACCTGCTAACTTTTTGGGAACTTAGGGTGTTGTTACAGTAGGTGTTTCCAGCCTGAAAAAAAATCGCATGTAAGTCTTAAACTTAGAAATCCCTAATGACACAGCTGTACTCCATTGGTGTCCGAGGACGTTCTCTGTCCAGCAGATAATAGTCTAGAGTGACGTTTTTTAGAGAACCAGTCTTGGAGTTTTTATCTGGAGCATACAACAACATCCAGGATGTAAAAATGACAATTTTTTTGCCTGCAGGTAGCCTAGCAAAATAAGGAGAGAAGGAAAATAGCCTCCTCTGTCCTGATGTTCCTTTACAATATTGTAACAAAGGCCATATTCTCCCAGCTCCTGGCTCCCTGTAGCAGGGAGAGAGGAATCAGCAGTTCCTCTGTATTTTCAGAAAAATGTTGAAGTGCATTATTCCCCAGAATAAGCACTGCAGACAGTTAAGTGCCTGTAGTTCTAATGCAAATTTCTTTTCATTCTAGATTGGTAAAGATCCACATTTTTCCTTTCCAAAAGGCTCAGCAGCTTGTCCAATAAGCCTAATTAAAGGTGTTAATGGACATTCCATTCTCGGATTGATTTATTCCTGTGCTTCCTGGGAAATAGCATTGCAAAGTGATTTGAACTGGTTAAGTGGCACCTGTGAAAAGGGGCTGAGATACAAGCAAGGATGGCAGCAGAGAGCTGATGTGGTTTTCTTACTTTCACAAAAGAAATGTTAATGTTGCACTGATGGAAAACCCATTTACTCTTTACTTTTGTGAAGTTTAACTGGTAATGAACTTAAAGAGAATCCCAGAATGGTTTGGGCTGGAAAGGACCTTAAAGCTCATCCAGTGCCACCCCTGCCATGGGCAGGGACAACTTCCACCATCCCAGGCTGCTCCAAGCCCCAATGTCCAGCCTGGCCTTGGGCACTGCCAGGGATCCAGGGGCAGCCCCAGCTGCTCTGGGCACTCTGTGCCAGGGCCTCTCTCCAGATGCAGGAAACTGAAGTTTTGGGCACACTTGTTACTTGTAATTTATCTGGTTCCTTGCAAATCCTCCTGAGGGATGCATTATTCTGATAAATTCCATGTATTCTCTCTGCATTGTGTGGAGGATTTCTAAAACATCAGGCCCTTTGTTTCACTGGGATATGTTTTACATACCTGGGGCTTTTCTGGCTAAAAGGGGTTGGTACTTCTAGAAACAAAATCCCAGCAAGGCTTTATCATCAATTGGCAAAGCTCTGTGATTGTGTTCTTCCTCTCCATCATGTCCAGTATTTGGAGATCCATTTAATATTACAGGAAAGTGAAAGAAGTCTTGAAAGTCTCCTTTAATATTAGGCTCTGAAAAATCCTGCTTCCCAGGTTCATTGTGGTCAGGTGAATTTAATGGTCTGCTCAGTCAAGAAAAAAAGGCTCCAAAAGCCTTTGTAGAATTAAAATTCCTTTCTATGAGTCAAAAACACGCATTGCAGGCACAGCTTTGAGTACTCTTGTGCAAGGTTTTTTCGTGGATGTTTACGCTTGGTTCTTGCGTTGATGGCACCACTTCAAGCCAGGCAGAGTGTGTTCTTTAAGGCTCTGTTTCAACACAAAGCTTTTCACCTTCACTCTGCTGTACAGTGAAGGATGCAGAGGTGTCCCAAATATTTTAGCAGCTGCATCATCTTTTGGGCCATGTGTAACAGATGTGACTACTCAAGTTTTGTGTTCAGCTTAGGATAACTTTTTCCTGTGAGGAAGGTAAGAACCCATCCAGTAGGTGTGTTGACACACAAATATCCAGTCTTCAGAGAGGATCTTTCCTCCTGATGACTCTCCAGAGAAATGAAATGCAGAGGATGTGGAGTTTTGTGGGAGGATCTGGAAAGAGTTAAGGATGCTGCCCTAGATCTGAGGGGTTAGGAAGAAGTATTAGGTAGGACTGTGCTTCAGCACAGAAAAATACAGATTTAGTGGTGGATTGGATTTGTGTAGCACATCTCTAGGCTCTGTTTATAAAGGACCTCTGGTGTCTTCTGGCCTCTTCCTTCCTTTCCTGGCTCAAAACACAGGACTGTTGTTAAACCATATAAACAGTTTCCACTCTGTGCTTTAAATCAAGGTGGTAGTGGATCTTGCTAAAGGGAGTAAAGCAGCTTTGTGTGCCTGTAGCCCACTGCAGAAGGGCTGAGCTCTCTGGTTCAGTGGGTTTATTGGTTTTTAAAGAATTATGAATTTAGTTTGAGGTCATTTCTGGAAAAGCACTTTCTCTTGGTCTGCAGTACAGGATTAATGGTGAGAGCAATGCCGAGTGCATTAAGACATGAAGTGAACCTTGGAGATCTGAAAGAAAAACAGCATCTTCTCAGGCCTGGGGCTTGTTGCTGCTTTCCTGTTAGACATGGTGCAAAAGAATTGTTACTTTTGAGGGAAAGTGATATTTGGGAAGTGGAGATTTTTGGTTAGTAAAGCTCCCAGTGTAGGTTTTCTGGAGATGGACTTCAAACTCGCTTTGGTGCCATGAATAACCTCACAAGAATATCATCATCATTGTTATTATTATTATGAAATAAAGCTCCTGAACCTCAAAAATCAAATTTGTGTTCGTTTCTCCATCCCCCTCCGTGGGCTCTCTGCATCACCCTTCTGCACATTTGTTTTCCTGCCAGGGCTTTTTGGCTCTTGTTACTCTTTAATACTTTACAAACCAATTAACCTCTCTGCCCATCTTCTTTTCCTTCCATGTTTTTCAGGCCTTTGTCAGACAGAGATTTCCTAATTTGAATTTAGTTCCTAAGTCAAGAAACTGATTTTTTTTTTTTTTTTTTTTTAAGTACTTTAGATACTCTTAGGTTCATCACCACTGAATGTTACCTCAGTGCAGCTCTCTGCTCCTTCCACTTTTGTTTGGGTTTTGGGTTTGGTTTTTTTTTTTTTTTTTTTAAACCAAACTTACCCAGCAAAGCCAGTGCATCGCATCTAACCTTGTACTGATATTTAAAGAGATCTTGTTAAGTAATTTAAATACTTGGTTGGGTTTTTTTCTCCCTGAAAGTGAGGCCTCATTACGTGGGGAGGATGAAAGAGGTGTTCCACAGTTGTTTGGCTGAAAAACCTGGTTCTTTCTTTACTGCTTGTGGTGGATCAGCCATATTTGCATTCGTTAATCTTGGGATAGACTGTAACATTCATCTTTTAGTGTCAGTGGAAGAAAACTCAGTGGAATTTAACCTCTTAATTTCTGTTTTTTCCAAATTATGGTCTTATGCTGAGACTTGGTGTCCTGGAGATACAAGGAACAAAGATACCCAAATAATAATTAGAAAATCGAGATTGCACAAAACTGAGATTAACTTCCCTTTCCTTTCCATCCCAGGGATCTGGGTACTGTTCTCCTCCAGCAGTGAGTTAATGAAGCAAACATGTATCTAAACTGATGCTGGAATTAAGTGGATTAATGAAGGGGAGCAGGGGTGTGGGGAGCCGAACAGAGAGAAAGTGAGGAGCGGAAAGAGGTGGCGAAGTGTTCATTAAAATGAAAATAATAATTTTAAAAAATTATGGTGTTCTGTGGTATTCATAATAACCATAAAGTGGTTTGATTCTCTTGCTCTCCTGTCATGTGCAAGCCACACTCATCCTCTGAACATCTCTGATGGTTTTCTCATGGTCTGCAGTGGGCTTTGTTCTGCCTCCTGGCCGGGTGGTTTTTCTCTCAGAGTCTCATTTTTTGATTAATATCTGTGCTGCTGGTTTGAAATTTGGCTGAAATGCAGTATTTAAGTTTTCAGGCAATGTCTCATATCCTTTGTAAAAAGGAAAAGAGACTTTTCCATAAAAATATTTGAGCATTTTACTGCTATTCATAGGAGAGGAAACTCTCTCAGGCTGAAGAACTTTTTCAAGTGAAACTTCACAGACATCAATGCAGATTAAGCTGCCTTGGTCTCAAGTAAGAAGTAGAGGGGGGGAAAAAAGTGCTGAAGTGGGTTCAGCTCTAACCATTCAGCTGTAACTTTGAGCTTTTCTTTCCTTTCACATCAGTGCTCTGTGCTGTAGGGGATTATTTTCCTGCATGTGACTTGGAGGGAGATAATCACAGACAGGATAGATTAAGGGTACCTGTGGCCATATCTCCCAAAGCTCAGTTCCTTGCTGAAATTGGTGACTATTTCTATCAAGCTCCCCCATTCCCAGGTTTTTTTTATATATATATATATATTTGAAAAGAATAAGAAGAGGCTGAGTGAAGCTGTATACAAAATGTAAATTTCACATTTTTACCTGTATTCCTCTTATTTGCTTCCCCACTTGAAGCATCTATCCCATTTTTGTCTCTTGGTTTATTACTTCTTGGGAAGTAATTGTTCTTTTGGGGTTGCAGAGAGATAAAACATCTCCTTACCTGTTGCATGTTGGGCTGTAAACAAATGGGATGCTGGAGCATCAATTTTATGTCATCTTTGGTCTGGGAAGTTTCAGTGATGTTGATCAAGAGGAAACAAATGTATAATGTAATAATAAAATACCAAATTCACACCGTGTGTAAGTGTACCAGAGGAGCCATGTAGAGGACAATCATCAGCCTTTGAGTCCTGTAATACATTTATTTGTTTGAGTTTTTGATGGATTAGACTCTCTAATGTTAAAAACCTCAAATAAAACCAACCCAGCCATCAGACCTGTGCAGGGTAGCGGGGAAAGGCTGTCCTGTCTTGCTCCAAGTAAATTGGCCAGAAAAGTCTGCATTAAAATGCATTATTAAAGAGTTTAAAATCTGCAATCTTAGAGCCTTTCTCCATTTAAAAGCCAGGTTGAGGCCAGGCCTTTGTGGGAAGCCCCAGTGCCGTGGTGGCGTTTGGGTGGGAGAGGTGCAGGTTCTCATCCTCACATCTGTTAGGAATTATTTAATTTCCACTGGAAACAAAGAAGTAACTGTACTGCTTTTTCTGGAAAATTCCTGCCTAGTGCAATGCACAGGTCATGTTTTAAGGCTGGATTGGGTATTTTAAAGATGTGGTTGTGTATGGGGGTTTCTTCCTGTATTGAGTTGGGCATAGGACAAAAATACCATTTAAATTGAATACATTTTCTTGTAGGCACTTGAGCATTAATGAGTCCTGGAAGGAGGAAAGAGAGGGTGAGAAAGAAGAGATTTTTCTGCAGTTGTCTATTATACATAATTAGACTGCTACAAATACATATATATATTTATGTCTCTGTAAATACCTGTGTATGTATGTGTAGGTAGCAACACCTTTTACTGTTTCACCTCAAAAGTCTCTTGGGTTTTTCAAGCCTAAAGTGTACTGACTGTTTAATTTGTCAGCTCTAGAGGTATTCAGCGCAGAATGATTTTTCTCGTATGTTGCAGTTTAAATTGTCAGTCTGAGGGAGGTTTAGTGGGTTGGAAATGTTGTTTCTGTCTGCTCTGATTGAGTTTCTGAGTCTCTCCTGTAGTGAGAGGGACCAGGCAGGCGGGAGTGCTCATTTTGATGAGGATTTTTGGGACTAAGAGCAATAATATTTGTTATAGAGAGCTCTGAAATTCAAAGTAACTTCTTCCTTAGGAGAAGTTAAACACAGGGTGCTGCTGATGTAAATTTTGGTGCATTTGGATGTGGAGAGTATTTTTGTGTTGAGTTTTACATTCTTTTAAGTTGAAGAGTAATATTGTCAGCACTTTTTAAGTGGATTGACTGCACTACTGTTTGTGGCATATAATGGGCTGCCTGTGGTTGGTTTTTTTGTTGTTTCACTTTTAATTTGTTTTAAATCTTCGTGTTGGGAGGGAGTTGAGGAGACGCTTCAGATTTGTGTCGGATTTTTTGGTTCTGTTCATTTAGGTGCTTGTTGGCCTGTTGTCACCCTGTGGCACTTTGCTCCCTGGATGCTTCAGTTCAGCATCTGCCTGAATTTCACTTCCTGGGGTTTGAAGCCCATCTGAGGGGTAGGATCTTGCTGTCCTATGCTGTGATTTTGAGTAGAGATATGAGGGAGAATGGCACATTCTGAAATGTTTGAGGTAGATGGTTTTACTGTGGGCTGTAGCATCGTTGGAAATTCAGCAGCCTCTAAATTTTTGATGAAGAGGGAACTGCTGACAAATTGCTGTAGGTGACTCTTGGAGCCAGGGCAGCCAGCATGGATCAGCATTCCTGGGGCTCCGTGCAGCGATCCATGCGGGCCGTGGATGTTAATTCCGGCTGGGGCACGGCGAGAGGCACGGATCAACTTTGTTCTGGCAAGGAATATCAAAGTGGAATTATGTATGCAATGGAAAGGGATGAGTTTTTATTGGGGCGACCGTGCAGGATGAAAGAGGCTTTTGAAGTTGTGATTTGTAGTGGATGGCACCAAAAGTGCTCTGAAAGAAATGCTGTTATTGGTGCCTCACCAGGGACTGTGTGTGTGGAGAAAGGCTCCGGACATGGCAATGAGAAATGGATCATAAAATATCCTGGGCAGATCCCAGCAGGGTAGGGGGGGATTCTGCCCCTGTGCTCAGGTGAGACCCCACCTGCAGAGCTGCCCCAGCCCTGGGGCCCAGCACAGGGAGAACCTGGAGCTGCTGGAGAGAGCCCAGAGGAGGCACCAGGATGAGCAGAGGGATGGAGAGGAAGGAAAGGCTGGGAGAGCTGGGATTGTTCAGCCTGGAGAGGAGAAGCTTTGGGGTGACCTCATTGTGGCCTTGCTCCTGAAGGAGCTACAAGAAAGATGGAGAGAGACTATTGACAAGGGATGGAGTGACAGGACAAGGGGAATGGCTTCCCACTGCCAGAGGGCAGGGTTAGATGGGATATTGGGAAGGAATTCCTGGCTGTAAGGGTGGGCAGGCCCTGGCACAGGGTGCCCAGAGCAGCTGGGGCTGCCCCTGGATCCCTGGCAGTGTCCAAGGCCAGGCTGGACATTGGGGCTTGGAGCAGCCTGGGACAGTGGGAGGTGTCCCTGCCCATGGCAGGGGTGGCACTGGATGAGCTTTAAGATCCCTTCCAACCCAAACCACTCTGATTCCAGTGGTCACCCTTCTTTTCACGGATTAAATATTGACTTGGCAGCAGCAGCTTCTCCATCCCAAGGCTTCCTGTGCTCCTGGCAGTGAGTCCTGGCGGCCCAGGAGAGTTTGTAACACAAATGCAGATGTTGGAGTCATTCCTCTTATGGAAATATAAATCAGGTCTCACCCTTTCCCCCCACTGTGGCTGCACAAGCCAGAGTTCACCCAACTTCATATTTCATTTTTTTTTTTCCCCCCCAACAGCTCTGATTTATTTCTCATAATTCTCAAGCCCTACATTATTTTGAAGTGATTTGTGACATGCTGTCATGTGGGTTCACAGAATTCCTGACCTCTAAAAGTACCTGTCTTGGAAAGCCTGGTTGAGGTGATGACCCACCTGTGTTATCAAAAGGGTGTCTGGAGTTGGTAGGTTACAGGGGGAGAGCCTCAGGCATGCAAATTGTAGGAACAGGGGCCTGAAAATAACAGAGGAAATACTTGATTTGTGATAGGTCTGGAAAAAAAAATAAAAAATTCTTCAAGTTGATTATTGGCTTGAAATATTGTAATTCCAAGAAAGAAGGAATTAGTGGGCAGAGCACAGGTCGTGTCATCAAGGGTGCATTGCAGTTTTAACATTCTTGTGTTAATCAGCAGGGGTTTAATTGCAAGAGGTTGTTTTGCTGTCATGTACCATGGGTTGGGAAGGCATTTAATAATACTGAGGTACAGAGAAATATATCTGTACAAATGGAAATACTTAAAGTAGCAGCTGAAGTTGGCTTTTGGCAGTGACTGGTGAATAGGAATATCTACTTTTCAATGTTATTAACACTTGCAGGGAATCTCAAACTTTTCTCTGTGCTAAATACACAGAATTCTGGGTTACCACAGGTGAAGAATTCTTCCCAAGACACGGCAGCCTGAAAGTATTTGGTTTTTAACATCCTTCCCTCCTGTATGTTTGGGAAGTACAGTTTTGGCACTGCATGAAGGTTTTGCTTGGAGCCTGGCAGTGACTTTGGTGTTAACCAGGCCACGCAAAGTCTGTGTGCAGATGAGACAAGGCAGATTTCCACAGAAATTCGATGTGTGGATGTTTCACTAAGTAATGTAGAAAAGGGCAATATGATTCTGATTTGATTTAATTTAATAGCTGCATTTTGAATTTGAAAAATTAACCTGCTCTGTCAGTGGAACACCTTCAGTGCACCAACACCAAAAACAGTTTCCAGTGGCAGGAACTAAACATGTCACAGGATTTGAGTCACTGTGGTGGGAATTGGCCTTTTAGTGAGTGTTGGATGTGGAGTTGCTGTTGCTTCAAAGACTTACTAATTTTAAATTGTGTCTCATGACTGATTACATGGTGATAGTTTCAAGAGAGTCTGGTAAACATTTCCCAGTAAACTTCGGGAAGAATGCAGAGCTGGTTCTTTGTGAAGTGTTCCCATGGGCATCCCAGGATTGATTGAGCTGAGCTGTCTCCACAGGTGTTGGAAAGTAAAAACCTCTGGCAAGATGTAAAGAGGCTCTCAAGTGGTTGATGCACAGAGTTGTGGAAGGTGATGGTCTTAAAAGAGAGCAGGATTGCTGAGGACTTTAAGATAAACATCATTCCTCGGTTATTTTCTCTTTGCAACTATGATGCTTTTGTTGAGATGGAATAACTCTCTGGGTACAGGCTTGATGCCATGAAGATTTTTTGCCTTTTCTTTTATACCCCTGTTATACCTTTTTTACAACTTCTATATTCTTAGTGCTTTTTCCCTTACATTCTTGGACTTGTTTGTCAAGCTGAGAGACAAAACATTTTAGAAGCTTCGTAGCTGGGGATCAGTGTGCCCCAGACCCCAAAGTCCCCTCCAGAACACATTCTGTAAACTGAGATAGAACCATCCAGGGGAAGGCTCCTTGGGGAGGGGCTCACTCGAGCCTCTCATTGGGGAATCTTTGATAGATGTGCTAATTAGTAACACCTATAATGTTATACCAGATCTTTTGGGGTGGGCATTTTGCGGAGTGCATTTCGATGCATGTGACTGGACGTGTGCACCTAAGGATCCTTAAAATAAATACCAAGGTAAAATCCCTTTTCCCCTTCTAACCGTGTATGACTCTTGATTTTAAGACCAGGAAAAGGCATCAGGCTAAGCTGAGCTAAAGGTTTTTTAGCGGTTGTAGCTCTGAGATGGCAGAACTGCAGATACAGAGTTCAGAAAACCCTGCTGGTGGGTTCAGGGGTTGGAATGTCGTGAGGAATGAGACACAAAAAGCAGAGATGCTCTGTGACACCCAGAGTGGAGAGATGAGAATGTGGAGAGACTGGGCATTCAGTCACTACAAATATTCTTTGCTGCAGTGGGAGAAGGAGGGACTGAAATAAGTGCAGGGCCAGGGAGGATGTTCTGCAGAGCAGAACCACCTGTGTGATCCATGTTCCAGGGAGGTTTGGATCAAGTGCAGAGGATGGATGGGCTGGGCAGGCAGGGGACCATGGCTGAGAGTCGACAGATGCAGCCAGACAGGAGAAGCTGTAATAAAACTCTCCACAGAACAGTTGCTGCTTCTTCCATATTAAGCTGTTGTAAATTAATTTTGTATAAAATGATGCTTTTAACTAGGCCTCTGCTAATGGCACACTGGAGAGAACTTTAATCCTGCTCAGTGCTTGGGAATGGAGAAGTTTCTATGAAAGTTCCTTGCTGGTTTTTGTGCTCGCAGCCCAGCTGGGTCAGGAGGATTTGTCTCCTGTCAGTGCCCCTGCAGGGACAGGAGGCTGAGGAAGAGCCACAGGCACCTCACAGGGGCTACCTGGGAAGCAGCTTCCTAATGAGTGGTGCTGCCATGGAGCCAGGATCTAATGAGATCCCAAAGGAGTTGGAGCAATCACATTTTTCCTTGGAGCACCATTTTAAACTTATCTTAGGAACAAGCCCCAGCATTGCTTAGCAGGTTTTTTAACTCTGTCCTTTGTCTTGCTGCTGTAGCTTTTAACTGGTCAATCCTTTTTTATTGACTGCCTTTCAGGTGTAGTAGATGCATTCGTGTTCCTTTCCAAAGTGTGCTGCCATTGCTGCCTCTGTGCTGGTCAATACTGCCTCTGTGTTTTGTTTCCCAAAGCCTTTCCAATCTCTAACATGAGATTACTCTGATATTTTACTCTGTAGACCTGCTTGGTGTATGATGTCAAACTGAATTAACTCTCTCCTTCAACTGACACAAATCCCTTCTAAATTCTCTTCTTAAACTGGCACCATCTCTGCTTCAGTGCAACCAATAACAAATACCAGTTTGATTTTAATAATTAGTGGTCAGCTCTGGCATTGGACAAGCCTAGCATTGCCTGGATATTTGCAGATACTTCCAGCACTTTTGAGTTGGATTTATCTCAACACAGATCCAGGTAAACTGGGCTGTGTTGGTATTGCAGCAAAATGTGGAGATTACCTGGTATTAGGGAAAAGAGTGGCTTGATAAATCAGGTGCAAATGGAGAACTACCACAGGGCTTTAGTTATTTTTCTTTTGGATTTTCAAAAGCCTGTGTTTGTGACATTTTTCTAATCTTTTTTTTTATTGAACACGGAGAGGGAAGTGTGGAGTTTCCATGCAAGGCTGGAATATTTTCATCACGGCACTGGTGCCTTTCAGGCTTGGACTGTAGGAGGCAGAGGCTTGGTTCAGTGATGGGGAAGATTGAACTGTTCATCTCTTTCCTCATTGAAACCAAGTGGATTGGGGGATTTTGCACAACTGCTGATTTCATTTTGAGGGAAATCAGAAGTGGGTATCGCTCCCTCCCTCCCTAAAAAATAAAATGGCCTGTTAGAGCTTGTGGAGTGTTCAGCACCTCATCTTTTCATGCTGCCCTGTGGAGATGACTGTACCATTAACTAGGATGTAAATCTCATGATTTATCCAGATGAAGCCCTGGCACAGGGTGCCCAGAGAAGCTGGGGCTGCCTTGGAAGTGTCCAAGGTCAGGATGGACATTGGGGCTTGGAGCAGCCTGGGACAGTGGAAGGTGTCCCTGCCCATGGCAGGGGTGGCACTGGATGGGCTTTAAGATCTCTTCCAACCCAAATCATTCCATGATTTTATGAGATTTTAATAATTCCCTCCCTTAGCAAAGATTTGCTGACCTCTAGTGTCAGGACATCACTTGATTTTCTGTGCTGTAGTTTGTGATCGATACAGAAAAATAAGTTCTGGGTCTCCATAGCTCTCCTGAGTTCCAGGAATTTCTGATTAATTTACACTCGATGACTCCACAAATTCCTCCACCTCAAACTCCAAGTTTAAAATGAACTTGCCAGCCAGCTCTGACAAGTTCCAGTTCTATATATAGAAATAAAAATCCCACCTCTAGGGAACTGCTGCTTTTTATGTTTGACTCTGCATAGTAAGAATTAAGGTCACTGAATGAAATTACTGACTCTTGAACCTTTCCCAAACTTTTTATTTCTTTCAGACATTCCTTGTTTTATTTCTTTCAGACATCACTTGCCATGTTACATGATCTGACAGTTCATAGGTCGTGGAAGGCTAATTTTGTAGGAAGAGAAAGGAAGCTGAATTTTTTTTTTTTCGTCTGTGCTCCCATCCTACTTAATTTGTTTGTCTGGTAATTGGTTTGGGGTTTTTTTCTTCTGGATAACTGGTTGTTTCCTTCAAAAAAATTGTTGGAGCAACTCATGAGAATTGACTTTCAGAGAAAAGTTAAATAAATATATAATAAAGAAATGAAATCTGTTCATTTTTCCTGGTTTTTTTGCACCCCTTCACAGCTTTGCTTTTTTACTGCCTTGAAATAACTTTGGCCTCTGAAAACAGAGCACTACCTAGTAATAGGAAGCTTTCTGATTTAAAAAGTAGATTTCTATTTCTTTCTGCGTATTCTCTGGCTATTACTTTGTTTCTTTAAAATCTTTTCCAACCACAGCAGGTGCTGTTTTTCTTTATTCTTTCTGGCCTTTATGTACAAAGTGCTGAATTTTGGGGGAACCAGTTTAGGTCCTTTTATTTCCAAAAGCCCCCAAGTGGTGCTGTGGATCTGCCCCTTTGCTTTACTTTACAGAGTAAAGGGGGACATAAATTGACTTTTAACATTGAGTCATTTTATTATAATTCATATTTTAATATTAATATTTTAATATTAAATTAAAAATTAATTTGTAAGCTGGGACATTTTGGAAACAAAAGCCAGAGGCAAAGGGCTGGGACCTGAAAATCACCTGGGGTTATGTCAGAGCTGTGAAGGTGACAGAGAGGCTTGGTGTTGTCCTTGGGTTTGGATCCCTGCACTGGCAGTGGATTTCTCTGATGCAGGTTATTTCCACAGGAGAAATAATTGGCATATGTATATTATAAAAGGCAACTCACTGCAGCCTTTCCAATGTGATGTTTTGGGGTTTTTAACCTCTGAAGAGGATCTAACTTTCAGATCCTTGCAATAAGAAGGAAAAGGTCACAGTGGAGCTGAGCTGCTGTGGTGTTCAATATTTGATTTTTTTTGATTTTTTTGGAGCAGTTTCCAAGCCAGAAGCTTTCTGCAGTGGCAAGCATTGACCAAGGGCCTATGAACAGCCTGAGCCCACCAACTTGGCCAGGGGCAGCTCTGCTTCATAGCCCTTCATGTACCTCTCTGCAGAGAAAAACTGCTTTGGGGTTGTTTCCTTTGTGGGGAAGCAGTGAACTGAGGAGAAGCTTCAGTGAGTTCATACTTTGGGTGTATATCTGGGTTTGCATCTTTTAAAGAACGGATATTATTGAGTGTAAGGGTACATTTATCTGGCTCAGAGCTGTAAATTTGAGCACTCCTAAGTGTGATGCTTTTAAAATGAAACAGGGGTATTCAGGAATAGATCCTAGGGTAGCAAAACCTCACAGAACGCAGGGAAAATGAAGTGTTTAAAGTAATTTAAATCTTACAAGGTTGGCTGGTGGCTACTGTTTTCTCTTTAGGTATTAAAATTTATTAAGATACAATGCAGCCAGAGGTTGGGGATGTATTTTTATGATTTTATACTCACAAAGCTTTCCTGTTCTTTTTTTTTTTTTTTTTTTTTTTAGCTTCTACCAAAGCAGTTTTTGTCTGGCCTGAAATGGATCTGTTATGTTCTGCTTTGCCCAGAGCACTTAGAGAACAAAACCAAATTAATTTAGCTTCTCCATATTTTATTTTTTTTTTTCCCCTTGCAAGACTGCAAGAAAGCTGACACACAAAAGTGACCTAGTTTGGTATTCCTGCTTCACCTCCTCCCCTCTCCCCTTCCTGCCCTTCTGGCTGCTCTGGGCAAACGCTGCAGCTGTGGGATCCCTGGATTCCATGGGCTGGGATGGTGGTGGTGGTGCTCCAGCAGGATTCAGCTCTGCAGCCCCAAGCTGGAGTGTCTGGGACCTGCCTCCGGCTGTCTGTGGGTAGCCTTTCTTTGGGAAGGCTGTGCAGGTGCCCCTTGGAAACACAGGGAGAGGAATGGCCAACTCCCAAGTTTTCAGCTTCAACAAGAAGTTTTTTTGTTGTTTGGTTTATTTTTGGTTGTTTTGGTTTGCCTTTTTTGTGTGTTTTTTTCTGGTTTTTTTTTTTTTTTTTGTTTTTTTTTTTTGTTGGTTTGGTTTGGTTTTGTTCTGCTGGTTTTGGG
The DNA here is from genome assembly GCF_000738735.6 of Corvus cornix cornix. Classification (NCBI taxonomy): domain Eukaryota; kingdom Metazoa; phylum Chordata; class Aves; order Passeriformes; family Corvidae; genus Corvus; species Corvus cornix. The sequence continues at coordinate 17,845,779 of NC_046342.1, read as the reverse complement.
TTTCTTTGGGTTTGCTTTGCCAAGGGAAAAAAAGCAAAACCAAAAACTAAACAGAAAATGAGAAAATTAAAGTTCTCTAGAACTGGAGATCTGCTGCAGAACAGGTTCCTCCCCGACTTGGTGAGACTTGACTTTTTTTTTCTGGCTCAAGGAAAAGTTCGGACAATGCTCTCCGGCACGGGGTGTGACCCTCGGGGTGTCCTGCGCAGGGCTAAGGGTTGGATTTACGATCTTTGTGGGTCCATTCCAACTCAGGATATTCTGTGATTCTGTGAAGAATTACACTGTTGCCAAAGCACTGTTTTGGGGTTTTTAACATGCAAAATTAACAGAATTTCTTGTACTTCCATCGCTCCTTTTGGAAGCCAGTAACATTTTAGTTGCATATCACGAACATTTTTCGATCTGAGATCTGTGAGAACTGGGTGAGGCTCCCAAAACTGTTGTGCCCTGGGGTGGGATATTCCCCTTCCCATTTTAGGTGCCTGAGAATTGCTGTATCCCTGCAGTGAGCCTTCCTCTGTGCCAGCTTTGCTGGCAGCAGGTTCCTGCTGGGGGATCAATAGCTATTACTTGATAGAGATGTGAGGGGTTGGATTTGCTTATTTTCTGGTTTAGAAGCACGTGGGAAAAATGGGAAAGCAGGAACCTCAATGTTACGAGGGAGAGGATGCCACTGCCAGCACTGTGTGGATGTGACAGTGGGTCCCACGTGAGCCAGGGATAGCAGGATGAGGAAAAAATAATCTTCTTGTGGCAAAGGGTGATGTGTTTTGGAGGAGAGTAAATTCTCCTAGCAAATCGCAGGCTGGGGATGTATCAGAGACACACTCTGTTTGAATTCGTTTTCTGGGGAGCTTAGCTGGAAATTCAAACACTTGATCTACAGCAATATTAAACCCTTAATTCTAATGTTAAAAAAAAAAAAAAAGGCAGTTCACATGGAAACATCAAGTTCAGACAGCTCAGATTTGGCTCCTCAGAATGAATAGCTGCTTTCTTGACCTTAATGTTGCTGTGTACTGATCTGTAGGCTTATTCCAGAGGGAATCATTTAGTCTGAGCTGTGTCCTCCTTATCTCCCCTTCCTCTGAAGAAAGAGGATGCTGTGGAAGTGGCATCTGGAAAATATGAAGACCACAGTTGTCCTACAGCTAAAGAAAAAGTATTGTGAAGCTTCTTTAGGGAAAAAATACGACTAAAATAATGTCATACCCAGGTTAGTAGGCCTTGGCACAGGGTTTATCACCTGGCCAGTGACAAAGGTAGAAGTGGCAGTAAATTGGTTTATTGCTTGTCATTGCACCTGGTGCAGAAGTCCAGAGAGGAATTAAAAACTAAAAAAGCCATCAGTGAGCACATCACACTCAAGTGCATCAAAAAAAGGATGGGTTGTACATGGCTTGTACATGTACAAATCAGTTCCTGGTTTGTGTTGTTGCCAGCATGGTTTGGACAAGGCAAGTGCAGCACAAGCTGTTCCTCACAGATGTGTTCAGCTGCTGAACTGTGTATGGCTGCACCTCATGCACTCCCTTCCCTTAAATCCACTGTATCTCACAAATAAATCAGTGCTGGAGCTTGGTGGGAAGTGGGAACTGCAAAAGCAACTTACCAGTCAGTCCTTCTCCTGCTGGAGAATAAAATTTCCAGCACCTTACATACATGAAAAAATGTGAAGTATGAGTGTACCCTTCTGTTGGGGATTAAGTCCTGTTAAAAAGAGGAACATGAAAGGATCTGTCAGCTTTGTATTTATTTAAAAGTGCATTAACAAGGAAGCCAGTTCTTAAGGACCGTCAAGGGATTCAGTTTTATGTCTGTTCTTTTAACAGGTTAAACCTTGCCACCTGAAAGACTTAAACACACCGTTCCCCTGAGACACCCAGAACTCCTGAATTCAGGCAACTGAAGATGCTGCTGCTGCTGTGGAAGCAGCTGATCCTGGTGTCATTTGTTGGCTGCCTTGCAGGTAACAATAATCTCTGACTTCTTTTAGAACTGTGCATAAGTTCCCAGATTCACAATTTCAACTGCACTTGAGGAGGAGAACCCAGAGGCTTTGAAATGCGGAAGTTCTGTAGAGTTTAGAAACAAAGCATACAATAGATGTGTTAAATAATGCAAGATATTAGAAGAGAGTGAATTAAAAGAACCTTTGCTACGCAGGGATGTGCCTTCCAAGCAAGCAGAAAATACTTGAATGCATGAAGGATGCTCTTGGTAGCAGTGCACTGTAGATGTGCTGATTGAAGAGCTGCAATACGTGTTTGTCTTTAACTGGACACTTCAGATTCTTGCTGAGGCTGATTGCTGCAGCTTTTCTCAAAACTCTGCTTTAGAATGGGGTCTGTGCCTGAGGAGCAGCACTGTGTCATTGCTGAATTGGTGCAGAGGGTTGCTTTTCTTGCTGTGCCAGACAGCTCTCAGTGTTTGGAGCTGCTGTTGAGGTCTCCTCTCTGCTGCCACATCAGCTCTGCAGAGTCATTTTTCTTCACCTGATCGAGCTCAGTGCTCGCTCACAGGAGCACAAGTCCCTGCCTTTCCTTGGTGATGTGCTCAGCTTGTTCTGCAGCATCCCCAGTGATGCCAGGTGTGTGAGGGGAGGGGAGAGGCTCCTGTCCTGTCCTCAGGGCTTGGCTCTGGTGAATTCTGTGCCCCTTGGCATTGCCAGGCCTGCCAAGAGCAGGGTGATGCCCAAATCCGCCCTGTGCATCCTCCTCAGAATGGTCAGTGCAGCTCTGGGGAGGAGGGCAGTGCCTGTACTTCAGCTGAAGCATGAAAACCAAATGGTTTATCCCCAGGGTCTGCTGTGGATAGAAGAGTTTGCTTTCCAAGAACTCCACTGCAGGGGGGGGATGGAGGGAAATGCTGCGGCTGCCCTGGGCAATTCCCTGGCTGTGATTCCCTCCTGATCCTGTGCTGTGCCAGCCTCTCCTTCCATCTCCTTCCTCCCATGACCAGTGCTTGTGTCCTGGCTGTCCTCAGGAGGGTTGGAATCCTGCACGCAGCTCCAAGGCTTTAGCTTTTAATGGAGACTCAGAAGGCTGGGATTTGCTTTTGGCTTAGTCAAGAACTTTAAAGAAAGGGAAGTGACATTGTTAAACCAATCTGTGTCCATCCTGCCAGCCCTTCTTTGCACCTGTTTCAGGTCACTCCCTGCAGCTGGGTGCTTGCCAAGTGTCCGTTTAGTGGCCACGGGGAGTTGGTAGATTGGAGGACCAGCAAGAAGTGAAGTGAAAAGCTCTCTTTCCTATTTCCAAAAGCTGGTGTGGTGGGGCAGGACTGCTCAGGAGCCTTGAAGCACCCACCATGGAGGTACAGCCCTGATTTAGTGTGGTTGAATTGCTGTCACTGGGGATGCTGTGTGGAGTCCCAGTCAGCACTTGCAGAGAGAGAGTTGGAACCAGATGCAATTTTCTGAACAGCAGGGGCTGAGCTTTTCCAGCTGCCTGACCCTCAACGCTCTGCAGAAGGGCTCAATCCTGACATAAAAATCTAATATTTGGAGCCTGGGCATGTGTTCAATGCTAACATCACCTGTTTGCTTCAATTGCATGAATATCTTTAGTGGACCTTTGGAACAGCAGGCTGCTAAAATCCACTGGGGAATCCTGGAGCTGAATTGATTTCAAAACAGATTTTAGTAAGAGCACGCTGTAAATGTAAAAACAAGTTGTCAAACCGTTTGGAGAATGTTATTTTAACCTCTTATTAAGATAGATCGGCAGGTATTCTGCTTCCCCATAGAAAACCATTTTTCTTGTGCTTTGCCTATAAGCAAAAAGACAGTTCTTGTAAGACCTGTCTGCAGTTCAGTGTTATGAAATAACATCATAGCTGCAGAAAAGGAGATGATGCTGATCTTGGCTTATAAACCCTGACATTCTCTGTCTTTGCAGATAATGTATTTCAAACCAGGCCCCTTATTGCAGTGTCCTATATTGAATTGCTTTTCCTTTATCTGATGTGAATCTTCGTAGTTCATCAAAGAGGGGAATGTGAGGGGATCTAATGAACAAAACCAGTGGCCCTTGGGTTTTTGTTTGCTGAGGTATGATTACATATGTATGACTAATGATCCCATGGTCTTTTTGTCCATTTACCTTGGAGAGCAAAAAGGTGATTACTGAGCATTAAATATACATATGTGGGGTTTCAAAATGTCTGCCTTGTTAGGAGAGGAACTTCAAAACACACACTTTAGCATTATTATGTTTAAATTACTCTGAAGAGCAACTTCAAAGATAAAAATGAGTAAAATATGCAAAACAACATCAGCAGTGAAGGTGCCAAACTAAGCTGTGGTGAAGTGATGGATTAATTCCAGGTGTAACTTCTGGCAGCTTCTGATTCTTGTAGGGCCTTCACCCCTCCTGAGTGCCCTGATGGCACTTGGTCCTTTGGGGAAGGGGGGTAGCAATTCCTGTCTGGGATGTGTGAGGATGAATCCAGTGAACATCTGAGAAAACCGAGGTGAAGCCCCATCAGATGAGTGTGTAAAAACCTCCCTGCTGTTTGTGAGGCAGCTGCATTTTCTGACCACTCTTGGAAATTTTTGGCTTCGTTCTCCTGCTCCACTGGAGAGGAGGAGAAGGCTCCTGGGGAGCCCCAGCTGGCACAAAGTGCAGTGCCTGGGCTGCTCCAGCCCTGCCGAGCACAGGCACCGCTTTCTTCACTTGCTCATAATGCTCTGCTGTTTGCTGCTGCTAAAACCAACCACTCTCTCCTCCCCAGAAAGGTGTGGTTTCAAAGGTTCTCATGAGAATTAATAGGAAAAACAACTTTTGGAGGATGGTTGAAGGGGAAGGAAAGCTGTGAATAAAGAGAGAGTTCAAAGAATTGAAACAAGGAGGACTCTGTGTGTGAATGTATAAAATTTTTCTCCTTCAGGAGATGAAAAGGCACATTTCAAACATCATGTCCAGGTCCTAAAATTCTGACTCCTTGCCACCACAAACAGTGTATCCTAGCACTGTCTTTGCTGCACTTTATTTAAATATGGAAAACAAAAATAACTATTAAATTTTTTTCCTCCAGCCATTGCAAGCCTTGGCCAAAAAAAAAAAACCACCAAAAAACAACAAAGCCACAAACAAAAAACACAGCCAAAGCACCACTGTGATATACAGAAACTAGTTGGACATTGAAGCCTGGTTCCTGTTCTATCACTTTATGCTAAAATTTGCCAATCGGGAGGTTTTTCTTCTAATTCCTTATTCAGTAGTCCGCTTGAGTTTAAAACTAGATCATATTATATGTATTTCTTTATGTCAATTCAGGTGGTTTTATTGCTTTCATTTTCATTTTTTCATTTCATTTTCTCAGTCTAATACAGAAATAAACTGTTAAGCCCTCAGGCACAGTAATGTCATGTATCAGATTCACAATTCTCCTCTTTTTTTAGTATCAAGTTTAGGAGACTTATGAAATTGGAAAGCATGATTCTTTCTTTATTTTCCAAAGAGCATGAAAACAAACCTTCTGTTTTCTTACTGCTCTGCTGTTGTGATTAAATCATGCCACAAGGAAAGCAGAAATATCCTCTTCGGATTTAGTCTTTGGTGAGTGTCTGTGTGGTTAAAAGTCCATTTGTAGGAAAAAAATAAATAGCATCATTTACTACTCTTGTTCAAATTCAGTTTTCATTAAGAGTTACAGCCTTCAGACTGAGCCAGCCTGGCTCTTGATGCATAATGCTTTTGCATATTAATAGTAATCTCCTTTTTGTGCATTATACATGTCCAGCCATCATGTTCAAGTGCAGCTATGCCAATAGTGACTGTCAGAATTGTTTAGCTGGGACAGCTTGTGCAACACTACCAGGATTCCTGGCATAGGCAGAAAATTTGGGTTGAGTTAGTTACAAAATTAGAAACTGGTCTTAAGAGTTTCTGCTTTTTTTCTGAAGTGTTTGGTACCCAGTTACCTTGGGGAGTAAAAAGGTGATTATTGAGCATTATATATATATATATATATGGAGTTTCAAAATGTCTGCCTTATGAGGAGAGGAATTTCAAAACACACACTTCAGCATTATTATGTTTAAATTACTCTGAAGAGCAACTTCAAAGATAAAAATGAGGAAAGTATGCAAAACAACAGGAGCGGTGCAAGGGTAGAACTCCTCTGTGAGCTGTGGTGAAGTGATGGATTAATTCCAGATGTAACTTCTGGCAGCTTCTGATTGTTGTAGGGCCTTTACCCCTCCTGAGTGCCCTGATGGCACTTGGTCCTTTGGGGAACTGGAGTAGCAATTCCTGTCTGGAGCTTCAGGACCTGGTAAGAGGGAGCAAAATGGGTGCTGTAAATATGGAAGGACACCGTATTCGATTTCCCTTTGCACTGAACCCCGATGCAATCCCGAGCCAACTCCACTGGGATGGACACAGCTCACAGGACACAGCCCGGTGTCCAGGCTCAGGAAGGGAGGAATTTGTCCTGCTGTGGGTGTGTTTGGGCTGAGAGCTGACAGATGGTGGGAGCTTAGTGCAGACCCAGCTTCACCTCTTGCTGTGTCCCCGGGTAAATCTTGCCTTCCTCTGCAGCTCTTTCAGTCCTCCTGCAGCAGCCTTGGGCACTCATGAGTGAGAAGGTGACCACAGTTTTAATCTATTCACTTGGAATTAGGTGGGGGGGGGAACAGTCTCCTTAATGAGGATCTGTTCTCTGGTTAGCTAAATATAAACATGGGGCAGTCCAAAGCCCATGAAAAGACCTTCATTGACATCCCAGCCTTTCTCCAAGTTCATGGATTTCCAGGAGTCTGGATGTCCATGGTGTGCATGCTCTTATCAGGTACAATGTTTAATTCCATAGGTGCAGAAAATGCTGTGATACTCGTATTCGTTTTGGAGAGAGACCTTTGATAGCTTTTGAAGAGTCTCCTTGCTTTCTGCTTTATCTTTCAAGCTCCTCTTGAAAAGCAGCTCCCTTGTGCTGCAGATACTGTCTAACCTTAAAGCTGAATCCTCACCTTCAGACAATTAATGCTTCATTTCAACAAGACAAATGCTGCCTTTGTCTTCATTAATTAAGCTTATTGCAGGTTTGATGGCATTTGAATGGAGAAATTTTGGCTAGTGGCAATTCTGATTTTTACATAAATTACTAAGAAGGAATTTCCAAGCAGTTTATCTGCAATAAAATTTTGTTACTGCAAATGTTACTGAGCATGAAGGCTGTACATTTGTACTTACTTACATTTGTTCTTCTGCCTACTGCAGTTTAAAGTGCAATACAATAGAGCAAGTAATTCCAATATATTTCCTATAAAAGGTTGTAGGACTTGGATACATTGGATAGTAATCCCTACTGGAATACTTACTCCAATCCACAAGCTGAATATTTATTTAATAGGAATTGGGATATCTTCCAGTGCCTTAGGGCTTCTGTTTGCTGAATTTCTTGGTTGATAGATCATTGCTTGGTATTTTGTTTATGGGTACTTATTGGCTGTGTTACTTTGGCCTTTTGTCCCAGACACCTTGGAAAAAGTGACTTCTGAAGATACCCAGGTTTCCCTGATTTCCCTTAGCATGAAGCCTGCCTGCCTCATGACAAGGACAGGGCAGGAGCCTCTCCTCAGGTGTTTTTTGGGCTTTAGTGTGGGCCAACACTGTCAAAGTTTCAGAAGAAGTGAGGTCCTGGAAGTTGTTGCAAGACCATTGGCTTCCATCCCTTCCAGCCCTTTACTTGGGAATCTCAGGACACTGGGGAGTTAAAAAAATCAGATTAAAGAGGCTGTGACTGACAGCTGAAAAACAGAGAAGGTACACTGGGTTGAAATCTAAAGCTGGAATAATTTGGCAGATGTTCAGGAAAACAGCAGAACCGAGAATAATTCAGTTTGTATTTAAAAAAAAAAAGCTCTTCAGTAGAAACTGTTCTGATTTTTGTTGTTGTTTTTAATGATGATGTTCAAAATGAATGCTTTAGGTTTTTAATTTTTGGTGATTTTAAATATGCGGCTGCCAGTGCCTTGGATAAAAGCTGTGTTTGTGCTGTAATTAACCTCTCAGTTTTTTGTGTAACAGCAAATGTGTTAATAGTAGCCTTTAGCTTTTCCAATACAGGATGTACGTATTGGCAGTGAGATTTCAGGGATCAGTGTTTGTCAGGGATTAGAACACAATTTACACCCTGTTTTTTCAGTAACAAAATAACACAGCATTGTAAAGTATAAAGCTTAACCTCAACCATATTTACTATACGTGTTTGAAAACCTAAGCGAATAAAAGCTCATTTATATTCTTGTCTGATTAGCACAATCAGAACTTATTGATGCTAAAACGAGCCAAATTTCCATAACTATAAACAGAATATTAAAATACAGTTGACTAGCAGAGCATGATGTTTTTCTCCTCCTTGGATGGAACATGGAGTTATGACTTTCTTGGTGACTTTTTAGGAGTCTCTTAAAAAAGTCAGAGGCATTTCAAAGCCAGGCCTTTGGGCAGGGAAGCAGAACTTTTCCTAGGCAAGTGTTTGCTGCCTTGGTGTAGAAGGCAGAAGATGGCACATAAATGTGTTTGTGCTTGGCTGTCCTTTATTTCTGCATAGTTGGGGGTCAGATGTTGAGGAACTGAGTGGAGAAACATTTGAGCCTAGAGACCACTTTATTTGAAGCAGCCACTACGAGTATTTGTAGTATTTTACTCAGCGTAGGGGACCAGAAGGCCTTAGTGAAGAAGGGGGGTGTGGAGTGACCTTGTACAGTGATACAAATCAAGGAATTCCATACTGAAGCCAACCGGGTGTTTCCCTGTGGTGTAAAATGAGAATGGTTTGGGTTGGAAGAGACCTTAAAGATCGTTTAGTCCCACCTCTTGTCACAGGCAGGGACACAGAAACATGGAACAGCACAATTCCAGGCGTTCTGAGGAGACCCGGCTTTGATTGTGGTGGCTGTGAGCTTGTGCACATGACACAGGTTTCCATCTAAATTGCCTGGGAAAAGCCTCATGGCACTTTGGAAATTTTTGTGTGATCCCCAGGGTCTGGGTGAAAAGAGCCCCAAAACTGAGACTTGCCACATTGTCCTAAATACACAACAGGGTTTGTTCCTATCTCTCAGAAGTGTCGTTTTGGTAAAAAGTAACGTGTGAGGAATTAGTATCGCTTTTGTTCAGCAGAGACAGCAGAGTATGTCAGGATCCTGTTTGAAATTGGCAGAAGATTTTGCGACTCCAGAGCTGCCACTCCACCCTCACAGACTGTGCCTCCAGTGAGCTGCAAAGTCACACCTTGCACCTGCTTTGCAAAATAATTTGGTGCAACTCGAGGTGCTCTGCATGCAGCAAGAAGCAAAGGGAAACACAGCGTTCCCTTGCCTTTGGCAGTTGTTGTGTAATGAGAACTTGAAAATGGTTTAAACCTGAATTAAAAATAGCTTTATTTGCATAGTCAAGGGTAATTAGTGTGCATTTTATCCTGATTCCTTGTGCAGCTGTTTATGACTCTGAAAGCAATAAAGAAAATCCTCAGATAGTTTGATGTTTGATTCGGTTAAGGCTTCTGCTGTACCTCAGAGGTGGCACATAAAGATCTCACTGTTGGTAAACACCTGAATGGCAGATTTTGATACTGGAGATAATGGGCATAGCTTGGAAGAAATAAGGTGCAAATAAGAATTCCTCTTCCAAACTGTGCTGCATGTTCAAGAAAAGTTTTTAGCTCGTTCATTCCAGATCATATCCAGTCTTTATATTGCCAGAGATCATCCTCTGGTAGACACTTTGTGAATTGGGAATTTTAAGGTTTCATGCTATTTCTCATTTTTAAGTTTTCTGTGTAGGGAGGTTATATGGCTCTGTATTCAGTGAGTCAGGGCAGCTCAGGGGGTGTGGAGTGGAAGGAAAGACATTCTCCCTAACGTTTTTCAAAATGAGAAGAAACATTTATCCTGTATCAACAACTTGAAAATAGGACAGGTTCATTCCTTTCCATGATGTTTTGTGCTGGCTGGGAAGCGATTCCAGCAGGCAGCGATAAGAGACAGTGTTTTCTGAGATAAACTACTGACAGTAATGGTGCCTGGACTTTCTGGGGAGAGGGGGTGTGTGACAGTTCCTTCTGCCTGCAGAATTTGTAAGAATTGCCTTTGATTGCAGCTGTAGAAAAACCCTAAACCTGAATTTGCTTACTAGCCTATGTAAAACTTTACTGTAGGCCATAGACTGTAGTTAAAAGTAAGACAATTACAGGGCTGAATCTATTTTTTTATACATAATTCATATAGAAAATCTAAAGGTTCATTTCCAGTTTCAGATCTCCATCTACATTGCTGCAGAGGGGACAAATTTCAGCTTTTACAAGAGTTTGCCAAGTGAGTGACAGTAGTGAGCAACATATTGGAAAATATTACTTCTAATTCATTTTTTAAAGTTTTTTGAATCTTAATATGAAGTATTGTATTCTGTAAAGAGATTCTGACGAGAAAATGAAATTACATAAAAGCAGAGAGGAAATGAGGGAGAAAAAGCAGTTGTTTCAGATCATAACCTCATTGGTTGGGATGACAGTTTCAATTCCATCTGAGCTCTTTCCAGTTCCCATCCTTTTTATGTTGGATTAAGTAACAGTTTTTGTCTTCTTATTCCCATAGCAACCTTATCTCTCTTTATTTTCTTGATGTAGATCTGCTTGTCTCTTACTGTCTTTCAAAGCTTGTGCATGAATAGCTTGTGAAGGAGAGGAGTGTGGCAAGGAGAGAGCAGAGACTTTCTGGCATAGAATATAAGGGAAAGAATATTTTGAAGCAAGAAATAGAGAGCTAAAAAAATACTTTTTTTTCCTCCCAAAGCTATTTATGACGTAGTTTTTCTGTGTAGTTTCTTCACGAGGTCTGAAACTTAAGTGCTGTTTTAGGATGTTGCGTGAGCTTAACTCCTCCAAAAAGTTTAGGCCAACCTACATGCTCATCCAGAAATACAGATGTAATGATCTGTAGCATTATGATTTCTATAACTTGGGAAAAATGCTGCTTTGAGCTGAGGTGAGTCGTGCCTTGCCATGATTTTGCTCTTCACGGAGCTTGGAATCTCTTAGGAGAAGGCTGAGTTTTGGGCAGGAGCTGTGCTGGCTCCCAGCTTTGTGTCCAGCCCTTCTCCCTGTTGGTCCATGGTGCAGAACTGGGAGAATCCTGGTCCTTGAGCCGTCAGTATCCCAGGGATCACAACACAAAACCTGTTCATACAAGAGGCTGCACACCCTCAGTGAGGGGCAGCTGCTGGTTGGCTCAAGGCATTCAATGAGATTGAAAAAAGCAGCTGTTGCTTTATCTCTCTGCGTCTTTTTTCATATGAAATACTTCAGTTGATTTGACTTGATTAATGTAAGACGTTTCTGAAGTACAAGGGACACAATGGATGCCAGTGTGATTTTATATCTTTATATTTTTAGGTGTTATGCCTAAATTCTGAAATATTTTTAACCAGAGCCTTATGAAGTGCTGGCTTCATTTCTGTAAAAAGTATTTATAAATAACTAAAAATTTTGGCATTTCCTGCACAGCTCCCCTCACCTGGTAAAGCTCTAAACGAAAAATACTTTAATTCTTTCTTGTGTGTGCTTGGTTTCTATGTTTAAGAAAAGTAATGATGTTCCTTAGGATTTTTGCGTTGCAGGACTATTCTTAAAACTCTGGAATATGGATTATTTGGGAAAACCGAGCTTATATTCACTGAAAAATCAAAGCAAGTCCTTGCTAAGGAAAGTATTTCAGGCCTTGATTTGTTTGTCAGAATTACCCTAATGGGGTCTTGTTAGCACATTTAACATGCGACTGATAATATTAAGATAATACTTAAAAATGTTTACATTACATTAATACCCCATTAAGGGCCTGATCTAAAGCCCATTGAAGTTAATAGGAATGTTCAGTAGGAATTGAATGCTTTGATCTTTCAGCTGTAGTTTTGCAACTCAATAAAAGAAAAAATCAAACATGAAAATTGTTCCAGTCAACAGAAACATATCTGTGCTGTGTCCTACCCCACCCTTCATGGCTCATAAAGCCACTGGGTGTGGAGCCTCCTCAATAAATAAAGAAATAAAGATTTAGAAATAAAGATTTAGAATGCCAATTTGGAATGTGTCTTACAGCACCAAGTTGTGCTGTAGAAAAAAAGGGCATTGCTAAAAGGCGTTTGATGAGGACTTGAGATAAAGGAAAGCTTGGCTGGGTGGCTGAGAGAATTTGACTTCATCATGTAGTAGATGTAGGTTTGTTTTGCTTTTTTTTTTTTTTTTTTTTAGATGTAGAGTGCCCTGGCATGGTTTTAGGCAATATTATCTTATTGAAGGTGCTGTTCTTCGAATAATGCAGAGCAGATGTCCTTTCTTTTGAGGTCACCTGAAAGACATGTAGTGGTGGATTTAGGGATGTGGTTCAGTGGGACTCAGCAGTGCTGGGGAATGGCTGGACTCTATGGTCTTGGAGGTCTTTTCCAACCTAAGTGCTCCTGTCATTCTGAAACAAGCACAGGTGTCTTGTGATGTACAGTGTTACTCTGATATTGTGGATTTATAAATACACAGTAAACTTTGACTGAATTAACCCATGGCTGCAGCCCAATAAATATGGAGAGATTGCAAATAACAATTTAAATGTCTTCCCTAGGTATCACCTTACTTTAAATACACTTTTTCAGAGCTCCAGTTTGCTGCCAACCTGCATATTTTGCTTTCTGATGTTTATTGCAGAGCAAAGTAGGCGTCTTAAAACTGAAGCAATGGAACTTAGAGAGCTGCTCCTATTACACTGCATTGCTTGTGTCTATTCTTGTATTGATTATGTATTTATGTCTTGTTCCTCATACAGAGTGGCACTGAGTAGTTACAGAGAGCACAGGCTGGGAGTTGTGGGGAGTCTCATTTAATAACCAAGGAAATTCTCTGTACTTACGAGAAGAGATGCAGTACCTGATTTTATTTTCCTGTTATTGCCTCTCTCAGCCCTGCGCAGCAAGACGTCTTCTCTCTTTTTTTATGAAACTGTATTTTTTCAGCCCATGACTTTTTATTAAATCGTAGTTAACGATACACTTTTGAGGATTACATCACCCTGCAAGGAGCAATTTGGCTTAGGTTGGGGATCAGTCTGCACATGGAGCGTCTGTCATGTAACAGTTCTGCTCAGATACCAACAAAAAGATTTGAGGTCCCCCTGTGTTTTGGGGGGTTTTCTCCTTACATACATGTCTTAATCTATTAAACTCTCCTCAGCAACACTGGGATTGTATTTGTTTCTATAAATGCAGTAGCAGAACTCAGGTACTTCTCCGGAGTTGCTTTTTTTTTCCACTCCTGCAGCCTCTGTTGTTGAATGGTCTGATGCTGAATTTATTAATCTATGCTGTTGCTTGCTCAGGTGTAATCTCTTGTTCAGCCACATTTATTCATCCACTGAAGGATGTGCACATTGGTCCATCATGGCATATTAAAGGTTTGCCTCCTCCTGCCACAGCTGTCATCTCTTTGACCCCTCAGTAAACTAACAGTCTTCCACATAATTTTGCTTTCATTCAAGTGTAATGCCGTTACTGCGGAGGCAGACAGAATGCAATTCTCTAAAGATCTTGTCTCATTCCCTTCTCTTCCAGGGAGGTTAATGTGCTCAGATGATCCCTGTGTTTTCTTTTTGCTCTCTTGCTTGCAAGAAGAGCAAAAAAAAAAAAAAATAGAGTGCTCCTGGATAATCTGTTTGGACTGGCTTTTGGGGATGGACTGGGAAGATGAACTCACCGGTTGGGTAGAAGCTCTCCTTACCACTTGTGTTTCAAATGCCTTCAGTTGTTTTCTTAGCACTTTTTATTTCTACAGCTTTTTTACAAAAATGTTATACAGATGGTTTTCTGAAATGGAAATAACCGAATCAAAACCTCTTTACCCAAAACGAGCTAAGCCAGGTTTAAATACTAATGATGTGTGGCAATCAACTTAAGTGTGAACCAGTGTTCTGTCCACAGCCATTTGTCATTCACAAGTGGTACCATTTCAGAAAACCCCCAGCCACCCCCTCAGCTTGCTGGGAATGTCTGCAGTGCCAGTGCTTTGTGGACTGTGGTTACAGTGATTCCTGGTTTTGGGAATGAGGGCTGAGAGAGGATGGTCAGAAATGAGCCTGGGGACATCGATTCCAGCCCCAGCAGGAATCATGTCCCTGAGTGCAGGTTCCCTTGATGAACTCACTGTCATTGTCACATCTAATGACTTGGAATTGCATTGATTGCCTCCACTGTACGTATTGCTATTTTACCCACTAATTAAGTTAAAAAATCAAATGAGCCAGTGATTTATTGGGTGTTGAGGCTGGTTCTGCACTGCCACAGCTTCTCATATGCTGGCTGAACTCTTGTGTGTGATTTGACAGAGGCTTCCCTGGGTATCAAATGAGTGTGTGATATGATGCTTTTGATTTTTAATAATCTGATATTAACAGTAGTATTTTGCGTTTCCTTATGTTGTTAACACTCCTTTGCATTCAGCTGGTTTTGAGCCTCTGATTTCTTACTGCATCTCTCTTCCTGATTTTATTTCAGATTCTTTTCAGAAGATTTTTTTATGCTGCTTTGGCTAGCAAAATGTAGCATTCTTCTCCTTAGTATTTTGTAATTTCAGCTCTTAATAACACATGCTGCTTTTACTTACTCTTTCATCTTTTTGTGTAACTCTTTTTTGCTTCCATTTAAAAGTAACTTTGACATCTCTTTAAGCCAATTGCATCTTATCCATCCCTTATTTTTCTCCTATCTTTCCTGATGGGGATTCAGTGGAATTACTATCTTATTTCTTCAAGAAACCTTTTTTCCTCATAATAAATCTTTCTTTAGTGGAAAAAAAAAAATAACAAAAACCCAAAACCAAAAAACACAGCAACTTGTCTTGTGATTGCAGGTCGGAGCTTTGTTTCTAAACTTGTGGGACCTAAACGTCCTTCCAGACTCTAGTATTTACTGACTCCCTGGCAAGGGTAGAATTGGTTTCTCACATCCCAGTGTCTGGAGAGGCTGGGAAAGGGCTCCCAGCTGAAAGCCAGGCACGTGGGCACAGCGTGGTCCTTGTGTGCCACACACCCTGAGTGCCATTGATCTGTCGCTGTTGACGGTGACCAAGTGGATCCAAGATAGTGAGTTCTTAGCACAAATCATTGCTTTGTGTAATGAATTTAATTTATTCCAAGTCATGCTTGCAAAGGTCTTCTGCTCTTTCTCCAGACACTATCAGATCCCAATTCAGTCTGAGCCAGGCTAAATGCAATTTTGTCAACTCTTTACCCCTTTGTTTAATTGTGTAACGATTATTGTGCCTGCCTTCATAAAGCAAAACATGGGATTTGTTATCTGCATGGGGATTATACTGATTGGGTTTTAAATGTCTCTCTATTACATCTGGGTCAGAGCAGTGATTAATATTGAAAGAGAGGTTTTGTAACCAGGCTGAAGCTCTAGCACACGTCCTGAAAAGGCTGTTGTGGTTTTAGAGAGGCTGTGAGGGGCAGAAGTGGATGTGTGAGAGCACAAATGGAACTTGGGCTTGACTGCCGCAGGTGGAATTTGTCACCCTGGCTGGGCTGATCAGCCAGGGCTTGTCACTGGCAGGAGAAGCGCTTTGGTAGGATGAAAGGTAGTGCTTACAGTACTTAGATTGGAGAAAATAAGCTGTGCCAGAGGTTATTCATGTCTGTCTCTGATGAGAGATCAGAAGGAGCTGTGAGATCGTCTGTGTTGGTCTCACGGGTATCACAACAGTTTTACTGGGTGACCCTTGTGTTAGCCCTTCCCTGCTTTGCAACTGGCCTCGGTTCATTCTGGTTCTCATTCTGACTTGAGTTTGTCTGGCTGCAGCCTTTGGGTCTGCCCTGCCTCAGAAATGCCACCAGGATCAAGTGCTGTGACGATGTGATGGGCAGACAAGAGGGAGCATCCTGCAAAGAGCCACTCACGGCGTCTCCTGGAGCTGCTCCCGAATCCCTTCACCCCGCACCAAGGAGCCTTTGCAGGCTGCTGGGAGCTGCTGATGGGAAGTACAAGTGTGAGAAGTTGTTTAGAACAACTAAAGATCAGTGGAACAGCGGCCACAGATCCAGCTCTGTGTGTTGGAGCAACTACAGGTGGCCACTGCTCCTCTGGTTTCTCCAAACATCCCTCCAGGAGCACGGAGACGGCACTCAGCCAGAGTTCAGTGCCTGCTGCAGCTCACCCTGGCTGCAGAATAACTTCACACCTTCCACTGAGCACTCAGGCTCTTGAAAACCAATTAAACACACTCAGCAGCACTGAAGAGGTTTCCAGGTAAGTCAAGACAGTGGCTGCTGTAGTAGCAGGAAGCTCTGGTATGAACCATCAGCCATCGGTGCTGAAATCTCACTGAGGGGGCTTTTGGTTTGTTCCTCTGCCAATACTTGTTGTCTCAGGCAACCTTAATAAGGCATTTTCTACCTCAAAATAATTGAGTTTGCAGCCTCAGTGCGTTCTTTTAATTTTATTAGGGACGAGGGAGTAATACATATATTTGCACAGTACTGGATTAGGTTATGCAGTGGTTTTCTGCTTTTCATTCATTAATTAACAGCTCGTGCTTCTGCACAGGTTGGAGATGTGACTTTATTGGGGAACTTCATCATTTGGCTTTCATCTTCAGCACTGAAGAAATGATTCTGCCTCATGGACTCTTCCATGGCCTGTCTCCTAGAGATAAAGTTGTCATTTTCATTTTCGCATTTTTATGTGAACCTGGTAAATCGCTATTGTTTTAAACATCTCCGCTGTCCACATCACAGTAACGCAGGGTTTCTTTCATTTTTTCTGGCTTATCTGCCACAGAAAATACCCATTTTGCATGTCAGCTGCAAATGACATCAGGGTAAGAAATGCCTTTCACTGCATTCTTGTTCCCTGAAGTCTGTCAGGAAGGAACTTCAGACTATCTACTTTAGCCACTTCTTGCTGCTGTGAAGGAAGTGAGGAAAATCTCCTCTGGTTTGCTTTGATGTGCTCCTGAACATCCATTAAGCCACAACTTCAGTGTTGCTGTACGGTGCTGGGATAGAAATAGATCATTTTTCTTATCTCTGCTGTCCTTCTGAGCCTGTTAATGTAGTCTAATACCAGCGAGTAACCCGAGAGATTTCTAGTCATAAATGTTTGTAGCAGTTTTCCAGAACCTGTTTTTTGCTGTGGTGACATCCTGGTGCTCACTCAGATGCTGCTGGGGTTGGAGTGGAGCGCAGGGAAGAGCACATTATATCCCTGATTCAGAAATGGTAGGTTTGAACTTCACAGGAGCAATTAATGTCAGTCCCAAATGCTGTATTCAGGATACTGAGTCTGAGGTACTTTTTCTGTCAAAAATTCACCCACCTCTTCCTTCAAATTGTGATGTGAATAGTTAATACAGTGAAATAGCTGTTCTTGCTCTGCATGAGCCAGGCAAGCGTGCTCTGAAAGTGTATTACTTTTATTTCTGCCTCTGTCTTTTTCATCCTCACTTCAATAATGGAATTAAAAGTTTTAATTTCTTCTAAATTCCTCTGTAAATACTATTTTTGTTACAGTATTAATCTATCCTTGCACCTTACCCTCTCTACAGCTTGCTTCAAGTGGGTTGTTGAATTTAGTTATGTAGAAATAGTCACCTTCTCCAGGTTCCCTTGTATCTCTTTTATTAAAGAGTTGAGGCATAACATACGTGAGGCTGAGAAGCAGTAAACAGGAGAATTATTAAAATAAACACAAAAAATAAAAGTCCATCAGTGTTTAACATGTCCACTTAAAAATACTGGGCAGCAGCTGGAGCTGAAGGTAAAACCCAGCTGATTTTGGAATGGAGAATGGCACAGGTGATTCTGGCAAGGTAAGCAATGGGTTAAGCTTGGATATCTTATTCTTGGCACGTTATTCCACTGTTGTAGCTCATGGATGGGGGGATGCCTTGTTTCGCTGCACATACAATACTTCATATTATTTTGCTCAGCCCAGGTAAGGCCATACATTTTGATGAGAACACAACTATTTTGAAGGCCTGTGAACACTGGATTTTTCTGCTGACTCACAAGTTGGTGGTTTGTAGGTGTGGAGAGCAGCTGGGCTCAGACATCTGTGGGCAGGACATTTCTCCATCTGCTGTATCTGTTATTTGTCACTGTCACATCTGTTCTGGCCCACGTGCTCCCAGTCAAAGCAGGGATCTGTGCCAGGTGCTCCATACCTGCTGAGATGAGGGAATGACAGATCCTGGTTACCCAAATCCCAGGAATCCTTTCTGGTGATGAACTATTTTGTAATACTTGGGGCAGAATCTGTCCATTTCTCTGTGGAAGGTGGCATCTCTGGAAACATCCAGGACTTGAAGTCAGTGGCAGGGAAAAAAGAATCCCATTGTCACCAGCATGTTCCCAGTGCTTTAAAACCGAGCTGTTGTAGGATGGTTTTCATTGATTTATTTATTCAGGAAAGGCTTTTTGGGAACACTGCTGCATATTTAATAAATAAACAAACCTTCAGATAATTAGAGGTAGATCTGGCAGGGCTTTAGCCATCTGTTTAACTATTAAAATGTGAATAGCCTGGTGTTCCTCAGCACTAAACCTGCTTTGTGCTTACGAGGGCTGGTGCTTAGTAGACTGTCGGGATGTTCTTGGGGTTTGTTTTGGGAAAGTGTTGGGGGGGGGGGAAAATCTGTGTTGCAGCTGAGAAGTCGGCTGTAGGATAATTTCCTTGAGCAAACATCCTTCCCTCCTGAGATACTTCTCAAATTGCCTGAACTGCTTTGTTCAGGGCTGTGTTTGCCTGGAGTTGAGTGGTAATTCCCAGGAAATACAAATTTATGAAAGGCATATTTTTGGAAATGCCTATTGGAGAACATTTTTCTTTCAAAACATGCTTTTCCTTAGTAGTGCTGTTAGGGTTTGGTTTGGTTTTTTTCCCAGTTCTTTCAGTGCATTTTTGCCAGTGAAGAGCGTGTTTAAAAAAAAAAATACTCCCTGCTTATGGGCTGTTGACTCAACTTTTATGCTATTAATATTCTTTTGCCACTTTTTTTTTTTTTTCCCCCTCTGTGGTCTCTGGTCTCTTCCCTCCGTTGCACACACGGCCCACAGATCACCTCATCCCTCTCTGTCCATCTTTCCCCCATTATTGCAAATTCTTCTACCTCTTCCCATGCTGGCATCTCCTGTTCACCACACCCTGACACATCTGTGCCAATTTATTTATAGCTTTTCTTAGTTGTGTTTATGTAACACAGACTTTTGAATTAGTCTCCTTTAATTGGTATAGGAGCATTTTATTCTTTCCTGTTTCATTTTTTGCTGCACCTCAAGTTGATTCTCAGGGAGGGGAAGAGTTTCAAAGGTTTGTGATGTTTTTATTGGTACTCTTGGCTGCTCGTTCACTGCACCTGGCTCCAGCAGCCTGTTCATCCCAGCAGGACTCACCTGTGAGATATTCAGCATTTCATGGGATGGAAACAACCTGCGGGGTCTGCTCACTGCCCTGCTCGTTCTGCACTGAGGTTTGCTGCATTTTGTTGGCAGCATTTCTGTGGATGCACCAACGCTCAGGTGGGCTCTGCTGGTGGGGCTGGTGTGAGCAGAGGTGGGGGCAATATGTCAAACTCAAAAGTTGTCTGAGTGGCATTTTGGGTGTAAAATGAGCCTTGAGGGTGGGAGGTTGTTTTGCTTGCCCTCTCCTGGAGCTTTGAGGGCACAAGGAGGATCTTTGGGTGGAGAAGTGATGCTACAGCTCCTGGGGTGCAGAGGGACAGTGATGGGGCCAGAGCTGCTCCTGTTCCTGCAGCGAGGGTTTAAAAACACCCTGCAGAGTGTGTTGTGTCACCCCCTGTGCTGGGACCTTCCTGCAGGGAAATGCTGCCCCAGAAAAGGCAAGTTCAGCCCTGCAGCACAGCAGAAAGGGATTTTGTAGAGGTTGTTGTGGAGTTCTCTGACTTCCCTGTAGCACCAGCCTGTGAAACCAAGTGAAACCCTGGAGATGGTTCTCCAGCAGCCTCTGAATCTCTCCTCCAGTGACAAATCACCCCCACTCTTTGCCTGATTTGAGTAATGTTCACTCCTGCACTGTGAATATTTTTATCCTCTCTCTCTGCCCAGCGGAAATTGATTACAGAGATAATTTTTGGTCTCATGCCTCATTCCTACCTCAGTGTGATTTTTCTCAGGCTCCATCCAGGCCCTGGGATGGGAGCAGAAGGTTTTTCACTTGCTCATGTGCAGCCCTGGTGTGGTGTTATCAAGGTGGTATGTTGGGGTTAACAGGCCATGTATCCCAAATATCCTGGTGAGAATTAATTATGCAAAGCGTACCTTCAGTTTTGAGTGTCTGTCTAAAGAAATACAAGAGTCATGATGCCAGCAATGCCGTGGTAGAGCAAATTTTGGGGTATAGGGTGGTGGGGAAGAAGGTTTGCTCATGCAGACAGGTGAGTTAGGGGCTGGTGGTGAAGTTTGTTGGGTTGCATTGTTGTTGATGTTTCTTTTTTTCTTTTTAAAGAAACAAATCAGTCTGTTTTCTGCAGAAGTTCTCATTACCAGCATAGCTATTACAGCGTGCTGAGGCTGTTATTTGCCCTTAAGAGCTGAGAGAGTGGAATTTCCATTCTTTTTAATAATGTGACTTTTACCAGGGCGAGTGGGCTGTGAATTAGTGCTTCATTATGGGCTGACATCAGAGTCCCCACTTCAGAATTACCTACTCAAGAAAACAGCTTAGATTTGGTTGCCTGACTCATTTAGGCACTTGAACATCCTACCAATACAGAATTATACCTAAAGTATATTTAACAAGTTCTGCTCCTTTGAATAACAATGAGTCTGATGAAGCAATACAATAAATATTTTCGTGGCTATTAAGGGACAGTTATGTTTGTAGAGCTTGCATCCTTGTTCTGTGGTTTTCAAAACACGGTAGAATTGCTAATAAACATGTGTTGACAATAAGGAGCAATTGATATAAGTGGAATAAGATGCTTGGGTGATGCTAGACTTGGAAACCTGAATTTAAAAAAAAAAAAAATCAGTTGGAAAACTGAATCCTGCTCCTCTCACAGTGAATGTGTTCTGTGTGTTACCTAAAAACAATAAACAGGATTTGGTGTAATTTTCTAGCAGTGTCTGCAAATCCTATGAAGTTCCTTTGTACAAAATTTGTGTCTGGGAGTGAAAGATCACACAGGTTTGACAAAATACGACATAACTCAGCATTGCCACAAGCCAGCAGTTGTGTGTGTGGAGCAGCTTTGTCATCAGAAATTCTCTGAATTTTTCACGGCATGATGTTCTGTGTCTTTTCAAAGCATGGCTGTAGTAGTTGATGTGATCTTGCCCCATCCCTTCTTAAACAGACGAGATCGCAGCAACCAGAAACATCTGGAAGGTGCTGGCAGTGAATGTGCTCAGCACGCTCTGCAGATGAGTTCATTTCTGTTCTTTTATAAAAACGTCACTGTTTTCAATCTGTTTTACCTTACAGAGGTGCTTCAGGTCATGTTTTCCCCTCATGAATCCACAAATCCATGTCTTTTAATTGTCCTGGGTATCACAGGAGTGTTTAAATGTTGCTGTTCCTGATGCACAGAGCAGCTGTTCCAGGTTTCATACTCACATCACTGTCACTGCACATCTTGGAATCTTTCTCACAACTTCAAGTCTCAGTGCTTGAGACTGAAAACTTGGCTTATTAAACAGGAGAGAAGCCAGTGGAATATGCAGTTTTCACATCGTTGTTTCTATGGGCAGGAACTCGTCGTGTTAATTCTCACTTTGGGCAGAATTAAAGACCTTTCAACAAAGCTGAATTGTGGGGTTTTTTCTCCATTTTATTGCCATGGCGCGTGTATTTCAGTTGTATCAACTTTATGTACTTGGTACTAAAGCAATGAGGCAAATACATGTATTAGCAGGGGAAAGGAGAAGAAAGTGCTGTTTCAGGAATCAGAAAGCCTTAGTTGCTAATTTTAAATGTTCTTCTATATGGCAAACTATAAAAAGGCAATAAAAGCATTTAATTTGCAAATTACAGTTCTAGATTGGTTTTTATGTTGGATTTTTTTTCCCCTTGTAGTTAGGATTTTTGTAACACTTTTACCAAAATATTTGCAGTGGCAGGATTAGAGCCTTTGCCTGGTAGGGTTAAGTAATTAAGGTGTTCATTTTGTCCATGAATCCTTGCATTTCAGATGAAAGGAGATTAGAAGTGAGGGGTAATAAATACAAGGAAGAGGTGAAAAGATTAAGGCAAGAGAAACTAATGAAAGCACTTCAGTTTGGTGACCAGTTTGAGAGAGTTTTAAAAAGCTGACGATGAATAAGCCAGTGTTTAGTCCAGCAGATAAAATGCAGAAATACTTTGTGTTTCTGCCCTTTTCTTTCACTGAACAATGGGATATTGTCATCCCATGGGTGCTGAAAAATGAGTCCTGGTCTGACTCACCGCTCCTCAAAACCATCTTCTGTCCTGATCTCTGGTCTTTGTTTCCAGTTATGTTTTATCTATTGAGACATTTCAGCAGGATAAGAGCCTCTGATTTCAGGGATACAGTTCAATCTGTACAAATAAACAAGCTTTGCCATTATTAGTCCACCTTTTAAGGTATTTTATTTACCCTGTCAGTTTTCAGGGAACTTAATGTCCCTTCCCAATGAGTTCATGTAATAACTAGTTTTGTTAGAAGATACAGCTCTGCTCCCTGGTGTTATTGTGCTTGGAATTGTGGCTTTATTAAAAAAACCTGACAAAGAAGCCCAAGGATAAACAATCGCTCTTGATACACTTCCAAACATGCCTGGCTTTGACCTTCAGTCCTCTGAATATGCTGCAGAAACACCTGAAAATCAGAGCAGCATTTTGTTTATAAGCAGCCAGTGCTCTCCAAGGTCAGAGATTGGGACTTATTTGTGTAATGCTAATAAAGAATCCTGCTCCTGTTTTGCATGTTGATTTCTCATTGTGTTCAAAGCCGTGCCAGACACTGTGTAAAGAGAATATAGAAGTTTACAGAGAAATTGAGTGATGGTACGTTGCATCTGTGTGATGAGTCTGGTCCTTGAGCTGCTCTAGAAGGGGGTGGGGAGCTTCCTGCTCATTTGTGAAAAATGATTCTTTTATTGTAGCATGGCTCATATTCTCCATTTTCAGATGGGTTTGCGTTGCTTCCTGTTTCCCCAAAAGCTGCTTTTCTGTGACGACAGTCTTCACTTGCAATCAGGGATTAATAATTTCAATTTTTACAACATTGCAGAGCTGTGGTGTGTCCTCACCAGGTACCTCTGGGATGATGAGGATGTGCCTTCCCAATCCTTCAGCGTGTCCCACATCCCTTCCCAAGGTGCTCGCGGCCCAATCCCATCCTGCCCAAACAATTTCTTGGACAATACAAAGACAAGGAAGGTTCTGAAGGTCTTCAGTTGCAGTAAATGAACACATGGGCTTAAAAACCAATTTCAATTATGGAAATTGTATTACTTAAAATTTAAGGTTGTGATGGTTGTGATGTAAGAGGGCAAAATGTGGTCTAAATTAATTCTATATGTAAAATACTAATTCTTTTGGTGATTCATCCTGAAACAGAGCAGTGTGTGTTCTCTGAGGTGCTGTCAGCTGCTGGTTTTTCCTTCCATGGCTCTGGGGAATGGTGTTGGGGCAGCTGGTGAATGTATAATGTTATGGTGGAAAGAGTAAGATGCTTTAAAGGCCTGAAATAATAATTTAAGGCTGTGTTGTTTTGACCTTGGAGTGAAATCAGTTTGGCTGTGGTTGTGTGTGACTTCTACATCATGTCCGGCAAAAGGATCTGAATTTATTCTGAGGACACCTGCGCGGAAATTCACTTGGAAAGCTGAAAACAGCCCTTCTAAGAAACATTCCTGTGAACTTCGTGTGCACTAACCAAGGATTGTACAACACGCTCTTACTGCAGCATTTTTTTAAAGGAAGCATTGAAATTCTAATGGCTCTTACTCTGTGTTCTCACTGTAACAACTGTTGCTTTGCAGTAACAAAAAATGCTATATTTTGAGGAAATAGCTACTGTTGGTCAACTCACTACTTCTATGATGCTTGGTTATAAAAGACAGCCTTATTTAAAGACTGCCTTAGTTTAGTGTCCTATACAAGGTTATAAACAAATATGAGGTGTTTTTTTAAATTGCCTTCTGTTCTGTTATGGGAAAATACGTGGTTTATTTATGGAAAAGCCTTTGTTAGTGTAGGAATTCGATCTTGGTTTGTATGGCATGTTATTTTTAGCTTAGTTTAAGGGTGTAATGAGGCTCTTTTCTTGGGTCTTGACTCACCAGCTAGAGGGAAAGCCAGTATAAACTTATGATAAAATATTTGCATTTATGGATACTCTGAAGCATTTTTTTCCCCCCAAGAAGTGTCTGGACAATGCTGTGTGTGATTTTTGGGGTATCCTGTGCAAGGCCAGAGATGGACTCCATAATCTTTGTGGATCCCTTCCAACTCAGGGTATCCTGTGATTCCTTACACAGCTTAAAATAATCCCAAAGTCAAGAGCAGAGCACTGGGTCAGCGCACTGAGGTGCAAAGCCGTGGCTTAGGGATGTTCCAGGGGATTCTCCTGCAGGAGTATGGTCCAGGAGGTTCCTTTCCCGTTGAAAAGATCCATGTCTGTTTTCTGAATAGTTGTTATTAATGTTATTTTACAGTTGGGTAGGGGAGCTCAGGAGGATCTTGATGCTGTTTTCATCATAACCTTAATTTCCAGCGAAACAGTGGCTTCAGGACCTATTTTTAAGTCCCGCTCATTGGCTCCTTTTTGGGTATCAAAATCAGGGTAGCAGAAGCCAGGCATAAGAACAAAATTAGCCACGGGATCTGTTCAGTTATCTCGCTGCAGATTAGTTCCCTTCAGCCCTGATTCTGTCATCCTCCCTCGTGCTGAGCAGCCTTTTCTACTGCAGCCGCTGCACTGAACTTGCTGGGTTTGGTTGCATGCTAAGAGAAGGGCATTTGAGAATGTGAGTGTCCTGTTGATGTTCCCTGTTTGCTGATACCCAGCTCACCTCTGTTTCCCTCGCAGATGGGGAGAACTCCAGGATGAAGATGAGGAGCGCGGTGTCGGTGCGGGAGGGCCAGGGGGTCGTGCTGCTCTGTGGGACACCCCCCCGGGCAGGAGGTAAGGGACCCTCGGGGCTGATGGGGCTGGGCAAGGTCCCTGGAAATGCCAAAGAGCGGAGCAAGAGTGAAATCTGGGTTCTGAAGTAACTGAAAGGAGAAAGGAGCCAAAAACAGAGGAGGGGGAGGGAAGTATTTAAGAGGATTTACTTTTATCTTAAATTGCCTTTCTAGTTCCTAGGAATTTCTGTGCGCTTAATGTGTCTGATTTTTATGGTATTTCCTGTAATTAATGGAGTATCTTCTGGAGTTAGATTCTGCCCAATTTCACAACTGCTGAGCCTCAATGAATCCAGTTTTTCCTGTGAGCAGACAATTGCAGAGAGGAGATTGTTGTCTTTAGCAGTGCTGGTGTCTGCCCGTGTTCTTGCAGTCAAGACATTCTGTGATGTGATGGAATGATGCTGTGTAATTTAAACCACTGCTGTACTGAGGGGATGAGAAAAGTGGATAGATGGATTCTTGGTGGACCAAAAGTTGCAAGTACATTTCATCCCACATTCTGCATCTTCAGCCTTTGACTAATTGCTATTGAGCCTCAAGTCATATTTGAAATGAACTGGTTTTATTGTTTGTAATTGATATGGAGTGCCATTATTGAAGGGCTGTGATGTTAAACATTAGATTTGATTGCAAAGACAAGGTAGTAGAAGCTAGACATTATATTCAATAATATAGGTATTGTGGCCTCATAAATTTGGCAGAGTCCAAGCAGACACAGCCATAAAGTGGCAATTTTACAACTGTCTGAGCTTGCAGAATTTTTTTCCCTCTAAACTGATACATACTCTTAAATCATCTTTATAGCCTTACAACAGCTTTGTCTTTCAGCATCTGAGAAAATGGGTCATTCTCCCAGCTATCTGTAAGAATTAGAATGATTAAATTTTGCTTCTAGATGCAGCCCAAAGTCTGCATCTCCCCCAGCTGTTCTTACAGCTGTGTCCTGTGTGTGGGTTTACACCCAGAGGTGATGGCCAAGCTGAGACAGCTCTGCCTGACTCAGGCAAGGTTTGAGGTGTGGAACAGGAGGTGATGCCAAACATGCTCATGTTGCTGAGAACAGTGGTTGGAAGAGGTGAGAATTCCTTTTGCAGGCAGCAGATGGGAGGTGATTGACACCCCCACACTAATTGTGGTTCATGCAAAAACCAGAGCTGAGCGCTCCCAGAATTACCAAATGGGATTGAGAACTGGTACCAGAATTACTTCAGATCCTTGGCTTTGTCTGAGAGTTGGAGGATTAACTGTTAAAGTTTTCAGGACACATGGAACAAGGTGGAAAAAAATCCCTCTCCTCCTTTCTTCCCTGAAATAAAGCTGTAGCAGGGTGACATCAAACATGCCGGTCCCCTGGGTCTGACAGGGCAGGATGCAGGGCAGGAAGTCTGGGATAAAACATCCAGCCAGAAAGCAGAAGTAGTTTGTTAGGAAGAGCAGGGATGGTTTAGGAACAGCTGACCTGGCCTGAGGGATGTTCAGCCCTTTCCAGATCAGTGATCTGACTTTTTTTTTTTAACTTTGATTCTGTATTTATCGCGCTGAGCTAACAATTCCACACACTGCTAATTCTAAAAGCCTTCTCCACCAGCTTGTTTCCTCTCCCCCTCTAGCCCCCAAAATACTCTGCTTTTGTTTTCTGGCATGTTGTGCAGTTTCTAAGATCTGGCTAACTTAATTGCACTTATTTCTTGCATTCTCTGTAAGGAGTTTGCAAGAAGAGACTTGATTAAATAGTGATTATTCCTCCCTGTACAGCATTCCAGTTACAATAGACACCAGTGTTCATCCCCAAAGTTCTTAGTGTGGAAAAAGAAAATTGCTTCCCTTCTACAATTTATCATATTTTCTTCCTTGCATATCTTAGGCACAGATATTTACATAAGTCATATGAATGTCCCTTTTCAACAGGGAGCAAATTATTTGTGCAGTTAGCAGTGGTTTTGTCCTTTCGGAGTGTGCAGTTCCAGCTCCATGGGGGTGTGCACATCCAGCATTTAAACCAACAATAGAACTCCATTTACGAATCACAAACCACTCCAATACTTTATTTAGAGCTAGCACATTTCCCCTTTGACATTCCCTTTCCAAGCAGCCCTGGTTGGGATTTACTGAATGAAGATTTGGTAAATGACCGGCTTTGAGCGTGAAGACATTCCCTCCCCCAAATATTTTTCTGATCCAGCCTGGTTTTAATGTCAGATATTCCAAGTTGTATCATAATTGAGCAGTGATGTTTGGATAATTAAGATGGTCATCTGTCATCGTTCTGCATGGCCATGCTTCTGGATCTTTTAATTCTGTGGCAGGGAACTTGTTAACCTTCTCTGGGCACCCTGTGCCAGGGCCTCCCCACCCTCATGGTAAAGAATTTCATCCTAATATCCCATCTAGTCTGTTAAAATCCCCCTTTTTTGCCACAAAAAAACCAGTAAATCATCTGACCCACATACTCAAAAGGTAAAATAACATCAAAAATGGATTTATGTGGGTCTGCTACTTCTCCAGTTGTTACAACCTTTAAATTGCACTGAAATCTCTACAGATATTTTGACTTTTTACTGTGTTACTGTTGCATCTTTAAGGGTTTTAAAGGGCTGTCAATCCAACAAACAGTTCAATACCCAAAACTTAATGTTGGACACAGTTGATGTGCAGCTGGTTAAAAAACATTCATGTGATGCTAATTTTTGCCCATTCTGCCAAGAATGGAAAAGGCTAGACATATGGAGATCTAAAAATGATTTTTCTCTGCTATTGATTTTGTTCCAGAATTGGTATCTAACAAGTGACAAAGCCCTCAGTAAAGCAAATCTGCAAGTTCCTGTAGGGTTTTACCTCCTGTTACTACTGTACTGTACTGTGATTATTGTGTAGCTTGTCTTCAGCTGTTATTTCTGTTTCTATATATTGGGATTTATATTTGTTTAGTACAGCCAGTTTTCCTCATCTGGCATTGATTTTGGATTTATGAGGTATTTCTGCTCTTCGAGAGAGGAGGAGGCAATGAGGCATAGTCCTTTTGTGTTATCTGGGGTGGTTTAAAGCTGCTTTATATACAGAGAAAAGGATGGCTTGTAATGGTACAAGTGAAGATTTGCTTGATGGTTATTTGAACATTTCAACAAATTTTGGTTTGCCTGGAAAAACTCAACATTAGTTTTACATTGCTGTACTTCCTGCTGCGTTATTCCCATGGGGAATGTGACCATAACCCAGGAGAACTTAAATAAATAACAGGAATTTTGTGGAGCTGACGAGCTGTCGGTTGGAAATTGCAAGGAAATTCTGCTTGTCTTAAATTCCTAATTAGCCTTGTGTGCTCCGTGTTCCTGTTTCATGCAGTATGGCAGGGATGTTCCCACATGGATAATGCAGCAAGAACATGTCCTCCCTCTTCATATCATTCCCTGATAAATGTGGGCTTAATCCATAAGTGAGACTGGATTTGAAGGACAGGGATCAATTCAGCTCGCAGCATATTGTGTCAGAGTTGTGACATGCTGATAGGAAATAATATTAGATCATGGAAAAATAGATCCCAATTTTTTGCTCAGTGTTTGCTGTGACAAATCCTTCACTGAATAATGTCATGTCTGTTCCAAACGAGTGTTTAGACTTGCAAATTTTTGCTCATGTCTCTTGTATTGCCGTTCGGAGACCTGCAAGTTCCAGCAGGGCTCTCCTTCATGAATAACATGGCATGGGAAGAGTCTCAGATGCCAGAAATATCTGGATGCTCTGATTGCTTCTCTTCTGGAACTCTTGAATAGCAATGTGCTGTTTTTCATTGTTTTTTTAATTTAACTATAAGTTAAATAAATTTTACATATTTGGCTTTGGAAACATTTCATGCCTTTAAAGCAAAGCAAAGTTAAACAGTTGGAACTCCAGAATGTGATGATTTCTTTCCTACTGCACATCAGTGTGGTGTGGAAAGGCTTGGGTTGGAAGAGACCTTAAAGATCTCATCCCACCGCCAGCCATGGGCAGGGACACCTTCCACTGTCCCAGGCTGCTCCAAGCCCCAGCCAGCCTGGCCTTGGACACTGCCAGGGATGGAGCAGCCCCAGCTGCTCTGGGCACCCTGTGCCAGGGCCTGCCCACCCTAAGTAAAGAATTTCTTCCTAATATCCCATCTAAACTCCCCTTTCAGGAGGTGAAAACCACCCTGGGTTTGCACCTTTGCTTTCTGCTTTTGTTGCACGTTGTGGATGACACACATCTGGGCCTGAGCAATAAATCACGCTTGCAGAGGTTTTTGCACACAAATGTATTTTAAGAAGAGTGGTACCTTGAATATTGGAAGAGCAATGGCCTTAAAAATGGTTCCATAGTGTTCTTGAGCTGTTTCAGTCTGCCAAGGAGAAATGGCATTTTTATTTAAAAACATATTTTTCAATAGTCCTGCTGGTGTCATCATCGTCATCTGCACAAATTTCAGCTGTCAGTTTGAAATCAAATGGTACCTAAGAGACGCTTACATTTGTCCATATGAGGGAAAATAATACATGTTCCCAGCTGGATTTTCCAGTGATTTCTATCTGCCAGAGCATTATTTTCACCACCAGTACCAAACCAGTGCTGCTGAGACACTCTGCTATGCACTTTGTCAGATGCAGCCTTTCTGAATCACTTTTTTCTTTTGATAAAGCTTTGTTCCAGGCTGAGGTAATCCAGGCTGAAATTAATATATCTTATTTATATATTTGTGCATCATCTTCAGTTACTTCATAGTGGATGTTTTTAAGCTGACATGGAAGTGTATAACTGACCTAAGAAGCTTTCAGCGGTTTCTTACCCCAAAATCTGACAGAACTCTTTAACTCCATGTTCTGTTGTGGGGTATCTCTTGGAAGAATGGGGGGGGGGGGGATGGAAAGAAGGGGAGAGGTAGATCAGGAAGAACCAAATTGCAAGAAAAAAAATTCAGGTTGAACCTTTTCACTTACCCAGTCCCAGGTATCTCAGTTATGCCTTGGGGAAAAGAGGAGGAAATTTGAGAAAATAACTGCATTTGGCTCTCCACCAAGTTTCTTTTTGTCCCTAAGTTGTGACTGTGGGGTATTTCTCCTCCTGCTCTTTATTATCTTCCCTACTAAAATATTTGGGTTTTTTCTCTGGAAACAAGATAATTGATTAGGAAGAGGCAGGAGGGAGATGGCTGCAGTCCCAGCACACAATCCCAGCTGATCCCAGCACTCGGAACAAGAGTGCTGAAAGGAATTTTTGTTTTTCACAAGGACTTATCGTGTACCTGCTCCTAAAAGAGTGCAAGAGTACCAAATGAAAGTGTCACTAATTACTGCTTCCATGTATAAATATCGGTGCTTTACTTTGAAAATTGACTCCTGGGTATTTCCATTACTTTCCCTTCGTTTATGTGCTTAATATTTAACATTCACAAGAAATCAGATTTATTTTAGTTCAGCAATAAACTAAACTATCACCTTTTTAGCCTCAAAATTATTATAGGCAGGAAGCAATTTAAAATACTTCCAGCAATTGAAAAAGCACAACAGAGTTCTGGAAATGCTCTCAGCAATTAAATGTAAAGT
Organism: Corvus cornix cornix; assembly: GCF_000738735.6. Lineage (NCBI taxonomy): Eukaryota > Metazoa > Chordata > Aves > Passeriformes > Corvidae > Corvus > Corvus cornix. The sequence continues at coordinate 17,815,067 of NC_046342.1, read as the reverse complement.
TCTAGGGAGGTGATTAAAAGAACAATTTGTCACTTGCAGTGGATATGGCTAATGGGGATGTATTTACATATTGCTTCCTAAAGCACTTTCTTACTTTTCTGCCTACTTCCAGAGTGGGAACAGTGTGCTGAGAGCCAGGACACTTGGAATGACACAGCAAGTCTGGAGCAATTAGTGCAGAAATGTGATAAAGAGGGACGAACCCATCCCCCTCCCGCACGGCTCCAGGGGAGGCGAAATGGAGTTTTTTATTCAGCACTGGAACCCAACTGCAGCAGAGCCTTTTTGTCAGACTCTCATTAACATCTGGGCTTCCTTGGGAGCACCAAGGAACATTTAACCTGCCAGCTGAGGAGCAGTTTGCTATTAAAAGGTTGTGTTCAGTGTGAAAGCTGCCCCTGGCTAATGGTCCCTTTCCAGCAGGCAGGGCCATGTGCTGAGCCCTTCTCCAGGGAATGTGCTCGGTGGAGTTGGACTTACCATGAGAGGGTTTGGTGTTAATAAAGAGATCAGCTGCCAGTCTGGAACATCTGCTTCCCAGGGATGAGCTTAGAAATGTGGGTGCTTTAAGTACTGTGGTGAGCGTTGCTTTTGACGCTGCTCTAAGGGCTTGGAAAAGCTCCACCAGTTCTTAAGTGTAGGGAACAGGTGACCTTTAGGGCTGTTTGACATCCCTGTGGCACCTGAGCACAGGTGACAGATCTGTGTGTGCAGTCACCTCTTGGCCAGTTCTGTGGCTGTGCTGTAGGCTGGGGGACAGGAGAGGAAAATACAATTTACCACGTTTGGAGAATTGCATCTGTTTTTACATCAAACTGAAGCTCATTCCAAAATCAGAAAAACGAGTGGACTCTTACCCTATTCCATTTAAAAATGAAAATTAGGTTTTAGCCTGAAGTAGGAACCTTGCAACTTCAGCTGAAACATTTCAATATTCTCATTAAATGAGTAGATTGAAATTGCAAGATACTGTGTGTGTGTCTCAAGCTGCTCTCATTGTTCTGGGCTGTTCCATACACAGAAGTTGCATGCCTGGTTACCTGCACAGCAGGCTGAAAATTGATCTGGTATATTTTAGCCATAAAATAATTCACCTTTTATGCCAAAACAATTAACGTTATACATTAGTTTCAAGTCAGAGTGTTGCCGTTATACTGTGGAATAAAATTAATTTCTTGGGATACGTTCTTCACTTGGGAAGTCACTCTTGGGACCTGTATTCCCATCCTGCAATTTACATTTTGTATAAACAGAAATTCAGCCAGAAGAGTTATTCTGCAGAGTTCAGGTGAAATTTCAGTGGTTGGGAAAATGCTGCACCTATTTTAACCAGATCATCACTGCCTCACCTTACTCCTGGAGGCCACAATTCAAGCCCTGCTGTAGATAGGTTTTGTAATTGTCATTCTTTTTATATAGAGGACATTAACAAAAAGTAAACTACCAACCCACAGTTTGTTCTCTGAAGTGTGGTTGCAGCTAAAGACTTTCATTATCAGTGCTAGAATTACTTGAATGCCAACATTCCAGGACCCCCCTGGGAAATGCATAGTTGTGAGCATTGGTTTGGTTTGGTTTTCCCAGCTGGACATACCTAGGATAGTTTTTAACTTCTGGGCATTGCATGTGTGCAAGAATAGACCCTAAACCCTTGAAGTTACGTACAATTTATCTCAGATGAAATTCTGAACTGTTTTTTCATTGCCCAAATGGTGCCATTCCTGACAGTGGCACCTCGTGACGTTTTAAGCTCCAGTTTCCACATACATTTTGGGAGCACATAAGCACCCTGTCTTATGCCTCCGGTGCAGAAGATTTTTATTTGGAAAGCAACCTTGAATGTTTACCAGAGGAAATGAGGGAGATGTTACTTGTTTTATGGCACAGAGAAAGGATTACCAAGAGCAGCTGGTGGTGGGGGCTTGCCCAGGGGAGGACAGGGTGAACTAAGGGCAGGAAAGTTGGCCCAAATAAGAAAGGAGAAGTATTAAAGAGAAGTTTGAAGGTAATTTACGTAAAATAAAACCAATTATACTCCTGGGGGCACTCACGTTCCAGTATCCCAATCCCACATCAGTGTAATGCAAGGATTTTCCTTCAGGGAGGTGAGGGCAGTTTGCAACCAAGAGCATCCTCTGCAACCTTAACACACTTTTACCTCATTAATTAATTTCCTACTTCTGAGTAGTTTGTTTGCCCTTCCCCAGAGCTGTAGCAGTGGAGATAAAGGAACATTTTTGTGGGTGGCTGTCCCACAAAACCCAACCTGAATGCTCAGGGTGAGCTCTCAGAGCTCCTCCCCCCCCGAGTGATGCTCATCCACAAACAAGAGACTTTGCTCCCTTTTCTGCCATTTCATCACAGTTTGAGCTGAAATTGGGCCAAATCATGAACTAATTGGTTTCTGCCTTAGTTATGGAGTCTGTTATTATCCTCTCAAAATCAGTGTTACTTTTCCATTATTTTTAACTCTGAGGTAGATCATTCAGAAGAGCTGTTTGCTGCAAATTTCCGTGTTTTAATTGCAGTTTCTGTCATTGCTAAATTCTGTCTGATTGCTTTCTTGCAAATGGTTTTCCAGGAGCCACGTGCCATCCTGTGGGATCGGCAGAGAGCCAATTGGAGACACAAAATACCAGGATATTTCAGCTTCCCCTTGTGTCTCTGCTACAGAGTATTGTGAAATCAGAACTGGAGAAGTGCATGAAATAATCAGGATTTGGGCATCAGTGATTGGCATGAAACTTCTTTATGTTTTGGTGGTTGTTTTTTTCTGTTTGGTTGGTTTTTTGGATTTTTGGGATTTTTTTTTTAACCTCTAAGTATTGTTTAGTCAGCTCTGTGCACCCCCAAATCAGGAATTTTCATTTACTACCAGGTTTATTTATGGAAACACCCACTTGGCTAATTCAAATCCAGTCAGTTTTCAATCTGCTTCAGAAGAATATTGTTCACATCACTTACTTGTGGCTATTTTAGAAGTCTTATTTAGGTGTGAATTATGGGGCTGGCAGGTAAGTATTAAGCAGCTGTAGAGCAGTGATGGCCCAGAAGACGAGGAGCAAGAGATGACATTATTTATGCAAATAATGGATAAAATGAACTTTATGAATTGTCCTTCTCCTTTCGATCATAGGTCTATGTGCCTTTTTTTGCCCCAAAACTTCCTGAATTTAATTATAATTTTGGATTTCCCCCACTGCTGTTGTCACTTAAATTCTGTTTACAAGAAGTAAGATCACCCTGGTTCTGTTAGTGATTCCCAGTCATGTGTTGCAATCTCCCTTAAAAGAAATATGTAATACAATTTAAAGCCTTATTTTCAAAAGGATGTGCATGAACTTAAGGCTTGGCTCTGAACATAGTTAAAAACCAATAAATGTGTGGGGTTTACCCCATTATGTTCCTTTAGCAACAGTAATTTGGGGTTTTTTAAGGTTCGTAAATGGCAGGAAATGACCCTGGTAAACCTCAAAGGCCACGGTGATTTAATCATTGAACTTCATAAAGAATTCAGGTTTTAAAATGGCAGGTGATTTTACAAGCATTTTTTAATTGAGCACCTAGGTGCACAAAAGGCCTGCAACAGTGTGAACATGCTGAGTGTGTTGGAGACTGCACAGTAAATAATAATCAAATAATGCAAAATAAAGAGAAGCCACCAACCAAGACGTAGTAAACAAATAAAAATTGAGTAATAACTGTAATTTCCAATACCTTATCCACGTATGGTCGCCAAATAAGGAAAAAATGCATTGGAAAGCAAAGGCTTAGAACTCGGAGGAAGCCCAGGAGAGACATATTACTTCCATTTATAACAGAAAATCAACTGAAAACTTGTAATTGACAGAAAGGGAGTGAGTTTGTGTCCCTGGAGGTGCCCTAAGATCAGCAACAGGCAAATGGTGTAAACATAATAAATCACACCACAAGTTGTTTAATATGATCGGTTTCTTTTTTTTTTTTACTTTGGAAAATAAGAATACAATTTCGTAAAGGAAAATAAATACAAAATGAGGTAGTGGTGGTGGGGCACAGGGAAAGAAAGACCCTGGTCTTTCTCAAGAGTCAGTGAAAATATGTGTTGAATGGGGAATTGGGTTCCCAGGAGTGTTTATTCATAGGCTGTTGGAGGATCCAATTAAACTGGAATATGCTTTGCATGGCTTCCATCATCCCAGGGACTGATTTCAGTGGGTTTGCTCTTGGCTTAACCTGATATCATAGGAATGAAATGCAGCTGCTTATTTTCCAGATCTCTCCATCCCCTTGCACTGTTTTGGACGTGTTTTTTCTTTTTATTTTCTCGGGTTTTTTAAGCATAAAATAATATTTTCAGCAAGGAAACATGAGTAGCTCAATAAATATCAGAACCAGTACAGCCTGGTGTCACCCACTGCTGTGTCTTGTGGGTGTCTGGGTTTGGTGTAGAGCTGAAAATGGGTATTTTTGGTACCTAACTTGGTGTGCAGCCTCTCCCTCAGCCCTGTGATCACTCTCTCCACCCAGTTCTTCTGCAGAAAGAGTTCTCCTCTCTTTTCTAGCCGTTCCCATGTAGAAAGACCATACGCTCCTCACTCTCTAAGAGGTTGTAGTGCCTTTCAAACTCCTCAGGTGTACTCTCTTTTTGCTTTTTTTAAAATGATTTAGTGCTTCCCACTGCAATAATTTCCCCACTGTTTCCTGGCAAATCCTTCCTGGCCTTCCTTTCCATAAATTAATTGCACTTCTCGAGTTCTGGAGGAAGGAATTAGGGTGAAAGCCATCATTGCTCCTGAGGAGATGCTGCAGGTCCACAGGGGTGATGGTCTTAAAGGTCTTTTCCTCCTTACGGTTCTGTCTGTTTCTGACAATAAATATTACTAAATATGATAGAAGTTCAACTCCTGGGCAGAGTCCTGAGCCTGTTAATGGCTGGCACACGCCACTGCTGCAAAATTATCTTAATGAAAGAGGTTTAAATATTGATAGAAGAAAATTAAAAGCAGTTTAATGATCAGCCGTTTCATTTGATGCCCTTTTTGCATTAGGCAGCCCATAAATTTAATAATTTCATTTACTGAGTGTTTTTCTCACCTGCACAGTCTCTTACCTTGTGTTAAATTGTCCTGTTGGCTTTGGCAGCCTCGGGAGATGTCGAGGGTTCAGGAGGTGTCACCTTTCCATTTCATGATACACCTGAATTTGGGCACCTTCAAATTAGAGCTGGGCAGGAAGGGTTGATCTCCATTTCGTGGGGGCAGTGCCAGTGCTGCAGACACTGGAACGCAAAGAGAGGTCAATCAAGCTGTAATCGTCGCTAATTAGCGCTTCCAGAAGCTGTAATCTCTGTATAAGTGGCACGTGGGTGAAAAATTATTCCTTGCCTGGAACACCATTAAAAATGTATTTCCTTTGATCCTGTAGGAAATGAGTGAGACAAACACGTGGCCTCACACAGGAAGGGGCTTTTGCCAATTAAAATTGGACGCAGAGCTCGCAGTGATGCTCAGAAAACAAAACACATTTAGTGGATTTTTTGCCAAATCTCCTAGTTGATTTTTTGAGGGATGGGTTGGTTTTTTTTTTCCTTTCAAATAATCCTAATGAATGGTAGCGAGGGCTACTTTCCCATACCTTACAGAAATTTTTTTATGGATTTTTTAATGAAATAGTAGTTCTACTGTGTGATGAGCCCTACTGGGAATTTAGGCTTCTTCTGACATTCTTATCACGTGGATACTCCTGTCCTGTTTCTACCTGCTAAGCATCTGGCTGAGCAGTTAAGTAGCTACTGAGTGAATAATCTTTCCGTTTTAGCAAAGTTTGGTCTTGCTTTTGCTGTCTGCTCCTATTTCCTTGCATATTAAATGTCAGGGATAAAAAAAAAAAGAGAGATTTAAACAAAACACCTAAAATCTGGATTTCTTTCACCTTTTTTTTTCTCCTGGAGGAGATGGGGATTTGGTGAAAAAAATGGGGGGGGGGGGTGCTAATTTCTGGTACTCTTTAAAATCTGTTTTTCTCAGTCATTGGCTCTGTTACACAATGAGGTATGGTATATAATGCAGTGCTGGAAAATACAGTAATGACCTGATCTTTGAAGAAAAAAAAAAAAGCTGAACAAAACCCCATTGCTTGTGCTTTTTTTCCCAACCCAGACTTGTCGTTTGCTTGGATCTTCAATGAGTATCCATCGTTTGTGCAGGAGGACAGCCGGCGCTTCGTGTCCCAGGAGACGGGACACCTGTACATAGCCAAGGTGGAGCCATCAGATGTGGGCAACTACACCTGTGTGGTGACCAGCACGGCCACCAACAGCCACGTGCTGGGCTCCCCCACGCCCCTGGTGCTGCGCACGGACGGTACGGCCGCCCTGGAGTCAGGGAAACACCGGGAGTCAGGGATAATTCCAGGCGTCACTCAGCGTTTTTGGCTCTTGCACCATAAATTCTCGTGTTTTGTCCAAACACTGGTTGCTTTCTACAAAGATAAACTCTGTTGTGTGCTCCCCTCCCAACTCTGTCCCTGATTTCACTGTGCTCCTCTTTATAAGTGGAGCGTGAGAGAAATAAACTTGATTTTGAATTGCGAAAGAGAGGGGAAAAGAAGCCTTTAAACATCACCTTCAAAAATTGACCTTCTCAATTGTGTCCCATAGGTGTGATGGGAGAATACGAGCCCAAAATAGAGGTTCAGTTCCCTGAGACGCTCCCTGCAGCCAAAGGCTCCACTGTGAAGCTGGAATGCTTTGCCCTAGGAAAGTAAGTTTTCATCCTCATTGAAAATGGAAGCACCTTAGGGTTCACCTGTACGAGAGTTGTGGGCTTCTGGCAGTTGTTCTGGTGTTTTCCAAAGACCTGATTTTGGTTATCACAACTCCTGCCCTGAAATAAGGGGGCAAAGAGTCTTGGAGTGTATTTTGATTTTGTTCAGAATTAAGATGTGTATGTTGGCAGCACAGGAATTTACATTTCACTTCAAATTAGCTTGAGTAGATTCAGTGTGGTTTTGCATATGACCTTTGAACTAAGTCTCTTTTCTCTGTGCAAGGAAATGGTGTTCAAGTCTGTGACAAAATTGTCTGAATTTTCCTCTTGAATGTACTTGATGCTTTCATAATATTGTTCTTCCTTTATAGCCAAAATAAAGATTAAAATGCATTTCTCCTCTGAATGATGCTTCACTCACAACTGATATCTTTTCTCTTTCACAGATGATCTGAGAATGCATTTCTGTTTCTGTAAATGTGTTTACTCACCAGTGTGTGCTTTGTTTGCAGGCAGCTTTGTCAGGGGCCCGTATCAGATTGATAATTTGATCACATACTATTGCTTTGGCTCGCTGGTGAGGGGAGGGAAAGTTTGCAAATCAGGGAATAAAGGGCTGCTGGAGGATGGCAGTTTGAAAAGACTTGCCTGGATTCTCCCTCCGTGGAAGATACTGGTAAATCTCACCTGTCTTCAGGGGAGGCCAGTGCTGATTTACAAGAAATTTTGCAATTTTTGGGCATTCACATAGTTAATCCTGACAAATTTGGTACCACAAGTGCAGTGCAGGAATCAGCAGTGAATGCAAATCAGGTGCCAGAGTGTCTGACCATCTGTCATGTACAGTGTGATTGCTGCTTTTAACACAGCCTGTAAGTCACTGCTGAATTTCGTTTGCTTTAAGTATCTCATTATGACAATCAAGGACTTTAAGCAAAACTGTTTAAAATCTCATTACTCTCTCTTTAGCCCTGTGCCTCAGATTAACTGGAGAAGAACTGATGGGCTGCCATTTCCAAGTAAAATAAAGCTGAGGAAATCCAATGGCATGATTGAAATCCCTAATTTCCAGCAGGAGGACGCAGGGCTGTATGAATGTATCACTGAAAATTCCAGAGGAAAAAACATTGCAAGAGGACGTCTCACTTACTATGGTAGGAAACTTGTGTTCTCCCCCTCTCCCACCTTCCTTTACACGTGAAACACAAGCTGCTCTGGGCTACTCTGGAATTTCCAGCTTCTGCAGTTCCATCAGGCATTTGGGCTTAAAAATCCACGTGGCATTTTAAGTGCTCCTAGAAAATGAGAACTTCTGCACCAGTTTCTTGGTAAGATCTCTGAGAAATGGCTTAAAGCTCACCAGGGTCGCTGAGAGTAAAGCAACGTGTGCTTGTGTCTGGTTTTTTCTGTGATGGAATTTTTTTTTTTTTTTTAAACACCACTTCTTGGTCCATTGGTGAAACCTTCAATTTTCAGTCGATTGGATTTATTTGGGGGATCATTGAGGCCTCACATTTATGGCAAGTACAAATTTTGTCTTGCTTTGTGGAAAGATTACTGATGGATATTCTCAATCCTGTGCTTTCAAAACAGCCAATTTTATTCTAAAATGAGTAAATAAATGGGAGGATATAATCCAGTATAGGAAATGAAATAATATGAAATTTTATAGCTGGAAGAAAGGCAGTCTCTTGTGCATTTAAGGCTATAGAGTGGAATGAGTATCAGCAAAGCACACTGGTGCTGGTGTAAAGCGAGAGTGATTTGCAACAAAGTGGTAATTGACAATTTTTGTTAAAGCCAGATCTCAGCAAATATAATTTTCTTTACTTCAGTGGCAATTTAAACAGTGTTTCTGACTCTGCCTTGGAATGTTTCCCTCATGTAGGAGTATTTGAGCAAAGAGATGGGTTTTTAGTTGTATGAAGGCACAGAGCACAGCCCCTCTGCAGCTGGGAGCAGGTTCTTTACTACTTCTCCGTGGGGAGCTGCTGGTTGGTAGAACACACAGAGATTTTGGTCCATGAAGATTTTAGTTTAAGACACAACAGATTTTATAAGGAGGAAGGAAAAGCGATTTCTCCAACTTCCAAATAAAGCTTCCCACTGAATGAATGCCCCGTTGTTGGAAATGTTCAAGGTCAGGTTGGACAGGGGACCTGAAGCAACAGGAATTTTCCAAGAACTAATTGTACTTACGACATTTGAGAAATCCTGTGATTAACATCGGGCAGTAGATCCAAGCTACTTCACCTGCCAGAGTCCTCTGCCACTCCAAACTTGGCACTGTGCATTTGGTTCTATTAAGTGACCTTATTTGCTGCTTGAAAGTTCCAAAGTTGTAGTTTGTACATCAGTTTGGCTCAACATTCCTATGCCAGTGTTAAATCGGGGCAGTTGTGAGACACATCAGTGTAAATCACATATAAACTAGAGGAGATTTGTTCATCAGTCCTTGCAGTTCCAACAGTGGCCATTCCTGGGGGTATCTGCCCTGCTTCCCAAGTTCTGCTTTGCTCATTAAGAGGCCACAGAGCTGAAATAAAGAATGTTGCAAATCAATAAAAGCAACCCAGCTGCAGTTCTGTAACAACGGAATCAGTGTGAACGTTTTCATTGCAAATCTAGGCAGGGATTTGAACCCTCAGATGGAGTTCATACTCCAGTAGGAATGTCTGCCCATGTTAGAGTCGTCCCTAATATGGATGTTTATCTTCAAAAGAATAATGAGACCTGTAGTGGCAGTAATGGCACTCCAACTGTTTCATTTCATTTGTTCTGCTCCATGGAACCCATTCTGCAGAATTAAATAGATTTAAGTAATCTTTCTTATTTTGGTACTTGCTTTGTTGTTGCAGATAGAATTCCAACAAGCCCGGGTTCAGGATAGGATCATTTTAACTCTTTATGATAATTTGAAGGATTTTAATTCTTTTCTGTAGATTAATGGTGTTCTATAACTAAAGATAGTATCTTGTGATGGATTGCTGCCTCATCTGATGGCAAAGCCCAGAAATCTGTCTGGTAAAGAAATCTAACCACGTCCCACTCAGTCTTCCAGTAAAAGATCAATATTTAAGGAAGTTTTTCTGAAAGCAGATGAGGATTTGGAGGAAACTAATGCAATATACTGAAGACATAAAGTAAAAAAATCACTCTTGTGCCAGAAAATACCAATGCTGTCAAAAATCCACAGATCTGGTGTTGTTAGGGAATGTTGGCTGCTGTTAAAACACTCCACTGGTAGAAGTTTAAGGCGTGTCTGCTTATCAAACACAGAAGCATATAGACATTACAAAAGTACAAATGTCTTTTTCTTTCAATAGTGACAACATTTATTTTCCTCTTGGCAGAAGAAAGCGTGTCTTTGCCTGACCCCGAAAAAAAACAGTGTGAGAGGGATTGGGGTTAACGTTTTGCAAGTTGTCATTGTGAAATAATGTGAAAAGGAAATCTTTAGGAGGAAAAAATATTGACAAAAATCTTTCATGTGCCTAAAAAATAGGTTTTTCTTTCCTTGCAGACTTTAAGGATTCTTTGTAGATGTAACATAAGGTCCTAAAGAGAAGCTTGAAACATTCATTGCTGTGCTGCGAAGTGAAACGCTCCTATTCTGATTTGTTTTATGAGCTGAAACTGGAATGTTTAAAATCTGAAAATCAGGTTTTCCAGTGCATGAATTGCTTGGTTAAACCCCCCCCCACGTAAGTTTTCTATGCTATTCTGCCTCTTCATCGAAGAATGAATTAATAGCCTTGAAGCCACAAAGCACCTGAACACAGGATTAACTTTACTCCTGTCCATAGTTAGCTGCTTGAGAATTCTTACAAATCTGTTGCATCTGGAACTCTCATCCTGAAAAAAATGAAATGAGTCTGTTTTATTAAAATTGTGGTGTGTTTTAAATACAACTCTCAACCTGTAGTTGACGTTGATAATTAAAATAGATATTCTAAACCAGATATTCTGGGTTCTTTCATTGCAATACTCACAGACTATTAATCTTTTTTTCTCCTCAAGGATTTTATCAAGAAAAGTCTGACGTTAAATGTTCAGGTTTTTGTCCTTTTTACAGTTCCAACATTTGTTAAATGCCAGTTTTCTATTCATGGGAGTTCAGATTGTGCTAAAAATAGGACAAGATTATCCAACTTTGATTGACTGTAGAACATGAATATATAAATAATTTGCTTTCCCTTTATTAGTGTGTTCGTTTGTCATCACTTTTAGCTTCCCATAAAGAGATAATGGAAAAAAAAAGAATCCATGGAGATGCTTCATGGCAGAGAGGAATGAGAGGCAATGAAACAATTGCATTCTTGTGCTTTAGGATGCAATTAAACATGAAGCATGGTAAAGATACGTAAAGCAATTTATTTAAAGTATAATTGAAGAAAATATATTCTTAATTAGCCCATGCTGATACACCAGAAGTCCTGCTTGACAGTACCAAGGTAAAATGTTTGAGAGGGAGGAGGAAATTCTGCTGCTGTTCTCCTTTTGCTCTGCAGTGCTGGTGTGTGATAACAAAGACAAAATCCCCCCAGAATAAGTAGAATCTACGTCTATTTTTTGTTGTATCAAAAGTACTGGTATATTTTGGGGGGCTTTTTTGGAATAATCTACCAGCAAAATTAAACTGAAATTGTGTTATTTGTGTATGAGGAAGAGCCTCTCTGTGTAAAGGTTTTATCTGATAGCCTGACTCTGTCTTGTGCTTAGAGGTGTCTTCAAAACATCGACAACAAAGCTGTAAATGACTAAATAATAATACCAATGAGTTGCTGAGTTTGATCAGCCTAGAGTTTAATTGTTAATACTGTCTAATAATATCATTTTCTTGCTGCACAGACAAATAGTTTGTCTTCTTTTACATAGTAAAGCTTTCCCCAGGGATTTGGAATTGCCTGTTGTTTGAGGGCATTTTTATTTTTGAATGGGAGTCAAAAAATGGACATTTTCAGGGATGTGTCAGCTGCTTCTCTAGGCCCAGCTGTTTTATCAGAACAAAAGTTATTCATGTGTGAAGTCCCTTGGAGTTTTGAGATGAAATAAGGGTTCATCCCTGCAGCAGGCACCAGTGGGAGTGTCAGAGCCTGACTTCCAGGCAGACTGCTTGGAAAACTGCAGGTTACACTTTCCGGGTGGGTTTTCTCCCCATTTGCTTCACAGCTGCTTCCTCTGGGAAGTTTTTTCGCCTCTGATTTCTTGCCCAACTGCTGAGCTCCCCAAAGGTGTTTCAGAGGTTTCCAGCCCAGCTTTCCTAGTGGCAATGTCAGAGGAAAGGCAGGAGTGTAAGCAGCAGCCGCTCGTGTGAATCGCAGTCAGGGACTGTTCTGGAGGAGCTTCCCAGAGGCTTTGGGTCCCAGCAGAGCACAGAACTCCCTGGAAGAGTCATGGCCCTGAACTTCTGTCTTCTCTTCATTCTATTCCCCTGGCCTACAGAATTACAACGAGATTTTTATTGAATTCCTTAACTCTGGAGTAAATCATACATAAAAACACGTGTTTTGATGCATCGTGCGTGGTTAGTCCACAAATAATTTACAAATCCCGAAGTGTCACTTCTTCGGCCACTGCTTCCAGGAGCATCGCTGTAGTTGGTCTGCATTCACATCAACTCCCAGAATGTCACAGAGGATTTTGTAGAAGTCTGAAAAAATGGTTCTTCCTTCCCTTTCGGCCTACAGGGAAGGCCTGGAGTGTAATAAAGCAGCAGTTGTTTCCTGCAGGCCCAACTGCCTGGAAGAGAAGGGTCATCATAACCACCAAAAAAAGATGAGAGAAGCCTCTCCCTGGGATACTTTTTTATGAAGTTGCACACTTGTTCTCTCCTTGCCTCTGGGATCGGGAGAACTGCAAGGAATATTTTAGGCTAAAACAACTGAAGCAAAATCCAGGCTGGTGCTTTTCCAAGTGACTGGCCATGGAGCTGACGGCTAACCTGCTTTAGAAAATCACTTACCTTACAAGCCTTTCATCCTGGGGGAGCTCCAGATGAATCTTTCATGAAGATTGCACAGCAAGTTCCGAAGAATTCTTAATATTATCCCAAAATATGGATTCCTGTCACGGTCTCAAACCGCGCACTATGAGCTCCATTAAAATTAACTTCCAACCTCTCAGCTTACAGGACAGTGTCTATTTTTATATTGTTTTTTTCATGTCAGCGAGGATGTGCTGCCTGCTTCCCTGTCCCTTGCTTTAGGAGGGAGAAGTGACTCCTTCTTCTTTCCTTAGGAAGATGCAGGTTTCACACCAACTGTGCAGTAGTTCCAGGAGAGAATAATGAGGCTTTGTTACCAAGCCTTCCTTCAGGAGCACAGATGGTGGAATCAGGTATTTTGGGCAGTAAAATTTGCCTGGCAGTGACAAGACCTTGAGAGGAATAAAGCTGTTCATACAGAGTCCTTCAGTGTCCTGAGGCAGAGCTCAACAGAAAGGGGCAGTGCTGGGCTTGGCAGGTCCTGATCCTGTTTTCAGACGGTGTCAAGAATATCGGAGTAGTATCAGAGCTGCTGATACCTGACCTTCTGTCTGTGCATGAACCACCTTTACCCTGGCCAGAAGTCAGAGTATTCCCAGCTGGAATTGCCCCTGTTGAGCTGTCTTTTCAATTTTGAGCTGGTTGGTTGAATTGTTCTTTTTCAAAGACAGATTGAAAGGGTGTTTTTCTTTCTGCTGAACACCTCCATCGGTAATTGGAAGAGAAAAAGAGGCTTCCTCAAGGAAATCACTGAAGTGTCCATCAACACTCTATTGTGGACAGGCAAGCACCAGGAATTTCTCACACTGTGCCTTGGGAAGCTGTACTGTGCATTTCTGCTTTATTGTATTGTGTGGGAATTTGGGAAACCTTCCTATGGAGACTGCCTGACACAGAGTCCTAGAACAAGATTTATGGCGTAGACAATGTTTTTCTTATTGGTAGAATTGAATCCAAGATCTTTAAATCTTGAAAATAGATTATATTTAACCTACTTTGAAGTGGAGATAGGCAGCAGATGTGAAATATTCCACGTGTACGGATCCATCATAATTCAAGCACTGCTGAATGTTGCATAGGTATTTAGGTGTGCAAAGTGCAGGGAGCTCATTACATGGAGCCCTGAGCCTTCATTCCCTTGAAACATGTGGGGTAAATACTCCCAGTGACAATGTGGGATAAAGCAATAGCTCTGTCTTGAACTCCAGTGTTCTGACATGAACTGTGAAGATTTTACCCCAGTTAATACTGGTGAAATTGTACATTCATGTGACACAAAGATCAGGTCATCCTGTCTTTCGCAGCTGACCTCGATAAAGAGGGTGTAAAAAATAAATGATCCCCAAATCGGTGAAAGGTGTTAATCCTCATGGGGATGTGGGGAAAAAAAATGCAGTATCAGAGTATTTCACTGTCAGCAAATATTGGTCGAATTCCAATATTTATTAGTTGTTAATATCTCAATGAATACATTTTAGGAAGTTCTTCTGTAAGAAGTTAACCCTAAGTATGGCTACATAAATCAGTTAATAATTATCATAAAAGCCTGGTGTGTACGTGGTCACGTTGAGGTCTTTTCACTGCATTGCAGAGCCGGTGATGGAGAGGAGATGTTGGTGCTAGGAAACAAGGAACCTTTTAAAAGGAAATCAGTGCCAACCCTCATCCAAAGCTGGCGTGGCTGGTGCTGTGCCTGGGGCAGTGGAAAGGTTCAGCTCTCAGCTGCGCTCACTTCCCTCATGGCCACAGGCAAATCATTAATTTCCTTGGCCTGAGTTAATTGCTGGTGGAACTCCACTGTAGTGGGAAGTTCAACAGGAATTAATTTGACCTTCTGTGCTTCCAAAGCTCTGTATTAAATAATGTTTTCATGCATCACCAGGGACTTGTTTTCTCCTGGTTGTTTTCATGTGAGGGTGTTACAAGACGTTCCTGAATGACTCACTTAAGATAAGCGAATTGACTCTGGAAAGTTCTTTGCCCATAGCTAAGTGTTTGCAGCCAAGTTTCATCCTACTCTTTTCTCTTTTCCCCGTAGGCAATGTCCAGAATTTATCTTTTCTTGGAGAAATAGCATAGACTGAGATTGTGAACTTTCTAGTAAATTAAATAAATTCAAAGAAAATTCACAAATTACCTATGAAATAGTGTTGAACTGATGTGTGAAATAGCACTAAAGGAATAAAAGAATAAACTACTGTTGTCTTTCATGCATTGATGTTTATTTGCCAAGTGAGCTTTCTCCTTCCTGTGAAAGCTGTAACAGATGTTTTAAATATCTTTACAGTTTTAAGTGTATTTTGGGTAATTCTGAAGGATGTGTGGTATTATTGCATCAAATTTTGGCTTAAAAAATAGTGATTTTTATGGACTTTCTTCTACTGGTTTGCATTACCCAAATTCTGTGCCAAGTCTTCTGCTTTCAGAAACAGTCTCATATACCCATGTTTTCATCCAGTTAAGTGCTGCCTTGCATTAGAAAACAATTTAAATGGTATTTAGCACTAAGGCTGACATACCATTATTTTTTTTTTTTTAGGACTTAAAGGATTCTCTTCAGCATTAATTTGATGATTTAGCCACATCACTTATTTAATTTCAGTCTCACCATTAATGCCTTTCTCTTACATTTGCCTCGATTGCAAAATGATGTTGTTTAATCATTAGTGATTTTAATATTGGTTTCACTAGTCCAGCTTTAGTGATCTGCACTCTCAATTTTCTTCTGGTTTACTGCTCATAATAAAAATGTATAAAAGGAATAATAAGTTATTTGTTTCATTAGGGGCTTGGAGCAGGACCAGTGGGAAGCTCTGTTGGTACAGATGAGTCTGGGCAGAAAATTGATGAGTTCTGTGCCAATTAACCCTTTGATGTGGAGCAATAACTTGTGAGGGTCTTTGTTGCTGATGTGTATTTTATCTGCAGCAAAACCTCACTGGATCCAGCCCATAAAGGATGTGGAAGTCGCTGTGGAGGACACCTTGTACTGGGATTGCAGAGCAAGTGGGAAGCCCAAACCATCCTACAGGTGGTTGAAGAATGGAGAGCAGCTGGCAATAGAGGTGACATTCTGTTTTGAAAACCTGGTGCTGTGTAAAATTAACAATGTTCATGCGAACAGAATTCATTAAAGCTGTGGAATTAGAGGAGAAATCTTTGATACTGGGTTTGTATTTTTCGAGAGCATCCTGATGAGACTTCTAAAGCTACAAAGACAGATTATGTCGTGCAGAAATATTCCAGCTAAAAGCAGATTCAAAAGCAACAATAGAACCACAGAAAGAAACACGTAGGGAATGACTGGAGAAGGAAGTTTAATAACGTTATACATAAAGAATTATAAATAGGGATGGAGAGCTTGAATTATTTTAATGTATTTGTAGCTGGCATTTCATTAAAGGTAGTAAGGAAATATTTTCCAACTTCTTGACAAAACTCCTAACGATTCATGGGTTTACCACTGCTTTACTTGATGCAAAGAATGGAACACAAACAGCAAAAGAACATAGGTGTTTGCTTTCATGCAGTTGTTTTAGTAAATTAACAGGAAGTAATGCACTTGGTGACAGGGAAAAGAGGTTGAACTTAGAAGGTGAAAGGTCAGAAATGCAGAACAGGATCTGATACTCCTTACTGATTTTAAATCTCACTGCTTCTCTGGAAAACAGCCCCATTCTGGTTACCAGGAATATGAACTACAGGCACTTTTGCAGGAAGGATTTTGCTCTTGGGCCAGTGCCTTGTGCTCAGTGCTGGCATTTGGGCAAGAAAGTGACTGCTTGGGTGAATTCACTGGATGGTTCTGAAAAATGAGCAGAGCATGGGAAAGCATTTCTTACATCCATGCTGGCTAAAGGGCATGGTGGTGTTTTGTGGACAGGTTAAATGAGGGAGCACAAAATCTTCTCTGGGTGATTTAAGAGCATTGTTACTGTGTCATGCAGAGTCACTAAGGTAATGGGCTTTTTTTACCTCAGGAAGTGCAAAAATATCTTGGAATCACTCACTCTCCCCACTTCTCCAGTTTGGGGTGTTGGTGTCCAGCCTTTTGGTGTGATGTCAGGGCAGAAGTGTGACTTCCTCTGGAAATACTGAAGGACCAACTGTTGGAGAGCCAGCACTGAGGAGAGCCCAGAGGAGTTCTCTGTGTGCAGTGATCAGGTGTCTTCTGCTCCCTGACTGCAGTAATCCCTCGTGGTGGGTCTCCTTCACAAACATCTGTTGGGGTTGCTCCCCTCAGCTCCCCTTCTCCATAAACAAATCTTCTGTAAGAGCAGCAGCTTGGGATGCTGCAGAGGAGATCAAGCCATGGAGACTCAGGCTTTTTTCCTCTTTGGGATTGTTTTCTGTCTCTCTGGATGAACCCCTCGCACTCAGCTGGGACAGGACCTGTCCAGGAAGGAGCTGAGCTGTCCTGGAGTCACCCTGTGCTTGGGCCAGCTGTGGGTGCTGCCCTTGGCAAAAGGCAGGGAGTGAGTGATCGCATTGGGCCTGCTAAGCCGTGTCCAGACCCAAAGAACAGCCCGTAGAAAATACTTTTGGGCAGGTAGTTTGGGGTTTTGTCTGTTACTGTGTCTCTGGTTTTCCCCAAAGTTGATGCTCCTGTGGTTTTCTCACTGCTTCCTTTTCTCACCAGTTCTGCCACTCAGGTTAGTCACTTCTCACTGTAATTGAGCTTTCTGAGAATAAGCAAGGTGAGAAGACCCAGGCAGATACTTGAGCAGCTTTGCTGGCTCCAGGGCATTTAAGTTTGTGTCTTTCATTTAATGGCTGATGGAATTTTTTTCTGCACAGTATTAGAGAGAGCTCATTAGCAAGTGGCACATGTGAGATCTCTAAATAGTGTGAAATGCCAGTGCCATCTGCACGGTTTGGATAGTCTGGTCTGTCTGAGGGGGCTGGTAGCATTCTGTCCCTATTTCTGGAGAAATAAAAGGGTATTTGAGATGGCCAAACCTTGGTGCGACTGGGCAAGTTTGAAGAATTATTTTCATACACTGCATTTCCAGGTCTCCATATCTGATCACCATTGCTATACCATGATGCAGTCGTGTCACTTCTTTTAGAAGTGTGTTCATGATTTTGCTTTTGCATTTACCCTATTCATTGTATTTATGCTGTCCTATTTATATTCCTTACTTATTTTAAATTTTTCACAGGAAATAAATCATCAATAAAGATATTTTTCTTAATATTCAGGGAAGGATCCAAATTGAAAATGGTGCACTTACAATATCAAATCTAAATCTGACAGATTCTGGCAGATACCAGTGCATAGCTGAAAATAAACATGGTGTCATCTCTTCGAGTGCAGAGCTCAGGGTTGTAGGTAAGATGTTCCTTTTTTCCCTAAAACACAAACCTCATTATCCCTCTCCACACCCCCTTGGATTGCACCTCAGATTTAACTCACTCAGCTGTTGTCACTGAAATGAAACTTTTTTGTCAACCCGATGTCTGTATCTGCAGAGCTGAGGAGTTGAGTCATCTACTGCCGGAGGATTTGCAGGCCAATCCTTCATCTGAAACAGAACAGCATAAATTATTCACGACGGGAAGAGCAGGGATGGGGTTTTGGGCTTGGGGCTGAGGTTTAAAACCTCTGGTGTGGTGTGGAGGCGGCGCTGGCTCCATCAGCGGCTCTCACCTCTGTGTGGGGCTCCGAGGCACCTTTAAAAGCCTCTGTGTGCAGCCCTTCTGGGGCTGACAGGCATCGTCCACCCAGCCTGCCTGTGCTGGGGTCTGACACGGTCACAGCTGGGGAGGGGAACACTGGGCTTGGGGCTGACACACACTTGAGCAGTTTCTCCCTCCAACGTGAGGTCAAAACTAAGCTGTAACTGTGCTGTGTTTTGGGGACACAGGTTCCTGTTTCCTTTGTGTGGTTGATCAGCACGTGCTCCTTAGCCTTGGTCTCCTCAAACACTGAATTTCCTTTCAAAGTCAAGTGTTACTATAGGGAGAAGCCACGAGCTTTTTCTAAACTGGTAGTTAATGAAAACTTCCCTCAGAATGAGCTGCATTTGTTGTTTCATGTCATCTGACATGCACTGTCACGTGGAACTGGAAACCTACTGGTTCCCTGAGGTTTAATGAGACTCTTGGTGTGATATTTATTAGATATATTAAATAAATCTGCTCCTTTCAGCAGAGCATTCAGTTGGGCAGCTACTGAGCATTCCTTGGATTCATTGAGCTTCAGTCTCTGCAATCTTCTGTGCTTGCCTTGTTGGGTGTTCACCTGCTCACAGCTGAGACCTTTGGTACCAGGATGAGGTACAAAATAATAGGATAAGGAGGAGAAATGCTGAATTGTCCAATAGAAGATCTGTCTGAACTAATGAATGGTGTTAATTATGTTTGGAATCTGAGAAGTGCTCGTGTAAGTGCTAAATAGTAGTATCATTAATACCATTAAAAGTGCTTTATTTCACTATTACTACCTCTTCTGTTTTAGCTTCTGCTCCAGATTTTTCCAAGAGTCCAATGAAGAAACTGATCCAGGTTCAAATAGGCAGCACAGTTGATTTTGAGTGCAAACCCAAAGCTTTCCCTAAGGCCAAATGTTCCTGGAAGAAGGGAGGTGAGCAGCTACACGAAAATGAAAGGTACCATGTTACATTGGTTTATTTGTTTTAATCTTACAAGGAGCTTTTGTGTGTCATTTTATGCAGTAGTGTCAGCTGTAGATCCAAACAGCTGTAAAGTTTCTCTGAAGTCTGGCTGGCCTGGGGTTTTTGCTTGTTTTTTCATTGTGATGGTATCAGAGCACTGAGAGTGCAAGTGTAGTGCTTTCTCTAAGGTCAAGGGCCAGATTTTGTTTCCAGTTTAATGTAGAGTTGGGCCTGATTTAGAGAGAACCAGGTGCTGATAGAAAACTGGGAATGCAAAGCCTGTAAAACAGTACTAAAAGCCTTCAGCAAAATGCTCTGAAAATGTTGGCAGGGAGGCAAACGAGGTGTGTTACAGCCGTGGTGATGATATGGCTGAGAGAAGAAAGAAAAGTTAATTGGGAGGTCAAGAATAGCAGATGAAACACGACAAGAAAAGGAAAATGCCCTTCCAGGTTCTTTTCAAGCAGCCGTGATTGTAGCAGGGATGACAGATGTCATCACTGTTTACGTGACAGTGGATGTGTTTGGGAGTTGTAGTTCTCAGGGGAGGGTTTGTGATTCACCCGTGCCCCCAGCTATTGATTTCCAACAACATGTAAATGGTTTTTTTCCAGTAATAACCGTTAAAGCATTACTGAATTAGTCATAAACTGAAACTGCACAAGTGTGCTGGTTAAATTGTGTAAAGAGACAGTACGGGGCTGTACCTCTGCTCTGGAGCAGCTTTTTGGGTTGCATCTCTCCCACACTGGGGATTGCTGACTTCTCTAGGTTTTCTGTTCTACAGTTCAGTATTTACACAGACTGGGAGTTGCAGGGAGTGAACTGGGGCAGCAAAAAAGCTCCGTGGAGGAAAGGTGTGATTAAGATAGTTACAGGTCTGATTTAGCATGAATATAGTCAGTGTGGCATTTTGGGCATTCCAGCTGCAGTCAGGACAGGCTGTGCACACTCAGAGGAGCCAGAATTACTAATTGGGAGTTCACTCTGGCCCCAGGTCAGCCTTTCTGTCTGAGTTAGACACGACTGCACTCACAGCAACAGCCGTGGGAAGTCACAGTGTTTGCTGGGAGCAGTGGGGACAGGATGGCTGTGCATGTGCATCTTGGAACACTCTGGTGTCACACTGTGCTTGGCAGGATAATTCATGGACAGGGAGGGCCCAGAAGGCCAGACATAGACTGAGGAAACCAAACATGTGGGTTTTGAAGGAGGATTGCCGTGGCAGTGTGGTGTGATTTAAGGAATGTGTCCCTGCTCCTCTGTTGGGTGGCACTGGGAAGCTGCTTCTCAATTAGACAAAATTCTTCTGGTGCTATTCCTGTAAAACACCACACTGGGCTTTTGTTTTGCAATTTTTAAACGCAGAAGTTGCTACCAGATAGATAAAACTTAAAGAGACTGCAGTGGAGACCTTTATTTATTCCATTGTAGGGCTGGAGCTGTCTCCTTGTACCCAGAAGCTTTGGGCACTGTCATCTTTGCCCTGGCTCTTTGTTCACAGGGGCCACAGGAGTTTTCATGTGTTCTGGTGTTAAGTGTTGTCAAATGTGACAATTTGGCAGAAGTTGGGGCATCTGTTGTTGCAGAGCTGGACATGGTACCACAGCCTCATTGGCTGCCTGCCTGCCTGCAAGCAGGCGAGCAAAATCCCATTCAAAATAGCACTGCTTGTAGCCACTACTTCTAGCCTTTAATTAAATAATATTAATGTATTAAATTAAACAACGATCCCTAAATTTATGCGATACCTGTTGCCTTTAGATGGTTCTCGATGGGTTTTAATTTTTGACTGATTTTGTAAAGCACTTGTGAAAAATGCGTAGTTCCTGATTTTGTCCATTTAGGAAAATTCCTAGCTTTTGTGCCCATTCCATGTCCATGACAAGTAGAATGGTATCCTTCCCAAATCCGCCTGTCTCTGCTGTTGGAGCCTGTGTAGGTTCAATTCATGAGAGTCAAAGCTGCCAGGCACTGCTGGACCTTGCAGGGCTCCACATCTCCAGGAGAGGAGAGTTTCAGCCACGATTTTCATCTTGCTTTGGGCTTTCTGTCTGCCTGGCCATCAGAGCTGGGCTTACTGGTTGCTTCAGGTTGCCCTTCCAAACCAGTACCTCCCAGTTTCATTGGAGGTGATGGTACCAGGCTAAAGAAAGCAGGGCTCAGTTTCCAGAAATGAGCATACATGATGCTGCCTGCTCAGGTTTATGAACACAAATTACAGCTGTAGCTCCTGCAAAGTGCAGGTAGTTCCAGAATATCACCCAGAGCGTATATTTTTGACAACATATTGTAAATGGCTTCCAGAGGAAGCACAATAACAAGACAGTAATCCTGAATTAATCTAAATGAAGTAAACTCGCCTTCAGAGAAGAGCAGAGTGTGGTTCTTCTCAGAAAACCCTGGAGTTCATTACTGTCTGCTGTGAGTAATTGCAATTCGTGATTTTCTTGCAGTTCTACAATTCCTGCAATTCAGGAAAGGGTTTCAAATTAGCAGTACATTTTTCAGCCATTAACTACATTTCCAGTGAAGTTTGTTGAGGAGGAGGGTTTCCTCTTTTTTAATTGCAGCAAACAGGAGGATGGAGTTCCTTCCACAAGGGTAATTCTGCTCAGAGAAGTCCAGTGTGGACAGCACCTGGGAGAGGTGGGGAGGCAGAAGGAGCTTAATTTTAATTACATTTGCAGCAGCATGGATAGAATTTATATATCTTAAGAAAACTCACATATGAATAATAAAAATAAAGCACAAATACTTCAATTTCTTGTCATCAGACAACTTGGGTTTCACCGAGGTGCTGACCACAATGCTTTAGTAAAGCCTGAGAGAGTTTCATTTTGATGGCACTGTTGGTTGTATTCTTAATTTATTTTCAAATACTTCTGCATTTTCAGTATGTAGAAGATTTGGATAATGACTCAGTAAATTTTAATTAAATGAGCTGAATATGGTATGCGTTGTGGAGGGGAGAAAATATAATACAAAATGGATTCATGAGCTCTGGGCTGAGAAATCACTCAGCATTGAAGAATGCAATCTTGTTTCTTGTTAATTTTGCAAAGTATGTGATTTTTCCTTTTTTTTTTTTAAATATCTTGAATAAAGAGAGCTAAAGATTAAAGAGCAATGGAGTGCAGAGAGAAGTGAAAGCATAGGATAACATGCAGGAGGAAAGACAGAAAATGGGAATTAAATTTATCAGGTGCCTGAGACACCTCCACCTCCAGAGGCATGAATTTTTGTTGTCCTTTTATCCTCCAGAAAAGGAGGATTAGATGTTTAACCAAGGTTAAACACTCCTGATGCTGGTTTAACTCACCAAAACCAGAATAAATACTAAAACATGCTGCAACCCAGACATAACCCCTTCCAAGAATTCCTTAATGTTTTATGTATGTACATGGGGTTTAATTGTCAGATTGTACTTGACAGTTGCTGCCTGTGGGCTGTCGTGGGTTCTGTGCTCCTGGCTCAAATACCTGACTGGAAGAGGGTTAAAAAAACAGGATTTTGTGAAAATGCACAGCAGTTTTTCACCTTTAAACAAACTCAGCTTTATTCCTAGATGTTTCTAAATTTACCAAGACTAGAATGAGAAGATGCTGCAAAAACTTCACTGAAAGACTTGCCAGTGCAATTCCCTTAGGAAAACTCCAGTTTTAGCAGCTTCCACTGTGGCCAAGTGATGGCAAATTAAGGGAGGAAAGAAATAATTCCTGACAAAGAATTGCACGATACTTATAAGTATTAGTTAATGATTTTAGCTTCCCTGCAGTTTGAATTAAGTATTTTTATTCATTTTGTGTTACAGTTTGAAGTGCTGT
Organism: Corvus cornix cornix; assembly: GCF_000738735.6. Classification (NCBI taxonomy): domain Eukaryota; kingdom Metazoa; phylum Chordata; class Aves; order Passeriformes; family Corvidae; genus Corvus; species Corvus cornix. The sequence goes on along the minus strand of NC_046342.1, from coordinate 17,791,888 downwards.
GATGTGAAAAGTAATGCATTTACTTACCAGTACTTGCATAGGAATTTTTTTTGCTGACTTTCCTGTTAATTAATCTGCTTTAATTTACTTGGAATTTGATTGATGCATAAAAGGACAGTTTTCACCCACTTTTCCACTCTTCCTTTGCACTGAAATGTTACTAACTGGAAAGGGATGTGTTTGTGTTTATTACCATATCAGTAAGGATCTAAAACAGTAGCATTTTTTGCTGAATAATCTGACAAATGAAACAGGCAGTGATTCCTGAGTTTGATGATGTCTGTTAGTTCAGTAATAAAGCATTTCCTTGGGAAGATGGACAGGTTTGCAGTCATTATCAGTTGCATTATTGGCACCAAGTTTCAGTGGATCCTGAGGCACCATTCTGTCTTCTCTCTCTAAATTTAAATACATAAATGTATAATTTTACCAACATGAGCCTCTCAAGTCAGTCCTGAAGTTGTTTAATCCTTCTCCCCATCCTGTTGACCTCCATGTAGGAATGTGGGTGTGAATTAGAGGAAAAAGGATCTCCTCAAGCATCAATTCCCCCGATTCTGGTCAGGAGTCAGCGAGAGATGATGAGTTTGTCAATGACGCTGTGATCTGATGGCCAAACAGGTCCTCAATCCGTCTCCAGCTGGATCAGGACCATGGGGGGAGCAATGGTCCTGATTCCCAGAAACAGAGGCTAGACAGGAGTAAGGGAATAAGGCAGGTGTTTATTTGAAAGGCCTTCGAAGGTACCCTGGGGAGCCAGAGGCCACTGCCAAGAGGGACCCCAAGGTGGACCCCAGGTCACGAGTTCTTCACCCTTTTATAAGTTTGGTTCATTTACATATCAGGGTTAATTCTCCAATTAAAGCTTCAGTTTTCCCCTCAGCTTGCCCCCCTCTCAGAGGCTCTTTGGTTTATACTTTTGGGCGTAGGACAGTCTTGGTGTCCCTGGAGAGCAGGCCTGGAGAGGCTTTGTTATGTCTGCCTACCACGAGAGAGCAGAAGTGAACAGGCTACAAGAAACTCCAGAGTTACACACCAGGCAGTGCAGGATTTGAAAAATACCAAAGTTAAAACCGAAGGCATCAGTCCCTTGTACAGGGCAAAAGGTTTTGTGCCACTCACCAGGGTATCAGAAGGGTGCAGGTTGTGGAAAGTGGAATTCGCTTGGGAAATGTCTGGCCTTCAGCAAAATGGGTTGGAAAAACACCTGTAGATGCAGGGAATGCCAAAGGCTGTATTGTTATTTTTGTGTCACAGGGCTGAGCCTCTCCCTGGCATTGTTCCAGCACCGAGTGTGAATATTGAATAATTTTAAGTAAACTAAAAGCTTTGTTTTGTCTCATGTTTCAGCAGGAGGACAGAGCTATTTTTGGGTTTAGGGTTTCCATAGGCTCTGAGCTGCATTTGCTGTTTTGTAATTGGAAAAAGTGGAGCATTTCTCTTTTTCTAATTTACCAATAAAGATTTTATTTAGACTATAATATTTTTCTCAATTTGATTTTTCTTGGTGTATTGTTTGCTTTTTGTTTTTAATTCTAGAAAAAAAATATTATTAATTATATCTGGGTTTTAATAAGCCTACTGCTTAATTATTTTAGGCAAGCTAGGCTTGCAGGTAGCTCAGAGCACTCTAAAAGTGACTGGTTTTAATTAAACAATAGACATTTTCAGGTTTATTCCCTGATCCTGCATTTTCCTTTGTTTGATCTTGGGCTTTGTCAACACTTGGGGTTTCTTTAGTTTTGTATTTTTTTCTATTGGAAATTGCATCAAAGTAGATGAAGCCTCAGCTAGAAAGTTCAACAGCACAGGAGCTTGCAACCATAATTGAGATGTTTTAACACCTTTTTTTGATGTCATTCTAATTACCTATAAAATGTATTACTCATGTCTTTAACACATTTAAAATACCTATAAACCATATGGCACGGTTTAATTAATTTTAAATGTTCCATCTAACATGAAGTGCAGCCAAATATGACTTAGGAATTTTCCAAAACAAGTTAATGAGCCTCAGGGAAGTCACTGCTGAGGCACATCCTCCCTTGAAGAATACCTCAAATGGCACCACATCAGCTGAGGTACCTCAGGATGCTTTGTGGTTATAAATGGATTAAGCTGCCTATTTATAGCTCTCTTTCTCACCCCAATAAGATGCTTTTGTCTGTTGTTCTAACAGGGTGACTTGTTATCTCTTGTAATTTGCATCTGCTGATTTCATTACTGCACCACCTTTGCCCAGAGGAAGAGTATCTTAGCTACAGCACTGAGAGCTGAAACGCCTCTTTTAAGGAAATACAAAATGCAATTTGAAATAATTAAGAAAAAAGCATTTAAAAGCTGTGTATGTTTCTATATTGTAATTCCAAAAATTCTGTTTCATTGTAAGGAGCAGTGCAGCTGTGGCAGGAGTCCAGGTTCCTGCTTTTAGATGTTTAAAACAGCCTCCATGTGGCTTTGAGGATTGGGTGGATTTGCTGTTAAGGGAGAGGGGCAGTGGAACTGCAGAGCCCTGGTGGACTCCCACTGCTGTGGTTTGCATTTAGGGACTGTGGGTTTGGGGTCTGACAAGTTAAGGGTGAAGGATAAGATCACTGAACCCTTGATGACCTTTTCATGAAGAAATTTTCCCCAATATCCAATCTAAACCCCCCTGGCCATTTCCTCTGGTCCCTGTCACTTGTCACCCTCCTCAGCATAACCTCGGGTCAGGGACTTGTGGAGAGTTTATCCCATATCCCACCTAACACAGCAGCATTTAACCACAGAACTCAGCCAGGGCAAATGATGGGGATCTACTGACGTTATTTTACCTCAAGAGTGTTGAAAATAAAAAGAGCAGCAGAGGTGTGTAATTAATTAATTAATTTTGTACTGAATAAAGCAGCAGGTTAATAGCAAAGCACATACAAGTGAGCAGGCAAAACACTCGCAGCTCCTCTGAGGGAGGGAGGATGGCAATGTTAAATTTGATGGCATTTGCTGCCTTTTCAGCTGGCACTTCCCCTGGAAACCGAGCAAGACTCCGGCTAATGCAGGCAGAGCTTTGCCTGAAGAGGGTTTTTTTGCTGCTGTGTTCATTCTGTACCAGTGTGGGTGCTGAGGGCATTTCCCAAACACCATCCAGCCAAGGTGCTGTGCTCTGTTTGGTGCCTCTCCGATGGACTGATGGGATGTGAGAGAAAAGCTCTGAAGCTCTTTTGACTTGGGCATCTCAGGAAAATGGGTACCTTTTGTTAACGAGTGTGGACATTTTTATATCTCTTCAGTTATTTTGCTGCTCCAGGTTGTCTTTAGGGTAGAAGTGCCTGCCACTGTGGATAGAACAGATGGGAGGACACGAAACAGGGAAAGAGGGAGTCAAACCAGCCTTACCTGTGCATCCCTCCAGTGCTGCTGCCTGGGATGTCACCTCTGCTGTGGGGATGTTGCTGCTCCTCTGCCCCTACCAGTGCTGTGGGTTTTCTGCTGTCTACATCTTGTATAAGCACCTTCCTGCTTGTTCCATGCTCTCACTGGGGGAGGTTGTGTGGGGTGAAGGGAATTTTCTGTCCTGCAAGTCCTTCACAAAGGAAGTTCATGAACAGTCCTATAGAGTTGTCATGGTAATCACAGTGATTTCAAAGTTGCCGTGCAAGATTGCCTGAGGTAAACAACAAAAGAGCTGAAAATTATTCCAGTTCCAGTTGGTGCAGATGAAAAAGATGGAGTTCATGTGGGATTTCTCTCTTTCACACACGTACATATGCCCACATCTCTAAAACATTGGTTACTGGTGTCCAAAATAACACATCCAAAGTAATGTGTGGGTTCAAGTTTGTTGCATATTGTCAGTGAATGATCACAACATTTTCAAACCCCAGGTTGGAAATTGTCCTGGTTTCAGCTGGGACAGAGCTCATTTTCTTCTTAATTGCTGATACAGCTTAATAGGTCTGGGATAACAGTAAGGTATTAAAGCCTTCTGTCTAAAAGTGCTGCAACTTTCAAAATCTCCTCATCATTTTTTAGGATCACACTATTAAAGGATGGAGGACTGAGGATAGCCAACGTGACCAAGGGGGATGCTGGCAGCTACACGTGCCTGGCAACAAACCAGTTTGGAACAGCCAGGGGCTCCACCAACTTGATAGTTACAGGTGGGTGAGCTGGGACAGAGGGGGATGGACCTGGAATTGCAGACTCAGGAGTCTGCAGTGATGGGGTAGAATGTAAAAAGTATGAGAAGTTATTTATTTAATGTATAAAGATAAAAGGATGGCTGTTACAGCTCTTTTATTAGTTGAAAGGAGAGACACCGAGGGATTTTTTTGTCTTTGACAAAGATATTTCTCAGATGTGAGGGAGTTCTGAACACTTCCCTCCCTCCTCTCACTTCTCTAAACACTAAATAGTGCAATTATGCTTTTAGGTTTGTGGGGGTTTTTAATTTGTTGTGAAAAAAACATGTCAATCAAAAAAAATCTTGGAGGTAATTTTATATTCCAGTTGAAAATCTGTTTAGCCCAAAGGAGGTTTAAATGGTGTTTGCTTTTGGAAAAAGATGTGGTGGAAACTCCAGCTGCAGGGGAGCGTTCAGGGACTCCATGGGCAGTAGAACACAGTCTTGAATTTTATCCAGAAATGTTGTTCAGAGAGATCTTGCCCCTTCCTCCAAGTCATCCATTCCTGGCTGCTGGCTGAGACACTGGATGAAAAGAGACAGGAGTTTGTGAAGTTTATCTGAAAAATGTCTTCTCTCATAATGTTCTTCTTCAAAGATTTTAATATCTGAAAGATTTTCCAATCTCAGAATTATCTAATATCCCACTGCATTACATATCCTATATATCTCATAGGTCCAAACAGAATTACTTTGTTCAGTGGATTAACAGCTTCATGTTTTCAGCCTGTGCTCCTAAATGATTCACATCCCTTTATGTACAGATAACAGAATTATATACAGAGGATTCCTACAATTAAATTTTATTTTTACGGTATTTACGGTAGCTGAAATTTTTCTCTGTTAATGTGATTCTGGAATAACAAACAGCTCTTCTTGATGACACTGTTTATGTTCTGTGTGATGCATGGACCCAAATATCCAGTGTGTTCTTCCTTAAGTGGATCTCCTCCAGGTTCTGGGGTTTTTTTGGTTCTTCCCTTACTCCCACCTCTTCATGTGCACAGTGGCTGCTGCTGCTTCCTGCTCCAGAACACGAGTGGGATTGCTGAGAGCTCTGGGGTGGCAATTCCTGCCTGTGGATTCAGCTTTGTGGAGTGGATTGGCTGCACCCAGCAGGCTCAAATTCACCTTTCCAGTGTCCAGCAGCTCCTGCTGGGAAATGCAGGGACACAAAGCTCCAGCAAAAGGGGTCAGGCAGCATTCCCAGCCCAGCTGCATCACTGGAAGCGGCTGTCATTGATCACATCCGAGGAACATGGGGGGATATCAGTGGCAGGCAAAGCTCAGCAATGCAGAAAAACCCAATCACCCATATTTGTGCTCCCTGCAGAGCCAACCAGGATCACCTTGGCACCTTCCAACATGGATGTGACCGTGGGGGAGAGCGTTGTGCTGCCCTGCCAGGTGCAGCACGATCCCCTGCTGGACATCAGCTTCACCTGGTACTTCAACGGGACCCTCACGGACTTCCAGAGGGACGCTTCTCACTTCGAGAAGGTTGGAGGGGTGAGCTGCAAACACCTTCTCTTCACTTGCCTTACAGCTCTAGCCAGCACGAACTTCTTTTTTCCTCATGCTAAAAATTAAGATGTTTCTCTTTTGAGAATTCTCTTCTGTGTTGAAAGGAAACCATCCCCTGGCCCAGCTTGCTGCCCGTCACTCGTTTTTCTTGTGCCCTGTGTTTTAGACCTGAAGTTTTTAAGTTCTTACCTCTTAGAATCCGTTTCTATGCGATTTTCCTCAGGATCACATGAAACACAGCAGTGATGGGCAAAGGAACCTGACACAAACCAATTTGTCATGAGGGATTTTATAGCCTGTAGACATTCAGGGGCTTTGGTTTTTTAAGCTTTTATTTGTGTGAAGAGGAATTTGAGCTCGTTAGTAGAAAACTTCACACGTTACCAAGAGATCCATGAGAATATTTCCTGGGCTTTGTATCACATTGAGGTCAGTGCAATAATTCCATCTGGAGTTACATGCAGATCATGGTGAGTAAATAATCCTAAATATGTTCTAAGCCTTCCAGTAGTTACAGTGTGGATTTATTAAATGAAAACACCATTGCAGAAACAACTTCAGCTTTCTTGGTTGGAAGATACTTATTTTTTTTGATGGATAGATTTCCATGTACTGATGTCTGGGAGGTCCCCGTCACACAGGCCTGAGGTCTCCAGCATCTCTTTGCTATTGGGATGTTCTGGGAGCACCACCTGGTCTTCCAGATGGTTGGAAAACTGTGGGATGTGAGGCTGTCTTTCTGCTTCTTGGGGTGTTTTGTTAGCCAGGTGATTTATACAAAGAGCATGGCAGACCAAGCAGGTGCCCAAATTCTGAGCAGACTTGCCCCAAAACTGGGGATCGCCAGCACTGGCTGGGGTTGTTCTGCAGCCAGGACAGGAAAAAGGAATTCCAGCAGCTGTTCCTACTGCATGGAACACTCTGTATTTGTATTCCAGGCAGCAGGGGGAAGGGAAGAAGGTGATTCCACGGTCACCTGGGCTTGTCCACCCTGCCAAAGGCTGGATCTGACCAGGCAGGAATGTGATACCCGATGGAAAGGGAGGGTCTTGCAGGGGGGCTTCCTGCTGCTCCCCCAGTCCCTTGAGAGTCTTCCCAAATCACCACAAATAACTGAAATGCAGTGTTAACACTTTGCTGGGGTTTATTTCAAGTAAAACTGTTCTATTTGAAGCCCCCTCCCCCCTTTGTTGAGTTGTCTCAAATTGAGTTTGCTGAAATGAGTTCGTGTAGGACGTGATTTGCTTGCATTCACTGCTGGTGTTGGGCATTCCCTGAATATCCACTTCCATTCAAGTAGATGGATTTTAGATTGCTTTTGACTCAACTTTTAATTTATTGTAAGCAATCAGCACTGAATTGTCCTGCAAACAACTTCCATCTGTGCTTTCACAGAAGACCAGGCACACACATGGAAGGGAATCAGGCAGAACTGGCTTCAGTTCGTGTTGAATAAAGAATTGAGACATTGTAATGCTGAAACAAAGAAAAACAACCAAATGTTTTGAAAGGTTCATTTTTTTTTTCTAAGACTAAAATAAACCTCAAAGTCATGTCTTTGCCTTTCTCCCAAGCTACTGTTTGCCCCTGAATCAGTGGCCAAAGTAGCTAAAAATACCCACAAATAGGGTTCTGCTCTTGAAGAAAATGCTGCTTCTCCAGAAAATTAAAATTTAAAAATATATTTTAAAAATTAAAATCTGACTGAGGCATTTTTCACCTGGAAAATTCAATTGGAACAGAGTTAAAGCAGAAATTCAACTGACACAAAGGGGAGATCTGTTTTTTTAAGGGACACTGTCTACCAAAGGTTTAATGTCAAATTCTGTGTTCACTGATGTGGAAAACAACCAGTACACAAAGAGCCCGAATATCATATGAAGTTACAGTTTCATTCAAGTTTTATTTCTGTTTCCCATGATCCAGGAAATAACCACATGCTGTGATCTGAGAGAGAACAATGGGGGAAAAAGTACTAAAGATTAAATACTCAATGAAAAGCAAAGAATAGAACTTAGGCTTGTAAAATGGGAAATACAGCCTGAACTGTGCAACCTTTAAAGGAAAGTGTGCTCACAATAACCTGTAAAATAGACTGAATTCAACTTTGTCTTTCTACATATTCCAACTCCTTAAAAACCTCTCATAACCTGACTTAAAAATTCCAGATAAAAACCCCATGAATTCTGTCTTGAAATCAAATGGGTAATAGCCACAGAAAGCACATTTCTCTCTTTTTAGGGCTTTGAGACAAATGGTCACAGGAGCCTGAGGTCACTGGGGGTTCTGGGCAGGAGATGTGTTCCCAGTGTGAGCTCGCCGTGTTGGAGCTCACTTCTCCCAAAAAAGGGACACTACCTCATGTTTTTTGGGAAAATGCTCCCAGACAACAAACCTGGAGCAGTTGATGGGCAATAATTTGCTGTCCTGGTCACTGCAATGCAGCTTTTGAGCAACTTCACACTTTTGGTGGATTTCTTTTCCCTTTGCAAAGAAAATGTTAGGCTGCAAGGGTGGTGCATTTGCATTAATGAATGTTCTGTATTCCCACAGAGTGCATCAGGTGATTTAATGATCAGGAACATCCAGCTGAAGCACAGTGGGAAGTACGTGTGCATGGTGAAGACAGAGGTGGACAGTGTGGCCTCTGCTGCTGACCTCATCGTGCGAGGTACATCCCAGCCCAGCTCCAGGGTCATGTTTTCCACCTTTTTTATATTGTAGGCTGTAGAAACAACTGATGTTGGAGGTTACAGAACCAGTCCATGGCTTGAATGGTGTGATGAATGACTGTGAGTTGAATTATGTCATTCTGACCTGCAGCTAGGGAGAATTACAGCTCAGGCTTTGGGTGAAGCCTGATTTTCCCAGAGGAATGAAGAGCTGGAGGTTATAATAGTGACTTCACATCTTTTTTCACTGCCAGTCCTTGAGGTCACTGACAGGAGGGAACTCACTGGCAGCTCTGAGGCAGTTGCTGCCTCTGCAGACTGAAGTGCTGGGGACTCCAGAATCCTTCCTGGGAAATGGCAGTTCTGCCAGAGGCCAGGAGAGGCTTTGTCCTAAGGTTTAAATCCTATAGTGCAGAATTATTCCTTTTCATTCCAAGCTGGAATGTTCACAGTTGAGCCAGAATTGTGGCTTTCCTTGCTGATGTTACAGCTATGGTCATTGCAAGGTAAAAGCTTTGATCTAGGAAAGCACATTATGTGATCAGCAGTTACTCAATATATTTTAAAATATGTCAGATATTTTTCTCATTGTTAATGCACTGTTACTCATTTCAAGCCCCTTTGCTGGTGCAGATGAGACAAAACCCAACATTCTGGCCAGGAAATGGCCAGAAATGAGGATTTTCCAGAAGGCAGCAGGAAGTTTGTGTGACTGAATTGCTGCATGGGGTTCTGGTCAGATGTGCTGAAAAATTGTTCCAGTGCATTGTATGGTAAAGAAGTTGTAGATAAAAAGTTGACAGACTACAGAGATGTATCTGTAGATTAAAGAGGACATTTAGGACTAAAGGAAAAGACATTGGAAAGAGAGAGAGATGTGCTGAACAAAGGTTCTTGGTAAAAAAAAACCAAAACCTAGTCATCTGTTCTGCCCTTGAGAGTATTTCAGGTTGAAATAGTCAGAGTTAAGTTTAGTGAATGTAAAACAGTAATTAAAAGTGTTCTTATTCCAGTCTGAATTGTTTTCCTCCTCCCTGAGGAAGAAAAAACAGGAATCCATCCTGCTGGTAGTGATTCCCAGGGTGCTTCAGGGCTTCACCAAACACTGCCTGGTTTTCCATCCGATTCCAGGCTCTCCTGGGCCCCCCGAGCACGTGAAGGTGGAGGAGATCACGGACACCACAGCTCAGATCTCCTGGCAGGAGGGCACAGACAACCACAGCCCCGTGACCACCTACACCATCCAGGCAAGGACTCCCTTCTCCGTGGGCTGGCAGCGAGCCACCACAGGTGAGCACAATTCCCGTCCCAGGCTCTGTGGGAACATCTCTGGCACCCTGTGCCTGACTTTCCTTTTCCCTTTCTCTTCTTCGTAGTTCCGGATGTCATCGATGGGAAAACCTTCACAAGCACAGTAGTGGATTTAAATCCTTGGGTTGAATATGAATTTCGTGTAGTTGCCAGTAACAAAATAGGAGGTGGAGAACCTAGTTTGCCCTCAGAAAAAGTAAGAACTGAAGAGGCAGGTTAGTGGGTCCTTCTATTTGTTTTTAATTCAAGAATCTTGAATATTAACAAAGAAAAGGAGTGTTATCTTTGGCTCTTTGCAAACAAGCTTGGAGTTGCCATTGGATATAAAAGCCTGTAACAAGTTTGTTCGTATTTTTCCATTTAGCTGTGAGACAGTTTGTGTTGCATTACTGAACATCACAGAAGCATAACATCTAAATCCATTTAAACTCTGTGCACTGTGCCAAAATCTGCCAGTTCAGGCAGTGCTGCAGAGTCTGAAGGTATAAATGGATGGAAAGAGGTTAATTTTGACAGGGGATTTTCATTGCTGGTGTTTGATCAGTGAAACCCTTCCGTGTTACAAGCACGTGGCTCAGAAGAACCCATCAATTAAAACCCCAGTTCACTTGGAATGAGGCCATTTCCCAATTCATCTGCATAACATCCCTGGAAGTGTTCAAGGACATGGAATTCTGAGCAGCCTGGTCAGTGGAAGGTGTCCTGGAACAAGGTGATCTTTAAGGTCCCTTCCAACCCAGGCCATTCTCTGAGTTAACTCTATTAAAAAATGAAGCTTGTCTCCAGTTTTGAGAAGTTCTTAAACACAGCATACCTGGTGTAATCTGTGAGCTGCTGAGGTTCTCCAGGTGCTCAGAGGAACCCTGGCCTGGCCCAGGGAAAGATGAATGTGGGACAGGGCTGGGGCTTTCCAGGACTGCCCCTCCTACCCCAAAAACATTTTCTCTGGTTGCAAAGGGAGTATGAATATGGGTTAAATTCAGAGCTTGAGGCTGATGTGATGTGTTCTCTTGTGATGCGATGTATTCTCTGTGCAGACGTCTCTGCATTTCCTTTCCACAGTTCCCGAAATTCCCCCATCTGAGGTCAGTGGGGGAGGAGGCAGCAGATCTGAGCTGGTCATAACGTGGGATGTAAGTTTGCTGGCGAGCAGTTTCCTTCACGGAACTTTTTTCTTTCTTTTCTTTCTGCTCTCTCTGAATTTCCCTGGCGGCAGCAGCTTCTCCTCTGGGATGTCCATGTGCTCTGTGCCGTGTGTGGTGTGAGCCCTGGACACTGGACTTTGTTCTTTCACTGCTACACGTCCCTGTGCTGGATGGAAATCCCCAGGGAATTTAGTTTGGCTGGGATTGCTTCTGTTCTCAAACAAATGTTGATGCTAAAAAGGAGGAAGGGGGGCAGGGGAAGAGGAAGAGGGATGGTTAAGGTGAGAAATGGGGCTTTGCAGTGCAGATTTGCAGTTCTTGCTTTCCCACCATTACCCTTGGATGCATGTGCTAACCAATACAATCTCACACTGCTTTGTATTATGTATCCCTTTTTTAATGATTTGAAGAGCTGTTAATATTCTGTTCCTAGCATTGACTGCTCTGTGTGGTTATCTAATCATGATCACATCAGAGGAAGGTTCAAGCCGCTGTATGAAGGTGGTATTGGATTCTCTAACAGCTGACTGAGCAACTATTCATTTTTTATGAACTGTGGATTGATGAAAGAAAAGTTATATTTACTGAAGAGTGTCTTAAAGCAGAATACTTAGTGGAAAACAAAAATGCTACCTGAAAGTTGTTCTCTTCTTGGAATGCAAACCTTAAAGTGGGTCGAAGGGAGCGCGTTTTGCTGTGCTGTAGCAGAGTTAATTGGCTGAGGGGATGCTGCCAAGTGCAGTGCCAGCACCTGCAGCATGTCCACGAGTCTGCTGGCACTTCCCTCCTGCCACATATCCCCATGGCATCACAGATCTGTGTTCTTCTGTCCAGCCCATCCCCGAGGAGCTGCAGAACGGGGAAGGATTCGGGTACGTGGTCGCCTTCCGCCCCTCGGGCACCACGACGTGGATCCAGACCGTGGTCACCTCTCCTGACACCCCCAAATACGTCTTCAGGAACGAGAGCATCCTGCCCTTCTCGCCCTACGAGGTCAAAGTCGGGGTCTACAACAACAAAGGCGAGGGGCCCTTCAGCGCAGTCACCACGGTGTTCTCGGCTGAGGAAGGTACAGCCTTCAGTTTCCCCAAACACTTGCATGAGCTGTTCCAGCAGGGGATCCAGCAGCAGCTGGGGGAGATGAGCTTGGTTTGGATAAGGACAGGTTTGTTTCCACAGTCACCTCTCCCTTGTTGTTGGTTTCCCAACGCAGAGCCCAGCACAGCCCCCTCGGGAGTGTCTGCCACCAGCCTGTCCTCCTCAGCCATCGAGGTCTCCTGGAGAGCCATTCCCTGGAAGATGAGCAATGGAAGGCTGCTGGGCTATGAGGTGAGTCTGTTGAAATCAAAATATTTTAACTAACAAACCCTATTTATTCAGTAAAATCCACTCCTTTTTGCAAAGGGCCATGGGCCAGAAGCGTCGTGCAGGCTGCAGGACAACCACACAGACTGACCCCAAATCTTGCTCTTCCTGCCCCACCTACACCCAGAAGGAGGCTAATTCTTTCTGTCTTGGGAAAAAAACCCCACAGAATGAAGTTGTGTTTTGCTTCTTGTGCTGATTGATAGCCATGTGTCTGACATAACTCCAAACTGACTTTTTTCAGAATTACATTCACTTTCAAAGAAACTTTTTTATAAGGTACATTTTTCTGAGCTTTACTTGTTTCCTTTTTAATGAACTAATGCTTTTCCTCTTGTCCTTCTTTGGTTCAGGCAAGATCTAATATTTCAATTGCCTTTTTCACTAAAAAGAGCAGCAAGTGTGAGAAGCAGCTGGATAGGAATATTTTATTTTTGCACAGTAAACATATTTCTGAAACTTTAATGTATTTCTACCTTTTTCAGCTGAAGGGAAAAAAAAACCCCACTTAAAAGAGTCTGAGTACAACGCTGTGGGTGAACAGCCCAGCCCGTTCCATGCAAGATTTAAATGGGTTTGGTTTTTATCTCCTAGGTTAGGTACTGGAATAATGGCCAGAAAGAAGAATCTTCAAGCAGGGTAAAAGCTGCAGGGAATGAAACATCAATAAAAATCACAGGCTTGAGGAGCAACTTGGCTTATTACACAGCTGTCCGTGCTTACAACAGCGCTGGAGCAGGGCCCTTCAGTGCCACTGTCAATGCCACCACCAAAAAGCCACGTGAGTATCTCAGATTAAAGTGGGGAGAGGCAGAATGCTGTGGCAGCACTTGGAGGGGAAAGAAGAATAGTGGCATTCCTGGGAATCACAGTATGAGTGACCCTAATTTCCATACAGTCACCCAAACCAAGCACAGAGCTTCCACCCTCTTCTTCAGCAGGATGAGTAAAACCCAGCTATTCCAGGGGAGCCCAAGGAAGATCTGAAATTCCTGCACAGAACCTTCATTATGCTGCTAATGACTGGAAGAAGTTGAAATGAAAAATCTCTGTTATTTAGAAAGGGGGAAAAAAAGGAGACTTGTTGAATTTTTCAGTGTTCTATAACATATTTATAAGTTCTCTAGGGCATGGCTTTTGAAATGCAATGAACCTCCTGGAGTTCATGCAAAACAATCCTTCATGTCCACTGTTCCCCCTTGAACAAATTGCTCAAGAGGCCACTTTGCTGCTGCTAAGGCCAAATTAAGCTGGAGAACAGATTGTCAGAGGCTGCACTAATTCTTCTACAAGTGGAAATATTTTTAGTGTGCTCCTCTGTTGTAGTACAACTCAGAATCAGGGTCATCGGTCTTCAAGTGTTTCTGTCAGAGGCACAGGAACACACAATTAAATCTGGCTGAAAGGTCAAATTCCCTGCAATAGTCATTAACATCCCCCGAGCAGACGGAGTTGTATCATTAATATTATGAAATAAGCTAGTTTATCAGAAATTATTATATGCAAATATGAGTGTCAGTCTGTCACTGAGGACTAAACCAACTCAGATTTGCCAGAGTTTAAATGCATTATATGCACAATTACCATGAACTGGCTGATCTGAAGTGGCTCTCTGCCTGCAGCCTGGACAGGACATGGGAAAAAGAGGTTTTTTTTTCTAATTAATCATCTTTGTGGCTGCTCGCTAGAGGTGGTGCCAGGCTGGTCAGCTCAGGGATTTTCAGTCCTTTTTTAGTGTTCCCCCCACTTCTGGGGTGTTTGACTGAGAACTGGGCAAGCCCTGACCCCACTGGTGTAAACAGGATCTGGATCAGTCCCTTGGTCAAGTTGCTGCTGTTTGGAGTAATTAAAAAGGAAAATTAATTGCATTTTGTCCATGGGTCTTTCTGATGAATAAAGGGAGCAAAACCATTGCAGTGCAGGGTAATGTCAGTCTGAAGATATTGATAAATTAGTTGAATTGCTAAGAGAAATAATTCTCTGTGCTACTGCAGTAGGAACTGATTTTTCATTCAAATGTGTGATTTTTTAATCAATCCTGATTTCTAATTTAATTTGAATATTTATGATTGGTGTGGTTTTCACTGTGAAGGATTTACATTCCCCCACAGGACCTACCCAGATACATCTCAGAAACTCTTGCCATATCAAGAAATACAAATAGTTCAGTTCCATTGGCAGTGTATTTCAAAGTTGAAAGTGAGCCTTTGACAATTAAAATATCTTTCTTTTATATTTGAGATATGCATGTTTACAGCCCAGAATAACAAGTGGAGGTTTAAATATTGCTGTGGAAAATGCCAGGTGAGTGGGGAAGACTTGCCTAAGTTGTTACAATTATTTCATATTTAGAAAGTCTTCAAATAAACCCCAATGTTCTGTCCATCAGCTCTAACTCTGAGAACTGCTCCAGTCTGAGAGCAGCTTTCAGCACCTGAGGAGGCTCAGAAATCCCTGCAGCTCCCTGGACATGTCCTGATGTGACTTGAGGATCAGAACCTGCCACAAATGAAGTTCTGAACTCTGATGATTGCTGGAGATTTTGGTGTCTGCAGCAAATTGGAGCCTTCTGAATCCCACAGACAGAGGCTTACAGTTTTATATATAATTGCTCCTCATTTTTTCCACGTCATCTTAATATTTTGTTGTGGATTTCAAGGATGACTCATTTCTTTTGAAATTCAGCTTTAATATCTCAGTGTGAAAACTACTCATACATGCTGTAACACTTCATTCTCAGGAGTGAAACAATCTCCTCTTACATCTACAAGAAGTGGTTATTATTAGAACACCAGGTTAAATCTTCCTCAGTACATAGAACAAGATAAATAGTGCAAAAAAAATAGCTGTGGGTGGTTGTTTGACTTGGGAATAATTTTTTTAAGTCTCACTCTTACACTTTTTCTTCTGTTTTTTGACTATAATCGGGTGGGGTTTTGATATGTCTGCTTGTGAAAAGAAGGCAGGGAACCTCCTGTGTGAAAGAATTCAAAAGAGAAGGGAAGAAAAGAGGAAAACCCTATAAGCACATGGATGCAAGTGTTCAAAACCACTCTCAGTGCTTAAACCTGGAACCTCCAGCATCAAAGCACAGCTCAGTCCACCTAAGCAGCAGTTGCCTCCACTAGGTGACAGCAACAGTAAATTGTTTTCCTTAACACATTTAGAAAAGATTTTAATCATTGATTGTGTCACTGCAGGACCCATGTGCTGGGAAACCAACCTGAGGTATTTTAAGAGGTTTGTGCTTCCCTGAAAGCTTGGCAGCCCCAAGGTACATGAAGGGGCAGAGCCCAGAGCATGCAGCTGCTTTGCAAATGACAGGCTAGGGTTGCTAATGAACAAAAAATCCCAGTAGGTTTCCTCGGCCAAACCCCCTTGAATGGCACAGTTCAGAACCACAACTTGGGTTGGAAGAACCAACAGAAAAACAACTTCCTATATTTTACATAACATCTTAATGTAAATCAAACATAGCGGGTAAATGTGAATATTCACTGAGACTAAATGTGTCTAAAAATCTATTGTGAAGAATTTTCTTATTGTTGGCACTGTACTAAAACTAGAAATTCTCTGTTACCATCATTAGAGTTTGTTCTAATTAATCACCCGTGTCCTGAGGCACATGCTTCTGTCTGGCTGTACTGAATGAAGGACCATCAACAGATACTTCAACTTCAGAAACAGCATTTATGTTTATGTGCCATTCTGGTTTTTCCCTTCCTTCCTTCCTTCTGTTTGTGGAATTTAGCCTCTGAACCATAACGTGCGCAGACAGGAGCCTGCGCTGGAGTTGCTTTTGCATCTGAAATGTAATGACAGCCAATTACCTGAGCTGGTGATTAAATCACTGATGCCAATTAAATTAAAGCTGTGCTTTTTGTTGTGTATTTGAAGCACCCAGCCAACCTCCAGGAAACGTGGTGTGGAATGTCACAGACTCCAGAGTTATCCTGAGCTGGGAGGAGGTCAGAGCGATGGACAACGAGTCCGAGGTCACAGGGTACAAGGTCAGTGGGGACAGAGCTGGGAGCAATCTGGAGCTGATATTTTCTTGTCTGTTTGCACATTCAGAGGCTGCCCAATACCACCCCTGAACCATTTCACTGGGGTCTCCTTTTTAGGGATTTTAAATCATGCTCTTAACCATGTCTCACCGTTAATACCCACTAATCCCTTTGCCTCCCCATGCTGGCATTGCTCAGCTCTTGGGATCCCACCCACACCTGGATCTTAAAACATTTAAACACTTACCACATCTATAACACTTATTTTAAATGTGTAACACTTACCCAAATGGATAAAACTTGGAAAGAAACTAAAAAGATTCAGCCCGCTGGATGTAGCTTCCATTGCTGGCCAGGTACATTTATTATATATTACCACATGTATATTAAACTGAT
Source organism: Corvus cornix cornix (assembly GCF_000738735.6). Classification (NCBI taxonomy): domain Eukaryota; kingdom Metazoa; phylum Chordata; class Aves; order Passeriformes; family Corvidae; genus Corvus; species Corvus cornix. The sequence continues at coordinate 17,775,306 of NC_046342.1, read as the reverse complement.
ATTTTTAAACCCCTTCTCCTCTTAACCTGCTGTGGGCCATGCTCATTTCCCTGACAGAAATTACACTGTTGCATCTGCTCTAAATCTGATGAGCACACAAACGGGGAAGTATTTCAATATGTCATAGAAGTGTGTGTAAAAGAATAGCTGAGGCTGTTCCTGATAAGCTCTGTACAGCTGGATCCCAGATGATATATTCCTGCATAAAAGATTCAGGCTGAAGATCTGATTACCCACTGAGTCGTACTGACAAGAAATACATGTTTACAGCTTGTTCCAGTGTCCCACCACCCATTATTTCATATTATTGTAATAAAAATAATATATAATACATATTATCATTCATCGTGCCATTTTAAATTAAATCTGGAATAAAAGCCCTTGACTGATGTTCCCTTCTTCCTTTACACGTAATTCTGCCCTGGCATATTAACCAAAAATCAGATCTTTTCTTTCATCCCATCACTTGTAAAAGCTGGAGCCTTGTTTGTAAGGGACTGAGAACAGCCAGGGCAGGTGCTGAGGGTGTCCTGTGTTGCAGGTTCTGTACAGGACCAGCAGCCAGGGCAGGGTGAACGTGCTGACCACGGACACGACGACGGCCGAGCTGTGGCTGCAGCTCAAGGACGATTATTTTATAGAGGTCAGAGCAACCACTGAGGGGGGAGATGGCAGCAGCAGCGAGCAGATCCTCATCCCCAGACTAGCCAGTAGGTTGAACCACTTTCCTTTGTCTCAGCTTGTCTTTGCTTCCCTTCATGATGGGGGAAAAAAAATAAAAGTAATGCTTAGACGTCGTGTGGTAATAAGGTAATAAAAAGGAAAGCAATTAGAAGTCTTCATGCCCTTATGCATGGCAAATACCATTCTATTGAACTGGTAAATTACCATGTAAATTGGTATTAAAAATGTTAAGTTTTCTACTTTTTCCCTTTTTTTGAAAAAAAGAAAATATTACTTTGAAAGTAGAATCACAGAATCATTAAGGTTGGAAAAGACCTCTAAGATCATGGAGTCCAACCTTTGACTAAACACCACCTTGTCAGCTAAACCAGAGCACGAAAGCCATTCATGGTCACAGCATTTTGCAAGGCATTTCTGAAATTTTTAAATATTTACTGTATTTTTTAAAATCTCTATTGCTTGTAAGAACTAAAAACAAAATTACAGTAATTTTTGCTTAGCGTCTAGGAGGGGTAATAATGTGGCACAGCACATACTCACGCTTTCCTTTAATCCTGAGCCTTTTCCTTTGTCACAGGTATGGATGCAAGAGGTTCTGCTCCATCAGTCTTGAGTATCTTCAGTGTCTCCAGCTTCTTAGCAACAGTATTCTCCTTGACCATTAATTCCGTGTTGTGCTGATACATTTGCATTTGCTGGGAAAAACAGAAGGAATTGGTTACTAAAGTGCTTTTTTTAAAAAAAACCTGCAGTGGTTAATGCATGTTTTTTCTTCTATCCTGATGTGTTTTTAAATTCTTTATATTTCACTGTAAGTTGAAGTAAAAATACCATGTAAAGTTTAGCAAATCCTTTAAAAAGGAATCTAAAATGCCTTAATACTTGAACCAAAGGAGTTTACATGTTACATACTTCAGATACAGTGTGAGAGAGAGGGGGAGGGATGGCGCTGTGAGGTCAGGGCTATGAGGAAGAGCGAGAAACTCCATTTTTGCAGCTTCACTGAATTGTTCTGGGTCTGTTCTGCATTGTTAAAATGACATTTGACATGGAGAAGATGGAGTCAGGGACGTGGCTGTTACCAGTCCGAGGGCAGCACAGCTCCCATGTGGCTGCTCTCAAGGCAGGGCCATCACCCAGGAGGTTTGGATCATTTTCCTGCTGCCCTTTGTGGGAGTTACTCTGAATGGAGCAAGGAATCCCAGCTGGGAGCAGGGCAAAGGCCCTGCTGCTCCTGAGAAATGATCTCCCAGCTGTTTCAAGGAAGCCTCTCAGCAGATGTTTGTGCTCCTTTTCAGCCACCCACCCTTCATCAATAAATTCTGAAGTTCATTTCCTCATCTCCCCACCTTACCTTTCTTAACCAGTTTCTTTGATCATAACCAAGCTCTCCCACCTTCAGGATGGTTTGATTGCCCTCCTGCCAGTGTTTCAGGAGCAGAAGTGCCCAGCTGGCAGCATGGGTGACATGCAGTGGCACCATGGCCTTATGAAGAGGGACAGCCGCCCCCTCCCTCCCTCCCTCGTGATGTGGTGCTCCCAGACCTGCAGCTCCAAACTATCTCGCTCCTTTATCTGCAGCCCCAAACTATCTCGCTCCTTTATCTGCCACACTGCACCGTAAACACCCTGAATTCAGAGTTAGAGCCAAACCTCTCCTTCCTGCTGCTCTTTAACCAGTTCTGAACTGTTCCACCTGCTCTGGCTCTCAGCTGCACCCCACCACTGTCACATGATTCTGGGGAGTTCATGGCAATACTGCAGGATACAATAAAAAATGATACAACCACACTTCAGGCTTGCTATTGGAGAGAAATCTCTGCTTTCTTCCGTAGCAGTAAATTAAAGATCCATTAAGCCTGGTCCATTTGACTTCTAGAGTTGTGGCTTTAGTGAAATCAGCCTTTTAGACACCTTTTAGAGAGGTGGCAGCATCCCTGTTCCAGCATGTTCACATGACATAAAGCGTCTCCTCAACGCCTGCGGCTTGTTTTAAGCTTCACAATACTGTCACACCACACAGAGCTGCAAAGGGAGAGCCAGGATTAATGGAATGATGGTGGCACTGTAGAAAGAACACCTTGGTACACATTCAGCTGGCAAATGAGCTGATGAGCTCCAGATGAGACAATGTGCTGCTGAGGTAAGCAAGAGCTGTAAATACTGTACATAGAGAGCTATAAATGACTTTGTTGCTTTTCCATGTGGCTGACCAGTGTTGTTTTCAGACACTTGCAAACAGGGGGGTGGGTGGGACGTGGCAATACGGGTGTTCCTAGTGAGTAAATAGTTACGCTTCATGCAACAAAGGGTGACTCTTGTTTCACAAAATTCTAGTCCAGGTTCCTGTACTGCCCATTTTTTCACACACTCACATTGTATTATTGTTTGATTTCTAGTTCTATATCTCCATGAGATACGTACCCAGTACCTTGTTTCATATTGAAAAGGTTGAAATTTACCCTTGAACTTCCAGTTGTGTGTGTATCCTATGGTTATCTGTATGCATTTTTTTCTATTGGTCTAATAAAATATTTATTACATTGAGGGATAATAGAATATCTCAAAGTGTTATTGCTTGTTCCTGTTACATATTTGTGCATGCTGGGGGTTTAATACATCTAAAAATGGTTTCTGAGCTCAGGCTTCTGAGCTGTACCTCTGCCCACAGGTTTGCAGGAGGATGGACAAAAATCCACCTCCCTTTCCCTGGCTTCATTCCCCATCTATCCAATCAGGCTGTTTCCTCTTCCCTAAAGCAGAAAAAAGCCCCAGTGTAATTATACTGAAGAAGACTTAGTTTTTTATAATCTAAATACACTTAATTCAGTGTATTGCTGTTAAGCATTAAATTGCAGCTTCTGTTTGCTGTGCAGTTGCCTTTTCCTTGGGAGCACAGGCACAGCACAACTATGTAAAGTTGTTTAAAGTGTGGATTCTACCTGCATAATAGGGAGCTGATCCAGAAGCTGCAATAAGGGTTAATAATGATCCAAGTGTGTACATAAGACTGAAGTAATTTTTCCTGAGTAAATCAGGCTTTTTCCTTTCAGATGGTTGTAGGTGGACAGTCCAGCTTTCCTCTGCCTCCCCCAGCATCTAGATTAGGCTTCCTTGAAACTCATCTCTCTCTCTTCCTCATACCATGTTTATGCAGCTCAGGGTTGTTTGCCTTACTAGAAGTGACTTGGTTCTCCAGTGAATTGATAAAAAACCAGTTGTCATTGGGAAAGTGCAGGAGTACAAGGTGGAGAAGCAGTAAGGGATAAGCCTACCTGTTGCAGGCATTTCCAGAGCAGCTCCTGTGACCATCCAAAATTAGCAACTCAGTCCTGGGGTGAAAAAAAAAAGGCAAGAAAAAAATATTAATAATGAAAAATGTGAATAGAATCGCTTGTACAACAAGAACTGCAGGTGGTGGGGAAGGTGGGTCTGCCATTCCATTGGAATTGTGCTTCCCTAAAAATAACCAGCGCTTTGTCACAACTAATATTTGAAATCTCATAAGGAAGAATGGTAGGCTTCAGTCATAGCTTTAAAAATTGCATTCTTTTCAATTCCCCATCCAAAACCAGAGCTCTATTCTAAAGCCTGAATTTCTCAGAGGTACGTAGAATAAGAATTTTTTTAAAAGCCCAGCTTTTTCTTTAAACAGTTTACTGTGGGATATGTTACAAGCACGCAGGATCCTCTATGAATACAAAACGAGTTAAAAACTCATATCACTTCAGCCCAAAGAAATACTGGAGATCTCCATTTTTGACTTAATTTGCCTTTCAGTGGTGGCAGGCAGACGTGGGCCGTGCCTGTCAGGTTATATATGTTATATCTTAATAACAGGCACTAAAGCAAGCTGTCCAGCACGAGGGAGTGCATTCATCTGACAGCTCTGCCTGAAATAAATAACAGTGGAATATTGTGGAAATGAGTTTGTAAACAGGCCCTGGCTCTCTTAGGGGAAACAACCACCTCGATTGTTTTATGTTAATGCTGTGAACTCCTGAAAAGCAATAAAAAGGGATGTGTTTAGCAGAGAGAGACCTGAGTGTCCTTTGCTGCTGCTTTATCAGGGCTTGATGGATAAAAAGAGGCTTTTGGGATCTGGGAGCTGCCACGGGATGGGGGACGTGGTGCATCTTCAGCAGCTCTGGGGATCGGCCTTGGCCTCTGAGAAAAGGGATTTCCTAAGAATCCCACTGGTCACAGCTTGGGTGTCTGAGGAGGAGGGAGGTGCAGCTGAGGAAAGAGGACAGAATTTCTCTGTGTCCAAGCTGAGCTGCTGCTCAGCAGCCTCAGCAAGCTCTGTTCCACAGTTATTAAAGTCTTACCTTTGGCTTGGCAGTGTTTCCCGAGGTGCCTGAGGATGTGGCCACCTCCCTGGCACCCCTGGGGCATCCCCCCAGGACAGTCCTGTGCCAGCTCTGCCACTGCTCCTTTCTGCTGCTGGCAGGTGGTGCCAGAGCAGGGGGATGTCTCTAGGAGATGCCCTCAGAGGGCACCGGTGTCTGTGCACAGGTACTCTGCCACAAACACAGCTCTGTCACTCAAACAGCCCTGTCACAGTCTGGGATCTATTGCCCTGTTTTCCTCTTCGTGACAGGGGCTGTGACTGTCAGTCCTCTGTCCTACCTCACACAAGATGCACCACAGAGTTGCCCCCCAAAACTTTGTTTTTTCAATACAGAGACGCTCACCTTTCCTTCTGTTTGCCCTCTTGCAGAGCCTGAGCTGCCAAGCTGCAGCGTCTGCGCTGCCCTCGTTGGAATTCATCTCCTGCTCTTTGTTTGCTCTGGGCTTGAGCTCTGCTTTCAGACTTCACAGTTTGTGCATGAGTGTTTTAGTATTAGAATTTCACAGGACCTTCATGTGCATCGTTCCTTTGCTTTTTCCATCCTGAAGGGTCAAGAAAACTTGATAAACTTGCTTGGAATTAAATTTCTTTTCTTGAGCTCCTCACTGATCTTTTCGAGGTCAAGAAGTGCCTTTGAAAGTCTTTTCTTTTTTTCAAATGCACAAATACAGGAGACGTGCCTGTAACCCCATGCAGCATTACTGAGACACTTTCTTCCCAATGTACCCAAGATTATTTTCTCACCCTTCAAGAGCATAATTAGTCCTGGGAGGCCTGGACCATGCCTGCTCTTTGTGCTGTGCTCTTCATTCCTTCCCAGCGATTAATTCCCTTTGGGGGGGAGAACATCAAGGCACTGGCAGAGCCTGAAAAAGGAAGAATCAAAAGCATCCCGTTAGGATCCTGTGAAAGGATGCAACTACCACATGTTCATTAATTCAGCCCATGATAATTTAAACTCAAAACAGCTCCTAGGACAGGGTAACAGCCAAATTGTCCATCAGGAAAGAGAAACTTTTGATGGAGTCCAGCTCCTTGCTGCCTGCTCAGCCCCCATCCTCCCAAATCCTGCACTCCTCGGGATGCAGAACTGCCAGAGGAGGGGCAGGGATTCGCTTCCTCGCTCCATTATGAGCCAAGGGTGCAGGGTTGGAATCCCCCAGCAGCACACAGGGAGGGTTTGGATGGCCTTGGTCAAAGGTGGGACCTAAACCCAGCTGCCAAAGCATGTGGCCATTAATGAAAATGCAAAATAAAAGTGATTCCTTTGAACAAAAGCCATGGGCAGCTCTGGAGGAACTCCCTGCTCGGGGACACAGGGCCTTGGGAGTCATCTGATCCTGCACAGGGAACCTCCAAGCACAGGTGGGGACATTCCCTGAGGCAACCCTGAACCCTGCTCTGCAGCCCCAGAGAGAGCTGCAGGTGGATTTTTGTCACCTCCAGGGGAGGTGCTGTGGATGTTCCTCTGAGACTGGAGCACCTAAACGTCCTTCCCGAGCCCATTCCTTCTAAAGATGGGATATGGACAGGCAGGAAAGGTGTCCATTGGGATTGCTCTCCCTGGGGAGATCTCTGTTTTGTGCTTGGAGCACCAGCAATGACCTCTTACATCAGGTAAAGACACAAAAAGAAACAAGTCAGAGAAAACATGGGAAAGTCCTGTCTTTCCTGCCGCTGATGATACAAAGAATAAATCATTCTCCCAGGATCTGCAAAGGAGTCAGTCAGAGCAGGACATGTGTTTAACAAGAATCTCCCTCATTAGCAATCCAAGGAGGGCCATGCTTAAGGCAGACAAATAACTTAATTTTTGTCACACTTCCTAACATTGCCACCAAACTGAGGCATTTACAGTCACACTTGTCACAACACTAATTATCTATTTGAATAGCAGAGCTCTCTGCTGATTGAATGAGTTCTGCAGTGAGAGCAGATCATTTCAGCAGCAGCATCTGATCATCATTACTTTTTGGATATAGGATGTAAATAGACTGTAATGACTAAAAATATGGCTTTGGTACCTTGACAGCAGCTTCAGACGAGATGGGGGAGCTTCTGCAGCAGCCAAAAGCATTGGTTCATGGTCTGGAAAACAAAGTCTTGGGGGTTTGTGTTGCCTTGGAAACATGAAAAATAAAGCACCATTAATTACCTATTTTCAAGCAAGCAGAGTATCCAGTGCTGAGGGCCTGATCCCAGGGTAATGAATCCCTCACCCCAATTTCAGCAGACTTGGGCTGATCAATCAGCTCTGCTGAACCAGGGGAGGGCTGAGGCACAACAAAGCCCTGCCAAGTTTTCCTGCTGGCTGTGTCTCCAGAGTGTCACCAGGAGGCTCCAGGCAGATGCTCCCAGTGCAGTGGTTCCTCTTGCCTTCACATCCGTGGCCTCAATAACATCTTCAGCTGATTGGTTTTTTAAATAAATGCACTTTTTCTCAAGGAGGTGCTAGCAGCAGACCTGATAAACATCCAGGCAAACACATATGCAAGCCCTATATAAATCCCACATATATGTATGTATTTTTTTTTTTTTCTATTTTTTTTTCTCCAAATAGGAAACCATGCTGGTAGTCCTGGCCACTGGCACAGAACCAGGAGTTCAGCCAGACCTTCTGCTGTTATTCTACCCAAAATACTGCCAAAATCTTTACTGTTACATCTTCTGTATAAAAACTTTCAAGTGCAATTAAACATTTTTATCTCCAGACTGCGCTTGCTGGTTTTCCTCTCTCTGGTACTGGTGCTTTGGTCCTAATTTTATAATTAGGACATAGAACTCTGTATGATAACTCTGTGAAATAACTCTAGTAATAAATAATGCCGTGAAATCAGTGAAACTGGAATCAACCTCTCCTTGTAGGAGTTTGAAGTTGTCCTAAAAGTTTCTTTTGAGGATGCTGCGCCCCCTCTGCCAGCACAGCCCAAAGCAATCAGCAAAAATTTCAGGCACAAATGGAAGGATAAAAATAACTCCAGTGATTCTGAGATCTTGCCCACAGCACAAGTCTGGGGCACAGCCACCTCCCAGGCTGCTGGAAAAGCACCACTTTCATCTCTTATCACTATTCAAATGCTATTTTTACATTGGTCCCAGCTATTTTAAGCAAAAATTTGCTTAAAGAAACACTGAAAGGCAACCTTTCCCTTTGGTGAGCATGCACATCTAAATGAGCTCTTTGCATCGGTAATTCAGAGTTTTCTTTTCTCTCTCCAGTTTTCCTCAGGACTAATGCCAGTGGCAGTCTCCCTGAATCTCCTGGCTCCTTCTGGAGGTTAAACTGGCTACAAGAAAGCTGGATCAAAGGGAAAGAAAAACTTTGTTTGGGAAGCACAGAAATATTTACATAACACAGGATAAGCCAGAACTCCTCATTTCTGCCGTGTAGACACACTTGTAAAAAGCATGTTAAAAAAATTGGCCATTTTTAGTTCAGCTGGGGAGGAGAGAAGGGATTTTATAGCTCATGTAAGAGAAGAGAGACAAGGCTGGAAATCAGTTTGTAATGCAGCTAATTGAAAAGATCCAGAGTTTCCAGGGTATGCTGCCTCGAGGAGAAGAATCTCTCGGAGCCATTTTGATGCACAAGAGGAAAAGTAAATAAAGTTTCCCACCACAGACAACAGGCTGGGAAATAGCAGCCAGAAACAACTGGACTGGAGCAGGCAGACCTTGGAAAGCAAGAGAAGAGCTTTGTTTCAACCTCCTCTGAGCTGCTCTCTGAGCTCCTCAGGTGCAGCCACCAATTTTGGCAGCAGGCTATTAATAGAACTGATGAGAGATAACACAGATTGAATTGGGCTTGGTCATGGCAGTGAAAAATTAGAGACCTTTTTCCACAAGATATTTCTCAAGAGTTCACCTCTTTCTGGCCAGCTCTGGTAAACTCAGGAAAAAAAGGGGAGTTCAATACAATTATTGATATTTATTCTTGGGAGTTCATCATCTGTAGATACAAAAGTGCTGCTAGCAAGGATTTTCTTGCTATTTTCTAAGCCATGAGAGACTTTTCTCTCTCACAGAAGAGGCAGCAGAGTATGTAAACAACCAAACACCTGCAGCCTTGGAAAGTCTTGTTTATGGTACAGCAGAAGAATATTCTGACAATGGATGTTTAGGATTTTAGCCAATCACCCCCAAGGGGTGGCTGATCCTTTGTCCAATTAGACTATGAAGAAAAAAGTCTATAAAAGAGTTTGTAAAATAATTAAATAAATCAATCTTGCTGCACAATTCCTGCCTGCTGGATCTTCTCTCCTCCTCCTCCCTATGGCTGTGGGACACGGTGATGTACCCTAGGGCCCAGGCCTGTGGTATAATCATCTCTCCTCACTGATGTGCTGGAACCAAACCATAAATGTTTGGATATCAAACACCCACTTGTGCCTGCCCTGGGAGGAGCAGAGCTGTCCCTTCTAAATTTAATTAGCTGTCCCCTGGGAAGAAATGAGAAAGGCCATGCTTTAAATTAGACCCATTTGGGGAAAGCTTTCTTCAAAAGATGAGGGTTCTGTGATGTTTTGGAGGCCATCTGTCCTGGGTAAGTGCTGCCAGAACTCAGGAGTGCTCCATAACGATTGTTTAGACAGAAAAGGTGACTGAGGGGTCAGAGTGCTGCCATCTGAACATGAAATCGTGGTGGAGCCTGAGAAAAGCCCAGATGAGAGCAAGGCATTGCCTCCCAGCACATCCCTTTCCTACGAGGAAGTCATTCCTGCTCTTGGAGCTCAAGAAAAGAGATGCTGCTGCTTGGGGCCACTTCCCTGCTTAATTGGAGTTTGTGCTAGAAAGTGTGGGATAGGGACTTTAACCCAATATTTCTTGATTTTCTTGAAGCCTCGTGGATTACAATCCTCCCTCACACCTGGGGAACACGAACACCCAGCTGCAGGCTTGGGCTGAAAGCCCAGATTTTGGCAACAATTGTTTGATTTCTAGACCTGGATCATGTGCTAATGGGCTCCATTACATACAGCCACAACTTCAAGACTGAATTGCTGAAAATCAGGTTTGAATCTCACTTTTTATCCCATGATATTCCACATGCTTTTTTTCTCTGGCCCCAGCCCAGCTGAGGTGCAGCCACATGAGTGCTGCTGTTCCCAGAGCAGCTCCTGACTCACTGCTCTTATCAGGCCAGCACAGGGCTGGGAGCAGCTCCCAAGGAGAGGCATTGCTCATGGAATTCATTGTGGCCAAAATAACCTGACAAGTTTAGAAATATAAGCAGATGCTATGAGGGAAAATATGCTTAAAATATTGAATTATATGGTAGTGGCATAGAATGGGAAATAATTGAAATTAGAGGAGAATAAAAAGAGCATCAGAGAAACATCAAACATTTTCTCTTATTTCACCTGTCAATAATGCCTCATGCATTATGAAGAAATGTTCAAGGAAGATATTTGAAGTGCCAAATAAACATTATTTGTTGGCAAGTCCCACCTGCCCAGCAGCTGCTGTACGTGAGCTTGATGGGCATTTTTCATTGGTGATAAGGAAAAAAAGCATTTGAACAGAAAACCACAGAATAATTTAGAACAGAAAAGACTCTTGAGCTCATCAAGTCCAAGTGTTAACCCAGCACTGCCAAGGTCACCACTAAACCACATCCCCAAGCACCACATCTACACCTCCTTCAAATCCCTCCAGGGATGGTGGCCCCTCCACTGCCCTGGGCAGCCTGTTCCAAGGCTTAACAACCCTTTCAGGGAAGAAATATTTCGTAATATCCGATCTAAACCTCCCCTGGGACAACTTGAGGCCATTTTCCCTCTCTTATGGCCCATTACCTGGGACAAGAGACATCTATTTCCCCTCTCTGTGCAGAACAGTGAAGTTGTGTGAGCACAGGAACTTGGACACAGAGCCCAGATGCTCAGCTGAACATGCCAAAGGGCACTGGAGCATCACTGCTCCAAAGGGAAAATCTTCCCCTGCACACCTGTGGCAGGACTGAACTCCTGGCTCCCACATTCAGGACTTCCTCGCTTTAACATGAGGACAAATATATAAAATATACACCCAGCAGCCTGAGGGACTGAGAGGCTGGTTTCTCCAGATGCCAGCAGCAGAGATGCTGCTGATTGCCAGGCTGCAGACGGACACTGCATTTAGAAATTAAACTACAAGTGGTTGGTTGTGGGGTTTTTTTTACCGCATCAGTCGGATTTTGTGTCTGTGGGAAACTTTTCCTCAGAGAGGCTCCTTTCACAGCCACAGCAGGGATGGAGGTAACAGCATGAAATGAGAGAGCTTGAAAAGCAGTGGCGTGCTGCAGGAAGCCCGGCATCTGCATGTTAAGCTACATCTACTCCCTGAACGCCCAGACACATGAAAGCAACCCTGGATTTCTGGTTAGCAGCAGATCTGCTCGCTGCAGCCTGAATTTAAAGGTCAGGGATGTTTAGAGCCGGGGTTTTTTGCACTTAGCTGGAGCGGTGTTCATGGCTCTCCTCGGGAGGAGCGGAGGGGAAAGCGCCGTGCTGGCACAGCGGGTCACGGTCCTGTCTGCAGCAAAGGGTGCCTTGACATCAGTCCCTGCTTCCCAGTGCCAGTGGCCCTGATTCACCAGGATGTTGTAGGAGAGACACTTCTCTGATACCAGTGACCTTAACAAGAGCTTTTCAGCGCTTGTCAGGCTGTGACAGCTGAATCCTTTTAGGCACATAAATGCCGTGTGAGTGGAAAGCAGCTGAACGAAACCTTTTTCCCAAAAACACAGCCCTGAGGGAAGTATGAGACATTCAAACTCAATTTGAACCTGTCTCGTCTTCAGAAATTAAACTGGTTTTTGGCCAGGCTGAAGGTTTCCTACCTGACATGGCAATTCAGCCCTTTGGCTTCTCCCCAGGTGGCTGAAGGGGCTGGCGGGGCTGGCACCTATCACCTCCCTCCCACCTCAGCAGCACCAGGGCTGGGATGCTCAGCTCTGCCTCCCGCTCCTCCTCATCCTCCCGTGGCACCCTGATGAACAGCCAGGCATGGCAGGGCTGTCATCCACACCACCGAGCTCCCCAGGATGCTGTTTCCTGCCTTGCTTTGGCACTCAGGAGCAGGTGAAGCGGGAGATAAAGAATAAAATGATGACCCTTGTCATCGCCTCCCAAACAAGCAGCACTGATGTGGCTCCGTGTTTGAATAGTCAGGGAAGGGGCAGCCACACACGCTGGATTCACTGAGATAAATGTTGGTCTCAGCTGTTGAATTCCTGGTGCTGATGAAGGCTGCAGAGAAACTGTGGGTATGCAGAGTGGATAAGAGATGAGGGCTCGCTGCTGCCTGCCAATAGATAAAGGACTCGAGTGACTGCTGCTTTGTTTGGGTTTGTGATTAGATTGATATGGCTCATGTCTTAGAATAGTGCTGATATCGGTGAGCAATTAAACAGCAATACAAGCCAAGATCCTTGGATGCGCCTGAAACGCACTGGGGAGATGGTAGGGAAGGGCCCCTGGAGAGATCCAACCCCAGAAAGCAGTGGATGCCCTCCAGAGGGTTTTTATTTCAGCTCTTCTGGACTGGTCATTTATCTCATGGTGGCCACATGGCACATAGTCCCATCTCCTCTGGAGAGGGGACACAACTTCTGAAGCCACAAGGGAGGGAGAGGTGGGCACAGGTTTGTCTCACACACCCCCAGTGACACACACACACCAGCACAGGGCAGAGGCAAAACCCCCTCAGACTTCCCCAGCACAACTGCTCATGGTGGGATTTAAAAAGACCTGATTCAAGTTTCCTGCCTTCCCCTCCCTCGCCTTCCTCTCACGGTACTGAGATGATTTCCCCCAGAACTGAAGGAAAGCACCAACCTCAGCAGCATCACTTGAGAGATGAGCTTGCCTTTCTCACAAGCCCTCGAGGTACTTGTTCAGCGCTTCGCTGGCGGGCGAGCTCAGGTCTGGCAGCCCTCAGGGGTGCCACCTGCGTCACACGGGCACTGGGGACAGCCAGCTGGCATCACTGAGCCGCCAGCCTTGCTCAGCAAGGCAGAACACCCACCTGGGCTCTGGCAGACTCTGGTTCTGGCCTCCCAGTTCCCTTGCACGAATGCATTTGTGCTTTGCTCTGCTGCCTCCACAAGCACTGCCAGTGCTGAGAGCATCACTTATCCCGGTGAGGAACGTGGCAAATATTGCTGGGGCTTTGTTCTGGGGTTTTTAGCTACTTGCTGTATCCAGATAAGTCCTGTGTCTTATTCTTGGAGTAAATTTTTGTTACTTTCTGCCTGTAAAGCTCCTACCCAAGGGCAGCACCTTCCATTACTGCAGTCCCTGGGGCATCCCTTCAGGACAATCAGTATTGGTCACTGTGAAGTCTCAGGGATTTTCTCTGCCACCAACCCCAAAGCACCTTGAGAAATTCCACGTGTCTGCCTGCCAGAGCACCACTGTAACAGAGATAAATGTGTACATCTGCCATACAGCCTGCACAGGCCCTGCTGAAGAGGGAGGAAGAGGAAAACAGATTCTCCTTGTCTCTCTCTGCCTTCAGCAAATCCACATCTGTTTATGGCATCTGATGCAACTTTGCATTTACCTCTTACCTGGTTCTCTTATCTGTTCCTATTCTGGGACTCAAATCCTACCAAGGACAGCTGAACCTCCCCAGAACTCTTCTCTCTTTTCAGCTCTGTCCTCTCTGGGGGGGTTGCATTAAGTTACCCAAACTTTACTGCTCCGTTCAGGGTTCAGAGCAGAAGTCACATAAAGCAGCAGCACCTCTGTGTGTAAAGCAGAACTGATCTCAGAGAGGGGATGAGATCAGCTGCAGCTCTCAATGACCACCTGAAATTGGGTTCTATGAAATTGCAGGTAGTACGAAAAATTTCAAAATAGAGAAAAAATTCTGACATACCTAAGAATGAAAATATTGCCTGTTACTTTTAAATGCATTATTCCATGAAAAATGTGGTCATACTCCATTTAAACGTGCGACTATCTCAGGATTTAGAGCATCTGCTGAAAATTTTCATCACAAAGATAAAACAATTTAAAAGCTTTGAATCAGAGTTGCTCACCTGCAGCATCCTCATCTGGGCTCTGTTCAGGCTCTCAGGCACCAACAGCTCCAAATCCTCTGGCAGGGGAACAGGCAGTCAGAGAAGGTTTCCTTTGGCAGGAGCTGAGAGAAACAAGTTGAATCACAGGTATGGTCGGGTTAGGAACTCTAATGTCTGCTTGATTTTGGGCACACTTGTAGTTCATGTTTAGAATTCAATTCTTTACACAATTGACAGAAATGTAAAAGCAAAGAAGATGCAGAGTGAAAATATTTGTGGTTTCTTATGACAGTAAAAGACAACTTCAAAACAGCTTTAAAAATGAAGGCCAGCATTATTTTTATATTTACAGCCTTTAATGGTCTCAAAAACACGCTCACTAAATCAATGATAAGCAAGTGCTGGAGGTACAATACATAACATTCTGGACTAACAGATGTGCAAGACCACAGTCTGAACTGGGAATTCTTGTCCTGACACCACATTGCCTTTGTAGGGTCACAAGGAAGTCAGAAAACCTATCTGACTCCTTTCCCAATACCTGCCATGGGCAATAGAAATCCCAGCCCACACAAAGGGCCCTTCAGTGACCATCCACATGATCCTTCTCTTAAATACAGGTAGAGCAGGGCAAACAAAACACAGAATTGGAGGCTGATGTGAGCTCTGTTTCCTGTTTCAGTATTACCTCAGTCCTCCCACCACACCTGCTCTGGTGAAGGGAGGAGCACGTGGGGCTGAAAATTACCAAGCAGGTGTTTAAAAGACATTGTAAGCAGTTCTTCTATAGTCTAATTAGTGCTCTAATACATATTACAGTGCACAGTCATCATTATTTCCTCTTCATTAGCTGCTGAAATATAATGCATCTTAAAAAAACAACTAACCCCCTTTTCCTTTTTTTTTTAATTAAAAAAAACCACAAGAGCCTGTTTCTGCCATTACCATAACAAAGGCAATAGGAATATGATTAATGCATCCATCCAAGCTGTGTGCATTGTACATTAAACACCAAGGCACCATCTCAGCCTAATGTGAGCTCCCACATTCTAAAACACACTTGTCAATATTCACACTTGCACCAAAGGAAATGCTTGGAAAGGAAACAACAGAAGAACAGGTGTTTCCTCCTAGCAGATGCTGAATCCTATTCTTTGGAAAGAGGGAGGCCACAAGCCCAGAAGAATGCACCCAAATTATTCAAGGCATGGTCTGAGAGCAACAGGAGATCTCTGTCTTGCAGTCACTCCTGGGAGCGTGATCCATGTCAGCCCTGCACTTCTGGCTGGTGATGGCTCTCTCTGCCCGAGCAGGCAGCTGCAGGATGCAGAAATTGCTGAAACGTGGCCATTGCTCCCAGCTCCTCAGAGGCACTCTGCAGGATTGCAGGATCCTGACCAGTCCCACACATCCCAACCCCAGCCACGGCAGCACAGACACAGCTCAGGAGCCTGCTCTGCCCAGTGGCCTCAGCAACACCTCCTTCCTTTGGACATTCTGGATACAGCTCCCCACTGGGATCACCTGGGCCAAGGAAAAGGTCTTCTCCAAGCCTGTGGTCCAGGATTTCTTCAGTGGTGCAGCAGATTTGGCTGTTCAAGTCAAACAGCTGGGGTACAGCCTGCCCCCTCCTGCTGGCAGCACATTCCCTGCAGAGCCTTGTGATAATCTGGGGGACTGGGGGGTAGATCAGGAGCCAGCTCCTTTCCTGCATGCCTGTGCAGACTGGACACCCACACCACAGTCACCACAGCATCCCTAAGACAAGACATTCCCTTTTCAGCCTTCAAATTTAATTCTCCACCAAAGGCTGGAAGTTAAGATGAACTCACAGCAGCTGAGGAAGGAACTTTTTTCTGCCTGCTTGGCCTCTGACAGCAGCCCTTTAATTACAGCACATGGCAAGGCTTCAGCAAGTCCCTGATCACGTTCAATCCCCCAAACTCAACTTAAAGCTTCTCTGCAGCTCCACTCTCCACCTTCTCTGACAGAGCAATGACAGATGCTTCACAGACTGATCCCTTATGAAACATAACACCACGTCTATAATGAGGCTTTACTGCAACAACAGATTTTACTCTTCCTCTAGAGATCTCCAGAAATCTGGCCAATTTTTAGGATAATTCAAGCTCTGGAGAGCAAGAAAACCCCAAAGTTGATGCTTATCATGAAGCTGATGAAGCGGCAAAGACATCGGTGCTGTGGGGCAGTGCCCTCTGAGCTGCTCTGCTCCCAGCAGCCAGGCAGACGGGGATTTACACCTTGAACTAAACCCTGCTGAGGCTCAGGGGTGCCTCACCTGTACCTTGGCACTGTGGTGCCACAGAGGGTGAGCCTGGTCCATATCAACACCATCAACCCACTGGAAATAGCCTCTGGGTTTTCTAGGGTTTCTGGCCTTGGCTTCCAAAAGCCCCCCAAAACACAAACCAACACAGCCAGTGACTGATGCCAGGGCAGGGAAGGCTTAATGTGCCTTCACTTTAAAGACAGGGGAGCAGCAGCAAATAGGTTAAACAATTTAGCCCAGGTTGTTCAGTGAGTGCTTTGCAGAGCCTGGGTTGGGGTCGGGAGATCTTGTCTCCTGATATTGACTTGATTTAACATTGCTGGAAACACCTTAATTATTTTGTTTTGTTGTTCTGAAGAGCTGAGCATAGGAAATAGTCTAAAGCCCTGTGCAATGCTGAAAAGAAAGCTTGATGAGATTTTGTTCCTTTTGCTGAGAACACAAAGAGCAAAAGGTTGAAAGTAGATGGGCCTCTGACTTCTCCTGGTTTGCTTTTGCAGGTTGTTTTTCCTTATTTTCATTATTAATCAAGACCAGTCTGAAGTTTCCTAAGGAAAAGGGTAATGGTGTCAAGAAAATTTAACGTGTGCTCGAGATGAATTCAACGCAGCTCTATTACCTGTCGGTCAGCTTGTTCCTTCTCTTAGAGACAAGTTTACATCTCAGCTTAAGGAAACGATTCAACCACACACTCCAGGAGCTCTGTGCTGCTCCTGGAGCCACACTGAAGTAGCTGAGGAGCACAGGAGTTTGACAACGTTTGAATGCAGCACGGACATAGCATTTGATTCATATATTGATCACTCTGTGCACAATTAGTGCAGGACGTGCAAGTTTACAGCTGGTGCAGCTCCTTCCTCTTGTTTTTGGAACTAATAAAACTGACTGAAGCTGAAGTGAGGGAAGCAATCATGTTCCCTGACCTCAGCAGCGACATCCAGCAGCAGTCACGAAGCACGTGATGACATGTAAAACCATGCAGAAGCCCAGTCCCTTGGAGTTGCGCTGACTGCTCTCTCACCTGTGAATTAAAATGATTTTAAATGGATGCTTAAAGACACATGATTTTTAAATATTTTTTTAAATTGAGGTTAACCTCTAGCTTTTAAAACCTAGAGGAAGAGGGACTACTTGCCAAATTTCATTTTCAGGCACTTTTGTATTTGACAGGTAAAAATTGCAAAAATATTTCATGTATTTAAAGGCTTTTCTTCCCCTTTTTCAGATGAAAAGGTTCAGGTATTTATATTGTATTCTAATTGCTGATTACTCAACAGACAGAAGTAAATGTCTTTCACCCCTGAGACTTTTGAAGACGTTATTTTGACACGTCCACACAAACCAACGCCCACTCAGCACATCAGGATATAACTGCAAAATCAATTAATTCAACAGCTATTTCTGCAGCCCGAAGTGTAATTACCCATGAAATGTTGATGGGTTTCAGGATAGAAGAAATTCATCATTTATGCTTAACCTGGGTTGTTTTTCCCTCTCTCCCTCCCAGAAGCAGTGCTCGGATGTGCAGGGAGAAGTGATGGATGCAGGTGAGCTGGGTCTCACCCACTCTGGACCGATTCCAGCCGTTTTACCCCTCTGGAAGGTGAGGTGGAACACGGGCAGCTCTTCCAAACCCAGACTGAACCAACACTCAGCTCCCGCCCAGTAAAGACACCTTGGCAATGCCTCCTCCTTTCCCCTCTCCCACCTTTCCTCTGCTTCTCCTGCCACTGCTGGAGGCTGTCTGTGCCTGTGGATGAGGAGGTTTCTGATTCCCGTGCAGGTGTGCAGGAGCGCTCCCCTGCCTCGACGAACACATGCTTGCACAGCAGCAGCTCCACCACAGCCACTGCCCACCTGCAGCACTTCAAGGGCACACCCCGGGATGAGGCTTTCAAAAGCCCTCCCCACCCCCTGCACGGAGCTGCAGCGAGCAGTTGGCTCGGGTTATGGATGCTGGATGTTAACAACAACTCTAAACACAATAATTAATTCATTTATCTCCAACTTACAGTAGCCTTTGTGTAAAAAAGTGTTTTACGGTTGAATGATTTTAATTTTTTTTTAGCTCTATGTAAAACAGGCATCATCAGTATAATCCTTAAAATCTAATAATGATTCCATCAGTGTAAAATCATTATCCTTAGGCAAGAAGGAAACCAATTCAATTATGATGTTGGTTGAAAAATCGAGGGTGAAAAGTTGTAGTACATATTAAACTTGAGGCTGGAAAAGTTGTAGTACATATTAAAATGGTTACTACAAAATTTGTGCATCCAGGCTAACAAATGCTAATATGTTCTTTTGTTACCTTCTAATTTATATGATTCATGTAAGCCTGCAGCAAGAGAAACTTGTTTTAAAATTCATCTACATTAAAAAATAGCAATGCAATGAATTGTAAAGTTATTAGCATTCATGTCTAGTTGTGTTATTAAGCTGTACACATCAAATCGGGTAGTACAAGTACAGAAATGTCATAATGAAGTAGAACAGCATTTAATCAGAAGAATTTCTAAAGGTCATCAGAGCATCATATAAATTCATCCATGCATGACAGCAATATGAAATAAATAAGTGCAAGAACACTGTAAGAATAAACTTCATTCTGGGAGTTTTGTTTCCAATAGTAGGAGAATTAGCTGAATTTCATGCTGAGAGAACAGCTAACAAAAAAACCCTGAATTCTGGAGCTTTAATTAATGAATGACTAATAAGAGGCAGATAAGGAGTTTTACACAAGGGAGCTAACGAGGTGTGCTCCCTGATAGTTTCCTACCACAGCTGATCTCAGACGTCTCCTACAACTCAGAGAAAGTGCTCAGCTCTGTTTTTTCTTCCTCATTAGCCAGATGAGCCCTAAATGATTCCCTTTAAATAACCAATGATTTGTTAATACTTTTGCACTCATAACAACACTTTAACTGCTACAGGATGTGTATCACAGGCCTGGCACTTGGCAGCTCCAAGGACTGGAGCTATTCTGATGTTTCATGGCAATGCAGTGACTGGGATGCTCCAGATGCTGTGGTCACCCAGAGCCAGGCTCAGGTACCTGAAATCATGTTCAGGTGCACCTTGAACTGCACAAAACCCAACTGATTTCACTGGGAACCTTCCCAGAGTAAAGCCCAGCCCTCAGGGATGAAAGGCACCAGGGTCTGGCTTGGGAGGTGCATTCCCTCTGTCCAGGGAGGTGATTCGGTGCAGTGGCACACAAGCGTGATGAGACAGGCTAAATAACTAATTCATCACAGATTGTTTCTGAGGCCCTGCATGGATCAGTGGCTTGCACCTCATTAGGTGGCCTGGCAGAAAAAGGAACCCTGTGTTTCCAGGTGCTGCTGGTGCCGGAGGGACGTGGGGGATGAAGAGCTTCCCTTCTCAGAGTGGCCACTTCTGGGCAGGACCAGGAGCCCTGCACAGGGAACCCAATCCTTTATTCTGTTTGAACAGCATCCCTGGTACCTTTTAAAGACAAGGATTGGGGATTTTGTAATTCTAGTTCTTTGTTAGAGTTCAAGCAAACCCTGTTGCTCCTGCTGCAGCATCTGGGCTGGCAAGGAGAGGAAGCAGATAAAACACTTTTTCTACTTCCATGGATTTCAGCTAGACAAAGTCCCAAGCACTGAGCAGCCCTTAAAATGGATCTCTCAGCTTTCCCAGCCTAATTGCAAATGGGAATTTCTGACAAAGCAGCCACTCCTCTCCTGCTGGACCTGCTGGTCCTCCGAGCTCCTGTGCATGCCTGAATCTGTGTTGGCCCTTTCCCTCTGAAAGGAGCACTACAGCCATGGAGGACTCCTGGAATTTGGCACTACAGCAGAGAAAAAAATACAGATACTGTATATTTCTACAGTGACAAACCAGCCGGATTATCTGTGGGATTTTGTGCATCACCAAGAGGAGAAAAGAACATGCTTTTGTACATGTCGAACTAATTTGGAGAATCTCCCACTTTCCCTGCAGAGAAGTTTGTTTATTCCTCAAATCACACAGAATTAGCTTCTTCAGCACTCCCTCCTCTCCACCCTCCTCCCCAGTGCTCTACTGCTGTCCTCAGCTCAGGGCAGTGGTGCTGAACCCACAGCCTCAGATTTGAATTCTCTTCACCAGAGCAATTCCTACCCTGGGCACCAATACCGAAATCTCACACACTGGGTCATAACCTGCTAAGGCAGGGCATGACCCACGGACACACACAGAGGACATTGCATCACCATTTTCCATCTCCTTATTCCATGTGCCCCATCAAGAGAATAATTTCTTTTCTTTCTTCTTTTTTTTTTATTCTAGCGAATGACTGCAAAAAGCAACAGACAACTCCAGAGGCTGAGCACAGGCTCATGCATCATTTTCATATCTTTTTTTAATTCGTTAATGTCTGCACTAAATGAAAGAATTTATAACTGCACTCGGGTTTCCCAAGAAATCATCCTAGCAGCATGTTTACTGAATCAGCAGGAAAAACGAATAAACAAAATGAAATCAGAAAAGAAAAGCAGTATCTAAATGAAAGCCAGAGGAGCTGAAAAGAACCGTGAGATTATAATCTTAAATTAAAACCACAGTGAGGGCAATATAAAAGATATTCTAATCACTACATCCAATTAAATGAAGTAAATCACTAAAGCGTGTTAAGTGCCTTAACTATTATAATAATTAAGAATCAAACAGAAATCAAGCATCTTTGAAAGACTGATGATGCACATTAGTGCTCAGGGAATGTTGTTTCCCATTTGAATGCAGAAGCAGAGCAGAAAACAGATTTCCTGGTGCCCCAGGCCACCAAGGGTGACAGGGTGGGGCTCCAGTGTGGAAATTCCTGGTGGGAGAGGGGGTGTCCCACCGTGCTCCCGAGGGAAACAGCATCCTGTGCCTGCATCCTGCTCCTGTGCAGGATACATCCCTCCTCTCTATCCCTCCTCCCACATGACACAAGCCAATGGGAACCTGGTAAGAAATTCCACAAAAAACATTGTACTGAGGCCTCCAGGCTGTGGGCAAACAGAGCTTTTGTCTCACTGTTGGCAGCTCCAAAGTCTGAATCAGAGAATCTTAGAATGGTTTGGGTTGAGAAGGAACTTTAAAGGTCATTTAGTCCAACCCCCCTGCCATGGGCAGGGACAGCTTCAACCAGACCAGGATGCCCTGTCCAAGCTCATCTTCAACGTTTCCAGGGATGGGGCATCTACCACCATTCTGGGAAACTGTTCCAGTGCCTCACAACCCTCCCTGCAAACCCATTCTTCCTGATGCCGAGTTTAAATCCACCCTCTTTGAGTTTAAACCCATCAGCCTTGTCCTGTTGTCATTGGTGACTCCAATGTAGAACAAGACCCTGTGGCTCAGGGATGACATCACTAAACCCTTCCACGAGAACGGGGATTATTGACCAAATCCACCCAGCACACATTTCACATCCTCACCACAGGGATAAATTCCAGCACGGCCATCCAGGCAAGAACCTGAGGATCATGAACAACTCCTCATGAAATTACAGACTCCTGTTTTAAATCCATCTGAGGCCATGCATGGGTGATAGATATTTTAATTAGCAAAATTAGTAACCAAGAAGTACAATTTAGACACGAGATTTATCTGCAAGTGGTAATTCCCCAACTTTTCTGCAATAGCTGGGGCTAAGCCTTCTGAATACAAAATGGAAACACTGAATACGCACAAACGTCATTGATGACTTCTCTACTTCCAGAGAGGTTTCATAAATCTTTTTTTTTTATCCAAGTCAGATCATTCCTGCTTAAACAAGAGCCATTTTAACTAAATCACACATAGCTGGGATTTCCCAGCCTTCAAAATGATGTGCTTAATATTGTAGGATAGCTGAAATCGGGTGAAGTCTGGAATTAGAGTCAAAAGTGAGATTTGTCTAGACAAAACTTACTCATATTTGGGCAGAATAGCTAAAGACAGAATTTAGGAAGGAAAACTGGTCCTGATGGAGCTCTCTGCTGCACGGAGAGACCCTGAAGGGCAGCAGGAGGTGTTCAGGAGATGCAGTGAGCACATCTAGGAGGGGTCATTTGTGCTCTGGTTCCTGATGCTTTAGCTCTGATAATTATAAATAATCTGGAGAGTTAATTCAGCCCATTTGCCCTGCACTTCAAGGAGGAAGAACACTATCTGAAGGATGAAGACATGCTGAATTCTATAAGCAGGTTTTTTTTAACAATTCTCCCTCTGCTTTCCCTTTGCACACCCCTTTTGCTTGGCAAAAGCTGGTAGATGAAAAACTCGCTAAGTAAATACAAAACTGAACAACTGCAACATGAATTTTTTCCCCCATTCTTCTTCATATTTGTTTTGTCTGTAAGAAAAACACATTGAGGAGCTCAGTGTGGGATTTCATGTGTTGCAATGCTATCTCAGGGAGGTAATCCCTCCCTCCCACACTGTATGGAAGGGAAGAGAATCCAGCAGCAGTGGAGGGCTGCTCCTTCCAGTGTATTGCTGGCAAGGACATAACAACTGCACATTGAGCACAACAAGATGTGCTAAAACTATAAAATATCTGCAGTAGATCTTAGCCTGTTTGAGAAAGAGAAGGGAAGCCTGTCAGGGAGGTTTCCAGGATGTTCTGGCAGCAGGGAAGAGTTTGGAGAGGAATGTGAGCAACGTGCAGCCTGCAAAGACCAGGTCACCACTTACTTAGGACCAAAAGTTTAATTAACAGGGTGTAACGCTCCTGACTCTGCAATTCCATCTGCATTATCACTTTTAAGAAGCTCGTTTTCCCCAAGTCCAGCTCATAATCACTTTTGTGTCTTGAACCATAGAACTATTAACATTTCACAGTATTGGACCAAGTGCAGGTAATTTCATTGGCAAAACTGATCCTTGAATTCTTCCTGAACTACACTCCCAAAGCAGAACCTGCTCCAATCCTGGTGCTTAGAGATCCTGGCAGCCTTCAGCTCCCTCAGGAATCAGAAGATTCCCCCCCAAGCTGCTGCCACTGTCCCCCACCACCCCCAAGTCACCATCCCCCCAAAAGCCATCACTCCCAGCCCAGCCAGTGATGCTGAGCCCTGCCCCACCAACAGTTTCTTGGCCCCTGCACAAATAAAAGATTGAAAATGCTGTGCAACACATCCAAGAGCACAAGTCAGGTGAGCACTGAACCCCCTCAGATGGCAGGAAAATCCAGCACTGGGCTTTCCTTCAGACATGCAGTGGGGAAGGGGCTTCACTAAGGCCTGCCAGCTAAAACCAGGGAGCAGCAGGCTCCTTTCCCAGTGGACACAGAGGTATTGACACCTTATCAAAATGTACTGACACCTTATCAAACATGTGCTCTGAGCTGGAGCTTCCAGACCAGCCTATAGTCCCACTGAGAGGATTTGCAGGATGATGCTGCATTAAAAAAACTGCAAGTTAAAGACAAAAAGCAACAACAAAAAAGTGCCAACATTAATCCAAAAAGGCTTAGGAGAGGAATCCCTTCAAAACAGATACCCACAATCCAGTTCAGACTTTCTCAGTTTTAACACAAAATATTGCAAACTACAAAGGAGAAAAAATCCCAGAGCCCCTGGACACAGCCTTGGCGTCCAGTGCTTGTGCCACACCACGAGCGAGACTCCACCTCTTGGGTTTTAGGGCTATTCCTGGGGTTATTGTTCTACAGCTGGGTATTCTCCCAGTTACCTGCTGCTCCTCCAGCTGGCCAGAGCGATGCTTCAGTGCCTCCTGCCCTTCCAGACCCCCTGACCACTGCAGCAGGCGAGCTCAGCCTCCCACAGGCCTCCTTCCAACCCGCCTCCTGCATTATCTGGATCATGTAAGTCTTCAAATGCTCATCCCCAAGGATTTCTCCAACCTCCCAGGCCTTTCAAACACTTCCTCTCTCAAGAGCCTCCACTTATCTGTGAGAATATTTTACCTTTCACCACATAAAGCTTAGATTTTTCTATGTTTGAACTTCAGTCTGCTTTATTTTATCTTTTAATACATCTCGGTGTCTTTTACAGTTCCTGGTTATATTATTATGCATTTGAGCAGGTCTCCCCTAAAGAATGACCTTATCTGTGGGTATTAAAGCCTGACAGCTTTCAGCTGTTCTTTTACTGCTGGATTTGTTCTCTGGGCTGGGGAAGGGGAAGAGCAGGTTCAGTGGAAAACCAGTAAATATCTGCTGAGATCTCCCTGCCCAGGGTTAACCCTTTGCACAGGCTCTGAGTACAAAGCCTTGGATAATTTCTCTGTCTCTTCTTTCCCTAAATTAGTCTGAGAAAGAAAAACTTGCATCTCCAGCAATATTTTGGAAGCCTGGCATTTCAGAAATGAGGATTGCTTGCCCAAAAGCAGAACAGGAGGATTTGCTCAGAGCATGTGTGATTATTGCCTCAGGTCAGACACACCAACCACCACTTCAAATACAGATGCCAGCAGCAGTAGGGCAGTACCCAGCCCCTAAATATGCTTCCATTTAAATTACAAAATGTTATTTTACATTAGTTTTTTCAGCTTGTCAAAAATAGATCCCTATTAATGGGATTCTAGGCACCCTCATTGCATATTCTGCTTTTTAAGGCCCATAAATTGCGATCCTGAACACTGCCTAGTGACGGGGAGTTCTTTAGGGTTCCTGTATACAGCACTGCTCTTCCCATTAAATTTCCAATAAAGCATTTCCATTTTTATATCTGAAATCCCAGAAATGGCACTGGAGAAACCCAGCGTTTAACTCTTAAATTTAATACAAACTATTTCACTCGGCGTGAAAGCATTTCAAAATTACTCCAGTGCAGATTGTGGTTCACTGTTGTACTTGGTGAGCTTAATATGACCATGGCAACTGATGAATATTCCTGCTGCTCCTGCTATAAATAACAAACCTATTTGGCAAAGTCTGAGATGTAAATATTAAATCCAGCACAAAGGCAATTTTCTGTTCCTTCTTTTGCTCCCCTCTGAGTTGGGAGCAGGTTATTGCCAAGTAGATCACAACACTGCAGAAACCACCCATTTTGATTGACACTGCTTTTAACACCGATCACACCTTTGGGGCCCGGGTGATGCTGTGTAAGGCCAGGCTGGCTGCAGCAGCATTCCCAGAACCAGGAGTGCTCCCAACCCCAGCACTGAGGTAGCACAATCAGAGCACAGCTTTTGGAGAGCCATCAGAACTTGCGGCTTTGTTTCCAGAAACTTAAAGGCGGAGTCGCGCCTGCAGGAGCATGCGGGCAGCTGGGTCACTATTTGTCACGGGCAAATTAAGCTCGAGGGCATGCAAAAGGCACCGAAACCCTTCCCAACAGGCGGGAGAGTGGAGTGAGAGCCTGCCGGGAGCCGCGGCAGTGGAGGCGGCGCCAGGGGCAGCGCACACGCCCAGGGGAGCGGAGCGGAGCGCAGCCCCGGTGCCCGCTGCCGACATCCCGGTGCCCGCTGCGGACATCCCGGTGCCCGCCTGCTCCTGCTGGCCGCTGGCCCACTCGCGGAGAGCAGCGATGCCGGCAAGGAGCACTGCAGGGCCACGGCATGGTGGCAGCGTGCCACGGTGCCTCCTCGCCAGCCCGGTGCCCGCCCGAGGGGCAGGGACAGCCGGCAGCCCTGTCACCTCCCCTGCCCGGCGTGTCCCCTGCACGGCCGTGGCCAAGCCTGGCCGGGTGCTCGCTGCTTTCGAACAGCCACGCCCTGTGAAGGGCTCAGGTGAGCTGAACTCCACGCAGTTCCAGCTCGGTGCTGTCCCTGGCTCCGCCGGGACAGCCGCGGGATGCTGCAGGCTGGAGCATCCCCAGCAGCGGGTCAGGGCGTCATCCCAGCTGCACCAAGGGGTGCCCAGAAGCAGCTTCCTAAATCCCGTCCCGGTCCCTCTGCACCCCCTGCCCATCAGGCTGGCCTGTCCCCACCCCGGACCTGGCAGCTGTGGAGAGACGCCCCACAGAGCCACCTGTGTGAAATGGGCGTAGAAAATGAGCCTAAACCCACATGCTAAACCTACACCCGCATCAGTAACCACAGCAAAAGCCATGTTCTCATCCCTGACCCTGCTTTCCCTGATGCCACGTTGATTTTTGCCTTTTTTCCTTTTATATATTCTCTGTATTCTTTACACATATATTTGTAGCTCCGTGGTCTATTATTGTAACTTAGCTTCAGTATTTTCCTAGGCAGAAAGACAAAACACATTCCAAGACAGCCGTGCTATCTTGGTTCTCCTTAGAAACCAAGGTTGAGACCAGCTCTTCCAGAGACATTTTTCATGACCAAAGTTTAGTCCTCATCCGAGAGGGGACGATCTAGAAGGTACTGGAACTGGCGGTGGCTTCACCGAGGATGCTCCTAACCGGGGGCTCTTGTCAGATATGCTAATTTGCAAAATCTGTAAGAATTCTACACGCATTGTGCAGCATGTGCACCTTTGGCGTTTTCCACCTGGCAAGTTGTGCACCTAAGAATCCTTACATAAAGGATATAACCCCTTTTCATCCCCCTTACTGGGCCTGGCTCGTGGTTCTAGGACCAGAGAAAAAGGCATCATCCCCACTAACCCACTCTGCACAGCACTTAAAATGGGATCAGCGTGCTGTGTTCCACCCAGATCTCACCTTCCTGCTGCTCCACCAAGACACCACCAATTCCCTGGGACACTGCAGCCCCTCAGCTCTGCCCCACTGAGCCACTCCAGAGTCCATGCCAAGACAGCAAATACAGCTGTTACTACAATGGTAATTAAATTGCTTGAGAATAAAATACTTATTTAAAGCCATTTTGAAATATCATTTGACAGAGCATCAGAAAAACCAGGATTGAAACTGCTTTACTTAGAAGAAAACCAGCAGCACCAGCACAGCCCTCCCCTCCACCCAGGAATTTGGGTTTAGTCATATTATCCAAATCTCATGTTGTAAGCACGGTGGCCTGAGCTGAGGGGTGCAGCTGTGGGTAAACGAGCTAAACATGAGAGTGGGAGAACTAAGTGGGAATATTGGAGAATTGCTGCTCAGAGGCAGTGCTGAACCCTCCAGCATCGAGTGCTACAATCCTTGGTCACAAACACACCAATTACAGCGTTTCTATCAAAGCTCTCCACAGATGATGCCATTAATACAAACCTGACAGTGCAGCTCATACAGCAATGTCACCACTTTGGAGCCTGCCACAAAACCATGGGGCTGGATTCTGCAACACTCAGCTCTGTGCTCAGGCAAACATTGACTACATCCAAGGAAACTCCTCAGCTACATGAAGACAGACCTCGGAATGAGTGCCAAAACCACTCTTGTAACAGTTTAGGGACATCATTCTCAAGCAACTTAACTAATTCTTAACATCATAATAACAAGTAATTAAACTGTAAAGCAACTGTGGATTTCTGGCTGTAGGTCAGGTAAGATTTACAACAGCAGAATTGCTGGGAACTCCACTGGACCCATCCATAACCTGGATTCAACAGATGAAGCAAAAAAAAGGGTATTTTTCCACAAAGTAATTGGATGGACAGGGAAAATACCGACTTTTCTTGCAACAATTCATCTGTAAACCACCTCAGTGGAATGGATGGGATAGTTCAGGAATTCAGACTCTCCTCTGCATGACTGAGGGGTGCGAGGTCTGGGATAATGCTTGGGCAGCTGGCCCTGGGAAATCAAACACAAATGCAGATATTGGGGTGGAGAAGAGGTGAAAGCTTCTGTCCTATGCAAGCGAACAGCAGCTAAAACCCATCAGGAAAATTATATATATGAAAAACTTTTGATTTTGCACATTTTGTTGGTAGTCTCTTTCCTACATAGCCTAAACAAGAATTAAAAAAATATATAATAATTCATCCACATTTAACACCAACTGAATTTCTTACAGAATCTTTTACTAGAATAATTTACTTCCATTTAAGAACTGCATGTAGGAACCTATTGACTACCAAAAGTTGAAAAAAATCTGTTCTTCAGCTTCTTCTCAAGGGAAATCCTCACAGTAATCAGGCATTCTGAGAAAATAAAACTCTGAGCTGAAATTTCCCTCAGGAAAAGCTCCTGCAGGGCTGCTCTCACCAACAGGGGCTGTTTTGAAGGCGAGGTAAAGCTGAATAAAATGAATATTTTCATATTCCAGACTCTCTTCCACTGTGGAACTGTGGACGACTGGAGGTGTTCTACAGCACAGCCAAGGAAAACATGAGATCTGCTCATTCATTTAATGACAATTGCAGGTAATTAATCCAAGAGAACTCACACCCCACATCCAGGAGGCAGCTGCAGGCTCAAGGTGAGGATGAGCTTCCTAAATTCTGCTGCACTAAACAAAGCTGCAACACTTAAATCCGCCTCTGAATCTTGCCCTGGGCCATCTTAAATGCACAAACAGATGCAGAATGAGCGTTTCCACGGTGCAAACACCTCTCAAGAGCATATCCACCTTCCAAACAGCTTTGCATTTTGTTTACTGAATTTTATTGTCCCTGCTTCCCAAGTGCCTGCTTTGGAAATCTCTGCTGCTTCCTCTACTGTTGTTAATTTTACCTGTTTGGGCTATTTTAAGTTTCTTTCCGCCAGCAACTATCTTTGAATTCTCTATTAATGGCAAAATGTTCACATCATTACCCCACAGACGTTCCCAAATCAGGCATTTCCATTCTGCCACATCCACCCTTCCTCCTGGCCCCACCAGGACCCATTCCCACCTGCTGGGGCCAGGGATGCAGCTCTACAACTGCTGAGTTATTTCACAAACCTTCTTTCACCCCCAAATTTCTGAGAGCGTAAGAAAGTCTTCCAGAGAAAAGAGATTTTACTGCAACAGACATGAAAGAAAACCAATTTATCTTTGTTCTTATCTACAGCCTTAACCTGCAAGAAAATACCAGTCCAATATTTCAATATACTGCTGCCAGTTCTCACTGCCTGGGTTAAACAGTCCCATTTTCCCCTCAATTGCCAGACTCCAAATATTTTATCACTTACATTTTAAAAAAAGCCACCCATGCAGTCATTGCTTTATCTAAAACAAGACAGAGAAATTCCCTGTCTGGAGCACCTGAAGCAGAGACCTCAACCCCCAAAAGCCAAACTCAAATCATCTCCATCAGTTCATAATTGATTTTCTCCCCTAAATTACCAGGCCAGGAAGGAACATGAAAAGACAAGAGCTGCTGCTGCCACCTCTGATTACTGGCGTTCGGTTTTGTTTATCTGATATTTCCATAGATGCGATTAAGCATTCGAACCCAATTAAAAGCTGCATCATCCACTGGAAAATTCACAACCACTGACCAGGCTGCTCCACTTGGAGCACTGGGAAAGAGATTTAGATCAGATTTTAGGAAGAAATTCTTTACCATAAGGATGGGCAGGCCCTGGCACAGGGTGCCCAGAGCAGCTGTGGCTGCCCCTGGATCCCTGGAAGTGTCCAAGGCCAGGTTGGATGGGGCTTGGAGCAGCCTGGGACAGTGGGAGGTGTCCCTGCCCATGGAAATGGGATGAACTTTAAGGTCCTTCCCAACCCAACCTGTTCTATGATGATTTCAGGACTGTCACTATTTGCCACAACAATTCTGCTTTCAGCTGGGGAAGGGACTGACAGCACAACGCCTCTCCCAGCACAACACTCGTCCATTGCTTTGCATTTCCAAATGCACAACGATGTTTTCTGATCTCTGCACTGTCAGTTCTGAAACTGTTTTACACCCCATAAATTCCACAACGTGCCCAAGTAAAGATCTATAAACCCTCATTATTTAGCACAATACACATTGAATTTCACGCAGTTTTTACAGTGCTTTTCCAAGAAAACAGCCCAGTGTCATTGGAGCAGCGTGGCTCCTGCCTGCAGCTTCCACCTGGCACGGGGTTGGAGCTGGGGTGAAATGTGAGCACAGGAAAGCACAAACTCTGCAAGGCAGCGGAGCCGCAGCTGCTCACGCTGAGCCCGGACCAGCACGGGCAGGGCTGGATCCCTGCAGCTCGGGACAGGCTGCCCTGTGGAATAAAGCAAAGTCAGGAAGGTCCAAGGCAAATGGCCAAGCCAGATTATTTTGGTGTGAATGAATTAACGTGCTGACAGCTCACGGTGCAGTCCGAGCCCCGGCTGTCAGCCCTCTCACTGCCTTGTCTGAAGCAAGCGAAAAACTTGGGTACAAGAGATGTTCAGACCTTTCATCTTCACAGCCTGAAAGGTGCTCGCATTCTCCTTTTCCCTGGATGCCTTGTTATCATTTCTAGCTGCTGTCCTGACCACCAGTGGGCTCTGCAGGTTTCTGCTCCCCCACGATACAGAGGCTGCAAAGCCTATGCCCTGTGCCAGGGCATGGCAGCGCAGATTGGCGCTGCAGGAAAACCAGACACACTCCAGCCCTGTGCACTCAAAAGACCCGAAAAGCTTCCCACATCCAGGACCTACACAGGCAACAGATCCTCTGCCTGGATCTTTTCCATGTCCCAGGCTTGCCCTATAAACAACACGGCAGGCAGGAGGAAGGGCTGCAAGCGTGAGTCAAGCTCCTGGTCCAGGCAGAAGGAGTGGCACAGAGCTGGGGCCTGGGGCTGCCAGGCCAAGAGCAAACACTGCTATTCATGTTAGACAGGGAAAAATAACAAGTCCAGACCCTGATGGATGAATGCATAACAAAACAAAGCCCCAAATCCTTGTCCTCGTGCCCTGCTCTTCCTTCTCCAGCACAGCCATTTCCTGCACTTCCCCTCTGACAAACCTCTCCTTCCAGCACAATTTTATACCTTCCAGGCCTGACTTGCAGTCAAATTTATTTCCATAAATCCACTGAACTGTAGATTACTTTGCAGTTAAATGTTTCCTTTGCCAGCAGACATCTCCCATGTGTTTGAGCATTTAAAGCCACTTCCAAGCACACTTTGCTATCTCTCCTTAGCACGTGCAGCCAAATCCCAACACAGGGTTTGTGGTGGGGAAGAGTCTAGCACAGAATGAGGCGAGCAGAGAAAAACTGTCACCAAAGAGAGGGGGGGGTTGGGAAACAGGAAAAAAAGAAGAGAAAAGCTGACAAGAAGAAAAACTGACACTGGAAAAATGCCAGCCCGGGACACTCAATCTTCAGGCTGGCAGCAGAAATGCCATTAAGGGCAAAAAGGAAGAGGGTCTCTGATGACAGCTGTATGCACAGGCTTACACGGGGTTGATTAAAAAACAAACAACAATAAAAAGTCACATTTCTCTCTACTCAGTGTCAGTAACAATTTACTGCAATTCACAGGCACGACTGTGCAAAAGTTCATAGCCTGCAGTCAGAGAGAGCCCTTCTCCTACCCCACAGATCAGAAAAGATGTAAAACCACCCAAGCACCTGTTTTTTTCTCTCAGGGGCAAATCCTCCTCTTGGCACCAAACTCAAAGACACCTTTTTGCAGGAGCAGGTGCCCCCTTGGCAGCGTCAGGGCCCTGTGGTGCTCCTCCACCAAGAGCATCCCATGGGGTTCATCCCCCTCTTCCCAATGACGGATCCACTGGCACTGGACAGTCCTAAGAGAATTCAAACTTGAACTCCATTCAGATAAATTCAAATTTAGGGTCTTTTCCCAGTGATTAGAATACTTAACCTTTTTGCAAAAAGACCTGTCTGAAATAAGATCGTCAGTTGTTCAAAGCAATGTGGACTCATTAAATTATTTCAAACAAACGGGACTTGAAAATTAAGCTTTTAAATACTAGATATATGGAAGAATTTAGAAGTTTAAGGATGCAGATAGTCACCTAGTAGGATTTTTGCTCTGAGTGCTTCTGTCAGTATTTAAATAGCTATGAAAACTGGCTCGCTGCCGCATTTTAGGAATAAGAATATGAAGCAAGGTCTTTAAATGAGCTCAGATACCCAACTCCCATACATTCTGCCCACAGCTTCTAAATCACTGTGTGGCTAGGAAAGGTTTATCTTCCAGCTAAACAGTATCAGTTGTCTGAAAACCTTAAATGCAACAGCTACCTGCCATGGCAAATTGCCCACCCAGCCCGGCCCGTGCCCAGCCCTGTGATTGAGTTCCAGGGACTAACAAACACCTCCATTTCACTGAGCTGGCTGTACCAATGCTTCAGCCCCATGCAAATGAAGAAAAATGTGCTCCCATAAGTGTATTTCACTGGGGTGAGAGCTTGTATTTGTCACAGGCCATCACTCACTACAGCTCTGCAGAGCCACAGCACTCCCTGACTTGGCTTGGGAGCTCCAACAACTTTGTCAGTGGGATCCAGAAACCAGAGAGTGGCAAAATTCTTCCAAGTGAGCACAGAAAAGTCATCACTGGTGCCTGATATCAAGCTCTGCAAAAGAGAGATGGGTGATGCTCTTCCCATTTGGCAGCAGCCTGAGCAGGCAGCTCCTCCCAGCAGGTCCAGCCTGCAGAGGGGGAGGAGGGAGTCAATATCACACATTAAATAACCCAAAGCAGCCCGGTAATAACGTGCTAAAAATAACTGAGTAAGCACATTGCCTATAAAACTCCAAACTGCCTGCCAAGCCTTGCAGGACACGCACTCCTCCCCCTTCCCAGGCATCTGAATAGATATTGCAGAGGCTTGAAAAAAACCCAAATGAATAGGTGACACAGAAATTTCCATGTAGGAGGAAAAAAATATAAATCCCCTATAGATTTCCCTGGTTTTCTCAGAAGTCACTGCTGCTGACCACTGGGAGGGAAGGAAGGTCTTACCTGGCATTGCAATGGGTTTGATCCTGCTCCTCTGTGTCAATATTTTGCATTTGATTCAGCTCCAGACCTGAGCAGCACAGGGTGGCTGCTTTATTCTCACCCTGTTTTCTGCACAGATGTTTAGAAATGAGGGACAGAGGCTTTTCTGCAGACAACTCCTTCTCTTGCTTTGTTTCCCTCCTCATCTAAGATAAAAGATGTTCTTGATAAAGTGTATTTGTGCAGGTTTTGTCAACAGAGAGCCATAGTTAGAGCTGGCTGGGTGACAAAACCTGGGCTCTGCAAAACATGGGCATATTTTAATGACTGTGATTCTCCACTGGGAAAGGACCTGGTGGTGCTGGTCAGCAATCAACTTTCCTCTCACCCACAACCTTCTTGAAAATTTATTTTAATCCTTACAATTTGAATCCTGACCATCCCTTTATCCTCCTCTTTTCCCTACAAGTTTTATCCAAGTGTTTCAGAACAGCTGTGGCTGCAATAGTGGTCCCAAAACACAAAGAAATTGTCAACTCAATGAACTGGTAGAAGAGCTGACAGCACATGTCCCAAGGGGGAAGAGAGTCTCATCCCAAGTTATCCAAGTAGTGCAGGGGCAAAGCCAAAATTTTTATGTCAATCCTCAGCTTGGAAGGACCTCCAAGTACAATTCAGGCAACACAGAATTAAGGAGAAAACATTAAAAAAAAAAAAAAAAAGAAAAAACAAAAAAGAAGAAGAAAAAACGAGAAGAAAGCTTTCTTTTTGGGAAGGAGAGGGATCTTAAACCAAGAGACACTTCATTAGTTATGTCCATTCTGGAAACATCTCAATCCTGCCCAGAGGCAAAACAAACAACCCAATTCTTTGCTGGCATTTGGGATACTTGAATGCTACTTGCCCCGGGTACTTAATTTAATATAAAACAAATCACCCTGGAGCAACAAACAGAAAATTTGCTAGTAAACAAGA
This sequence comes from Corvus cornix cornix, assembly GCF_000738735.6. Classification (NCBI taxonomy): domain Eukaryota; kingdom Metazoa; phylum Chordata; class Aves; order Passeriformes; family Corvidae; genus Corvus; species Corvus cornix. The sequence continues at coordinate 17,741,380 of NC_046342.1, read as the reverse complement.
CAGCTCTAATTATTTAACAGTGGAAGCCAGAATAATTAAGCCACGGTATACAGAGCAGCTAAAAGCTAAATACATAATCAAGTATCCAAAATATTTCAGCTATCTTTTGAAAAACAGAAAAACCAGGTTGTTCCATTTCAAGACTAGAGAGAAGCCAGCATCTCCAAGGACAAGCCTTCAAGGTGATGCATCTTTGCCTTTCCCAGTGGCTGCCTGGGACTTGGACTCCTTCCCTGGAGGCACTGGCTGCCCATTTGAGCAGCTGCTCTCCCTCCAGGCACATTGCTGGCAGCTGGGGGGACTCTGCTCCCAATTCCCTGCCCTCACTTTTTCACGGGGATGCTGCCAGGTCTGCTGCCAGTTCTTCCTCACCACGGCAGCAACCCACTCCCCTGCCCAAATACCTGCCCCACTGCTCGTGTGGGGTCCAGGCTCAAACACAGAGGGATCAGAGCTTTCCCTGCACAGGGTTTGAGGAACCCACAGGGGTTTGGAGTGGAGGGGTCGGGATGGAGGAGCTGGCAGCAGGAGGGACAGCACAGCCTTGAGGCAGACACCTGGGAGCTGGCGACTCCTCTGCATGGCACAGAGCCTGGATGCAGCCTGGTGCCATCAGGCAATCCTGGAAGCTCCAGGGAGAGAGCTGGACACTGCCAGGAACACAGGAGACGCCAGGAAAGGTCGAGGCTGCCATCTGTGGCCCGGGATAAAGGAGCCCTTTCTCCTGGTGCCGGGGAGCGAGGCGACCAAAGGTGCCAGAACCAAGGGCTGGATTTTGGGATTGAGCTCCCTCAGCGCCTCATTGCTCTGCCACCTGAGCAGTGCTGGATGTTGTGTTTTCTTGAGGAAGGGCAGGGAGAGCCCTCAGGAGCTGGGACCCACCGGTACATCAGCTGGGGTCGGCTGCCTGAATCTCTGAGGATGTGGGACTCAGTTCCCCAACTAACACAACACTCCCATCAACTTCAATTTCTGCAGCAATCTCAGCCCTCATCAGCCAGCCACACTGGTTTTGTGCTAATGTCATTCCTGGGACATCCCAAAGTGGTGGGGAATGGCAAAGCTCTGAACTGCAGGCACTGGGGGCAAAGCAGCTGCTACTGAGCACATCTGGCTCCAGATCTCCACCTCCTCCTGCATCCTGCTCATCAGCAGCCACCACAGCAGCTCTGCAGATGTTTTTAGGTAGCTGGGCCCGGTGCCAGATCCATGTCCTGACCTTTGGAAACAGCCATTTTTCCCATGACCGTGCTCAGAGCGTCAGCCACTGCCGAAACCATCAGTCTCAGAAGTGATGATTCAGTCTCTGTTTCCCTTCAGACTTCATCATTACAAGGTCATCAAGCACAGCGTGGTTTAAAACACACATAAAACAGCCACCAGAGTTCTCAGGAATATCAAGCAGCTTCTCTATCTTTCTGCAGTGCTTCAATCTGGCTGCTGATTAACTCTCGCTTTATGTTTAAAATTCCACTTGCCAAAAGAGTGTCTGAGGGGGTGTTTGAAAGCTGAATGACATGGCTGTAATTACAGGCAAATGGATGCTGCATGGCTAAAACAGGATGGCTGCAGGAAGACCGAAGGGTGAAATTAAATACTTACAAGAAGGATTTAAAAAAAAATTAATGAAACCCCTGAACTACGAGCATTTTAGCTAAAAGCTTTTCAATGTCTTTTCCTCCTGGCTTTCAACTGCCTCATTCAGGTTTTTGCCTATTAGGAGACTTAGAAGCGTGCTTAAAAATGATTCTGAGTTCCTCACCAGATCACAGGAGACAGAGGGCATGGGCAGTGAGAATGTGCAAGGTATCCCATGGCTCAGATTTGCATTATGGAAATTGGCAGCACAACCCTATGGACAACTTGACAGGCGCTCCCCTGCTCCAAAGAGATGTCACCAAGGACGATCCCCACCTCTCCTCTGTTCACTTCCATCAGTAGCCACACTTCGACCAAATCCACTGACTTTCTGCCAAAAGCCCTCCCTTCTTCCCTCTCCTCCCTTTTAAACCCTTGCTTTAGATCACTGCATCCTCTTTCTGCCACACCTCCTGGCTTTTCATCTCCCCTTGCAGGAACTCATGCTAACAAGAGTAGCCAAAGTACTTTTTGTCCTCCTCTTGAATTTGAGACCTTTCTGAGCTGGTTTTAAACCATTTTCATGACACACAGCACGGAGAAGTCAGATGAAGGGGCAGGTCCTACATGCCCATGGATTTTCCCTCACCAAACCCAGGGCTGTCTCATCCTTGCACCATATCCCACTCCCACACAGGCCTGGGACCACACCTGCACCGTGAAATGTCTGCAAGGACTTGGCTCTGCACCTCCTGGCTTTGCTCAGGGACCTCCAGCCCTTTCCTTGGACCCTTCTTTAGAGCTCACTCCATTTCCACAGCTTCTGAGCCCACAAAATTCCCATCCCAGGCCTGAGGACCAATGCAAAGCCCAGTTCCCAGCAGCTCAGGGGTGGAGGCACTGCTACTCTTGTCTGACTGTTCACGTTGTGCTGAGCTTCTTCCAGCAGCTGCGTTGCTGCTGCAGCCTCCCCCGTTGGAGCTGACGTGCTCATTATTCGAGCTGTTAATTTTACGGTTGCATTAAGTGGCTCTGGATGGGTGCCATGGAAGCACGTGGGGCTCTGGTTGATTGAATGATTGATTTTACACAGTTGTCTTCTTCCTGCACTCCTAAGGGCTTTTACTTGGGATTAACAAACCTCGCCATTTCTCCATTCCACTTCACAGCTCCCCGGCTCCTTTTCAACTTCTCTATCTTACGTGCATTTTATGGGGCAAGGATCCTGCTTAGCCATCTCCAAATAAAAATTCTGAAGAGAAATAGCAAAAAGCAGCAGCCTCTAAGAGATCAGAGGCATCCACGCATTTTTAGGGCCTAGCAAAAAAAACCCCACAAACCTTGAGGCAAGACACCCCAAATTCTTCGTCTCATTTTTAGTAAGAAGGCAACTTAGTTTGGTAATTATTATAAAGCTGTAATTACAGAGCACCAAATCCCAAGACACAGTTTTATATATGTGTATATATACATGATTTAAAGTAGCTTGCTGAAACTAGAAGATGAGGTTCAAGAGCAACCAAAAAATGTTTTTGTTAACCTATTGCTGATATAAAAAAAAAGATCAAGGAAAGTAAAACACACAATAATAATTAATAACATGGTTCTTCAGAAACAAATATCCAAAAGCTGTTCTCGTTCTGTAAGAATTTGACGGTTTTGGATTCTTTCTTCTTAAAATGAGACAAAATTTTTAAAATATTTCAATAACTCAGCTGCAATGTTCCATTTAGATTATTGCTGGGGTGATTATGTTTTCAAGTCTCTTAATAAAAATAAAACAATTCAATAGCTATTGAGTTTTTAAAGACAAAGTTGCTTTGATCCCAAAAATTTATGGCAGGAAGATAAGGTCTGCCAAGTCCTGAGCCTGCAGCAAACAAGTTGCAGTTAGGTCTTGGCAAAAAGAAAGTACAGCAGAGAAGCAGCACTTTAAAAATCATTAAAATTAGAGAGGTGCAAGATGACACCCCATAAAGAAGTGAGAGATTGGAGGGCTGCATGATCACCTGTTTGAAGTCTGCAGAAAGCAATCCCAAGTTTTATAGACATTAGAAAACCTTGTACTGCTCTCCCAAAAATAAAGCAGTGCTTTGAAAGGATCTGCCCCCGAGTCCGCTGAGAATTTAAGGGTGGAACAAGCTGGTATCTTGAACAAAGATAAATAAGACACTTTATATTGCTTTTCAATTATTTCAGGCTGAGGATCACAGTGTGGGAAAGAGAAAATGTCAAGTAGAGATAAAAGCAGAGCAGACATCGATAGAGAATGTGGATTTCCCCCGACCAGGAGCCTCTGCCTTAACACCCAACCCACCCCTGGAATCTGCCTCAGTCCTTGGCAGATTTAAAGGAGTCACAGGGTTTGGTCCTGAGAGGGAAAAGGGACAGTGGCAAAGGGCACAGAGCTACTGTCCCAAGGCTGGGGGTGCAGGGAGAAGCAGAACTGCCATTCCTGAGCAGGGGATGGGGCTGGACAATGGACAGCCTCAGGGTGTCCAGCCCAGGGCTTCTTAGGGTTGAGAGCCAGGAGCTGAGACGCAGCAGCCAGTTAACCTGAGGAACATCCCTGCATTGCCAGCAACATCCAACCCCAAATCCACGAGGCTGCAGACAGCACTAAGCCTGCCCTGAAACCAGAACACGAGCTCAGCACAGCATCCTCCCTGGGCTGGATCCAGGACAGAGCCGTGGCCCAGCAGAGACCCTGCCCCCCTGGATGCTCCCCAGGGGACACAAGGGCTGGGCAGACCCAAACCTGTGACCTACAGGAGCTGCTGCTGAGCCAGCAGCCAGCCCTGAGCAGGGAGAGGGGACTAAAGGGTGGCTGCAGAGGGCAGGGAGCTCACTGCTCCGTTTAGGACACGCAGGACTGAGCCAGCTCCTCACATCACGGAGCCAAGACCTTTCCTTAAGACATGAGAAGAGGGAGGGAGATCAGTGGTGTGTTACAGCAGAGCTGCTTTCAGCTAATAGCTCAGCAGTTTGGGCTCTGTTCTCTCTGCTGCTGGACTCAAAATATCTCCAGTTTCCCAAAAGACAGCCCTGGCTGCCAGCCTGCAGGCTGTGCTGAAGCTGTTCCACTTTGGAGAGGACAACTAAAGATTTGTTGTGCCATGTAGAGTGAACTTTTTTTACTGTTTTTTTTTATATCATCACCATCTGACCCCTCTTCAGAGCATTCATCCAGGAAAGGGGACACATGGGGTCCCAACCAACGCTCCAGTGATTATTTAAGTACATCAAACGCTCATTAGGTAAGGTAAAATCAACAAATGTTCACCAGGGCATGGACTAGAGAAGAGGAAGGAAATCAAACCATTAATTCAAAGGGCAAGGGGAGCATTTCTGAGCAATGTCTGAAACTTCCATGGGAGAAAAGCAGCAACGCTGATGAAGAGGAACAAAAAGGAGGCAGGAGACATGAAAAATTCTAATAATAAAATAGGAAAGAGAAGACTTTGAAGGAAAATAAAAGGGAGAATAAGGAATTTGAGTGTGATGGAGTGGAAAATGAGAAAGCAGAGTCGAGGTGGTAAAGTCAGGCAGAGTGAGAAGCACCTTGGCTGCTCCAGTGAGTGGGACAGGGAGGTGACACTGGGAGTACTCCTGAGAAAGGAGCACTCACCCAAACACAAGGGGAAGAGCAGGCTGCAGAGACATGGCAGGAAGAAAAGAGCAACATCTGGGAGAAACAGCAGCATTTCCATGGACAAACAAGGCATGGAAATGGAAAGGAGCCGAGTTACGAAGCGCAGATGAAGGAGGGCAATAATCACAGGTACAGCAGCACCAGACACTGTGCTGGGATGGTGGGATGCTGCTGCCTCCTCCCTCATCCAACCCCAAATGCACAGTGTGCATCTTCTAACCCACAGAGAGAGGTTCCTCAGCTCCAGAGAGAGTCCAGTGCTGTTAAGTTTTGGCAGTGCTAAGACAGCAAGAGAGAGGCTGTACATGGGATTAGGCTGATTCAGTTCACCCAGGTCCTCACATCTGCTAGACTGATGGTTTGAAGGCAAGCTTGCTGTCCTGCAAACCTTTTAAACCTCTTTTTTTGGCTAATCTTGTTCACACAGAATCCACTTTATCTTCTGATTATACTCCTTACCCTATAAAGACTCTGCACAAGCACAGACCCACTAGTAAGGCATATTAACAGCATGCACAACCTCGCCCAGCACTGAACTGCTCCATCACAGTAATTACTGACACAAAAGTGCTTGATCTAGTTGAATAAAGTCCATGTACATTCACCAGGAACAGAAATCACAGCTGCTAAAAGTCAGATGCATAAAAGCAGCATTAGGGGAAAAAAAATGCAGATTTGTGGAGAGAAAAAAAAAATCTATTGTTGCTGATTTACCCATGTACCAATCTATTTTTGCCTCTAAACTGAAACAGGGCTTTGTTTGGTGACTGACACGTATTTGAGTCACATCAGAAGGGAGAGAATAATCCCCACCTGCTGTCATATTGTTCTCCAGCTGATTGTCCTCTTGATCTGTAGTGCTCATATCACAGCAGGGAGCACACAGAGACTGAGAGGAAAAGGGGGTTGGACAGGCAGGAGAGATGTGCTGGAGAGAACAGTCAAAAACACACAGAATGGCCTAATCAGCAAAGAGAAAAATCATGCTGTCGGCAGGAGGGGGAAAGAAAAAGGAGAAAAAAAAAAAAAAAAAAAAAAAAAAAGAAGAAAATTTTGTTGGGGGAGATGCAATAACCAGAACCCCACAGTCATGGGCACAGACCCAGTGCCCCCCCTGCAACCCACACACCTGATTTCCTTCAAGCAGAACCATTCTCCACCAAAGCCCACAACAGCTCATGGTATAAGACAGCCCAAACAATCAAGGTGTGATAGACACCAAATATATTCAAGGCAGATTTTCCAAGCTCTTAATCCTGCTCTTTGGGCAGCCCTGTCCTGTCCCCAGCACTGGGAGCTCACAGCTGCCCCAGCACTCGGGGCTGCAACCTTTAAGTGCCTTTGTCTCCAAAGCAAGAGATGCCTTTGGACCATGTTTTCACAGATTAGTTATTTGTAGGAGTGAATTACTTTTGGAAATGCCCTGATCCCTCTGGGATCCAGGCTGCTGCTCCACTGACACAGAGCGTGAGCCCAGGTCTGTGCCAAGGCGCTGCAGTCCTGCTGAAGCCCAGAGCCCCAGCCCCACTGCTGCCACACCCAGAGACCCCCAGAGCATCAAAAACGCTGAGTTAAAAACCCCAAAATGTAAAATTTGTGTTCTCCCTGGCTGATTCGAGCTGTTTTGACAGAAGTCCAGGCTCCATCACAACGTTTCGTTCATCCTGAGGTCTTTAATGAGGAGGACTCATTAGCATGTAGTCAAACTCATGTTTCCCCACCTCGTGGCACATCTCAACCTTCCGCTGCTCCGTTACCTGTGCACAGCTTCTCATTAAATATGACACAGATTTGTTACATTGCTGAGCTGGCTGTAAATTGAACTTGTCATAGTGAAGTGCATGTTTTCCAGTTCTTCATCTCTTTGGTTCCTGTTGCTATAGTGACCATCAGAAATCAGAGCCTAAAAGGCAAAGAAGGGAGATTCTTTCTCTGTTTAAATAGCACCTTCCATCTCTAACACCAGCAGATTCTCTCGTTTCAGCTTTATTTGTTAAGATAACCACACAAAAGAGCTGAGCTCCTCCAGGTTTCAGGGTCCCATCCAAATCTGCTGAAGCCAAAGGCAGCATTTTCAATGGCTTCAAGGAGCTCTAGATCATGCCTGGATTGCCTCAAAGATGAATTCAGTACAGATTTGCAGCACTTTGCAGTTCATTTTAGCTTAAACCCCTCAGTGTAGGAATATGCTGATGTCCTGATACAACAGTGACTGATGCTATGAGCAGGATGGGACATCCACCCACCCATCCACCCACCTCATGGACAAAGCCAGTGCTGAACCCACCTTGTTATCACTGCCCTTTTCATCTCCTGGATTTATGTCCCACTTCTTTGTTTAAAAGACAGAATAAGTGCTCCTTGATAGTGGGTGTTAGAGCTAAGAGACGAAAGCAAGCCAAGATTTGGGTGGCGGGCCTAAGGCACTGTCTGACCAGAGACACAAATACCAAAATACAACACAATGAACTCAGCCTGATCAGCACCAGGAGAGTGGAAGGACAGAGGCTTGGTGCAGGGATCTGCTGTTCCTGAGGAAAATGGGGAAGGCACTGGGAAACACATTCTGCATTCACTGGGATGAAAACCTGAAGTAGCTGAAACAAACCCAGTGTTGCCTGTTAACCACAGGTGTGGAACTCCTGAGCAGGTGAGCATTTACCAGTGATAACTGCTCACGAGCAGCACTAAACTTAAATACTGCCTGTACTCAGACTTCTCGTGCCTGCACAGCAGGGATCTGCACAGGTTACCCCCAAAGCCAGCACTCCCAGCTAAGCCTTCCTTTATTTTAGACAGGTCATCAGTGCTACCTTCTATCACAGCATTGCAGGATATTCTGAGTTGGAAAGGACCTGCTGGCACAGTGGTAGCCAAACAGCAGCTCATAGCAGTAAATGAGTTGGTTTTGGGTGGTACAGGAAGCCAGGCTGGTGCAGAAGTTGCCCTCCCACCTCTACTCAACACGGTACCCCAGCAAAGGGCAGGGAAGCCTCGGTCTGAAGGCAATAAGGACTGTGGCAAGAGATTGCTGTATCCAATAAAAGGGAATACTGCCCACATGAAATGAATTGTCTTGACTGCTGCTACCCCTTGGATAATGTGTGTGGGAACCAGTCAGTCCTACAGGCTGGTGGAAACTTTCAGAGAGTGAGCACTGAAGAAATGAGTTGGAGGATGCAGTTTCCATGGAACCGCAGCTCCATTTGCACCTCCCCATAAAGACCCACTTCCCTCTAGGTAAGAAAAAGGCCCGAGTGTCACTGTGAGCAAGCAGTGCTGGCAGAGTGAGCAGTGCCATGAGCAGGGCACAGCATTCACAGCAGCAGGGCAGGACAGCTGCAATGTCAGCCCGAAAACAATGATTAACAGCAGCATTACACAGAAGGAACGTGCCCAAACGCTGCTAATGCGTCCTAACAAAACAAACAGAGAGCAAACAAATCCCCTCCCAGCAGGCAGCTGCCAGCTGCTGATGGAAGCTCATCAGGAAGAGCTGTCCCCTGGGCACCACTGAGGGACAGTGACCCACCGGACAGCCCTCAGCTGGGCAGCAGGCAGGGTCAGCCACGGGCATCAGCCCTACAGGACTTAGGGAAATCATTCAAAAGGGACATCGAAAGGGCAACTCTCAAATGTGAATCATCTGTGAGACTTCCATTAGCTCTGGCACCTCTCTTAAATTGCTCTGGAGCCATCAAGCTCTGAGCCCCCTCTCCTGCTGGGCAACTGAACATGGGTTCATCAGGGATGCTGAGGAGCTTCTCATGGTATTTGGATCACTGCCAAAAATTACCTAATGTTTATCTAAACACCTTTCTCCCTGTAAGAGAAGCAGAGCTTTCTTGAGTATTTAGCATTGCTTTGTCAGGAAAGTGGGATTTGGTCAGCATTACCTTTCCACAAGAACGGCAGGCAGGGAAAGAAATTCTGACCAGTTCCAACTGAATTTGTGTCTTTCTAGTGATGGACAATAAGGAAACCCAGGGCTTCATCCTGCTGCAGATTTACTGTCTTCAGGTGACGATTTCAAAATGACTTCCACACCTGAGGAACGTGACTTCTGCGACTTCTGCTTTCAAACATACGTGAAGCAGGATCCAGCAGGATCTTCATTTTGACATAGCTGGGCTTGGTCTGGGTGTAAAACCATTGCTGCTTATCAGTTCTGGTTAGAAAGAGGTGGTTTGTAACCACAAAGAAGTGAAGATATAGCAGAGCTCTAATGTGAGCTCCTTACAACAGAAGCACTCCCAGTTACAGATTATCCTGGTTCAGGGACCCTGCACCTCCTGGGCAAAGTTTTAGAGCAGCATGAGTGGTCAGAGTGTTGGAGAGGTTTTAGAGTGTATCTATAGTAAGATAACACTCAGCAAGGCCTGTATAAACAGGTAAAATTATTGGGATCGTGTTTGAAAGTGGAACTCAAAGGACAGTTAACACCCTCTGTATCTGGGAACTCGGGTGCTCTCTGCACCCACCCACACTGACTCGAGGCCTGAAATCAGTGGGATCAGAGCTATTCTTTGGCTCAGATATCAGCTCCATCCTCCTGAAAACATGGCATTATCCACCCCTTGCCACAACAGGAGCTCTTCCTTCTCCCCCACAGGCTCCCCCCTCTCTCTGCCAATCCTCCAGCCCAAACACAAACTGCAGACAGAAACATTTCTGAGTCACGTTGGAAATGCTCCATTTAAGCCAACATCTGGCTGTCTTAAAGTTGTGTTTAAATGCTTTGGGATACAAAATCATAGACACAAATTCCCTTGCTGATGAGCCCTCCACTTCCACTCATCCCACTGCAATAAATGCAAGCCATCAACATCACACCCTGCAATTTACCCACACTTGCAGTTTATGGAAATATTAAAAATAAAATGCCAAACAGATGTTCAACAGACCTGCTATGATAAGAAAACAAATTAGAAGTTATGAAACGAATGTTTTCTTAAGAGAGGAAATGCAAAGAGTTTGAAATCTGATGATTAGTAAAAATTTGAAAATTAAAAGCTAATTTATAAAAATTAAAAATCAGTCAGAATCAGAGATTCTGCAGGGAAACACCCAATTCCTCATCTGACAGCAGGTGGCAGCAGGATTCCCACCACAAATTCTGGATTTGGGCTGACATCCCCTACATGATATTTGAACATTCATCTATGCCCGAAGGTTGTTTGGTGAGTGAGCTGACAGAAATAGACCGGGGCTGAGCCCTTCTGCATTCCCAAAGCTGCAATCCACCTAGCTGCCAATGCAAGTTCACAGTGCAAGAGCTGAAAATATTTGGTGTTTAACAATTATTATAACAACATCACTTTTTGCCCATCAGAAGCCTGCAATTTGCAACAAACATTCAAAACTCTCTGTTGCTGTTACAACACAGCACTCAGAGTACGGGGTCCTGAGAAACCTGGTGAATCTGGAGGTGAAATATTTCCATCAAGTATCACACAAACATCAATAGGAATTCCTAGAAAGTATAGGAAGCTGCATTTTGTAAACCTCAACCCAAAACTACTTTAGGAAATCATTTGGGAAAGGAAAGCAGAGAGAACTGAGATGTCTCTGATAAAGCATCACGTGCTGGTCAGACTGGCTCCCACTAAAGCCTTATTGAATTCAGGACTGCTGAGAAAAAGCAGGAAAAAAAAGACTATTGATGATACAAGGTTTTGAAACATTTAAAGAAAACCTTACTCTTACTTATTACACCACGTTACTCATTGAGCAAGACAGACATAACCGACAGAGCTGCTTATTCATTTGTTAACTGAAATGCAATTAAAGAAAGCAAGACCAAAATGCTTTAAAATATTGTGGAGGTGGGTTTCTTTTATTATTTTATTTTTCTTTTTGTACTTAGCTTGTTTCTGAAGATTATCCCTCAAAGCTCCTCGAAGTAGGGAGGAATTGTAGTGCTAATGAGAGCAAATGGGACCATCTGGATAGAGGAAGAGGAATTAAAGGACAATAAACACAGAAAAAGAGGGTTGGCAGCCATGGCCAGGACAATCAACTGTGGCACAACTGGCCAAAGGTTGTGAGAGACCCCAAATGATGACCCAAAGCCCACTGTGGCCAAGGTAATCCCAGGGTTTGAATGAAACCCTTGAAGAATAGAAATTCCAAGGAGCAGAAGGCCAGAGAGGACTAGCCCTCACCAGCTTTGACAGAAAATATTTGAAATTACTTAAACCTACGAAGGGTTTTATATTTTTCTTAAATATTATTTGCAGGCTTAAATAAAAGAAGAATTCCACCAAGGTAAGAAGCAATTCCCTGCTCTGTCCCCCTGTCCCCCGGCTTCTAAAGCATGAGATCCAAGTCATGAATATTACAGTGACTTGGAGATTCATTTACACAGTTTCACTGCTTTGGACAAAACACAGCCACTTTCCAAGCCTGATGAAATATTGTTATCCACATAATTCACTTTGTGCAGCTTCAGCAAGGCATTTGGATTTGTGGCTGTTCCCATTTGAGAGTGAAATTGAATTGGAAATTCATGTGTGAGCCACATGGATGAGGCAAGTCTGAGGACCAGGAAAGCATCAATTAAATTCCCCTTCCAGCCTGAAATAAAATCCCATGGAAAGGCCTGGGAGAGAGTCCCTGTTGCTGTGACAATTGAGGACAACTGAAAGAACTCAAGCCAGAGGTGAACACAAGCTCGTTGCAGGAGATGATAATGAAATTTAGAGCTATTTTATTAATGGTGTGAACGCTGATTGCTGCGCTGTAATGGGAGGCAGCAGAGCAATTTATGGTTTAGCCTCTGATAACATGGACTTATTAAGGATGTTATTGATTAAAGGTAAATTAGCAACTCACTGATTAAGTCATCTCTCATCTTCCCATTCCTGTTGCAGCAAAGGCTTAAGAAGCAGTGTCAGGTTGCTGGTACTCAGTTCTGACCCTGACTTTCAATAAATTTGGATTTTTGGACATTTTTAGAAGCTTTGTTTGAGCAAATGTCCAAGTGCACACATTTTTTTCTGGAAGGTGCTATCCCACCTACTCGTTACACAAATGCACACTGGCAACCTGCTGGGAATAATTAGAAAAGCCCAAAAGAATCTCATGAGCTGTTCTGCATAAAATTGTGAGTGAAACAGGCACATCAAATTTCAAGTTTCTCATCTGTTCCACAGGAGTTACTTCATCCCCATTCCAGCACTACCTGTGGAAATACGGAGTAAGGAGGGACCTAAGGAACCAATTCAGAATGTAACTAAAATGCAAATCTGGAAAATGTCAGATTGGATGGGGAGGATGATGTGGGGCTCAGGTTTCCAGCAAAGTTTCCATACATTGGCTAAAATAAGGGCTTGATTTCTTCTCAGGGTTCACTTTGCCATAAAGAAAATCCCACACTGGGATAGGGCTGGTGATGCCCCATCCCTGGCAGTGTCCAAGGCCAGGCTGGATGGGATTTGGAGCAATCTGGGAGAGTGGAAGGTGTCCGTGCCCATGGTAGAGGGTGGCACTGGATGGGTTTTAAGGTCACCCCCAACCCAAATCTTCTGGGATTCTGTGAAATGACCAGGACCATCCATCCCCTCCCAAATACTTTGAAAGAAACAGAGGAAGGATGAAGCATGATGAGGACTGGAACCACCACATTCAGGCTTATTCTTACTTTCACTCAGCAAAGTAGATCTGGAAGCCTAAAAATAGCTTAAAATCACATTCCCTCCCTCTGTGATCCCCAGGCAATTCTTCTGAGAGCCACACCTCTAGGTCAGGAATGGCATTTCTCACCAATTGACCCAGGAACTGCAGGGCAGCTGGGCTGACAATAAAAATACTTCAAATCAGTCACTCTTGTATGAGAGGCACAAATCCAAGGATAAGGCTAGCAGCAGCCAGATGGATGAAAAATTACACTTTAAAAAAAAAAAAAAAAAGCAGAACAGGACAACCAAAAACTCCCTGGCAGAATATTTTTGTTGTTGTTGTTGGGTAATTCTGACTAATCAAAACAGAAGTACCAGAAACATGTCAGGATTCACATCTTGTTTAAAAACTGCAAAGAGCCGTTTACTGGTGCTGGAACACAACATTTCAACACATCTGAAACAGAGTGCTGCAATTTTGCAATCTGAAAATGTATTCTCAAGATTTTTACAACACTCTGGGATAATATCAGCTAAAAAGGCAACACTGGGGAAAACATTACAAGTTCATGCATCTTCAGTAGTCTGAAATGAAGGTAGAGCTTGAAGATAATTTGTTTTCCAGGAGGAGAATAGGATTATTTAGGGGAAAACCATGCAAAGTTATAGCTTTTCCCATATTCTTGGAAGGCCAATTTCCACCCAGCACTCCTCAGGTACAGGTAAGGATGTAAACACTCATAGAAAGGAGATGCCATGAGCAAGAATGAAATACGTTGTTAAGATTCTTTTTTCTCTTTTGCATTAATGCCTTGAGCAAGCAAAGCATCTTTTCACAGAAATATAGAATTCTTGGGGTTGGAATGGACTTTAATGACCATCCAATTCCAACCCCAAGAATGCCCCTCATGCTGCCCACCCAACCTGGCCTTGCATGGAACCAGCTCCCTCTTGTAGGACAAGCAGGGTACATTCAGATTTTCTGGCATTTGGCCCCATGGCTGGAAAAGGACAAATGTGCTGAAATTAAAGACTGCATCGTAAGAGGGAACAGAATTACAGAACAACCTAAACAGCACCCACCCAATATCAAAACTTGGTGTAAGCATCAAGCTTCTCTGCCTCAAAAAGGACTGAAATCCGTGCATTAAAGCAGCTTACATAATTTGGAGTTACATCCACATCCCTACCTATTTTTATCTCAAACTTACAGGCTTGTTCGCAGCGAGGAACTTTTCTGCAAGATTCTCATTTTGTTGCTTTAACCTGACAAGAAATGCTGATTCCTCTCACCCTCTCAGCACACACACAGTTAGATAATGTCTGTCACATGCCCTGTTTTGCAGCTTCTTCTCCTTTATTTCATTACAAGCATCGTGAATTCCAAACACTGAAGTGTTTTCCCCTTCAGATTAACTCTGTACCTGAGCCATGCCTGCTCAGTAGTAAAATTCCAGCTTTTCAGCCCCACAACCCTTGGCAATATAAATCCTGCAAGATCATTTTGAAGTAAGTTAATTACAGACTTGAATTTTAAATGCCTGCTTCATGTTCTTCTCCTTTGAGTCAATAATTCCTCCGGACTGCACATCATCCTGTCATTCAGCCAGGCTGCTGGATAAAAACACCACACAGCCTCTGTTTGCTGCAAACCTTTTGCCATTCCCTGGCAGTGATTTAATACTTGAATATTCCTGTTAATTTGCACATTTTGACCTGCAGCAATGCAGATATTTGATCATTCCAGCAGCAGCTCTTGTGTAAAGAGTATTTTTTGCTCTGGTTTAACAAATGCTAATAATGATATCTGTGCCAGTGTTTCCCCAAGAGTTTTTAAGAAAGAAACGTCAGATTCATCACCAGCTTTTCCACAACTGGGACGTGCAAACATAAGCACAGGACTTTTTCGACTCTATTTACACTCAAACCAGGCCTCTAGGACCAGGAATGTATTTTTGATTTCAATTCCCTCCACAAATCATGCTGCATTTTGCAATAGGAGAATAAAGATGCAAACGCCATGCATTATCCATTTTTAAAGGACTTGGAAATTTAAATCTGTACTGTATTGTTGGGGGAAAACTTGCTGGTTTTCCCCATGATGGCTGCAATTATTAATTTTTATGTGAAAGCAAAAAAGTCCTTAAAATGCTGCAAAACTCTGCATGGTATATTCAAAAGGAGATGCAATTGAAACCAGTATTCACCACAAACATTAAGATAAAAAAACCTTATTCCCTCAAAGGATCTGGGTGCAAAAAATCCCAATTCCATCGCTGCATGTGTTGACTCTCCTTTTTCTCAGGGCTCCTGCCCTTGAATGCAGTTGATATTTATTCTGTGGAAAAATGTTCATAGAAAATAAGAAGTTCTTCCTTTTTTAAACCTTCTATGCAGCACTTCCAGTTTCTCTCCGACCTTTAACACACTTCTACATAATACATATATCAAAAAAAGAAAAAAACCCTCACGTTTAGTGGGGGTGTAGAGAGAGGAATTAAACAACAGGAATATTTTCTTTTCCTGTAATTCACGACGTGGGCACACGACCGAGTGATGGAGGAAAAGTTAAAAAACTTTCCCAGAAAAACGTGGAGATTGACATGGACTCAGTTACCATGGAAGGCAAAATGAGCCAAGAAGTAGCGAAGTTTTTTTGAAGGCTGCCAAGAAAATAGGTGGCAATTTACATATTCATTTTCACATATATATATATATGTATATTTTAAGGCAACAAAGCCTAGGGAACGTGGCCAGAACTGTATGGACAATAATGAATCAAAAACTGACAGAAGGAAGGTAAAAGTACCTGGCATTGAGCTAAACTGTGGTTAAGGACCTTTCTTCCCCCTGCCACAGTGTCACATTAGACATCCTTCAGAAAAACCACACTTTCAGGTGTGGTTTCAAACTCCAGCTTTCCCTAACGATGCCGTCTATAAATGTCTGTGCAGGTGTGCAGTGCAAAGAGAAATGGAGTTGCTTTAGCAGCAGCACTGTCCTCTCACTGACAGCAGTCTCAAACCCAGCAGATTTCACAGGAAAACTCCCTGGACAATTTACCACAGGGATTGACTCTCAGGATCCCTTTCATGCTGTCACCTCCTTCAAATGATTCTTATCTCTGATCCATTCTGATCCTTAAGATCCCTTCCAACCCTAACCATTCTATGAGTTGACATACCAAAACAACATTTTCTCTTGAAAACTCTAAATAACACCCCTGTATTCCACACATGAATTATTTTTCTTTCTCTCCAACAGCTTACCTCCAGAATTCCACAGAAATGTGTTTGCCAGTAAATAAACACAAGTTTATCTCTGAAACCAACCTATAATTTTAGAGAAAAGATGAATTTTGGCACATTAACTGATGGGTGCAGAGCTTTGTCACTAAAATGATTTGTTTTTATCCTATTTCTCCATCCTAATTATCAACTGCCAAGAGACTGAAGGGAATTACAGCGCTGTGATCAGCAACGCTGACCTTTTTGCCTTTTCAGTACTTCTGTTAAGTCAGTTAACCCAGGCAGCAAAACTGGAAAGAGACTGACACTGGAGTAAACACCAGGAAAGCAGTGAAAATGGTGGGAAATTGCCCTTCTCCCTCCCTCCTTGCAGCATTAAGAGCAGAGCCTCAGCTGAAACCTCGGTCTGCTAAATTAGGCAGAGGTTTGGCAAAGAATGTTCTGATTGTTAATCATGAAATGTGCTGTAATCTTCTGCGAGGCAGCTCTAACCTCCTCAATCAGCTGCATTTTCTTACTTAATTACATGATTTTAAGTACTTCTAAGGAGGTGCTGTCAGATTGATCCTGGAGTTCTCTTAGACATTCCCACTGTAGTCATGGTGATGATATATAGAAATGGACAAAATGCCAGAGACCAGGGAAAATGTCAGAGCTACGGAACACCCACACTTGCTCCTTGCCTAGAATTTACTCGGTATTTTTGAGTTAGCTGGAAAGATTCTCTTAGTGCATTAACGGACCAAAATAACAAGATTAACAGTAGATGGATAATCTTATTGCTAAACACACACACTGGGATAATTCCCACCTCTAAGACCGGCTCACAACTGTTTGGGAGACCCATGGCACAAGACACAGGCATGGAAAGGGCAGCAGCACGTGCAGGACGTGCCTGGATCTGGATCCCACTGGGATATCATTCCCTCTGCAAACACAGCCCTGCTCTGCAGGAACAACCCCTCCCACGCTGGCTAGCCTGGCCTAGGAGCCAGCTCCCACTATTCTGAGTCCTTCAGGACGCTAATTACTCCATCCTGAGATGCAGGAAATTATTGTTACCTGCATATTCATAACCAGCAGATGGAACATTAGTGGCAGTGGGGAAAACAAATGATAAATATTTGTTTAGCAGCCTCTCACCAAACCTTCATTTTCTCTAAATATTCTGCCTACCAGCATCTACTTTACAACACCTTTACTACTGGTGAGTAGTACATTGTGATACCATTAAACCAATCACCTACTTCAATTCCTAACAGAAAGGTTGAAGTATCATGGTCCATATTTGTTCTCCCAGGAGGCAGCACAGCTCAGCTCCTTGTGGAGCACCCCGACTGTCATTCAGCCAAATTTCCTCCCAAAGAAACCTCCTTAATTTAGACCAAAGCAAACATGGGGTTTTTTAGGTGAGGCTACATAACAACCAAGCTCCTGATTTTCAGTTCCTAGCCCAGGTAGGAGTTAAACTTCCTTGGTAACTCCACAGCAAGAGCAAACTAAAGACAAGAGGGTTCTCACTTCATGCCAGCTGTAGATCTCATCTTCAGCCCTGGGAATTACCCGAACTAAATAAATGGGTAAATAGCTCCCATCTTGGGTTTATTTGCCTTTTATTACTACTTCCCACCAAGTTTGACGCCTGTTTCTGCAGTTCACACCTGTAAAAGGGTGGCTGCTGCTCCAACAGCATCTGAGAGCTCCCAGCAGTGGGCTCGGTGTGAACTGTGTGCTCCCTATTACAGAGATCTGGTTATGAGCACATCATTCCTCACCATCCACAAATGCAGCTGAAGTTCTTATCTTTACAGAGTGAGGAGGTCAGCATTTACTGCTGCATGCATGGGCAGCACTCAGTACTACAGGCAGAGTTCACCTGTTCATAATTTTTATGGTCTGCAATCCATTTCAGATTGAAACATTGCCATCTTTACAGGGGTCATGAGGACGGTTTTTCTTACGCTGTTCCAAATAGATTTTTGTTGTGTTTTCTTCCCTCCTTTTGCAGTGAGCAAAGGTGCAGAACACCCCGAGGATGCGTGAAACACGAGGCAATCAGTTCTCACTTTCAAGGAGCAGCAACTCTAATTTGTTTTCTGTTCTCAGAAAAAAAATTAGAGGGTCTGAATCAAGAACAGAGCCAGGAATTAGAAAAGGCCACATCAGCTGGGAAAGAGACACAGGAGCAGTCACTGAGGTAAAGCAGCTGTAGATAATAATGTCCCATCCATATCCATTTATCACTGCACAGAGATATTCCTGAATAGAAAGTGCCAGAGCCTCCGGAATCACAGCACATGAAGTGTGACACATTCCCAGAGAGGACCTGGTGGGACCAGAGGCTGAAATCCCATTTCCTGCCGAGGGCAGGGCTGTGGGGCCTGAGGTGTCTTTCCCTCGTGCTGCTGATGGCTGATAAGCATTTGCTTGTTCCAGCTCTCCTGCCGCTCCCAAAGGCCATCCCGGTGAGCTGATAAGGCACATCCCGCCGGCTCGGCATCTCCGCTGATCCTCCTGTCCCCGAGCCAGGGAAGGTATGGGAAAGACTGGGCTCACTTCATCCATTTTGGGAACGCAGGTGGCTCCCACGGGCTCACTGCAGGGACATTCTGCTGTCATGGACAGACACAGTGAGAAACCGCTGGAGAGCACGACCGCAGCACGAAGACCAGAACAGCTTTGTTCCTGTGGGTGCTGGATTGACAATTAAATCAAAGCAACAATTCCAAATTAACTGGTAATTTCCAGCTTTGTGCATAAACACCGTTTTCATCCCAAAGTACTTGTGGGAGTCGTGGCTAAATTCTTGCTTTTGTCTGATTTAGCAGCGCTGGTGTGACCAACCCAGCAGCTCCAGGACCGAAGACTTCTGTTCATATAATGAGCATTGCGTAACATTACAGGTTATTTTTCCACAGTCCTTTTATTAGTTATTAAAATCTCTCTGGTTTGGGTGGGTTTGGTGCCTATCTAGTAGAGATTATGCTCCAGAAGCAGCAGATTTACTGGGAAATAGTAAAGTCTGGAGTTTGGCGTTTATTCCTACATCAACTCAAAATGAGGACATACTAATGAATATTCATACATGGTCTTTATATTTTCATGGCTCCTGCTATGTCTTGGTTGGTGCTGGTGGGTGGAGAGAACCCCTGCCAGCCCCTTGCCAGCCCCCACTCTGGTCCAACAGCCAATTTTCTTTAAAGAGTGTACATAAGCTCAAAGTTAATTCAGGAATTGCTGAATAGGAAGCTCCTTACCCACACACATGGCCCTGTGAATCTTCAGAGCACCATTAGGTTTTTGAAATTTGGAGCAAAACCGCTGAAATACAAGAAATGTTGGCAAATAAAGCGGCTGAAGAGTCACCATGAGACAGAATTTAGTCAGAGCACCTCAAAAATTACTCATTCCATCTACAGCTCCATTTCTCAGCACATTCCTCTATTTAAATTTGCATAATTACAGTTAAGTTGTCTTTACAACTGACAAAATCCTAATTAAATGTCCCAGGTAAGATTAAAAATAAAAGGCCATTGAGAAACAAAAACCAAAGCTTTCTTCTTTGTTTCTCTGTAATGTATTAAAATACCATTAAACTATTTATAATTTGATGGGTTTCATCTTAGAGCAGCCTTAAGACTTCCAAATTTCATCTCTGCTACTTTTCGTAGAGGCCTTTTTGGAAGTTTAGAGATCTTTTTACAAGGGATTTTTTTCACCAGAGAGAACAAATTCTTATTTATCCAAGCCAGCTCTTTAAGAAATCATGAATTATCTTTTCCTCTCTCATCTATTTAAGATTCAGACCCATTTGTGATCACAATACTGTAACATCTGCCTTCTGGGGAAAGAAAAGACTAGACATGATTTCTCTGGACAAATGTTTTTGGTCGGTTTTTTTTTTTTAAGTCAAGTTATTTTATGTATCAAGAAGAAAACCAGTAATAAATTCTCTTTTTTTTTTCCATCAAGCTTAGTAACATGGTACTTTCTAATTTATTCTGGTTTACATAAAAATAGTGAAAGTGTTTCTTAATTTCTTGATAGTCCTACCTATTAAAATTGTGCTCTGATGACAAAAATAGAAATTGGATTTCTGTGGATGGGGAGGGGGAATTGGAAAAATGTTTTAAATCAAAAATGAATGAAATCTTCAAAGATAAAAAGCGGCCACATCCCAGCAATCTGCCACAGTGGTGATAAATTATCTGTTGTTCTATAAAATACCGTTACATTAAAAAGCAAGACTAATAAACTGAATTCTCTAAAAATCCATTTTAAGGAAATTAACTATGCAGTGGGTTTAGTGCATAAACAGTAACCCAGCACTCACAACACCACAGGAAAGATTCTTCTGGAGGAAAGTGCTTGAAACCTCCTCAAATTTAAATATCAGAAGAACTTCGTAATAAAGGAGAAAACTGCAACTGCTGCCGCAAAGCTGAAAACATTGGAAGTCTTATGTTTAATCTTCTAGAAATCTGAAATAAAACCAGAACTGATGGGCTGTAAGCCACCAGTCTACAAAGTCTAGGGTGGAAATGTTTTTATTGAGCTCATCAGGAACAGAAAAGAAATTATAGAGTGTTTGTAGAATTCTCCAACTAAATTACAGCTTTCCAGGGCTCCCTGCTCAATAGGCCACAATCAGCTAACAGTGTGGGATCAATACTTGTTCACCAATCTCATTTAAGAGATTATAATGCAAGACCCCCCTCTAAGTGATCTGTTACTTTCTGCTGCCTCTGGAAACTGATCTCTACCAGAGAGGCACCAAACCCGCCTAAACCAGAGAGATTTTAATGACTAATGCACAGGATTTGGGGAAAACAATCTGTAAAGTTACACAGTGCTCATGAAGTTAACGAAAAACTCAGTTCCTGCAGCCACATTGATCTATATGGCAGGGCTGGGTAAAGGGTTTAGGATTTCTCCTGCCTTCCTCTCTTGTTGCATGTCTCTGATAACCCATCAGAACTCTGCAACTCTCAACCCTTCTCAGTTCTGACGAAGTTTTATTCAGCAGGAATACGAAAGGAGGTTTGAACAAAGTGATGTGAAATGATTACCAAAAGCAACACCTCTGAATGTTGACATGGCCTGAGCAGGAGAACATTCTGCACCTGAGACACACAGACAGATTTCCTCTTTTTGGGTGTATGCTTATTGTTCTAAAGGCCCCAGATAACCTCATGATTAATTCAGAAAATGCTGAATGGGAAGCTGTCTGCTCACCCATAAAAAATGGGAGCAATTTGCCAGCACCATCATTCATTCCCATGGTGGAAAGAGCAGGTTCCTTGGGAGGCAATAAAAATCCCACCAAAAAACACAATCTCAGCAGCTTTGCCCTGAGATTGTCAATTTATGAGCAGTAAAGTGTCATCCACACTTAGGCAAGGGGTTTTAGGTCCACTCCCATTAGAATGCCAGATTTTGGGGGGAAGGTGATCACATATAAAGGTTGTCTTTACAATGTTGACAACGCCCCCTGTGTGAGCCTGGTGGTCAGCTCTGGTTGATCCCACACAGAGAAAGAACAGCCAAAAACTGCTGCCAGATGTTAAATCCCATTTCATAATCTGCTTCTTTTCATGAAACACTTTTATTCACTTTTGTGGGTTCTTTCATCCATTTTCAACGGTGCTTGTGTGAGCATGAACAACTGTAGATGTGGAAACTCAAGGCATGTGAAGTCTTTTCTCTCAAACAAGTGGGTACCAGGGCAGGTTAATCAAGTAAATTTTCACAGAATCACGGAATTATTTGGAAAGAAACTTAAAGCTCATCCAGTGCCACCCCCTGCCATGGACAGGGACATCTTCCACTATCCCAGGTTGCTCCAAGCCCTGTCCAACTGAGTCCTTTTCCTGGTCTTAAAATCAAGAGCCAAACACGGTTAGAAGGGAAAAAGGGATTTTACCTCGGTATTTATTTTAAGGATCCTTAGGTGCACCATGCCCAGGTCAAATGCACCTCCATGCACACAGCAATGCCCACCCCAAAAGATCTGGTACAACATTATAGGTGTTACTAATTAGCACATCTATCAAAGATTCCCCAATGAGAGGCTCGAGTGAGCCCCCCCTCCCCAAGGAGCCTTCCCCTGGATGGTTCTATCTCAGTTTACAGAATATGTTCTGGAGGGGACTTTGGGGTCTGGGCCACACTGATCCCCAGCTACGAAGCTTCTGAGATGTTGAGTCTCCTGGCTGAACAAACAAGGCCAGGAATGTAGGCAAAAAGCACTAAGAATACAGGAGTTGTAAAAAGGTATAAGAGGGGTTTAAAAGAAAAGGCAAAAAATCATCATGGCATCACAACCTGGCCTTGGACACTTCCAGGGATCCAGGCTCAGCCACAGCTTCTCTGGGCACCCTGTGCCAGGGCCTCCCCACCCTCACAGTAAAGAATTTCTTCCTAATATCCAAGCTAAACCAACCCTTTTTCAGTTTAAAGCCACAAATGAAACTTGCAAATGATATTATCTTCTGTATAAATCAAGAACGTGCGCGTACAAGAATGTCAATGCATTGAGGGAAAATAAAATAAAATAAAATAAAATTAAAAACTTCTCTCTCTGTGCATGAAGTTGAAATTACAACCCATCAAGTCTAACTTCCCCTGGTTCGTGAGTTCCTGCTTCCCTGCCTTGTCCACATGGAAGCTGTGCCATGAGACTTGTGATGTGTGAATGTGCATTTACACAGTGCTCCAGCTGGAAGGAAGAAACAAATCACTTTGGCATTTTTATATTTTTAAATCTCCTGCCTGCTGATGTTCTCTTCCCTCTCTGCCCGTTTTGTGTTACAGCTTCATTGTTGTTCAGCGAATATTACAGTAATCCGATTACAAAGCAGGAAGAAACAGCATGCAACTGGGGTGGCAAATCACAGCCTGAATGCCAGCTTGCGACTCTGGAATACCTGGAAAAAGGCAGTTTGGGGCTGATCTGGGGACAGCTGACGTCAATGGAAACAGCTCCAGTGTCAGGTAAGCCCATGGCAAGCGATCAGAATCCTGGTGATTAAATGGTTTTCATGGGAATGTGGACACCAGGCATGTTAATGGGTATTTCAGCCACTTGCCAGCAATGAAGAGTTAAGTTCAGCTGCAAAAATGTTTGGTCCCCCCATATGTAAACCAGCAGGTCCCACTGTGCCTGGCTAAGGAGACAGCTTCTGAGCTGGTGTAAACCCAGGTCCCTCTGCAACTTCCAGAGCCCCAATTTGACTTACACCGGCAGGGAGGTGGGGTTGGTCTCAGTTTGAAGGGTCAGGCTGGTGCTCCCCCCGTGGGACCAGAACTGAGCACCTGCTGTACCTGCATGAGACAAACAGGCACCGCCACCCCACAGAGACAGGACCCAGCTGGAACTCCCCTCAGCACAAACCCAGGCTTTACCAGACAACCACCTGGGAGGCTGAGGAGGAGCATCCCTGGGAAAGCTCCGTGCTGTTCCAGGATCTGAATTTATTTGCCCAGGTGCGCACGTGGAGCTGATGGGAGGCCCTAAATCAGGGCTCATTTTAGCACAGCACCAAGAAATTACTGGAGAAACCCACACAGAGCCCCAGTGCAGCTTAGCTCATCCTTCCCTTTGTGCCTCAGCTATTCCAGCCCTGAGACAGGGACAGCCACCCCCCAGATTTCATTCACCACTCCTTTGGGCCATTTATACGGCATTTTCCTTGGGACAGCACAACTCGAGCACCCAGGAGGGGTGTGATAACACAAATATAACATAGCAAAATAGAAAACAAAACGTAGCAGGAAGCCCCATAGGTTGCTCATATCTTTTTCCTAAGCCACCTCTTCTCCCATGTGTTAAAAATGAGGAGCTATAGGATGTTATTTAAACTGCAGACAGTACAAGTACAGGTAAAAAACCCTAGAAATCCTAATTGCCCTGCAATTAGTTCTTCATAAGTAGGTGCAATGATCTCTCTCTCATCATCTGTTGATTGATAGCAGCCAAAGCAGAAGTGATTTGGTTTGTAAATACTGCTGGCAGAACTGACAGAGCTGCAGGAACAATGAGCAGTGAAACAAAGCAGGTCACTCCTGCCTTTAAGAATGATCAGGAATTTTGAGCCATTTAAACGCTGACATGAGAAAAGATGATGCACTGGAGACCTGCACAGAAGCCAAGTCCTTCAGGGATTTTCTGGAGAGTTTTTATATTGCTGGAGCTCATCACCAAAAAAGCAAAATCCAGTGGAGGCCACTGGATTTAGAGACATCTCTGAGCAGAACTGCAGCATCCAGGGGATGCAATACAAGCTTTGAAGTGCTTCAGTCCATTTGGAATTTCATTACCAGATGTAGAAATAGTAAAGTTATCATTTTAAAAGCTGTTTTAAAACAAGATCTGTACTTGCTGGATGCTCCCAAATAATGTTTCTATTAATAAAAACTTCTGATATTTTATGCTCAAGGAAACTATAAAGGTCTTTCAGAACCTGTGCAGGAGAGAAGCACAGAAGCAAAGATTCTCTTTTTAGCCCAAAGACAACCTTCAGAAGAAAGTTCACAGTATGCAAGAGTATAAAGAGGGGCCTACATTTAAAGAATGATTATGCAGCTCCCTTCCTTCTTTAAAGCAAAGGAGTTAATCTCACTTTTTCCTCCCTCAGGACTTTTTCATTATTCTTTAAATTAACTGCATACACGTAATTCATCAGCCTCCTCTGAGTGAACGATATTGTGGTGTGGGTAACACCAAACTTGGTTATTTTGTTTGCCTCGGATTTACTTCATTTTGCATTTCTTACAGCTTCAGACATCTTTGGAAGACAGGGAGGAAGCTGCCTATGGACAGGACAGGCTGGGAAGTGCCAAGGAAGACGAACAACCTTCCCAACAAAAGAGGAAAACACAACTCCAAGCCACTGAGCAAAGATATTTACTCAAAACTCTTTTCCTTACAAGCAAACACTTCTCAAACGCAAAGTTCTCTGTTTGGTGGTACCCACTTCCACACACACTAACCCAGGGGGCCGGATTGGGAATTTTTTAAGGAGTTAGTGGGGAGAGACAAGGAATTAGTTTCCATTCCAAATCTCAGCAGCAGTCATATCTCAATCAACACAGCAGCAGCATCCCACATCCAAGCTAAGGACTTGTACACACACATTAGGAATGTGTTTGGATTCTCCTGGGCTCCAGGAGAATTCTGCCATACGAGGAGCTGAATGATGGATGCCTGAGTTTCACCCAGACTCTGTATTTACACGACCCCTGTGCAAAGCTCCACTCACCCCACAAAACACACAGCGCACTGCCACAGAGAAAGAGATCACCTTTCACTCGGCAAAGATGCATCTCACAGGGAAAGGGATTTCTGCCAGCTCTACAGACCAAAACAACATCAATAATTTCCTCTATCTGCTCCAGCCAACAGGGACCATTTCACACCACCGCTCCAGCCACCCACGCAGCCACTTTACAACTTCCCCTCTCATTCATGCAAAAAGCAGCCCTTAACAGCCTTCCACTGAATCGGGGCTCCGTGCTCTTGGCTGGGTTATTTTCTTTGTGTTTCTAAGCAATTCCTTGTTGCCAATCAGTTTGTTTTTTCTGCAGCTAAACTTCACTTTCTCATGCCTGCTTCAGTCTCTGTTTGATCTCTCAGCGTGGTTTCCCTGGTCCGCTCGGGCATCTCACTTCCATTTCTTCCCATCCATTTGCATTTTGGCTGCCTTCACTGTCACCTTCCTGACACCCTGAGCTCCTCTCTCTGCTTCTATCTATTGTACACAATTTCTACAAAAAACAGAACAGAGGGACAGTATTTGTGCTCGCCTAAAAAGCAATTCCTTCTGCACCCACAACCTTCACATCCCGACAGCAAGTAATCTACAGCTTTCAGCCCTGAGACAGATAGCAAAACCTTAGTTTAACAAAAAAAACCCCTTCCAGCAGGGATGGGGAGGGAAGAACAAGAGTGATGTTTTAAAAATGCCCAAAATGCAGCAGTAATCTTAACGGTGGCACAGGGATGATTTAACTTCAATTTTCTCACCCATGTCAGCGGATGTATTTTGAATACAGCACAGAGGCACAAAAGGCAGCTCTGCTGTGGATTTATTAATCTGTTTTGTAAAGAAAAAGCATCTAGGAAATAGTTCTGGAGGAAGAGATTAGAGAGCAAATCCCGGGCTCTTTGGGGAAGAGCCGCAGCAATCCATTGTCAGCTGCAGCTTTATCTGGAGAAGGATCGTGCAGAAAACACTGCGCTCTGCGCTGCTCACCACTGCACATCCTGGTAATTTCAGACACTTTTCCAAGCAGGGGCCATCATTTTTGTCCTAAAGAGCCATTTATAAATAAAGCTGATGTTTGTCAAACCCCTGACTCCCAGTACAAAACTCACAATTCTGGTTGGCTTCCATTAAGCACCCTGAGACTTCCTGCTGGATAAAACTTCTCTGCCTATTGGAAAGGCACTTCCATAAATGTCAATGGAATGGGATGCAAGATAAAATTCGATTTACTGGGAGATGCTCAGGCAGGTTTCTGGCGGTGCAGTCCCCCTTCCCTCCTGCCACATGTAATTTTCACTGAATTTGCTCTCTCTGAGAAATAGCCTATATACTTATTTATACTCTTATTTATTATTAAATATTTCTGAGCAGTGTTTTTTCCCCAAAAAAGGTACTATATCATTACCTACAACTTCATTTTCTTTTCTCCATTAAAATTTAATCTTATGATCAGAAAATTACTTTTTTTCCCCCTCTAATAACTCTTGTATGACAGACAGCCAATTTTACTGACACCAGATCCTTGCAGCACGTACTGGAGCCCAAGAGGGAAAAAAAATGACTATGAGGCAAACTATGCATTATGGAATCAATATGACATGCTGTATCCAACCATTTTTTCCTCCTGAAGACAAGAAAGGCCTCCCATCAATTTTATTCTGCAAAAGAAGAAATCTACCATGGGACTGACAGAATAATCACAACCTTAATTACCCTGAGCAAATATAATGAGGAAGGCTGTGATAAATTAAGGAAAATCCTCAAATTCTAATGCATCTTTCAGATCATTCAGAGTCCCAGCAGCTCTGTCACACCTGTAACCTGCCCTTCCTTCCCTCAGCTCCGTGGGCTGAGATTTGAACAGGTGAAATTGAGTGAAATAGATGAGGGATTAAAATTGTTTTGTGTGCATGAGTTTGGGGAGGAGGAACCCAAAGGATCCCCCAGCCTCATTGGGATGATCACCCCCAGCAGCCCCTGTGTCTGATGGAAACAAGGTTCAGGCAGATGTTTCATCATTTGAAGGAGACAAATCACTGCCTTGGCTCCCTCTCTACTTCATTTGAACAAGGACAAATAAATGATTGGCACCTGTCAGATAACAGCCAAGGTGATTCATCCCGAACACAGCAGTCATTTTCCAATAATGGGAAACATCCAGCTTCATTTTGTGGGAAGTAAGTCTTGTTGGAAGAAAAATTATTCCCTAAGAATGCGACCATAGACCTTTGATATTGCTTCAGCTCACTGAGGAGAGCAGAGGGGTGAGGGGGGTGGTTACTGTGCCACTGCTCTGTCATCAGGGCTTGAAGCCAGACCCGTGGCTTGCTATGAGGTGTTGCCATCATTCAGAATGACCCACGTGCCACCAAACGAAGGATTTGAGTCTGCTTTGGACCCATAGCCCAAAGCACAAACTCTTCTTTCATGTTCAGTGAGTCACAGAATCGTTTGGGTTCTACAAGACCTCTAAAGCCAAGTCCAGCATTAACCCAGCACTGCCAAGCTCACACTAAACCACATCTAATTCATTCTTATATCCTAAACTACTGTTCCCATTGCCTCGAGGAACACTCATTGCTCTGTCACATCCCCCCAAAGCAAAGGGCTCTTTGGAGAGTCCCAGGGGCTGTATCCAGCTCATCCACAGAGAACCAGCTGCTGGGACAGTGCAGTCAGTACCTGATTCCAGTGCAGCTCTACAGCCCAAACGCCTGCTCAGAGTTAAACCTCTTCTGGCTTTGTTTCAAGCACTCCACAGCTTTTGCACTTGCAAACAGCTGTGCAACATGAGCCAAAAGCACAGCACGTGGGGACTATCCCAAGATCTTCACATGGGCTTTCCTGGTCCCTTTTGGACCAGGGCAGAACTTGAACAGCCAAAAAGTACCTCTTGGACACTGCTTGGTTTCCAGGTGGTGATTCCCAGGGCTTTTACAGAGCCAGGCTCCTCACCCACTGCAGAGGTCTGAATTAGGAGCTGCAGAATAAAAGCCAGTAAATCCATTGGCAACCACTGAGAGGGAGCAGAGTGCTAAATCACAGCCATGCTAATTTAGATCTAATTAGGAGTGTCAGGGAGCTGTGTCCTCAGCACTGGCCAATCCAGCCCCATCTAGATGGAAGCACTTCCAACACATGCAGAGAAGCTGAAGTTCAAGAAGAAAGGCTGGAGATTAAAGATCAAAACCAAGGCACCTATGAAATTTGGCTGCTCCTTTGCACCAAAGCTCTCCAGATAAATGCCAGTGCTGAGTCTGTGTTCCACCCCTGCTCCAGACCTGCCCCTTCTGCTGTCCCTGGGGGAAATGCTGAGTTCAAGCCCAGGCTGAGGGTCCCATTCACTTCTCAGCACAGCTAATTTCCTTTTTAATAATATAAGTTATCATGAAGTAGGTTATGCATGGGGCTTCTCCAAGGTAAAAAACAACCCACACCACCCTCCCTCCCTTCCTGCCTGGCTTTCTTGCTGTGAGTGCAGCTCAATGACACACTGAGTCAGCCAGAGGGGAGAGTTACCCGAGGGGCAGAGAAACGTTAGGCTCAAATGAACACCTTCCCAGCTGCCTGAAACCTGGATAAAACAGACTGGGTAAATTGTTTCCACAATGCAGCACTGTCCCTCTGTGCCTAGGTTTCCATGGAGGATGATAATGCACCCTCATCAGCAGGGAACAGGGTGGGAGAGATGATGCTCACAGCACCTGTAGAACAGAAGCATCATCCTCACCCCTGGTTTTCCCCATCTCTCAAGTTGCTGCTTTTTTCTTTTTTCTTTTTTTTTTTTTTTAAGCTGGAGCATCTATTTTATCCAGGAGAACTGGACAAACACTTAGAAACCAAATAAAATTCTGTTTGAAACAACCTCTGAGCTGTCGGGTGTTAGTTCTTCCTAATCCAGAAGAAAATAATTGAATTCAAAGGATCTCTAAAGGCCTGGGGAGGCTTGGCTGACAAGAAGTGCTGCCACGACTTGCTTTAAAGAAAGCCAGGTTTGTTAGTTCAGTGAACACGGCTAAAATGCACAGCAGTCCCTCTCTAATAGCACCAAAGAGACTTCAGTGGGATTGTTTGACTGTGAACTCTGCATTTCCTTAAAATACCCTCTCTATTCACATCATTAAAATGTTTTTAGAAACTCTAAATGAACAACACAAAGGACTTTTTTATTGCATGTAATTGGAATACAGGAAAAAACAAGCAAATATCTAAACTACAACAGGAAAAGCATCTTCAGATTTCCATAACAGATGACACAGATAATAGAGGCATTCATAAGGCTTTTTTTTCATCTAAGGCTGAAGAAATGGTGGCAGCACCTTGTTTATGGGCTTGATGAATCAGATGGAGCACTTCCCTGCTTTTGTGTCTCTGCTAATTGCCCTTTAATGGAAACCACTTACTTTATTGGTGAAAAAAAAAAAAAAAAAAAAGCCTTGAAGTATGTTTTCTAGGCAAAAAGCCCAGTGCTTTAATTAATACCTCAAAATGATCACTGATTAATGATACCAGTCCGGGGCTGTTGCACAAAGGCTTTTTTGCTCAACTTTTCCCAAAAATGAAGAAGATTAATGATGTTATCATTGGTACAGAAAGCTCCACCCCTGGAAACCCTTTGGGATGGAGAACACACACAACATATAATAACTGCAGTGGAGACTGTGCAGAAGGAGAGGGGGATACCACCAGGGTGTCTCCAGGAGGAAGAGCATCATTAAAATGCTGTGAATCTTTCCCACAGACTTGAAGATCCTAACATTTATTTCCTTCATTTTCTGCCAGCTCTACTTTGCAAGAAATTATCTTTTTTTTCCCCTCCCTAGAGAAGGCTGGAGAACAGATGTATTTTAGGTCTCAAACCCCTGATTTATGTTAGTCAATACTCTTGTTTCTTGAAGTGTGGAAGGAGGCTAATAAAAGTAAAATCTACATGAAACACCAATTTGTTTCTACAGTTTAACGCTGTAGGAAATCACGAACTGCCAGACCCTTCAGGTATATCAGAATCAGCTTTCTGGAGCACAAATCATTATCTGATTACAAAATTTATGCAAAACCCAGGTATAAGTGTTGCAAAGAAGTTATAGGCAGATGAGGTGATGATCACTTGTCCATGGAGCTGTTGTCATCGCATTTATTATGTCATTCTTGTTATATCTGTTCAGCCCAGATCAATAAAAATGCAGCCATAGAATCCCAGAATGGTTTGGGTTGGAAGGCACCTTAAGGACCCCCAGTTCCAACCCTGCCATGGGCAGGAACACCTTCCACTATCCCAGGTTGCTCCAAGCCCTGTCCAGCCTGGCCTTGTGTAGGATCATTCTGGAAACCTCCTCGTCTGCCAGAAGCAGCAGGACCAAGGGTGTCCCAGGACGAGGATCTCCGTAGGCAAGGCAGCAGGGCCAGGCTGCCTCCCCCCTGCCCTGAGCACACACACCCAGCTCACACACAGTGGTTTGGTAAAAGCTGAGCTGTCTCACAGCCACAGATTGTCCTGAAAGGTGATTTTCCAAGCACCTGCAGCTGGATTCTACCAGGAGAGCAGTACCAAATGCAGCTGTGCTCTCCCCACGCCACCAATTTCAATCCCAGCTCCAGGAACTTTGGCATTTCACACAATGGCGAGATTTGAAGTGTTTGGAGCTACCATAAAACCTTGTTCAATTATTAACACACTAAATTAAAACAGGCAGGAGCAACTACTGTGCCTTTGGGTGCTGGGGCCAGAGGAACCTGCAGCATTTGCAGCCTCCCCTCGTGCCCACGTTCCCTGGGATGCTGCACTCCCTGTCCAGACAAAGCTCCTGCCAGACAAAAACCATTTTGCATGGGAAGGACAAAGACCAGCATCAGTGGTCCAGCCAAACAGTTCCAGCCCAGTTTTCCATCCCCATGATAACATGTCAGGCTTTATTCAGGAGTTTCATGTCCAGCAGTGCTGTTTGTCAGTGTTGCTGCTCAGTCCTACCCTTGGTTTTATTGTTGCATGAAAATATGTTCATTGTTTCATGTTTCATACATGAAAAATGTTCATTTTCAACACAACAAGCACCAAGGAGAAGAGCAGATCCTTGGAAAAGGCTGTTGCTAAGTAGTAGGGAGATGCAGGCTGGAGAGAACATCTAACTCACAATTTAATGAACGTGCTGAAGATTTCCTTTAGGTCAGTGCCCCTCTGTAGCCCTGCTGAACACTGAAATGAGAATGAGGGTGTACAATAAAGACAGAATCTTCTTCCTTCAGCCTCTCATCCCTGGCAGGGTTCTCTTCATCAGAGCCACAACCACATGGTGCCCAGGGAAGGAGCTCTGCATTAAACCCCTGGATATCAGTCACAGTTGGATAAAAACATTCTCTGATAGCACCTGCAGTTTTCCTGATAGCTGGAGTAGCTTTGCCTGCCAAAAGCACACATGGTAGCTGCTCTACCAGAAGGAGAACAGCATCAGATAAGGCACTTCTCTAATGCCATTTAGATAAACGAGTGAAGAATAAATGTAAAATATTATCAGCCCTTGTTCTTTGTTTGCCTTGAAAAATTAAGAAGGGCCAGGGTGAGTACAGCTGAAATCAAACCAGTCCTGAAGGACTTCTCTGCAATTAGCAGCTCTACCTGCAAACAAGGCCAGGGCAGGCACGTTTATGCCACAGAGGATTGTTTGCTGCTAGGACTCAGGACATTCATCCAAGTGAGATAAGCAACACCAAGTGACTCCTGTGCCAGAAGAAACGGGAGCATTACAGGGACTTTGAGGGGCCCCCGTGCCAGAAAGCAATTGGACATGGAGCAGACATGACAGCAGCAGCAGTGAGACACAGGCTGAATTCTCCTGTATGCAAAATGCCACGTGCTCCATGGCTCTCTCCACAATTCGTTATTGAGAAATTATCAAGAATTAGCAGTAGCTGTTCGTTCTTACCTAAACTTTCATTCCAGTACAAACCCTGGGAGTGGTTTCCTCTTGCACCTCAAGAAGGAGAGATCTGCCTGCTTTGTTTGCACAGTGGTCTCACTCTGCAACATGCAGGGAGGGTAGACAGACACTTGAATTATGCTCTTGGTAAGAGTAGCCCAGTTTTTAGATGGAAAAATAACTGTGAACGCTTCCCTTTCATGCTGGAAAAAGACAGCAACAGATGGCAATGTGAGGAGGGCAATAACAAATCAGTCCTTTGGCCTTCCTGCAGTTCCTTCCTCCTTGGAGACAGTCTCAGAGGAGCACAGAATGCATGAATAGCAGGGTGCTATCAGCATCCTTCTGTTCCCTTCTTTTCCCAGCTTCTTGTTAGACTGCAAAGAGCTCCTGCACCTGGAACCACAGACATCCCAGCATCTTTTCATCCCCAACAGATCTTGGAGCATTGATGCTCTACTGTAAATTTTCAGAAATGCATTTCCCTCACAAAAGGAGAGCTGCAAACCAAAATGCTTAAGTAAGGACTTCATTAGCTCAAAAGCTCCTCAGAATACAGAACCTTTTCTACCCCACTGAGACCAGAGAAGTGCATTCGGGTCAGGCACCCTGGATTGGATGCTGTGACTGGCAGGTTCAATTACCCAGGACATAAGTCAGTAGCTTGCTTCCAGCTAGATCACAATAAAGATCCTCGGAGCTATTCCCTACTCCCACTAAAGTGTAGCAACACATCTGTACTGTGGGGCTCAACTTTTAGTTATTCTTGAGGTTTTAAATTGCTCCTCATAAGAGCATTAGTTCCCCATTGGGATATCTCATCAAAAAACATGAATACTTGAAGACAAATGCTGTGAATAAATAACATCACTATTTTCTTAGGCACCAAAATGACCATACTAACATGGAAAGCTGTAAACAGCTACCAGTTTTGTTCATTTAAGTCTTTTCTTCTCAGAAATAATCCCAAAAAAAGACACTTTGGACCCTGTCTGTTCAGCTTAACTGCAGTAACAACGAAAATATGCAGAGCTCTTTTCTCCCACTGTCATTCCATACTCCAGCAAGCATAATAATATTAAAGGTGTTGTATGAGAAATCGATGTCAACATTTTAGCCTTGGACTCTTAATTTATTTGATTTAAACTTTGAATAACTTGGCTCAGATCCCAAGAATCTGCCAAGCCACTCCAAGTCACACAGAAAACAACACATGGAGGCTGGGTACCACCTCGAGAGCAGATGCTCCCAATAAAAGGAAATGTCATAATGTTGGCTGGTGACTCCAAACAGTTCTGTCCTCCCAGTGACGTCCTGCCAAGAGGCACAAGTTCCCTCAAGCCTCCTTTTGTCTCTGTGACACAGCAGCTGCACGTTCAGGAGGGGAGGGTGTTTAGTTTTGTGTTCATTTCTCTGACTGCTCAGTGAAGTTTCATCAGAAAGGAAAGCACTCACAGCCCTTTGCAATCGGTCTCTGTGCAGCTGTACTGCTGACAAAACATTTGGACATTCAATTACTTGTGGTGTAGCAGGGAGAACATGATTCCAAGTTAAGGGAGTTTGCTCTGGGCAAGGTGGGGAATACCATTATTTGCACAAATCACCGCCTTGATGTGATTACAGCTGGGGCTGGCGTTCAGTGAAGTTAAAGCTTTTGCTTTTTCATTTCTGCTATTGGTGCCTAAGTGGATTGATTATGTATGAGATAACAGAGCGTGGAGGAGTATGCTTATGCTGGTGTTAAAGCAGACTTTCATCTTGCAGCATTAAGTGAACGGAGGAAAAATGACAGAGTTGGCTGCTGTGAGCTTAAAGATCCCTTTTTTTTTTTTTCCTTTTTGTCAGAGTCATGAAAGTTTGTAACTCGCCACAAACATTCCCAACAGCCAACTCAAACTCGGTGTCCAGGGGACAGCACCAGGGAGCGCTGAGAACTGCCAGCAGCTGCACCATAGACAGGCAAGGTCTGCCTCCCTCTCTTTGCTTTCTCTTTACAGATGGGACAGTATAAATAAGGCACAGTAAAACTGAAAGTCAGGTCCCATTGCTGAGACTACGAACACTCACAAACTCATTTGATTCCAGCTGAGACACCAATTCTCCACATGCTTCCCCATTTACCTCATCAGAGCTAATGGGACTAATCCTAATACACAAAGCCAAATAAACACAGGGGGCATTCATGTGTTTTGTCTGCACTGACCTTTCCATGAGACCTGGGCAATATACTCTCAATTAATTCTTGAATATTTTTGCAAATCATTATCCAATCTCCTCAATTAAAAGGAGGTCTTGGCTTCATGAAAAAAGCACTTCCCATATTCTGAAATAATAGCGGCGCTTCTACTCATAATTTTTAGTTAGAAGGTGCAGTTCCCACCCGCAGCAAATAGCTCTATACCACAGGAAAACTGAAGGGCAGTCGTTTGGACAAGGTCTGCTGGGAATCCTCCCACCACTTTGTTCTCCTCCAATAATTCGGTCATCATAAAAGCAGGTACGAGGCCATTTATCACCGGGATGGGCTTGCCTACATATTTTTTAAAGTTCAAAGCAGTAAGAACTAACAGAGAATGCAGAGCTTTGTTTTTTGAACGAGCTGTTAGAAGGGTTATATAGGGTGTGGCAGCTTACTTCTGATGGCAGGGAGAGGAGGGCTTCACCTGGAACACAGGAAACTCTCGGAGTCACTCCCAGGGCTGTGCAAGCACAGAGCTGAGGCTGCTGCAGGGCTGAGCCTCCCCCACCTCTGGGTTATGCTCCAGCAGCAGGTTTGGGCTGTTACCCCAGGATAAATATCATAACAATACTTTGCTGAAATTCAGAACCACGAGCTGCATTTGTAATCACATAGAATAGAGATTTGATAAAGCATAACACAATAGAAACGCTTTCTCTCTTGACTAGAGAAATTTTAAGTGCAACCATAAGAAATGAGCTTTTCTTTCAACCTGATACCCCCCCAAAAATTAATGATTTTTTTGTAATCTACCTCCCTTCCAAGGAAGGACTCTGGTTTAAGTTGTAAAGAAACAAAAGCCACTCTCTAAGCACAACATATCTGTGTCCATACAAAGCTCTCATTAAAATACTTCACAGCTGTGAGGCTGCAGAGCTCATGCTGACTGGTATTACTTCATGGGGCCTCTTGTGCAATCTGTAATCTGTACAGTCTCCTGTCTTCTGATAAAAAAACTTTAAACTTTCTGAAGCAAGAAGTTCTTTTTTTGGTCTCTCTTTGAAGCTCCTTAGAACACAAGGTCTGTGACTGGAACTCCAAACACCACAGCAATATAAATAAACCCACAAGTGTTAGAGGGAAACCTCTTGTCTTCCAGCATCTCCCAGATTCCGTAAATGAGCTGATTCAGCTGAATTTCAACAAGTTCAAGTTGTGCTGGGAGTGAGGTTTAACACAAAACCAGATATATCCACTCTGCTTATATCTCAGTACCACTTGCAGTGCCCAAGTCTTGGCTTTCTGAGAGCATCCTCCAACAAATGTAATATGGACGACAGCAAATGGAATCCCATCCTTGGATTTCAACCCACAGAGAAGCACAAGAAATGCAAAACACACTCACCCTGATGGAAATGCAGGAGTGATATCAGAGCCATGATAGTTATAAGGCTGTAAGAAACCTGCCCAAAGCCATTTGATAAAGGATATAAACTAAGCAAACAATAGGAATATGAAATAGGAATTAAATTTTAGGAAGCAATGCAATTTATTTGGAAAAGCATTCTCCAGTGATGAGATGAATCACTGGAGAATATTTTACCTACAAATAAATCGAGAGGCGATAAATTTGCAAATACTGGTCTCTGCAGACTTATCCCTGACAGTGGAGCTTACAGCAGGGAATCTAATCAGCTGGTGTACACAGAGATACTGGAATTCATCCATTAAAATTCAGGAAGCTACTATGTAGTGTTAGGTATGGAAAAAAAACCCAAAATAAAAAAACCCAAAAGCTCAGGGAATAATTTCATTGGCTTCATTTGGGTTTGGATTCATGAACATGCATATTCAACTGCAATGAGTGCTTTGCATTCTGTTATTTAGGTTGTATATCTCTCTAAAGCTGTTCTCAGCCATCACTAGAGGCTTTTTTCCTTTGAGTGCAGAATAAATCGAGTGCAGAATCCCTCGCACCCATCTGAAAGCCAAGCAAGTCCTGCAAGAGCAAGAGGCTGAGACTACCATGAGACCTGAAGGCTCTGTTGCTTCTCTCTGATGTTTTTCCTGTTGAATTTCTCTGCCTTGTTCCACTTCCCCAGTCCAGACACCATTAAAGACACAAGGTTTAGATTAAAAGAAACCAAGAAACTGTTCCACATTCCTGCTGACTCCTCTTGCACCAACAGAGCTCTGCCCAAGCCCAGCTCACCAGGCTGAGTTCTTGCTCCTGGGGCCAGCAAAGAATGATTGTGCGTTGCACTGTACTTCTAAACATGGACCACCATGCTCCTGTGGTTCAGGAGCTGAACCTT
Organism: Corvus cornix cornix; assembly: GCF_000738735.6. Lineage (NCBI taxonomy): Eukaryota > Metazoa > Chordata > Aves > Passeriformes > Corvidae > Corvus > Corvus cornix. The sequence continues at coordinate 17,704,609 of NC_046342.1, read as the reverse complement.
TAAATTCAATCAGTCAATACAATAACTACTAAAATTGGCAGGGATTCGTGCTGTTGGCTTCCAGGAGGGGCAGGGAAATCAGCATCAGCTCCTGGTACAGCCCTTCAGCACACCACAAGCACAAGTTTAAGCCTGTGGCTAATACCTTGTCCTTCAGAAGGTTTTAGCCTTCCAGACATGGGCAGGCTCTGCGTGTCCTTTTCCAGGAGCACCTTCCCCCTCAGTAAGCAGCAGGTTTCATGCACAGTCACTCTCTGGGTGTCTGCTTCTCTTCAGCACCTCTCAGCAAGGGCATCCCAGCTCCTCACCTATTGACCAGCCCTCAAGATGCCCACAGGAACGGCCAAGCTCGGAAAAAAAGCAAAGCTAATCAGCATTTTTATGTCTCAGGAATGAACAAGGCCATGAAAAGAGCTAAAAGCAGAGCAAAGCCCTATGGGAATAGTTAGAACAGGGCAAAATACCCTGCTCTATGCTGGGGAAAATCACATTAATCTCTCATGTATGAGCCTCTCAGTCCTGGAAAGCAGAGCTGGCTGGGCTCAGGTCATGTCCCACCATCTTGAGGGGGCCCCACCAGCAGTGAGGGTTATTTTTGCAGGGATGGGACATTTTTAAGACAACTCCTTCCCTTGCATTGCCCCAGCGAGAAAACAAATTTGGGCTTTGGTCAACTCAGCCTGCCCCAACAAGAAACCACCACTGAAAATGCTTTGTTTTCTCACCCTCACTGATACAAGTCCCATCAGCTCCTTGGCCCAGGCTCAGGATCCCCTATGCAGGCAAAATAGGCTGAAATCTGCAGCAAAGGTGATTTGGGGGCACATCAGACACCCCAGGGCTCTGTTTCCCAGCCTGCAGCACCCCAGAGGCTGCGGGGCCACAGCCCCATCCCCTGGCAAGGGTTTGTTCCCTCCAACCTCTGTTTCTTACTGCAACTTACTCTGCAAGAATACAAATCATTTCACCAGCCAAAGCACCACGGGTTCTGCTGCTCCTCCTCTGCATTCACTGCTCCCTCCCTCAGCAGGTGCTGAACAGATGAGTTGGTTCTGGCAGGGGCAGTGCCCAAGGCAGCTCTGCACCATCACTGAGGGGTTGTGAATAATAATAATAAAAATAATGCAACTTTCAGAAATAAATCTCCAAGGCCAGTGATTCAGGGCAGTGTAAAACTGCCTGGCCAAAAGGAGCCCCCTGGATATCTAAAAGAAGGGAGATTCGGATGAGATTTAAGGGAGAAATTGCTCAGAATGATGGGGGGGAGGCCCTGGCACAGGGTGCCCAGAGCAGCTGGGGCTGCCCCTGGATCCCTGGCAGTGCCCAAGGCCAGGCTGGACATTGGGGCTTGGAGCAGCCTGGGACAGTGGAAGGTGTCCCTGCCCACGGCAGGGGTGGCACTGGATGATCTTTAAGGTCTCTTCCAACCCAAACCATTCTGGGATTTGACCCAGCCAAATCCTTGTCCCTTCTGCCTGTTCACTCTCATCCTGCTCAGGATCCCACATCTCCCCTGTGCTGACATTTCACCTGGCAACCACTCTTAATGCACAGATTTATGATTTTTAATTATAAGGTGATAGCATAATAGAAGCCATTCTTTGCTAGCCATAAACTTATTTCTCTTCTAGGGTCGTTCAGGGTTGTCCTGATTTATTTCAGAGAACGGTGCCCCACTGACTACCAGACAAATGAACTTCCTCAGAGTTGAAACGTGACAGCACAGAAAGCTCAGAGAAAACAACAAAAGAAATGCTATTACATTTGTAAAAATGAATAAAATTAGATCATGAAAACGTGGAGCAGCAATACTGTGTGGAGATCAAGAAAATATAGAGAATAAATGAAAAAAAATAATTCTCTTGTATCCAAACACTGCTACAGCATGAAGGTTGTGTCTGTGGAGAATACAATCTAATTCACCTGCTTTCATTCTTGTGATCTTTCACATTTCAAAAGAAAACAACAGATGAAAAATTCAATACTGCATTTACGCTATAAAAGTGAAGAAAAGGTCATTTATTGGCCTTTTTCATTATTAATATCTGTCTAGGCTTCTATTTTAAATACAAAGAATCTTTGCAACAGCCACTTACGTTCAAGGCCCCGAAGTTGTTTTACAAGTGGTCTCAAATACATCTGCTAAGTGGAAATAAACCTCATCCTTTCAAGTTAATCATGCTTGTTTCAGCTTGTTGCAAGGAGAAGGAAAAAAAGAAAGACAAAAGAACACTGTCATAACACAAGACAGCCTTTCCAGAACTCAGGTTGAACTGAGGCAAATGAGATGGCAAATCAATACTGAATCCAACAGAAAGAGAAATTCAGGCAGTGAGCTCCTATTCTAGAGCTCTTGAAAAACTTCATTATCAACGATTTCAATTTGTATTTATTGAATTAAGGCTTTTAACATGAATAAGATGTTACTGAATTTAACAGAAATGGCCCTCACTACCACAAAAAAATTTGGATCAAACTATGCATTAGGATAAAAGAATAAATTAGAAAAAAAATGAAAAACAAACCACATTGATTTTCAAACCTAAAACTTTGCATCCCTTTCCCTCCAGCCCCGTCCACTGAGTTTAAACCTTTACCCCACCTCTATAGCCCAAGAAGCACCATCCTGTTTTCATCCCTCAGTGTTTCCTTCCTGCTGGGAGGATTGAAGTCAACTCTGTAGCTGAGGGAAAGCACTCACAACAGGGAGCTTCCTTATGTGTCAGCACATTCCACAGCCTCACCAGCCAGAAAAATCTCATAAAACTGCTCAGAAATCCCTGTGTGTGAGATGGAAAATCCCTCTGCCTCCAGGGGTGGCTGCTCAGTACCGTAAAATGTGTCACACAGCTCGGAATGTTGTGATGAACTCCAGTTACAGAGGGAACGACCTGATGTGGGAAATGGGGAGGCAATCACCCTGCTTACAAATAGTCCTCTTATTGGGGCAAATTTAGGGAGAAAACCAGGGAAATGAAAGAGGGAGACCGAGATGGAGAGGTCAGAAGCAGTGGAAATAAAAGTCCCCCTTCCTGTATGAATAATTCAGAAGGAAGATTTAGTTTCTAAACCAGCAATTTACATGCATGCATTGAAAGGCACTCGCCCAGCCTCAGATCTGGCTTTTGTTTTAAAGAGACTGCCCAGAAGTTTGCAGGAATATGATTCATCACAACGTTCCCACTGCTGAAATAATTCCTTGTGTAATTCTGCCAAACCCAGCCATAAATCTCCAAAGCACAGAGCTCATGTATCCATACCTTCCAAAACAAAACAAATTTTAAAAGAAACAGTGGGCTTCTAGGAGCTGGTTCAATAAAACACTCCTTATTTTTTGGATCAGAGAGCAGCCATGCAGCAACCAGTTGAATATTTGTAGGCGTTGGTATAGGTTTGTGCATGGCATTTATATTTATATCCAAATGAATTTTTTTTCTCCAGGATTCCTAAAGACAAAACCAAGGCCCAGCCTTCCATTAACACCCATTAAAGAGTGGGATCTGAAGGATGTGCCATGTTGCTCTAATTTGAGTTGAATGGAAATTTGTGGGTGTTTTCTTTCACTTTTACAAATTCCAAGTGCAGAAAGTAGTTAATTCTCACTCAGCTCTTCCTTACACTAGTATCTTTTTGGGTAATGAAAGGCCAACATGAAAGAAAAAAGTTTAAAAAGCTTTGTCAAAGTCAATTTAAAGGAAACAATGCCTGTTTTTCTCTGGCTTTAGGAAAAAAAATAAAAAACAACCAAAAAACGGAACAGGGAAATTTGTGCTTACTCTGTTATGGAGTTGAAGAAAGTGAAAGCTGATCAGAGTAACAACTCTGTGGCTTACCTACACCCAAATAAATTTTTGCATCTGCATTGTAATAATACTCAATGCTTACCTTCACAGAAAATTTCCTGAGGTTGTTAATGAAAGCCAACACCACAAAGAATTACTATCAGTGAAAATTTTGCCTTTGACTTTCACAACCATAAGATTGTATTCTAAAAACATCCAATAAAGCCACTCCAAGAACATTTCCAGTATTGTGACTACTGGGCCTCTCACAGGGCGTAAGAAATCCCTTTAGCTGGGCTCCAGAGGCAGTCAAATACTTCTGGGGACACTGATATTATTTTCCTCTTAAAACAACTTATTCAAAATAAGTGGAGCAATCCACAACATAGAACACAGAGTATTTTGGATAAGGAGTCAAAATCTTGCCCTTTCAGAAATTAAAAGTCTGGTTTGGGTCTGCCTATCTTGTCAGGTAATTTGCTCAGCCAGATAAAATCTGCTGTAGATATGGTTTTTTTGCTCATTGCCTTTCTAGGAAATCAATCCTTGTAATAGTACATAAAACCTAATCATTACCCAGATGAGGCCCTACTTATCAGGTCATTTGATGACATGCTGCCTAAACGAATCTCATTTATAAAGTCTCGTCTTCTCCTCTCCATGCCAAGATTCATGACTAACACGCCTCGGTGTGCAGCATCCATAATTAGCACAACTCCCTACACCAAAACAATTCCTAGACAAACTGAGGAGCAGGGAAATGCACCTTGTGCAATTGGAGCACACATCAGGAATGAAATTGGCGTTGTTTTGCTGCTATTATCGACTCAGACATTTTTATGATACAAGGACATTAATGGCAGAAAGTCATCGCCTTTCATCATCGCCTCTTCAGGGCAGGACCTTCCTCAAGGACAATAATATCAAATACCAAGCAGGGATGAACTCACAACCAGTAATTTCCCCTTTCCTGTTCACAAATTGCCCATGCTCAGGCTGCCATGGTCTCAGTAGGACTCATCATTCAAAATATTTCATTGTTTCAGCAACAATGGGTTTTGATCCATTGATAATTTTAAATTACAAACGCTTATAGCCAAGGTCTGTTCTATGTTTGTAAGAGCTCAAAAATAATAACACACATGGAGGTCTTTGAATACAATGGGACAGAATCTTCCTACAACCTGAATTAGGCGTGAGCAGAATTCCTTACACATCCCCACTTACACAAACCCCATTTGCACACTTTTCCTGAAACACTTTGGGTATGAATTCCTTTTTACCAAGGAAAAGGCACTCACAGAATTCTAACCTCAAAGTGGTTTATCTAGCAGATGGTGCCACTCCTTTCCTTGTCCAGTTGTGCAGAACTAATCTACAACACATCCTTGCCTTTACAAAACCAGTTATTCTTTATCCTGGGGACAAAATCTCACTTTTCGAAAACCAAACCTGCTATTAACCAATTCTTCACATCAACAGATATTGCCATGCATGTCTTGTCTTAGATTTGTCATCAAGATGAAGCACCTCTGATAAATATTCCCGAGGGGAGTTGTCTATCTTTATTTTAACGCCTTTTAGCATCGCCTTTAGAGATGCAGAGAAGATGATATTTACTCAGCCTTTTCACCTTTCCCCTTCACTTCTGTGAATGGCTCTGATAAATACTGGTAATTTCAAGATTTAATTTTGAGCCACTCCTTCCCTAACAAAAATGTTAATGTCATCATCTACCCCAGGGAGAACATTTTTGCAACAATATTATCTCTTTCTTTTCCGAGACAGAAAGGCTTCTCGTGCATTGATAGCAAATTTTGCTTAGTGTTTTATTATGCACAATGGAAAAATATTAAATAGATCAATAGGAAAATGAAGCTGTTGCAAGTTGATCTCCACGGAGTGAGGAAAAAATGCTGGGGAAAGAAGAATTATGAGGAAAAAAGAAAATTAAATTTACACATTGGAGATAATAAGGCATGTCGCTTACCCTCAGTGGTTCCTCTAATCTGGCTTTACTTAATTGCATTCTCTGTAAAGACATATTGTTTCATTTCTTTCCCCCGATGGATCTTTTTTTGTTGGGGGAGGATATAGTGTAATTACTAGCTCCCAGCATTATCTCCACTTTTATTATAAAATGTCATGATTCTGAAAAGGAAAATTTCATGCACTATATAATGTCAATCATCTGTCTTTATGAGATGGAACAGCATTCACTTTGTTCAGAATGGGTTTTAAGGGGGGAAACAGCCTTTCATGTGTGGTCATTTTTAAAAGCTATATTCCAACCTGCTTAGCATAAGAGCACAGCCCCAGTGCTGATCACCCACTTGAAAGGAGATTTGTGTGTGTCAATAACAGCTTTTAAGTCTGGATGTCCAGACAAAGTCATGCTGGTGAAGAAACAGGAGAACAAATTTTAATATTTCCCTGAAACTTCAAAGCTCTGTTTTCATTTGAGAATCTCTGTGACTCAAATCAAAGCCAGTGTTGTTGTGCAGCATCTGAATTTTACTTTTGAAACTGTGACACTTCCTTCCATCATTATTTCACTTGCCATAGGAATCCCAAATAGGAATCGAGTGCCTGTTCACAGCTCTGTAACCTCTAAACCTCCAAACCAGCCAAGACTCAAAATTCTGGGGGTTGGGCTCTTCTCCCAGGTAAAAACTGACAGTATGAGGAGGTGGCCTCAAGTTGTGCCAGGGAGGTTTAGATATCAGGGAAAATTTCTTCCCTGAAAGGGTGGTCAAGCATTGGAACAGCTGCCCAGGGAAGTTGTGGAGTCACAATTCCTGGAAGTGTCCAAAAAATATGTGGATTTGACACATGGGGACGTGGTTTAGTGATGAGCACGGAGGTGCTGGGGTCATGGTTGGACTCAACATTATCTTGGAGATCTTTTCCAACCTTAACTCTGTAATCCTAAAATCCTGTGTTCATTTTCCATGACATGACACTTTTATTTAGCCAAGGGGCAGCACTGACATCCTCCCACGGGGCTGGGCTGCACTCCAGAGGTCTCCATCGTTCAGTAAATATTTCTTGGAAGGCTGTTTGGCATTAGTCTGATAATCTGATCCTGTGATCTGTACTCAGCAAACTCCCACTGAAGCCATGGCATTTTGTAACAAAAATGCATCAATCACTGAGAATTCCACGTTTTTGCATCGACTGAAACGGGCCCTGAAATGTCACTGCAAAGACAGAAATGTCCCAAGCCAGAACAGGAGAGCAAAAAGATCATGGATCTTAACAATTGATATCCCAGGAGAAATATTCTGGTCTCAACTCTACTGCCCTTTAAACTGGATAAAATCACCACAATGTAATGAAGGGAATGGAATAGCCAAAACTTCATTAGAATTTCAGGAATTTTCTCAAATGCTTAAAAAAAACCAAAAAGAAGATAAGTATATATCCCTAACAGCTTTAATTATTTATCCCCTAAATCTATGCTTGCCACATACTTACAAACACGTATTTTGCATAATTTATGTTATTTCCTGTAAATTTATGATATTTGTTGGAATTCATTTACCTGTATTATTTAAATATATTTCTGAATGTATTTGCTGAGGAACACTCTGCAGAGCCCACAACACCCACTGCAAACTGAAGCCAACTGATTATGACTGAAATTCTGCTGCAGTTACTGTTACATTCCTGTAACAAAGCGCTAATAAGTTCTTCTAAAAACAAGTTCTTCCACGCCTGCACTATCATACACTGAACCAGTGAATTTCAATTTTTAGCCATTTTCTTACCAACAAAGTTGTATAAAGGTTATTAAATTATTCCTTATAAACACACTGTTTGTTTACCTGAATGTTTCTGCTAATCTACATCCGTGTTCAAAGAGTTTTGGAATAACCAGTATCATTTTATAGATGGATATGCAAATGGAAGGGACAAGGAGTCAGTCCTGTAAGAGCATCTGTTTAAGTACAAAAATTGACTTTTGTTTCGCTCAAGATAGATATTACTCTGCTGTTAGAGGGCAGAAGGAGGGAGAGGAAGAAGGGGAAGGAAGAAAGGGAAGGAAGAAGGGGAAGGAACCCAAGTTAACTCCATAGGATGAGATGGTTTTTTTCAAGAAAACTCTCACTGCAGACACAAGACACAGACCATGTACCTCAGTAATAAATCAGTCCCAGATCAGTACTAAAGGAGTCTCTGGCCTACTGCAGCAGAGTTTGGCAACTTGCAGCCATCAAATATCAGTTTATTCCCCTGAAAATCCTTCCTTTTCTCTGGGGAGGGACAGGGCATTTTGCTTGCCAGTGATAATTTAACTGGTGCAGGGTTAATCTTCTGTTACCAGAGCCTCCTTCCAGGGGAGGAAGCAGAACACCTGAATTCATTGTGCCAGGACAGGCCACAGCACAATATTATTTTCCAGTGAGTGTTGCACTTGTCAGGTAACACAGCACCCACATGCCTTTATGGCCAAAAAGTCCTGTTTGGATTGGGTTGTTTATCTACATCCAAGAAATCACAAACTGGTTTCTTGTCCAAAAGCATCAGTGCCAAAAGAATTAATTTGGTTTTCCCAAAACATTGAAGTGACATCTGAGGTACACAAGGTGTTAGCCTGGTTACATCTTTTTACTGTTTATGAATATTATTCACTGGACTTCTGATTTCTGAATTTCTGTGCAGTGTCTGCAGCTCTGTAAACATCACTGCAATGGTTTATACAGTCCTGTCACTGGTAAAATAACTTCAAACTAGGTTTTAATCACTTATGGTTAGGACATGATTTTTTAACGAGTTTTTTTTTTTTACATAAAAAAGGAGTTCTGTTACTTGAAGCATTCATTCTCTTGCAGATTTATGGCATATTTAATTAGTCATTTGGAGAGCAGATCGCTGCATTCACTGAGGATCAATATATAGCAACTGACAGCAAGCTGGTAAGGAAATATGGTGGAGTTTATCAGGGCAGAAAAAGCTCAAATCTAAGCTGAGAGGGTGCAGATGGGAGACATGGGAACATGATCTGCCCCCAGGCATCTGCTGCTGAGGGCTCAGGGTGAGGCCACGGGTCCAGCCCAGCAGCAGGAAGGCTGGGGGTGCTGGGTGAGCCAGCCTGGCCAAGCAGGAACCACATGGTCCCAAGGGGCAGTTTGGCTCTGCTGGCCTTCTCTGTCCCCCCAGAAATGGGGAGCAGCTCTTCCAAAATCTCACCTGTACCAAGAGGATCACAAGCCTCCATTTCCCTTCCTCTACAGCCACCTGCATATTTGGATTTTGGGTGCTGCACTTGTGGTGACACCCGAGCTGAGACCACACAGATCTCGTAGCCACCATCACCATCATAAAAACAAAGCAGCTACTCTATAAAACACCTTGTATCTTTGACTGTTAGCCTGGATTATCCAAATATAAAATATAACTAGAAAAAAAACATCTCAGCAGAATATTCTCCTTCCAACTGCCTGGAATTCCTTACGCTGCACAAGAAACAAAAGCAAAGCTTAACACCAAGTAAACTTCTGTTTATTAATGCATATATGGGAAGGGTTTTATTAAGGGGCCAGAAGTTAAATTGCATTCTAATGGGTAATAATAAAAGCAATACACTGCAGTTTCTGGTAATATAATCCTACATTCAGACACAGAGCTAAGGTAACCTTCCAATTCTCTTCTTTCATTTGAGAGGCTACTGAGAACACCAGAGAATAAAAGACACTGTTGTTAGTTGTCATACTGTGTCTATAATTACTTACTTTGTTCCTGAAGCCATCACCATGATAAATTTGCAGTTTTTCCCCATCTGCCAGGAGTAGTAATGTGCAATACATTTAACAACTGAATTTGCATATAGAAAGTATCATTGACCTTTGAATTTAAAAGGACAAAGATTTACAAGGACACCCTTTGGAAGCAAAGTGCTTAGTTTAGGAAAAATGAACCAGCGCAAGAGGAATAAAACGCCCGGTCTGCTGCACGGAGGAGAAGTGGCAGATTTTACAAGGAAGACGTCTGAAATCCCTAGGAAACAGCTCCCTCGTGAGCAGCCACATAATAAAGGAAACAACTGTCAAGCAGAAGGAAAACACTGGGGCAGGATTTGGAGCGTGTTCAGCAGCGGGGACATGGGTGCTGCGGCACAGGTGGCTTCGCTGGGAGCCACCTCCGGAGCTGTGACAGGGAAATGCAGGGTGACAGCCCCTGCTCTGCCTTCCAGGGTTTATTCACCACGCTGGCAGTGGCAGAGACTGGCTCTGCTCCCACGCAGGACCTGCAGCCATGCAGGCAAACAGGGAATCCCAGCAGCGCTTCCTCCCCTGGCAGCTGGCCCTGCCCCTGCCGGGGCTGCACCTGCCTGGTTTGCAGCAGATTTGCACCCAGACAGGGCAGAGAACAGGCAAAGCAAGCCCCTGCCAGCAGGCTCGCTGAAACGAACATGAAATTGCATTTATAGAGAAAAGAGAGAAAATAGACTCATTTTTTTTTCCCCCAATCCTGCACAGTGCCAGGGCCTGGGGAAGCCCTTTCCCTATTCCACCTGTTGCTGGCTGGATCCACAGGTACAGGCAGCTCTCCCAAGTCCAGGTCAGCCCAGGCACAGGCTGCACATTCCATCCCATCCCAATACTTCCAGAGAGCTTTCAGAAAGATTTCAAGTGTCTGTTTTCCTTACTGTCAATAGCTCTTCCAAATAACCCATGTGAAGAAATTGCTGCAGTTCAGTTTACCATATCACCAATGAATTATTCATAAATGCCACTTTGTCCCATAAAAGTTTAAGGTATTAGTTCACAACATAATCATAAATATGATTAACACAGACCACACATCCCTTGACTACCATACTACAATATTCTCACAATAAACTGTGATGATCCAAGATAAAATGACAGTAGCAAGTTAAAAGTCTTAGAGTTGAAGAACTGTTGAATTCTGAATTTCTTAGAGCATGTTTTCTTGGTCATTCTTAAAAGACTTTGCCAAACTTGTTACTGCATCCCCTCTCTGCTCTCCCTGGAGCACTGTGGGACTTCAAAGCACCCAGATTTATTTGTTCACCCTGTTTGCACCAACAAAGGAAAGAATCAAAGCACAATTTTCTGACAATATATTCCCTTGTGACTCAAACTGCATGTGTGGGGTTTAGCATGTACTTTAATAGTGAGTCAGCAGCCTGGGGAGAAGCATTAGCTGCATTCTAAATCAGGCAGGGATGGAAGATAACGAGAAAAGCAAGGAGTGGCTCCCATCAACTCTGAGACAGTTTCTGTAACACTGCAGATAAAGGATATTGCCATGGTTTCACTTCCAGTTGTGATAAACTGACCGAGAAAGAGCCTTTCCTACAAAAGGGCAAAGAACTAGAATTTAAAAAGAAAAAAGAGATGGAGGAAAAAGTTGGTTTTTTAAGAAAAAAAAAAAGAGAACTCTGAGAAGAGAGAGTGAGTAACAAGAAGGACTCGTTGCCTTCTCTCCAGCACTAAATAAGATGCTGTGATGAAACAGTTCCTGTAAGGAGAACACGCAGTTGAGAATGATCTGGAGGTATTGAGTTTGGGAAAATTCCATTGTGTTACCTACAATTGTTTTAACCCACTCTACCTGCAAGCATCAATAGATACAGGAGAGGACATCATTACATGTTGTATCTCACTTGGTTTTCCCATTCTCTTCACAAACTGACCTCGAAAGGCACATGAGTTTTTTACCAATATTCCCCTGTTAAAGATTCATGAATAGTTTCAGCAAAGATTTGCTAGTTTATAAATCTTTTCATCCAGTGGAGCACCTACATGTTTCCTCAATTGCCCATCAGGACATTCCTTGCATTTCCTGTGTCAGGTTTGTGGGCTGACTCTGTGTTGATTCCCTCTTTTTCTTACAGAAAATTCACAGTTAATTTTAAATAGACCTGAAGAGTTTCCCAATTCTAGCAACTTCTTTACTTAATCATCATATTGAATAACTGCACCTGATGTACCTATATATAAAAAAACATATTGAAATCTACTTTTCACAAGTATTACTCTAACGCTTCCTGCATTAGCCAACATCTGCTGTGAAGAGTGTTTTCTGGAAGAGGTACAAGCAACAGAAAAAGCCACAGGAGTTTGTGACAAGACAAAAAATCAGGGACACTTGTCAGAGGTACTGGCTTAACTCAGCAAAGCCAAACAGGCCCGTGAAGGGATGCAGGGGCTGAGGAACACGGGGAGGTGCAGCTCCATCCTCCTCTCTCAGCAGATGCGGGGTTGGTGACTGACTGGAAGAGGTGGCTTGGGCTCACTCTGAACATATGGTGGAGCTGGATTCCAAGGAGCCAGAGAAACTCTGTCTCTGCACAGTAACTGTGGTCCATTTCCCCTAAATCTGCCTGCGACTGGCTCGTTAACAAAAACAAAATCAAACACCTGTGCACCGGCTATGGCGTGGTTTGAGTGCCAGCACTGATCCATCTGCAGAGCACATTGTTAGCCAACTTCTTTTCTCTGGGTGAGACACAAGGCAGATTCATCAGAGCAAACCCACAGCACCGCTAAAGGAACATTTTGTGTCCCAGCCTACTGCTCCCCACCTTCTTTCTTTGCCTTTTCATGCTGCCATAATGGTGATGAATAGTGATAAAATATTCATTTCTCTCCTCATCAGGTAATTCTCCAGGCCCTGGACCAGCACTCTGACCTCATCCCCTCTTCTTTATTAGCCCACCTGGCACTTTATTGGCAGATCCTTCCAGCCTGCCGTTCCCAAATCTGACTTCTCCTCCTGCGCTACAGAGCAGGGAGATTTTCCAGAACTATTTAAGTGCTGCTGGATTGGGTCTGGCTGAGTTGCAGGGGTGGCTCCTGTGAGGAGATGCCAGAAGCATCCTCTCCTTCCCATCCCTCCTCTGACTTCAGGAGCACAATGTCATCCAAGTCATAATACCTCACAGTTCACTATGTGATCTTATTAGGCTGGAATTTGTTCAGGATTTTTGACTGAGACTATTGGAAAGCTTGGAAAGACCTCGGAGAGTGCAGGCACACAGCCCAGCCTGGGCAAGGAGCAGCAGGAGTGAGGTGGCACCGAGGGCTCCCTGGGGCACTGCAGACGTGCACAGCGCACCGGGGCCATCAGCTGCTCTCTGAAATAGCAGCCACTGGGCACCTCCCCAGAGCCAGAGAGCTCCTTGATGGACAGCACCACACTTCACTGAGGTTTTGGTCAGTCCCCAGACGCCACTAAAAACAAACCCTCCCAAGCCAGGGTCACCCACAACTGGTCCAAACCCACCCAGAACCATCTGCAGGGACTGCAATGCCTGGAAGTTGTGATCCCAACCCAACATCTGTCACAGCAGCAGCTCCTGGCATAAGAACTCCAGATGATCTGATCACTGCTCTGCAGGAGGCCAAACACTTCCTGGCCATGCCGTGCTTCCACCTCTTCACATGACAAGGGCTTCCCATCCTATGAAATTGTGTTGGGAAATGAGTGTGCTCAGGTACCAGTATCCACAGTACTCCAGGGTAGAGCCAGCCATAAATTGGTTTTAGCAGCCTTCATTCCCAATGAACAGACCCAAACTCAGGTGTCTTTATTGCCCATTTGTTTGTCTTTCCCTGTTGTGATCTTGCAGCTGCTGGCCCTAGATTAGCATGGGGTTTTCTTTCATCGGTTTCAAATTTCTCTGCAGTATCCTTCATTTGGTGAAAGTCCTCTCACCATCCTAGCTGAGACAGTGTAGAAAAGGAAGCCTGAGCAATTTCTCTTGCACTTTTCCAAGTCTTAAATGCTTGTTACCTCTCTGAATGCTAAATCAAGGCAGGCAGCAGAGCTGAGTAAGTCTGCTGCATGCTGAGGCCTTTGCCAGGAATTCACTCCACCTCCCAAAGAGAGTTCAGTAGCATCCTCACACACCTCATCATGTCATACCTGCATCCAAAAATGCTATTCAAACTAAAACAGACATATGGAGTTCATCCTGCCTGTATAAGAGAAAGATAAATATCAGTCCAGGTTTGCTAAAACCAAAAAATAAGTTGAGATTCTCCTGGGGGGGGTTGTTTGTTTGGTTTTTTGTTAAATTTTAAGATTACAGTTGAGTTTATCTTCTGTCCCTCACTCCAAACCTTCCAACAGAAAGATCTGCAGCATCAGAGCTGTCAGGCTGGGGTTACTTTTGTAATTATCCTGGGATAAAATGTGCAGTTCCTTTGACCAGTGCCTAAATGAATGGCTGGTAGATTTCTTACCTGCTTCCTCCTGTTTACAATAATTCAGTTGTTATAGCAATTTGTAGTGTAAATATCAACAACTCCTGCCTGGGGAAGGATGTTGTTATACAGGTGGGATACTTTCATCTCTGTGAACAGTGATGCTTCCTGAGGCTGAAGAAGGCCACAGTTAAATGTGAAAGGCAGAATTAAAGTCCCTACAGTCTTTTATTTGCTCACTGCACCATGCAGTGATGTCAGCAGAATTTCTTCCCACCAAGGTAGGGACTGGGTCCAAATCCTGACCTAATCACAGGGACCTGAAACATTTTCTAGCATAGAAAGACAAGGTTGTATTTGCAGATACATCATGAAGCAGAGTCATTGACAAAAATGAAAATTCATCACAACAATTTTCTTGGAATAAGCTAAGCTAAGCTGATGTTACTGCTGAAAAGGTCAGTGCTGACACTCCCACTCCAGTAATCCCCATCCCTTCTCCTTTGTCAGACCCTACTTACCACACAGCTTCATATCATACATATAAAAAACCATTTTATTGTTGCTTTATTGCTGTATTTAAACCATTTCCCCCTTTCTGAATGGGAACACAGAAAGTGAACACCATTTTTTGTGCTGCTGCATCATGGTGACCCTGGGTCTGCTTCAGCTCTCTATTAAATTTCACCCTCATTTGCAGAGATCTTTCACTGCAGCATTCCAGACATGTATGGCATGGAATAGCTCCTTGGAAAAGGGGCAGGAAGAATAAAGGAATCTCCTGCCAGCACCATCCATCCTCCCTGCTTCTCCCAATCCCTGTGTGCAAATGAGCCATTGTGCACCACCTGCTTCAGCTCCAGAGCAGCCATCAGGATTCCCTTCTCCACACCCTCCTCAGATGATGCTCTGAAAAAGGTTTTCATTGACTCACTTGACTTAATTGGGAGCAGAGCAAACAGAGCAGAGCCTGGGGTTTTGAGATAGCAAAAGACATTTTGTTCAAAACTGGGATTACTCCATGATAAATCCATTTGCAAGCAGATAAATGCCAGCAAAGAGACTAGAAATGGGAAGTGTCTGTTACATAAAGCAGGTTACTGAGGGGGGGAAAAAAAAAAGGGAGATTTGGGTTTATTCTGAACAAATAAACCAGGTTTAAAGGTTATTGCACTAAAGCAAAGGAAAAGACAAAGCAGACTGTAATCCAATTCGATGTAATAAGCAGTAAATTAAAGAGTTGGAATTCCTACAGCACATATTGATTATTTTATTCTTGTGTACCCTGTTTGGTGCTGGCAAATCGACAAGCATCTTATTACTCTTCACAGGATACAGAGCAGAGCACTCAGATTAATTTCAGGCCTCGTATTTAAACTCTTCCTCCAGCCTGAGAGCTCTGGGTATAAAGGAGTCAACTCCCACTAAGCTGATTTACCCAGAGAAGCAAAGAAATGACACGAATCTAAACAAAGAGCTTCACCAGTGTTCTGCCAGGTCGCTCAAAGCAAACTGCAAGGAACTCAAAGGAACAGGCCCACGGAGCAACCCCAGCATTTACAAAATGCAGGTGGTGTTTCTGTGTTAAAATCTGGGAAATCAACATGAACCACCAAGGATCATTGTTACTAAAAGAAACATAACTGTTTCCTGATGATCACATCTGTCAGATGTTCCGTGTTTACTCTGGAGATGTTTTTCACTTCCACAGCCATTCCCACCACTTCTCCACCTTTTCCCTGTGACCACATCTCATCCAGAGAAGCAATCCAACACCTCTTCTTAAAACAGAGAACACTGCTTTGTTGCAGACCCAACATTTATTACCTTTCTTTTGCCCTGTAGAGATGGAAAGAAATACATAATCAAATATGTATGTGCATTTCTGCTGGGTATTTCCAGGCAGCAGGCAACTCCTGCATTATCCTTCCCTTCAAAGGGGTACCTATGATGCACAGCAAAGAAATAGCAGAGGAAGAGAAGAACTGAATCATTCAATTTCCATCCAAAATAAAAACAGGTAGGGAAAAAAAAAAAGTTATCCATGAACCAAATTCTGCAAATGGTACAGGGGAAAAAAGCCTTTTTTTACCTTTCTGTTCCTAAATGCTTCTCAACAATGAGTATTAATTTCTTCTGAAATAGGGATGGGATAATTGCATGCAGTCTTTACTATTAATTGCCATGGAAGATGTTCTAAAAAGTTTTGTTATCTCCACTCCCACACAGGTAGGCCTAGTCAAAGCCACCTTGGTGGCCAAGGTAACTCCCCAGTAAAAATGTATTAAAGCAGTGGGCCAGCAGTGAGCTCTCTATTTAAAAAGCCTGGCTCATTGCATGGGGTCAGAGCACAATGAACCAACACTGCCACCTGCAATTAGGGGAGCTTTTAAAAACCCTGGGATAGCACTCGAGTCAATGCATCAGCCACTTGAGTTTCTTTAGCAACCCGATCTGGATAATTCTGCCTAAATTTTAGAAGACAGAAAAATGTACTACAGAAAAAAAAAAATAAAACAACCAATTTTCAAGTTCTATTTCATAAGGAATAAGAACTCTGAAACAATAATTCTGAAACAACAGAGTTAGGCAGATTATGGCACATCTGTCAAAGTATTACATTCTGTAAGATATTAGACCAGCCTAGAACATAAAGTAGTTGTTAGAATTTTACTTTAAAGGAATCAGGACATGTATTTGTATTTGATCTTGATTTTTTTATCTTAATTGCTGCTAACTACCACATTATATTGGTAATTCTCTCTCCCCAATGCCTAAGATAGCACAGCTGGAACTGGAGGCAGAATCCTGTGGATGGAAGGGACAACCTGCAGAGCCTTTGCACATGAGAGGAGTCCTGAAGGGTGGCTGTTGCCCTGACTGACTGGAAGTAAACAGATATTCTCTGTAGCAACAGACACACCCTTTGAGACAAGAGCTGCAGCACAAAATCGGTGTGAAGATGTTTTACCCGTCAGAGGTTCTGAGCTGACTCTTGAGGTGGGAGCTGAAGAAACAGCGCTGGCAACGAGAGGCAAAGGGGGCGCCAGAGATAATTTAAAGAGGAGGGATGAGAGAACCAGACCTCCCCAACACCGACAGATGCTGGATGCACAGAGAGTTCTCAGCGTGGCTCCGAGATCACTTTGCAGTGCAGCCCTGCGTTTCCCAGGCCCTCTGGCTGCAGCTCCATGTGTTTGCCCCCCACCTGCCCTGCTCTGCCCCAGCTCTCCCCATCCCCAGCCCCTCTGTGCACGCTCTGCTCTGATGGGTGTAATTACACCAGACAAACGCTTCTGCTTCAGCAAACAAATGATTGCTGCAAAGCACCTGACCAGGTGGGAAGATGCTGTAGTTTTGAGTCATCCGTCTGAACCTCATTTGCCATCAACAGCCCCGTGGGTTTTTCATCCTGGACTGGCTGTGCTAAAGCTGTCAGGTGGGTTACAAACCCACAGGACACAGCTCTCCAGGTGTCCAGGAGGTTTCCAGCACACAGAATGGAAATAAGAGGCTGCTCCAAAGGGCATCAGATTGCACAGGATGTTCACCAGGAGGGGGAGGACAACAACCAAAAATGCAAAAATAAAAAAAAAAAAAAAACAAAAAAACAAAAAAAAAAAAAAAAACAAAAAAAACCCAAGCAGAAATCCCACCATTTCTTCCTATCAAAAAAAGCACCAAATGGCCGTGCAGCCAAGTGACAAAACATTAAATATTTCCTGTGAAGTTACAGAATGGATAAACCTGATCCATATCAAACTGAAATACAGCAGAGAGCTTGACCTGCACAGCCAAGAATGATCAGCCCTGGTCCAGAAAGGACGGAAGAAGGGAGATGCAAGGATCTTTCCTTCTGTTCACCTCTAATCCCCTTCCCAGTCCTTCCCTGCCTGCCCAGGCTCCATTTTTACACCCCAGGACTGCCACAGCTGAGGCCGTTTATTGCTCATTTTGCCCAAAGTAACACTTCATGCCATATTTCAAGTACTACCTGGAATTTCTGTATTAAATACAGGAAACTGGGAAGTCCAGAGATGGTATCTTTTAAAGTACTGACCACCAGCTGTCAGTCATGATGAACAATGTCTAAAAATTATCCTAAAAGCCCCCCGCCCCTTGGAAAATACTTTCCTGGATTGTATCTCCTGTCAGATTGACCTAGCAGTTTTCTATACATCAATTGCTGCTAAAGAATTTTATCTATCAACAAAAAGGATTACAAGAACCATTAAGTTTCTGTTAGTGCTACTTGAGAAAAAAAGAATTTGGAGGCTTTTATGCTAAGACAAGCAGCACTGAAGGTTTCGGTTTTTTTAAATGAAATTTTGGAAAAAGTGCTAAAAACTTGGTAAGAAACTATCTTTGTGGAGACAAAAAAGGCTTTTAAAATGCAATTTAAACTGCATTTTAATAATTTCTTGGTTCAAATTCTGAAACAGAACCACGCAAAGGAGATCCACTATGGTTAAGAACTGCATTAAAACGCCACGTGAGGATATTACTCATGAGGAGATTGGGGAGAAAAGTAACATTTTACACTCCCTCTCAAACCAATTTCACAATGGAACATTAACTGTGATAGGACGAGTATCGCTGTAATAATTGAATAAAACAGTCATTAAGAACCTAATTTCTTGTGTAGCCTGTAAGACTTTGAATTTTTAACTAAATGAGGAATCAATGTTGAGCTAAATTGTGAGAAAAATTATTTGATGTTGCTGCACTAAACTCATTAAAAGATAAACTCACACACTAATTTCACTTCCTACGCTAACAGGTTCAGAGATGCACCCTCCACTACAAGGTAAGTAAAAATTGCAATTGAGTCAGTATTTGTGGAGTAAACCGACTGCTCAACACCCAAAATTTCATTACTTTGTTTTGGGTGCAGTCAATGACCCTCTCCAGCCCAGTGCAATCCAATGGAGCAGTAAATAAAACCCTGGAATGGTTTGGGTTGGAAGGGACCTTAAAGATCATCTCATTCCAACCCCCTGCCATGGGCAGGGATGCCAAATTGGACAGAATTTGGGAGCCTGCAGCACAATGTGTTGTGTTTAGGGGACTTTGAGAAGCTGTAGCAACCCCTGGAAAACACCCTGGGACTGGAGACCAGCAATGACTTCTAATAACCAGGAAAGGCTCCACGAGAGACAGCAACAGTCTGGTTTTAGGTGGGAAAACACTCATATTTTACGATTGCAAAATCGAGTCACTTATGAATAATTCAGAGACACTTGCTGTGACAGACATTATGTGCAGTCACTGGCAGTACCTTCAGAAAACGAGAAACTGTGGCGCTGCTAAGCTGAGCACAAGTTAATTCTCCAAAACTCCTTCTGGCAAACCCCTGGGGCCCTCAGTCACTGGTTTGTTGTAGCCCACAGCTCTTCCCCACCAAGGCTGGATGTGGCTCTTTGAGCTCCCCTTGACCTGGCTGACAATTTGGGGACCTTGTGGGTACACTCAGATCTCTGCCCCCTGTGGCTGCAGCCTCGGGGTAATCAGAGCTGCCAACACACGCTGAATTCTGCTGCTTTTTCCAGTTGCTGTTCATTGATCTATTAATCCAATTTGGGGTAATGAGCAAGCAGCCAGCCAGCCTGCAATAGGTCAGAGACAGCAGCTAAACCATCAGTGACACCTCGTCCCCAGTGCCCAGCCATGCTGTTAAATGGACACAGTCAGTAACGGGAGGATTTCTGGTGCTCCTGGAGCCAAAAATGCTCAGCACTGATTCCTTCACTGTATTGCTGTCCAAACCATGGAATACAACATGATAAAAACATACTTGAAGGAGAGTTTATCCCTCTCATGCAGTGTGATTTGGCCCTGAAACTCTCCATGAGCCTCCTCTCCTGGTGCTAAACTCCACCTGAAAGCAGGACGGGCTGGAAAATGCACACACCAGGTGCCTACACAAACCAGTTCATACAAAACCATGGAAAAAGGAGGTGGGAATTGTGCTCCTGCTTCTACACCATTGTTTAATCTCGGAACTGCACTTCCAGGGCTGGGACAATGAGGTTTGACACCTTCCCTCCACCCCAGTCACATTCCTGGAGTCACATTCCAAATCACAGGTGCAGAGTCAGGTACAGAAATCATCTCTATAACAAGTCACTTAAATATTTGTGATGTGTGCAGAGAGCTAATTGCATCTAAAATGATTTTATCAGCAAGAGACTGCCCAAGATGATGAAGGAAGCATCTGGTAGTGCAAGAAATACAGTTTGTGGTTTCCAAGGCCAGCAAGCAGCATTTCATTTGTGCTTCCCCCAGCAGCACATGTGACTGTGGCCACTCACAGCTAAAGATGATGCAGATTATTACCCAAGGAGTTCTGGGGTACAAATGAGTAATGGAGCTATTCCAATCTAAAGTCCCAGATGGAGAATTGCTTACAAGCATCTGAGAGTATGAAAGTTTGACTCTCCCCTCATAGTCCCTGAGGGAAGCCCCATAAATGTTTCTAACTGGAGGTTCTGCTACCAACAGCTCGTTTTCCCTGCTGCCCCCAGAATGGCCATGAATCACAGAGCTTTTAACCAGCAGTTTATATCACATCCTCCTCTAATGGTTCTGGGGGAAAATACCAAATTACAACAGTAAGACATCAACTGATGTAATCACTGGCTGCCAGTGATTACAGCTACAATTAACTCACTGTATGGATAAAAATCCCTCATTGGGCCATGAATGGGGGCACTCCCAGGAGCAAGACATGAAGAGCATCAGGGGCTCAGGCAAGTGATGGAAAGATAAAAAGAGAGAGCACGGAAAGAGAGAAATGCCCTTTTTCTGAGCTTCTTGTAACTTTAGTGCTGAACAGGGTAAAAACATCAACCTGCTGCCATAAACTTACAAAAGGCTCCTCTCAGCAGAACTTAAAACATTTCCCATGCACAGTATGTACCAACAAGAAAAAAAAAGTGCTCGAGATTCTCCTCCCGATTCTGCCATGCACCAGTGATTCCTGAAACAGCAGGCAAAGCAGATGTTGCACTAACTTCATGCAATGGCATGTGACAGCCACCTTGATTGTCCTTTTCCAGCCATTTAATTCAGTTACTGGGGGAAACAGTGACACTGACACATCTGCAAATGCTGTGTGTTCCCATAAATCAAGCATTTATATCTTTTTTTTTTTTTTCCTAGGAAAACCATAAACCCAATTTGGAAGATACTTAATGGAACATCACAGTACCAGAAGCATCAGCAGATGTGATGTGGCTCCAACACCTCCAGAGAAAAAAAAATACCCAAAACCACTGAGCATTTGAACATGACTGGATTTGCATCATTGTAGGGGAAGTGGGAAATTTAGCCCTATCCAGTTCTAACTTGGGAAGACCCCTGAGGGTCACCCAAGAGGAAATTTGTCAGCTGCAATAAGCTGTCAGTGAATCTGTTCAGCTACAAAGCTCCTCAGAGTATCTTCACTTCCTAAAGCCCAAAATCTGATGCCAGTAAAAAAAATAAATTTTTTTTTCAGCAGTTGTTTTGTGTTGATATGGGATACCTGCAAGGCAAGAGTTAATATAACATGATTTACTTTTAATCAGAGATAATCTGCATGAATCATAAGGCTGTTCCTGTTCCAAGGACATGGAATAATCCAAGCCAGACAAAGGCTTCCAGGTATTACCTCCACAAAAAGGCCATCACAGACCAAAACAAAACATTGTTAAGAACAAAAGAAAGACGTCAACTTCACAGAGGCAACAGTCTCGCTTTCCAGGTGCCTGAAGAGTGAGCAAAACTTTCACTCCAAGACACTGTGGCTCTTCTCAAAAGCCCTTCAGTCTTCCCCCCTCTGTAATTTCCTCAGGGTGAAAGTTGCATAAGGGGAAAAAAAAAAAAAAAAGCAGTGCTTTTAAGCAGCCAGAAATAAATGTATTGTGCAATATTGCTGTTGAAGTTCAAGAGTAAGGGAATCCACTTTGTCACAGTCACTTTCAATGAACACTCCATTTTATGATAAGTTTCATAAAAACTGCTTAATTCAACATTTATGAAAGTACTGAAGATAGATGAAAGGTGTAGAAATAGGAATCTTGCCAATCAATCATCCTGTTGAGAACGAGCACCCAAATGATAAGGATGGAGATAGGCTTTTCATGTACATATGGTCGGCGAGATAGAATGATTGAATATTCTTGCATTTTTAATCAAAATGTTCCTACCATTGTACTGACACACTCAAATTATTTTCTTCCCCCACTGAATATTAGAACTCTCTTCCCCTTGGGATTGAGTCGCTTGCAATGTTCCCAAAGAGAAAAGGAAACGTCCTGGGTGAAAAGGTGCTCGGTAAAAGATTGAGTGAGGAAAAACTTTAATTCTAACAGATTTTTTTACCAAAACCTGATCAGAAGTGAACACGGAGGCACAGCTTTTAAATGACATTACAAAGGACAACAAAATGGTTTCATGCCAGATAATACAATTTGCCTCTCAAACTACACATGCTAGAAATGTTTGGGGACAGAGACTACCTTTTAATAAGGAATGTTTATAGCTTTTTGTACAAGGAATCTTTGCTGGAAATTACAGTCCTGGGTATAATCATGCTACAAAGACTATTGATAAAAACCTGAACATGTGGGTGAATCTGTTCTAAAAATACCCAGCCAGGGAAGACTGTGCCTTGTTCCTTCTAACTGTGAGGTTTTCCAGGGAATAACAGCCCAACCTGTGATGGAGCTGGAAACTAAACTTAGCTGGCTCTTCTCTCAGGGCTCCAGTCTATGAGCAATATAGAGAAAAGCCTTATTTATTAGCTCCAAATAAAAAAAATGTAAAATCTCTTTTTCTGCCCTTTCTCTACAAAAACACCCATGTGAGGTCAGCCCAGCTTTTTGGAGATTCCAAGAAATAGGTTCAGAATTCTAAAAGAAAAGAAAGGAACCCCAAGCACTTCTGATTTCCATATTCACCTAGTTCCCCTTCAATGGAATTGTAAAAGTTACAGTTCAAGTCTTAAGTGATAACATATGGTGCAATAAACACTATTATCAGCTTGATGAGTTATTGTAAGTAACCACCCAAATTACCAAAGCATTTCTGTGGGGTGGAACAAGCTGGAACTGAATACAGATTCCCTGTAATTTCACAAGTGGGAACATTTATCACAGCAAAGTTGTGAATTATTTTTGCCTGTTAATACCCTGTAAGTGCCAATGTTCTCTTTCAACACTTGGAATATCTGGTGGAAAGATAATGATTCCTGTAAAATTGATTGTTCCCCTTTGACCAATAAGACAGGTTCATAGTTTGTAAATAGGATGAGACAAAGGTGCAGGCACAGTGCTACCACTTAAATCATCTGCTTCAGGTTCTTAAATACTTCTTCCCCCTCTGCTTCTTCAGTTCTGCACTCAAGAGGAAAATTGGAACAGTTGATGCCTTTTCCTGGTCTTAAAATCAAGAGTCAAACACTGTTAGAAGAGAAAGAGGGATTTTAACCTCGGTATTTATTTTAAGGATCCTTAGATGCACACATCTAGGTCAAGTGCACCTCCATGCACACAGCAATGCACACCCCAAAAGATCTGGTACAACATTATAGGTGTTACTAATTAGCAGATCTATCAAAGATTCCCCAATGAGAGGCTCGAGTGAGCCCCCCCTCCCCAAGGAGCCTTCCCCTGGATGGTTCTATCTCAGTTTACAGAATGTGTTCTGGAGAGCACCTTGGGGTCTGGGGCACACTGATCCCCAGCTACGAAGCTTCTGAGATGTTGAGTCTCCTGGCTGAACAAACAAGGCCAGGAATGTAGGCAAAAAGCACTAAGAATACAGGAGTTGTAAAAAGGTATAAAAGGGGTATGAAAGAAAAGGCAAAAATCATCATGGCATTACAGTAATGCTGAAATAATCAACCCAAATTGTTACTAGGGATAGCTAAAGTCTTTTATAAACAACTCTACAGAAGGCAACTTCACCTGTTCAAATCCCCACCGCCTCATTCCTCGTTTGGTGGAACAGAATAGAGCAACACCATTCATTTCAAAATCTTCCAGCCTCTAACTGGGCCCCTGCTCGCAATAGGGCACACTACAAACCACGTTTAGAAATAACATTTTTTTTGTTTTCACCAACCCCAGCCTCAAGTTCCACTGCGCAGAAGAAGAGGGAGCTGGAAAGAAAGACGCACTTTCTTGGGAATGAAAAAAGAAGAAAACATTCTTTTCACTTCTGGCACTTGAAGAACTTTCCAAACCAACAGAGAACGGGCTACCTATTCATGAAATCTGCAGTAGTTTTCCATGGATTTCAGAAGGTCTTGCCAAGACAGATGAGGCAATCCATCACCTCAGAGTCAGTTGCTGTGCTCTGGAATAGATATTACAAAGCAAGGGCATGAATCCCAGAAGCAGCAGTGGGTTTGTGATGTGATGCTGGGCACTCCAAGGCCTAACAAGTCTTGTGATCTTGGGTTTTTCTTTTGGATTGCAGCTCCTGGGACATGTACAGCAACCCCCTCAGCTGTAGATTATCTGCTGTTTAACAGGCTGAGTCGGGGTTCTGCCTGACTGGGATGGGGAAGAGCAGGGAAATCATAAACATTAGCAACTTAAAATCCTAATTGTTGAAGAGCTGTAGGAACTTTTGTTGTCCAAGAGCTCCACATCCTGCTCCTGCTGACCAGACCTCACCCATGGACTCAGAGCTGGTCAGGAGCAGAGCACTCCCCCCAGCACAGACTCAGTTGGTCACACATTGTCCATGTCCTCAGGAACCAGTGCTACACTCCCCAAACAGCCACACTGGGCTGCCTGCCCTGACTGAATCCCTGAAAACAGGGACAGCACAGAGCTGGGACACAGGGCAGAGGGACAGGGCCACCACGTGCCAGGGCGGTGTCACCTCCACCTCTCCTGGGACACCTCACATCCAGGGGTGTAACAGAGCAGGAGCTAAAAGTCACAGAGTCAGCAGTGAGGGCAACTTTTGGGTTCCTATTTCTTTAAGCAAAAGGCTCCCCCATCCTCCTCGTGTCCAAAAATACCGCAAAAAGACAGACTGCTCCTGCAGCTCGCCACATCTGAAAATCATTTCTATTTCATGGAAGGGGGAGAAATAACCAATAAGAGAAATCCAGTCTGATTATTTTGAAAAGGACAGAGACAGCAGAGGTGACAGAGGTGTAATTGTTAGTCAACCTTACAGCTCTTTCCAGTCAAGCTATTTAACATTTGATTCCACTGATAAGAAAAATAATAAACAGAGTTATTATGAAAGCTCTCTGTCAGCCAAAAGTCCAGTGAATCATTTATGAATGTGTACCTAGAGCTTCTTTCCCTTCTATTCTCTTTTCCCATCAGAACCTGAAGCTAGTTACTTTTTTTTAAAGTGTTGTTTTTATTTCTTAAATCAACCTGAAAGGAATAAAATATTGCAATGAGTAAAAATACAAAATAAATGTTTGCAGTTCTGTAATTCCTCGAAATGTCAAATAAAAACATAAAAACGTATGCTCTGTAAGTTTTCAGCTGAACTTGGCATGACAGTCCATCTATTATTTAAAAGATGTTGAAGCTCAATTCATGAATTATTAAATTCTTGTTACATTTAGTTTTCAAGGGAAAAAATTATTTCATTCAATAAAGGAAATTCAATTCGCTCTATAATACTTCCCTAAAAAACATGGAGTTTAAAGTTACCCTGAAAAATTGAAGAAATAACTAGTCCAAGCTCCATAACGTTACTGCCTCATTAAAGGGATGTTCTGAATATTCAAAACCCATCAACAACCCTTCAGCATTCCCACATCCACTGCACAAACATCCCATGTGTGAAACAACCTGCAGTGCAGGAGAGGGGCTGGAGAGAGCTCCTGAGCCGATCCAAGCTGGGATCCTCCAGCCTGCTCCCTTCCCACATTTCTCATGACCGACCTCAAACAACAACTCACATCCTGGGAAAGCACAGGCAGGCCCAACAACCAAAATTCTCTGTTGTGATGTGGGAAATTTGGATTACACATCACATCCAGGAGTCCTCAGAAGGCGTCCCAGAGGTGAAGAGCCCCCCACCAGAGAGACCCCAGGCTGTTCACCTGCTGAAAAGTGAGTCTTTTGAATTTAAAAGGGCATATCCCTCTTCTGAAGGGCATTCCTGGTGATGATCACCTGGATAATTTCAGAAATCTCTTACTGACCCCCTCAGCCCACACCTACTTCTGCAGGCAGCAGTTGATGGTCACTGTGCCAGGAGCATCAGAGCTGAACAGGAACTCCCTGCATCACTCCAGGACAGCAGACCAGGCTTCACACACAAAGAACCTGATTTTCCCTTAGTTCAGCCAACAGACCTCTGCTTTGGACCTTTGAAACTTCATTTGTACATTCTTGC
Source organism: Corvus cornix cornix (assembly GCF_000738735.6). Classification (NCBI taxonomy): domain Eukaryota; kingdom Metazoa; phylum Chordata; class Aves; order Passeriformes; family Corvidae; genus Corvus; species Corvus cornix. The sequence goes on along the minus strand of NC_046342.1, from coordinate 17,678,286 downwards.
TAATCCAAGATTGGTTCTGCTCTAGAATGAGACTTAATAGCCACAGGGACTCAAAAGAAAGAGCTAACTGAGCTGATTTAATAAGAGACACAAAACAAACTCAATGGCACTACTTAGACTGCCTAATAAAGTTATTTCACTGTACTCTGGGGGCTGGCTATTCAATTGGCCTCTAAAAATCCATGCTGATATTCCTCAAAGGCTCTGAACAAGAAACTGTCACAGGTGCAGTGGCTTCTTGGTGTGACAGGTATTTCAAAGACAGCTCCTCAAGCATATAATCCCTCAGATAAAAAAAAGTAATGAAATTATATTATGATGGAGCTGCCATAATCATCAACCAAATTTACAATGTCTAACTGATTAGCTTATACAGATAAATTTTCCAACACCCACTGGGGTATTTTTCCCCAGTAAGAAGATAAACTCTGGGTTTGTTTGCTGCATTTTTCAAATAAATGGTTTAAGCCACTAACATTTCAGGAACAAGCCAGAAGAAACATTGCTATTCAACAACAACAAATCCTCCTCTAAAAAAGCAAAGTGTTAAATGGAAGCCTTGTAAAATATTCATTTGTTTAGCCATGAGTTAATAAATTTTCAAAGTAGATTTTGACATGATGTCATCATAAACGCAAACTAGCACTGAACTGTTGGAATTATTTTCCTAAAGTGTTTTATTTGTGTTGGCCTCCTGACACTTCTTCTGTTCTCAAGCCCTAAACGTGACTCACTTCCACAGCCAGGCACAAGGATGTCAGGCAAGACCCCCTCCATGCTCTGTCAGAATGGGTTCAGACAGAAACTTCAAAGAGCTTTGCACTTTCTACCAATTTCTGCACCTCAACAACACTCCTAACACTCCTAAACAAAAAAATATTCACAATCCCCCCAGTGCTGTGTCCTGACTGGGAGCAGGGAAGTCACTGAGAGCAGAGTCAACTGCGGGGTGAAGACCCTAGAACATTCCCAAGGAGCCAAGGATCCTTTAAACATGAGAAGAGCAGAACTGGCTTATTGTCTTCTCTTTCAACACACAAGTTTGTGACCTGTGTCTGAATGTCTTGTTAACTTCACCCAGCTCAATAATAGACCAGCTCCTGCAGGAAAAATCCAGCCTCTCAAATGCAATCTAGGGATGAACACGTCCAGTTTCCCAGAATACATCATTAACTGTCTAGAAAGGGACTTCGTGTTGGACTGTTATTCTTTTTATTATGATATATGATACCACTCTCAAAGAACAGTGATTTAGTCTTCTTTGTAAATAGAATTATTGATTGGAGCCCTGTTAACAGCACTTCTCCCACCCTTGCTGCACTCAGGCTCCATAAAACAAGGAACCATTCCTGCTCTGAGGTCTTCACCAAGATTCTCGGTACAGCTCAGCCTTCCAGCTCAGAAACAAATTGAAAAAGAAATAAAACCACCTATTGAATACAAAGTACAGTTTTTTCTCTTTAGGTATCTTGCATTCCGGGTCCGTGTCCATGACCAAATACAGGATATGCCTGGAGCAGGAGGGATGACCTGTCCCTCTGCATGGTCTGGACAGAGCAGTGTCCAAATGCCCCTGTGCCTGGTGTCCCCTCTGTTGCCACCACCAGAGGGGCAAACCCCATCTCCTCTGTAGGGACAGTGCTGTGCAGACTCTGAATCAATACTACAGCTATAATAGTGGGCACAGGATCACCATCTAAATTGCTTTCAGAGCTCTCTGTGCTTTCTAGGGTAGCTTGGGACGTGTTTTTGCCCTTTAACTGAAGCACTTTGTCAGTTCCTGATTGAGAGTTACATAAATCAAGGTTCACTGCATCTTCACTCCTCTCTGGCTCAAACTACACAGAAGTATTTTTGGTAGCTGTGAAGAACACTGAAACACTAAAATAACTTCCAGGGAAACAGTACTGACACAAGCAGGAAGCATATTTTAAATAATTGAACCAAAGTAGCTGGTGCTGTTTGAAAGGCAAGATTTGTAAACTAACTGCATGTGTCCCCCTGTGGGACAGTTCCAGCTGTCTGGAACTGAACTCCCAAAATAAACAGAAAAGGGTTATTTCCAGTGAATTTTACGTTGCAAAGTTTCCACATGACTTCCCTACAAAACACTTCCAATCTCAGTGTGCATTGAAGAAATCCAACTTTTCCTCTGCCTGAGGTAAGTGGAGAGAGCAGCAGCAATCACATTCTCTGCCATTGTTAAGAGATGCAGAGTCAACCACTTCCAAGTTGGAAATGTCAGAACTGAGACCAGCTGTGCAACCTCAATTTGCCCCCTCGTGCCTGTGCATAATGATGTGGTCTTTAATTACCTGAACACAAACTCCACTTTGAAGATCCTGCCTCGCTCAGCCCAGGGCTGGAGGAGTGAGGTCTGCAGGATTTTATAACAGAAAACATTACCAGAGCAGGAAAATGGATTATCTGCTTGTAACAGATGCTCCACAACCTGAAAAGGGAATTAGAGGAAGAATTCCAGCCTTTTTCACCTCCACTGCTCACTCCATAATCACGAGACTCACACAACAGACATTTCCCTGATAACCCTGACAAAAAGCACGCACCTGCATTTCTCAAACTCCCCACAGCAAAGTTTAATGCCAAGGTCAAGCTCTAACAAAGCCCCAAGTCTGATGGTTATCCAGCTCCACCATTTGGAAATGATCACATTTTAATGTGGGTGACGTTCTGGTAGACACTGCTGAAGATTTTACTCTCAGGCCAGTGTTTTCTGAGACCAGAGGAATTTTTCCAACGATGCAAACTCTTTCCAAGACTTTTACTCCTCACTGTATCTTGGACAGCTGTCCATTCAACCCATGCCCCACAGCACCAGAAGGACTGATTGGTCTGTAACCCATCCCAGGACTAATTGGTCTGTAAGCCCAGCTCTGACCATTATCTACCTCTAGGACAGGATAAATATTTTGGGTTGAGATCTGAAATAACCAACTGGAAAGTCATAAGTAAAATAGGTAATTTCATCTAAGCCACAACAGGCTGGTTTTGCAGTTAGGGCTCCAGTTAAGAGGGTGATGTCTATGGACCTCTCCTGTATCAGTTCTGGGCTCCTGCAAAGGAGGCTGTGCTCTGAAATTTGCTACAATTTAAAACCATTTCATATTTAAAACACTGTTTTTCCCCCCACCATTTATAAAACAAAAATAGGTGCTACTATTCAGCTTTTAATTCAAACTGCGAAAGGAGCAGTGTGATAATACTTTGTATTATGGAGTTTTCAGCACCACAGCAGTATTTATGAATAAACAGAGAGAGTCCCTTAGCAGGGCACAGCTGGCACATGAACCTCGGCTGGAAAAAGTTCCTGGAAATTCTTCTGATTAAGGGAGAATCAGCACTTCTCTACCCTCTCCTGGCCAGAGCCCAAACTCTCCTGTGTTGCTGCTTTCATCTCAGGCTTTGGAAGGCAGGGAACACTCAGCATCCATCCAGCAGGTATTGAAATCCATCCCGCTGCAAGCCTGATGAAACTCGGAGCTCTGCCCTCACCTTCCTTCAGCTCCAAAATGGGCTGCAGCCTCAGAGTCATTTTTTCCCCCCCGTAGATCTTGTAAGAGCCACAAATCCCTGGTTACTTTTGATTTACAATAGAGGCAAGGTCATCCTTATAATGAAAAAAAACAAGGTCTATATTTTCAGACACCAAGATACAATTTATCATCGAGATCAATGACACTTTTCTTCTCTATAGAGATGAAGTATCCATTTTGCAGTAAAATTATCAGAGGAGTTTTCTCCTTTTTCTCTTTTTTAAAAGCCTCTTGCAGGTGCTGCAGCAGTTGAAAAACAGCTTGTAACAGAACATTTTAGCATTAGCATCCAGTTCTCCTGGCTGCCCTTCTAAAATAGATTTCACTTTTTTTCTATTAGTGGCTGGAAAAGAAGGGAACAGTGAAATCTGTGAAACCAGACCTGCTCAGGTGGTGAGAGGTAATACTAATGGTACCCCCTGAGTCAAGAGCTAGTGCTAAGCCCTTTCAATTAAAATAATTGCCCTTCCCAATGTCCTCATGTCTGCATGGTCACACCAGCCCGTGCCAGGCTGAAGCAGCCAGGGTGGATGATCCATGGAGTTGCCCAGAATCACCTTTTTTTCCTAATAGGACTTTTAGTTTTTGTTTTATTTGAAGTCCTGTTTGTAACATGTTTTTAGCTCATCTCCTGCAGTGCTTCTGAGCGCCCAGAAACCATTTGGGGCATTTTCATGTGGTAAGACTGGCTAATTGTCACCAGCTTTTGAGTTTATTTAGGGCCTGAAGAAACAGAAACGTTCTGTGGGTAGAATATACAGAACTGCCTGTCCCAGCTGTGCTTCTTGCACTGACCCAAGCACCGCCCACCAGGCATCACTGGGACTGAGCTCTCCAGGCTGCTCCATCCTCTCCCAGCTCCTGGACAAAACCCAGACACCCAGCATCAGCTCAGACACTGCACTGTCACCACCCCTGACACAGTCACAGCCGTGTGAAAACACTATTTCTTTACTTCTGTGTCATCTTTGCAAACAGCCTGGGCTGGGCTCTGAAGGCTGTGACAAACAGGTGGCTGTGGTGGCACACGTTGGACCTGCACCAGGGAGAGGCATCAGCAGAAGCTCCCCAGCAGACACAGCCTGAATCTGCTGAAAGGCAATAACGTGCATTCCCACGCTGCCTGAGTTACAGCCTTTGTCTCCCCTGCCCACTGCATCCCATGGCAAGATAAGCTTATTAAGAGGATTTATTTTTTAAAGTCACTCCTTTAAAGCACATGAAATTCCTGATTTTATTGATGGCTGCCAAGGGTTACAACTTCATTCACATGGATTTCCCTTAAGCTCCATCCTTGCCCTAAGCTAATCCCAATTTTCAGGAAAGAAAGGCATATTAGAGTTTTCCTGGTGTTCAGTTCCATTGGAAACTATTTGCCACACATGTTCAATATTTCCTCCTTACCTGTAGCTCCCAAATTAAGATTTTCTCTTTACTGATCTTAGAGCTGCTGAAGATAAAGTAATTTCCTGCACCCAGGTGTGTCCAGTCCTGCCCTGTTGCTGCATCCATGTCCAATCAAATGGTTATGGACTGGAGCACATCTGGAAGTATTGACATAGGCAGGACAACTCTTGCTCATGGGCATTTCCTTAACTCAATGATTTCCAGTTAATAAGAACTGAAAGACTAAAGGGAACCTTTTTATTCTCTGCTTAGTCCTGTCAAATAACCATAATTACTTCCAAAACAAAACCAAACACAGACCACTGGAGTTTTTAGTAACTTTAAAGGTCTTGCCCAACTACATTTTTCCAACCACCATCTCCAGGGAGCAAAAACCCCCCAGGTGTTTGTGCTGAGGGGCCATACTTATCCTCAAGGCCCTACTTCACCTCTTCCAGGCACATCAAGTGGAACATTTGAGAGAAAAATTTCTTTTCTCATGGTTTTTTTTTCCACTATCATTACAGTTCATTCATGTTTGCCCTGACTTGTAGGTCAATGCCAGCACGGACCCTCTGGGTGCATTTTTGTGAGGCATTTTGAGGAGGAAAAAATGCCACAGGACAATCACAGGGATGTTTCAAATACCTTGAACCCTCCTGAATAAGTCACTGAGCTGTTCCTTACAGGGGTTTTCAGTGATATGATAATACAAAAATACTATTTTTCATCTGATGCACATTAAAAATAAACTCTTCTAATAAAACTTGTTTGAGGCCCCGATTCAGCTCTGCTTTGTGTTCATTTACTGCTGCAAGAAGAGTTCAAAAACAAGCTCAGACCATCAGAACCACCTGCTTGTTCTATTTTGCAATCACTTCACAATCAGCCTACAAGGTATTAAATGACTGCAAAAGTGCATGAAAATGGGGAAACAAGGAAACAGAGACACAGCAAAATCATCTCCTTGATCCAGCTGTGTCCTGAGCACCATCATTTTCCATCCACCAGCACTCGTGTGGGAATGAAAGCCTCAGCTTTTAGAAATGAAAAATTTCAGTGGGTTTTTTCTGGCCTCACAGATCATCAGAGACATTTTAGGACAGTTGCTGCTCTTGGCTGAAGCACTGCCCAGATTGGAAGCACCAATCTCCCCAGAACACTCCAATCCCAGTGAGAGAAATACTGGAGCTGTTCCTCTGCCACCAGCAAAATACTTCAGATTTTTTATTTCATGATTTCAGCCAAACCAAAACCCAAAGCAGAAGCTACTTAATGATCCAAAGCCAGACTGAGATTGGATTTGTACATATATCCCATGGAATTATTCCAGATTCTGTAAGACAAAATGAAGAAGGCAGCAGGGCTTCTGCAAATTGGGATTAGCTAAGGGAATCAAATCTTACAGTTTTAGGGAGGACAATCAGGAAAAACAAAACAATTTTTAAATCTATATATTTACAATAACAACTGATTTTTTTTTATCTTTTTTTCCTGTACTGGGAGACACTGGGTTCACCCTCCACTCCAGGAATTTTCCAGTTCATCCTTCCCTCCTCTCAGCCTGGCACCAGGAGCTGGACCAGACACCCATAAAGCAGCAGAGAGCAGATTTTCCTCATCAGGTTGGTTTTGCACTTGTAGGTGAAAGCTCTGCAGTGATTTAAAGGCAAATGGAAAAGTCAGGTCTCTTCACTCAGTATAAACTTTATCATCTGCTTATTGGGCTGCTAAAAAATTGCTTTAAAACAAATTCATACAGGAGAGACATTATTACACAGGCCGGCAGAAAAGGGTTGGGTTGTTTACTGGGTTTGATTTTTTCAGACTATAAATAAACCACGTATCCCTTTTCTTGTTTAACTTCACCAAACCTCTTATTGTTTATATATTTCATCAGCAACCACCCACAAGAAGGGCAGCCTATGAGATACAAGATCTCCTTGCCCAGCACATGCCAGAACAAAGCATCCCTGTATTCCAGTGTTCAAGAGCCAGCATTAAATTTATCAGAGGTAGCAGCAGATGGGAGATCATCACAGAAAGAATACTTTTTAATTCACCAAACATATGTGCTGATGCAGTGCAGCACGGTTGTGAGGGTTTTGTGCAACTTCGAAAAGGGTTCTGTACAAAAGGAAACATGACTAATTTTTGGTCATGTTTCGCAGTAAAACACTTGTTTACAGATTGTATATAAAGCTAATGTCAAACTGTGCACCCTGAAGAACACTGTGTGGAATAGAAGGCTGTGTCTTGTCCACAAACCTTCAATGTTTGCCTTTAGATACAACCAAGGGCAAAGCTGGAAAATGGAGTTAAAAAACCTATTGGAAGAAAAAAGACCCACAAACAAAGAAATAAACCTGAGCAAAGCCGAGTTCTTTGCTCATTCAGGATACACAAGACAAGCAGGCAGATGGCATTTCACAACTCCTTTATCTCAGTGCCCACAGAAAAGCCATTCATATTCCTAAAAGCCTAAAGAGCTCTATGGAAAGCTCCTATTGCCATGGAGCTACATTTCTGGGTGCTAGATACCACCAGCAGCAAGCAGCTATTACAGCTACTCCTTTGTTATGCTGTGAACCCCCCACAATGGAAATTCAGGCTCTCTGTTGACCCCACACAGCTCCCAGCAGATAGAAACGCCCACCAGCCCAGAACACGCTGTGCTCAGTCCCTGCCTTCCCCACTCCCCATCTGCTGTGAGGAACCGAGGCATTAATTGGTGCAAAGTTACTCACACAGCCCCTCCCGTGCTCCTTGGCCCTGCTGGAGGCTCCCTCTGGTCCTGGGGGAGCTGGAGGATGAACCAGAACCCACCTCAGCCTCCACTCTGCACCAGCCTGGAGCAGCCTCTACCTCGGATGGAGCTGCCAGCCCAGCCCACTTCGTCTCAGGCAGCCAGAGGGGTCTTGGTGCCTTTCCCTGCCTGTGTTTTATAGACTCCCTAAAACCTTCAGCAGAAGTTTTGGATTACACTCTATTGATTCCACCAATGATTCACAGTCTACAGATTAAAAAAGGCTTCTCCCATTGCCAGGCTCAAACAGGAACAGTAAAGCTCCTCAGAGAAGAGATGAGCGGGGGCAATAAACAGGCAACAAATGAATCAAATCTTGGCTCACAAAGTTGCCCCAGAGAGGGGAAAATACCTGCTGAGACAACTGAAAAGTAACTCTATTTCTAAGGTAGCACATCGTATATGGCAGAGGATCCACCAGCACAGCTAAATAATCAGCTGGACAAGGTAGAAACATCCAGGACAGCTGAAACGACATGTTGGGAATATCCTGAATTAATAAAAGCAAGCAGCAGACCTTCTGTATTTTATTTTTTGTGGTTACATTTGACAGTCCTACAGGAAGCAGAAAAATAAGGATAGATAACGATGCCTAGAAACTTCCTGGCAGGGAATGCAGTACCATGGGAACAGGGAAAGGCTGGCCTTGGAGCAGCACCAGGTGAGCCCAGGGCCTGGCAGCAGCCCCAGCCCAGCTCCCAGTGCCACACTCACACTGCTGCACATCGGATTGTTCTGGAAACAAGGAGCAGGGGCTCCTCCTCTCCCACACACTCTGCCAGCAATCCTCTTCCCAGCAAAAACACAACCTGGTAACACCCCAGCTGGCAGCTGTGCCAGCAGATACCAAAACTGCCTTTCCCCTGGGAAATCTGCCCTCTAACAGGGGCCAACACCACCATGTGCTTCACCTGCTTTCCCAATTTCAGCTCAGAGTCACACTTCCCTTTATAGCATCACATTTTAATTGGTTCTTGGCTCCTTTTCCTGTTGGAAACGGTTGCCACCATTTCCTCACACGTTGAGATACACAGGCAGGAGCTTTGTGCCTTCATCCTCTTTTCCTTCTTTAAATCCTTGTGTTAAGCAAGCAACTCAGTAAAAGAATCAAAGTTCTCATTCTGTGCAGTGAAATTTTTCATTTGTCTTTCTATTCCTCATCATTCATTAATGATGCACAAATTCTTTGCTTTTCTTAATCCTTTACCCTTCTCATCCTTTATACTTTGCCATGAACATGGACTTCTGTGTTACGAATTCTTCAAAGACATCATTCCTCTTTGCATTGATATGCACTGAAATAATCTTTGCAATCTATGATCAAAGACTCGCTCTATCTGGCTGCATTCATTTCCTTTCCGTACCCTTCCTAGTCAGACATCTTTATTCCTATTTAGTTTTGCTGCCAAACAAAGCTGTCAAATCTGGAAGCCAAGGCCACCCCGAATCACGTTGGTCCTGTCCTTTATCTGGATTTCCTTTCACATTCCCGTTAATGCTTGGGCAGAGCTTCCCCCACACAACCCCCAAACTCAAATCCCTCCTCAAAACTCTTCTGCCAGGGAAGGTGATGTTCAGATGCTGAAATTTCTCAGCACACCCAGTATTGCACTGGTGCTTCTTCTCCAGATTTCTAATCAGGGAATTTTGTCCCATAGGTATTTTCCTTTTGGTGGTAATCGAAGGAAAGCCAGAGCACAAATTAACCCTTGGATTAATACATAGAGGTTCAATTATTCCAGACAAGGACTACAGAAAATAATTCTCTGTTGGGATTTTTAGCCAGTAAAATACTGAATTTTCTTTGCAGGACTTTAACCCATACACATTCTTTTCCAGTTTTTAATATTTATGTTCTTCTGTCATTCAATTCTGAGTAGTTTCCCTCTCTTCTTTATTCCCTGAGCCTTCTGTTTTACAAAGCTGAAGCTCCCACATCCCCCACAATTGCCTCAACATTCATGAATTAACCTTGGATGCTGAGCTTCGTCAAAACTGCTTCCTGAACCCAAGTTTTCACTCAGGAATGTGCATCTGTGCTCAGAAATATTTTTCAGCTCTTCCAGGTTATATTATCCAGCCATTTGATTTCAGGGAGGAGGCTCCTGTAGTACTTAGATGCCTTCTGTATCAATTTATCTGGTTTAAACAGGGGCTTTGGGGTTTTTTGGTTGGTTTTGGAGGCTTTTTGTTGGTAGGATGTTTGGGCTGGTACTGAAATACAGATTTACAGGTAAACAGCACCATAATGAATGTACCAACATAAATAATTCATTCATAAATAAGGTGGAAGTGCTAAATAAACAATATTAACTTGCAATTTACAACTGTTTTTTAAAGTCCATATATGAAGGGCGCATATTTAATGAATGTCAGGATGCATTATTAAATATCTCAGGGACACCAAAACAAAATATGCCCGAAGAATGAACAGGAACACCAATGGAAACCTGTATCCACATGCTTTCAGCCCAAAAACATGAACCACAGAACTTGTCAATCATGTTCACAACACTGGGAGACACAAGTCCTTTGAAGATTTTTCTATCAGTAACTGGCAGGTTGAGCTTCTAATTTTAGCAGCATTTATTCTACTTTGTTTACTGTTTTGTTGGGTTTAATGTGCTTTCCCACATTCAGCAACAGAGCAGCAGTGAGCAGTAGCTACACTGATATATCTGTTTATCTGTGTACTATCCCAATGTATATATATGATATATACACTGCTCTCAGGCACCTGAACCTGCCCTTGAATGCCAGTGAAATGCTATTTCATCCCCAAAAACAAGGGAGAAGCAGCCACAGCACTTATTTACACTTAAAACAGCACTTATTTACACTTAAATACAGTGCTTATTTACACATATGTAGTACTTATTTACACGCTGGCAGTGAAAGCCACTGAGTAGAAAGTGAGGTAAAATGCTTTGATAAATTTAAGCTACTGCAGGTAGCATTTGTGCAGATTTTATTGGTGTTCCCAGTTCTGCAGACACCTTGCAAATAGGAAGATATTAAGTCTGGCAAGATGACTTTGAAGTGCTGGCCCTGCTGTAGAGGGTCAGGAGTGTGTTGGAGACACCACAGAGATGCTTCACACTGAACAGGAGGAAAACTGATCAATTGTGGGTTGCTGCTGTGAGTCAGCACCTTCTACCAAAATAAGTCCCAGGATCAATATCCCTGGATATTATCCTCATGCTCATTCAGCTCTTTAAAAACAAAAAGAATCACAAATATATGGGGCAGAATTCTCTCTGTCTGATACAATGCTCTGCATGATCACAATCTAACCCACCTGAGCAAGGCAGAACATGAACAGCTTCCATAAAGTGTAATTTTAGCTTTAAAACTCTAGCATAACACAGAAGTAATTTTATATCCTCAATAGCATTAAAAAAAAAAAAAAAAAAAAGGCAAATAACTCCTGCAGAGGGGTTAGAAACATATACTGTAGGATTAGAGCACCGAAAGGACTGATTATAAAGTGGACTAATTACAAAGTGGAGAGCAAGAGAATTTAAAATATCAGCATTTGGGGTTAGCAGTCCACAAGGCATATCATGCCCGTGGCCGAGCAAGTTAACTGCAGTGAGAGCACTCCACAGGCTTTTATGGCAAAATTACCTCCCAAAAAAAAGACAAACTCAAGTAGCTGTCATTGATGTTGAGCCAAAAAAGCTTTCTGGCTTTAGTGCTCCTCTCTGCAAGGTCAGAGGTGGCCACAGGACCTTTATTATTGCTCAGAGTTCATTTGACATGAATCATACATGAATGCAATCCAACAAGCTAATTAAAGACATAAAGCTTCTCTTGGATTGGATTAAGGGTTGTCATTTTTTTTTCCTTTCCCCTAGGAGGATAACATTTTACAGCCCAGTGAAGTTACATATTTTCACAAGACAATCCAGAACAAAAAAAAAGGCAACAAAGAAATACATGCCTTACCAAAAGCCAATAAAAATGAGACAGATTAGCTTTCAATCACACTGAAACAGGTCAGAGAAGTAAATCTAACTTTGCAGAGCTATAAAGAAAAGATCCATCTTTGTCTCTGTGGTTTAAATAAAAGTTTGACAAGAAAGTTAATAATATGAAAGGGAAGGAAGGATTTATAAAAATCTTTTTTGCAGAGGTAAATAATTGAAACAAGGCACAGAGCTCAGAAATTATTGTAGCTCCAATTCAGCACAAAAAAAGCCCTGCTGAATTCAGCACAGTGTGCAGAATGTCAGGGAAAGCCAATGCTTCACAAAGCCAGCTCGCATAAGGAGAACACAAATTTGGAAGTTTCACTGTTACAAAAATTAGCCAAAATTTTACCAACTGAAACACCTTCAAAAAGGGGAATAAACACCAGACTGAGCCCAAAGTCCCTCTGCAAACTGTGCCCTCCTTGCCTGCTCTGGAGCATCCAAACTGACCAACACTTCATAATCCACTCAAACCCCACTCCCCCCTCACAACAGGCCCACGACAGAAGGGCTCTGGTGAGGAAGAGCCAAGCAATGCTCAGAGCTAAAACCTCTCCTAAAAGCTCCTGGCACACATCCTAAAGAACAAAGTTTCTAAGGAAATCACCACGGCTTCAAAAATAAAGCAAGTTTCCCTCAGCTATAACTCAGATTGTTCCTTTTCTCCTGCAATTGTGGTGCAGAAGGGTTTCTCCCTGACTCTGTTACAGAAGCAATTTCCATAAAAACCTTTCAAAAGAGGTGTTCTCTCACCTTAAGCCCAAACCGTTCAACACTTCTTTGCAAGACATGAAAAAAAAAGAAACCTCTATCAGGAGCTCACTTAGCTCACACACTCAGGAGTTAAATGAACTGTTCAGGGAAGGAATTATCCTCCCTGGACAGCCTGGTGGAGGCTTTGAAGTTGGGAAAGCAACTCGTTTCTGAACACCAGCTGGACTTTTTTTAGCTAGCAAATTTGCTGCTAATTCAGTAGTTCAAGGCACCAGTGAGAGTTTCCCATTTCTTGATTTCCCTTTGGCACATCACAATTTTTTCCACTTGTGTGCTGAGGGTCTGCAGTTCATTGCTGTGCCCACATGGGAATGTGGTGAGGCTCACTGGGGGGAGCCAGAGGTTCTGTCTCCTTCTGGACTGGTTTAAAGAGATCAAATTGACTCCTTTGATGCTAAATTTTTACCTACATTGCCATCTCTACCTGTGCACAGCCCTAACTTTGCAGCAGGGTGAGGAATAGATGCACCACTCAGCTGGGAGTGGCTATTAAATCTCTCCGGCTTCTGCTCTTGCAGCTTTATTCCCCCACCTTGATAACTGAGTCTTATTTCCCAAAGCTGCTTAGGGCAGTATCCAAGTCCCCAGAATCCTAAGTTGCTGCTCAGAAATGAGTGCAGATTATTTGGTCTGTCTGCTTCCCAGCTTCAGAATGCTAAACAAAGATGTGAAGCACTCCTCGCCTTCATGTTGCCTCTTAGCCAAGATTGTAATTTCAAATATCTGATTATATTCCTCCCCTGACGAGTTCAAAGGAAACAAAAGGCAGCAACTAAGATGCAGGATTTAATTGCGGGAGGAAAAAAGGCTCTGAAGAAGTTTCATGTGACAGAATCAGCAACAAGTGTCATCTGCTATTAAATAAATTGTCACATCATGGAATGTGTGCAAATGAGAAGGAGTAACTCCCACAACAAGAGAGATCTAGAACGTGATCTAAGGAATGGAAACACACACAAAAGTGAGTGAAACCCTGGGTATTCAGAGCTGAGCAAACAGGTAAAGAGGGGAGGGAAACATCTGTTTGGAAAGCTGTTTGGGTCCAAATCACCAGGAAAAACACTGAGCTTTGCTACTGCTAAAGCCTGATTTAGAACTCCAGTTTCTCCTTAAAATGCATATTTCTTTCCAAACTGATATCTAGGATTATGTTTAGTTTTACCAGGACTACTGTTACTATGGAAGACTGATCCAGTTAGAGGAAATAATATTTCAATAATAGCACTGGTTTACTTTAATCTTGATAGCAAACATATTCCAAACACTGCTACTGAATCAAAAGTGGGTGATGGAGGCCGTTTTAAACACATGAGAAAGATACTCTAGATCAGGAGAGATACAGCCTGACTGCAGAGGGCACCAGGAACGCAACAAGACTAATCAGAGATTTGCAAACATGACATGATGGAAGATTAAAAACATTATGGGCTGTGTGCCCTGAAGAGCAGACAAGTCATGGGGGACCTCAAAGTCTTCACTCACACAGAGCAGAATATCATCTTTTTCCATACCTAGGACAGATCAGACAAGTCACTCCGTTTTCCTGACTAATTACAAGAAGAAACATGCAGGGTACATGTCAGGAAAACCTTTCTACCAGCAGGGATGAGGAGACAGAATAGATTAGCTGAGCATCTCTCTACCATTGGAGATCTTTCAGAACACATCAAATAAATATCTGTCAGGATTAATACACAGCTGATCCTGCCCTGGGGCTGATGGATGAGTTACATGACCTCTCCAGCATCCTTCCAGGTTATTCCACTGAGTTTCTCTTTTAACAGTTGTTCACAAAATCAGGAGCTGGATTGGATAACTGAAAACAATTTCCTCAGGAGCACATGAGTAGTACAAGATAAATCTCCTTTTCAGGGAGCACAGAGCTGTTTGTTTCCCTGCTGTTGCAATCACCATCTTTAAGCAGCTGGGAACACACAAAGTTGGGGTAATTTCCATTATCCAGTTCAGAAGTCAGTTCCAAAAAGTGGTAAATTAACTGCACTGCAATTGTGCTAAGGAACATTTCAGCAAAGATACATCTGTTAAAAGCACCCTTGAAAGGCAGAGACCTTTAAATCTTTAAAGTTGTCCCTTTGAAAGATTTAATTTTTGCAGAAGTGATAAAGGTTTAACTAACATAGCTTGATATCCAGCCTGGGAGGTATTGGGGAAACAAATAAAGAGTTTAAACACCATTTTTGAGAATTAAAATGCAAGATCTCCTCCAAGTCATTCACTGGCAAGGCTCCCAAATCATTCTTGCTTAATATAGAATATGTCAAGTTGGAAGGGACCCATTAGGATCAATTAACTTACTAGCTAAGTAAGTTAATTCTCACCTTTAATGCAGCCAGATGGTTCTCAGCAACCAGATGACTGAAAAAATGGAATATTTGGCCTTTCTGAGATCAATTTCAGAGCTGTAAGACAACATAATATCTTTTAAATAAAGATGATCTCCACTTGCAGGAGTCATTTGTCAAAGAAAAGTATTTTACAAAGTGCTGGTGATGACTTTAAAGAATCCATTCTCTAATGATTCTTGTCCTGTGCATAGAACTGACCACCTGAGTCCTGAACATCTCCAACCTGAACTCCCTCAGTAAATCTCTCAGACATTGGAAAGGAATGGGGTTTTAAGTTTCCTAAATCAATGGCCTCTGTGACCATTGATATATTCCATTTTGTACACCATCGAGATAATTGAGTTTTGTTTGTTAATTGGGGCTAAAACTGACCAACAGCACAGGAAATGGAAGTGGTGCCCAGGCTCCAGAGGCACGTACGGCACGAAAGGAGATTTCTTCATCCAGCGAGACACCTCTGCGCCACCTCTGCCCTCAAGCAGAAATACAACAGAGCTGAGCTGTCTGCAGGCTTTCAGAGCTCCTGACTGACAAGCAGGAGATGAAAAGCTGCCAGCATCACTCCCTGCTCGGGTCAGGACGAGGCCCTGCCTCCGAGCCCACGGACCGCGCTCCGTTCCCTCGGCATCGCTCCGTTGCTCTCTGAACCTATTTACAGCACCATCCGTTTTGATCACACAGGCCATTAATCTGGAGCCCATGCAAATTAAATTAAAGCCTCAGCTTTCATCAAAGCCATCCTGGTTTGTGTTGCAGGATGCACAGTTTGATCCTGTGGTAGCTCCAGCCTTGAATCCCTAACGCCACTCTGCCACGAGCAGTACCTGGTGCTGCTCACCCGTTTGCAGGCAGCTCCTGAAGCATCACAAAAGAGAATTATTGCACTTTTTTTGGTCTTGGTTGCTACTCCTTGAATCATGTGAAAGAGGGAGTGGGAGGTCCCCTGTGCCCTGGGAGTTTTGGAGCAAACCTCTGGAAAAGGAGGTTGGGGGATGCACACAGAGGGGGAACAGCAGGAAGGCACTGCAGCACAGCAGAGATGGAAAGGTTCTGCTTGTTTGCTCATCACCTCTGCCAAAGACTCTTCTAGAAGCCAAGGAAATCTCTGACCATGAAAACATATTCCCAGAGGAAAACAAACCTAAACATTTTTATAGAAGCAAACTTGGTCTGTTGGGGAAGTCCCCATTGGGACTGCACACCCTCCTCATTTCCTCTCCCCAGGCCAACAGTCTCTGTTGGTGAGGAGTAACGGCCATGAAAGAATCAAAAACCAATCTGTTTCTTCATGATTACTTGAAATCTTTGCAAATCCAACTTCTTCTTCTCCCCCAGTAAAGTTATTATAAAAACCCAGTGTCAGTAGCTGTTCCAAGAATCAGCAGAAGCGGCAGAGGCAAAAGGTCATGCAAAAAGCTCAGGTCTTACCTCATTATGAGAAACTGCACCGTGAGAAGCATTGGTCAGTGTTGCACAGGGACAGTGACAGCAGTAGGTACAAATCCTGTCCCAAATCCCAGTTTTACACCATATTTTAGCCTGTTTTCCTCACCAGAAGGGAATGGTCACATAAGCTGCTTTCCAGAGCAGCTTGTTGACTAACAGCTGGTTGAGGATAAGGTGATGCTGGGCAATGGCTTTACGACTTCACCTTGGGCTGCAGATTTCATCTTAGCAACGAATCCCTTTTGGAAAAGTAACAATTTTACCTCCACTAGTTCACTTAGCTCACTAAACTGTATTTTTCATCCTTTATCTCCAAGAGAAGGAAAAAAAAAGTCACAAAATTCAATACATTACACTACCCAAGTACTTTAGAAGCATAATGCAAACTCACACATCCCAAGTTTCGTTCTAGTCAGGGTTTTCAGAGTGGCACAGCACTGTTTTATGCAGCTCATGGCCCAAACTGGTGCTTTTGAAGTTACTCTAGCTTATCAGTTAAATATGCATTGATTTTTTTTTTATGATTTATTCTTTAAAGAGATGTATTATTAATTAGGCAACAGAACAGAGCAGCTTCCCTGGAATTATTCCAGTCTGTGACTGAAAAACATATGCAAGGTGCCATCCAGAATAAAAACTCCCTGGTAGCTCAAGTGAGGATTTCACACAGCAAGCTCAACATCCAGCCCTTCAAATATAATGGATTAGGGTACAACTTCTCTTTCCAGTTTATGCTGGGCACGGTAGCCAATTCAGAGGAAAGATTCTGGACAGGGGACTCTCTACTTTGTCTCTACAAATTAAAAGTAGCACAGGTACTGCTTGTGGGGGTGCCCAAATAAATTCGATCCCCATCTTCTCACATCCAAAACTCAGATTTCCCTTGATGGACTCATGGCCTGCAGTGAAGATGCCAAGTCCCAGCTGACATCACCACACGGCAGAGTAACGATGCTACTGGAAGCATCAAGTCCATGATCCAAGCCCCTTCAAAGACCAAATGAGTCAGGTGCCCAGACTCAGGATAAAACCGGTCAAATTATCCCCCTTAGGCTTTTCTTTAGAGAGTTGAGCTCTTAAAACCCATCTGTTGTTGTTTCACAAAATTAGGGATTTTTATCCCCCAATTTACCCCCCACATCAGACACCTGTGGTGCAGAGCAGGGAGTGCTCCAGATAAAAACTTCCCTGCACAAACCTCAGACTTGCGTTTCCAGCTGGCCAACCCCCAGAGCACCCAGATGGGCTCCACAAGCACTCTTGGATGTCACATCTCTCTGACAGGTGCTGGAAGTAATTCAGCAAAGCTGCATTAATGCAACTTTAAAGCAAGAGGCCTCCAGGCTAAAGAAAAAAATAATCCATGGGGAATCATAGACAAGCTGACGTGGCTCTTCTGTTGGGCTGGTCATTTCACCTTCCTTCCTTCCTTCCTCTTTGCTTTTCCCTTGCAGAGGGACTCAGGCATTAGGCTGAGTGCTGAACTGTCGCTTCAGATTTTCAGCCTTAAGAGATGAATTCCCCTCCTGACTCGAGCCGTGCCTGCACTCACCCCCTGCAATTGTGTGTGTGTAGTTAATCATATGCAGCTACACTGAACCTGATTGTTAAAAGGCTGAGTAAATATAACTACACCCTCGTTATCTTGTTTAAAGGTAGGAAGATTAATTTGAATTCTGACTGGAAATACTGATTCAATGAATAAGCCTGAAATGTAGCGGTTTTCAATTACACTAAGAAATTGGTCTTTTGAATTTTCAAATTATGCAAGGCAAAGCAAGTTCACCTTAATCTATACGTGGGGATATATTTGCCGTCTTCACGGTGCTGCATGTCAGTGTGTAAGAGCTAAAAGGCAGTGAAAAATCCTAACGTTGGCTGTTGGTGCCCTCCAGGGGCCTGGCCGGGTATAAATTTCAGCCAAAACATAATTTTTGAACATTCAACATATACAATAAATATTGTATATTATTACCCTGCTTTAAAAGGGGGTGAGGGCCATTTTTCATGCTACCCTCAGCAGGCAGTTGCTCTCCACAGTCCCACAGACACTGGGATGCTCGATCAAACAGGGGCAAGGGAGGGATGCATCAATGTTTGACTCTTCCCAGCTTCCCTGCCTGGATTCTCATAAATTCCAATAAAAAACCTGAAGGACAAATAGAGGTGGGGAGAACTCAATCTTGTAACTTCCATCCACGGTGTGAATTCTAGCCAAGTCCATTTTCATTGCAGGCTTACTCCAGGTTTACAAAAAACCGGTACCCTCTAGTGGTTTTACACCCTCTGGAACAAGACAGAAAGCATTCCTCTGCCTCACAGATTGCAGGTGACTCCTCAGAGCAGGGACTATTTTTATTTTCCCTTGCCATCCCATACTAGCTGCCACAAGACCAGACCACAGAGAGGAAAAGGAAAGCAAACCAACCAACCACCAGTGTCCAAAAGCAGTCCGCACAAGCCCAGAAGATAATCTGTGTATAACACACCTCCAGCACAGAGCTACCTGATCCCAGGTTTTTCTGGAATTAATGGAGCTCTTCCTGCCAGTGCACAGGACTCAACAACTGCAGAGAGCGTGGCTGGGAGGAGGTGTCTTATCAGGGCACAGCTCTGTTAGAATTCCTCCCCCTAAACATTCCTGTACCTCAGGAAAGCACCATGACCAAATAAGGCTGGAATTATTGTCCAGTCTCACCTGCAAGAGTGGCCACAACTTTACAGATACTTCTTCTTCCAAATTAAAACTCAAAACTTTTGGTGTACTAGAGGTGTCCTCTAATCCGCATCTCCCTTCTTCACCTCACCGCATAAATCATTCAATAAAAGTTGTGGCTGTGGGAAGCTTCTCTTCCATTGAGGTAGGAATGGCACTACTCTGTTTCAGGGGTTGAGTTTTCAGTATCTGCTCACAGTTTTCAGCCCACTATGCATAAATATTTAAATGAATATTTAAATTTCCTGCCAGGCCTCAGTAGGCAGGACTGCACTGGATGCCCAGCAGGGCACTACATGCTCAGCTCTGAGCCCTGTGCTTTCTCCTCCACAAAGTCCACCATCAAGGAGCTCCAGAAGAGTCCAGACCAGGTGCTGCTGACCAAATGCACCTGTGGGATATTTGAAGGTGGTGAAAATTCCAGAGCTGAAGCTGCTGAGGGATGTTCTACCATGCACAAGGTGCACAAGTCAGCTTCTGATAGACCTGCTGAAAGAGTTAGCATCTCCCTCCCCCTACTCCCTGCACAAAGCTCTCTGGTCATGTCAAGAAACGAGACTTCAGAGATGAGGAAAATCCAAAAAGTCTCTGATGTAATTAATATCAGATAATTGTCCTGAGTCTTCTTCCATCTGCCAGTTACAAGTAGAAATTGAGTCTGGGGAGCTACTGCAGATCATCTTTATGCAATTACGATTTGCGATGAACTACCCAGCTCCAGCAGCTCTCCCCAAGCTCCAGCAGCTCTCCCCAAGCTCCAGCACGATCCTAAATGGAAACCCCGGAGCAGCAGCGACACAGAGTCAATCCCAGTGCTTCACATGCCCACAAGGCAGAGCCGCACTCCTGGATTGCTGCTGGGTGGGACCGCTCAGCTCACGGCTGAAAAACCACTGCCGAAATCGGAATGGCAGGGAATTAGCAACACGTGCTGTCTCCCATCACTTGGGTTTGTTCCCCTTAAATCACTCCCGAGCCGTGCTCGCTCTCTCTCTCTGTTTCCAGGGGTTATTTGGGGGCAGCTGCAGACTGACCAGGAGCTTGGCTCCCAGCAGTGCCACAGTGCTGGTGGTGCTGCCTGGCACGCGTGGGGGTCACACTGAGCCAGGTCCAAACAGCCAAAATTTGACACTGAGCAGTCAGAAATCTGAATGAGCACCAGTTCAGCCTCAACAGCAGCACAGCTCCATCCTGTTAGCCCCCGGACAGACTGTCAGACATCAGGATCTCACTGGAGAGGAACAGCAGCTAATAAAGCAGCCAACACACCGAAGAATCGGGGTTCTGGCCCATGGGGACCCTCAGACCTCGGGCTGTACGAGCTTCTCCTTGGGAATGCGACAGGAAGGAAAACTATCCCCTACCAATCCTGCCCCATCCAAGCCCTTTTCACTCACATTCAGTCAGTATGGGGATTCTGGAACAACAGTTTCGATTATATTCCATGTTTTCTGCTAGCTGGAGCAGGAAGGAAAATGGAGTGTGTTTATTTTGAGCACCTGCAGAGCCGTGCAGGGGCAGCTCACGCAGCCCTGGACACTGCTGAGAATTGCACCCTCTGCCCAGCACCTGCAGGTGGCACGGCCTTCCTGCACATCTCTAATCCATGCTCCACAATCACATTCCAGGAGCAAAAAAAAACCCAAACCAAAAAAACAAAACACTTTCTAGATGAAGAGAGGTTTCAAAGATCATATACTGATTTATGATTTATTTTGTTCAAAGCCATCAATTTAAACAATTGCTTTATTTTCCTGAGGCTGTGCTGGATTAGATTTAGAAAACATTGACAAGCAAAGATTAATGCTGGAGAACAGAAAAATGAGTTACAGGAGACTGACAATGAAATACACAACCAGCGCTGTGCTCGGAACAGCAGAATATGAAGACTCATGAAAAGTACAACTCATATTGATCACGATAGCAGCAAGCATCTAAAAATAACAAAGCAGTGCCCATCCTGGCAATTAAAGTTCAGCCAGCAATTTTAGCTTGATAGCCTTTCACTGACAAGTTTCTGCAGTGAATAATCTTTTAACTCCTAAGAAGGGATTTTACCCCCTCTGCCAGGCTGCCACACTGTGCAGGTATAGTTGCTTGTGCCACCCCTCCAGGTGGAACAAACTGAAAATTAGCATTCCAGGGGACTTAAACTGGGTTTGTTCAGCTTGAAACACCTTTTAAAATTACTCATCCACACTGAAAAGATCAGAACTTATATCGTGGCCTTCTGCAGGTACCAGACACAAAAAACATTCAGCCCAGCGTGCAGTGGGCTGTTGTCCCATATCCATGCTGGCAGCATTACTGACTCTTCCACGGCTGCTTTTAACTTTATACACATTGACACACACTCAGCTGACCCCCCTTCTGTGCCTTCAGCCTGTGTGTACATACATAAAAACAGGACAAAACAGAAAGGAGAACTTCTCTCTAATGGCCTTGAAAAGCTACAGCTCAGCCATGAAGGATTTCCACTGGCAATGAAGTTCACCAGCAGCTTTTGCAAGGCACGGTCCAACCCTGTAACATCCGTGTCCCGTGGCAAAATCTTTTTGTCCAAAGTTACACAGGTTTGCTTGAGGGGATTAGCAGAGAATCTGTTCTACTGCACTTCTCCTTGAGACAGAGATGCTGCATAAGTTCCCCCACAAATATTTTACGCTCCACAGTGCTGCTCAGCATCCCCTTTCCCAGCCCTACTCTCACTATCCAATACAAAATCTCACTGTCTTTACAGTCAAGCTATCAAGACACTGATTCCAGTAGGAAAAAATGCATCAATATATTTAGACTTGGTTCAGCTGCCAAACTGGCACAAAATGGGAAAGAAACTTTGGGGCCCAACCACGAAAATTGATGGCTTTGCAGCAAGCCTGCGGTACCTCAGCCACAGAACCGAGTGATTCATGGCATGACAGCACTTCAGTAATCATAACTCTTTTGAAAATAAAACTCCAGCTAATCAGGGTGGTCTTGTTTCCCTTAAATACATTAAAAAGTCATTACCTCAAGCAGTCATTACATCAGTACAGCACTTTTTAAAGGGACAGCATCAGACAACGCTGAAGGGCTTTTGAGATGCTGCTGTTCCAGCCTTCTGTCATCTCCATAATGGCCCAATTCTTTCAGTCAACAGCTAGAAACATTAAACTTCTATTTTCTCTGCTCAAAGCTCCTTGCTGCCCTTTACTGGCACAGAGTCTTGCTGAGCTTGGCAAGGAAATCAGACTACTTGTACATATCAGCACTTTTTCTCCCCTGGGTCTAAGTTTAAAGCAGAAAACATGTTTCAGAAATATTAATTTACATGAGATATTTTAAGTGAAGCATAGGAGTTTCCCAGAGTTTGCCTTCTCATGATTCAAGCTTCATTAATCAACTCAGCCCTGCCAAAATATATTGTAGGAAGATGTCTGTAGCCTCTGGTCTAAGGCATAATCACAGCTCAGAGTGGAATAGTTACAAGCCAATGTCTCCACTTTAACCAGGACACAAGAACCCAAACCTCCTGGCAGCTGCACAACGCTGCTGTTAACTCCTCCACACTGGCAGGATTCTCATGCTAAAAAGGGAGCAAAGCAAGAAAAGAGCAGCACAGAAACTGGGGAGAGTCAGTACCTTGAAGTGCAAGGAAAAGGGCAGACCCAGAAAAGAGTGGGAGAAGTCTGGAGTAAAAACCATGACTTGCACAGGAGGAGGAGCCAGTCTAGCTCAAGTGCTCATAAAGGAAGGGAAAGCTCCCCTCCACCTTTACAAGCTTTCTATAACTTCTTAGCACATTTCACATGGTGCTTTTGAGGGAGCTCAAAGAGCAAACCCCGCTGAGGGAGCACTGAGCACATCCCTCCCACTGCCCTGACAGGAAAAGGGTTCCCACACTGAAGAGCTGGATGACAAAAGTGCTGTCACAGAGCCACAGGGAGGAAATAACAGAATAACAGCAACAAAGCTGAAAAGTCCTTAAGATCAGCACTGCTCCAGCCAGAGTGAGAGTTGTCACTGCTCTGTTCTCACGGAGCAGTGCACCCATGACAGCCCCTCACAGCAAGCTCGTGTTTCCAGGAATCCTCTCCCAAACTTCTCCAGAACCCTGACTCCCACACACCAACCTGCTCTCACATGGATGCCACCCACACCAGACACTGCCCTCTGCAAGAGCCTTCCTCCAGCCCAGCTCTTCCTCTGCTGGCCTGGGGAACACCTGAGCTCAGATCACCTCCAGAGCTCAGTCTCAGGCTGAAAACAGGCACAGCTGTCTCCTCCTGAGCTGGACACAGCTAACAAGCACAAGTCTTGTGCCATTCCAGCTGGAAAGGATTCCCTCTCCCTCACCTCCCGTATTCACATTGATGTTGCCCCCAGAAATCCCAGCACAGGGTTTTTCTGTGTAGGACACCCTTTGTTTCTGCAGCAGCAGGATCCCAGCTCCACACGCAGTCTTTAAGCGACAGAATAGCTTATGTGGTCATGCAAAAACACATAAAAATCTAAAACTATCTTAAGTAAGTCCACCCTTCTTCTGCACCAGTCCTTTCCACTTCCATCACGATCCACCTGCATGAGATGAAGTACTACTACAAAGCTGGCCATTATATTTTTACAGAAATTAGATTTTTAAATGCTTTCTAATTTTATTTAGTACTCAAACACTCCAGTTCAGCTCAGCACAGAAAGGAAATTATTCCTGCTTTCCCTAGAGAAAAATGGTAGTTTATATTACACAGAAAAGGTATTCCCCCCCCAAAAAATGCCTTGGCTCAAGACCAACAACAGCAGCTCTCAGGCCTGTACCAATAAGAGATTCTCAGCTCTAAACTCAGGAATTTCCCCCTTTAAAAACCTCTGAAGGGAAGAGTTCCTATTAGTATTACCCCTAGAGCTGAGAGACCTTCAGACAGCAAATCCTGGAATTACTCAGTTACTCTGTGCTGAAAGAGCAATTTCATACCACTCGTGGAGGGGGGCATTTAAACACTGATCACTGAGCTTCTCTCTCACACCCAGATCCACAAAAATTTATTTTGTGCAACCAGAATCAAAGCTGGGTTTCCAGAAGAATTAGCACTTGTAGGCCTTTGAGGGCTTTTTTTCCTTCATTAAAAAAAGACACAGCTCAGGTCACACCCACACCTACACAGCACCCCAGCCTTGTACTCACCCAGCCAGGAGAACAAGAACGACACCAGCATCCAGGGAAAAGGGAAATCCTTCCCTAACAGAGGCAGAAATAAGTATTTAACTTTTAGAGCACTCTCCAGCAAGACACAGAAACCTCTGAGTAGCTCAGCCCAGTGCCAGCAAGCCCAGAGGAGCCCCAGGTGCTGCCTGGCCAGCTCTTCATTATTCCCTGCAGCTGTGGGGTTCCTCATCATCCCCTGCAGCTGCAGGAGCCCCAGCTCCACCCCCTCATCCACCCTGGGCCCACCTGGGCCCCATCACACCCTTCCCACTCCCAGGGCAAGATCCTCTCACCAGACAGACCCAAATCATGGCATCTCCTGGTAGAAATCATCTCATGGAAACCCCAGTGCACCCCAGAAGCCTCATCCACAGGCACAGTGGTTCCATAGCATGAGGGTGTTGGCTCTTCTAAAGCAGTGACAGCTCAGAACTTTCTGTTCTGTGATAAATGTTACCATTTAAAGTTTGTTCCTGCCTCAGAATCAATTGCTGAAATGTTGTACTCTTCGTTTTTAGCAGTTTAGACACTCCCACTTTTTCCTTTGTAGCAGGAAGAATTCGGAGTACTTGAACGCACACACCAACAAAGAGGTTCAAGAAGTCTTGCAAAGCCTTACCTACACGGATTTCAAAGTACAAGTGCTCTCTGAGATTGGTAAACACTGAAACTTGGTAAGTGCCACTGGTGTCAATTAAACAGTGGGACAAAAGGCTCAGCTGTCACTCAAATCCAGCAGCTCAGATCCACACACACCCCAGCTTCTGAAGAAAAAATTCCCAATGCCCATTCTATCTCATGCTATAGCAGCTTCCCATTCCTGCTGCTGCCACACGGTATTCCCAACTTCAATTGCTGCAGGAGAAATCATTCTCAAGGCAGGTTGTGATGCTGATCAGTTATTTCTAAGAATTGGTCTGGAATCTTGGCACTCTCCAACTCTTCTACAGG
The DNA here is from genome assembly GCF_000738735.6 of Corvus cornix cornix. Lineage (NCBI taxonomy): Eukaryota > Metazoa > Chordata > Aves > Passeriformes > Corvidae > Corvus > Corvus cornix. Next base: position 17,653,131 of record NC_046342.1, on the reverse strand, counting down.
AGAGAAGGCATCTTATGAATATTATTTATTCCCTCTTAAAATTGTTTTAGACTAATTTAAGTTTAAATTTTTCCAGGTTTCCTTCAGAAAATGGGAGACAACAATGCGCATGGAAAAAGTAAGATAAGAATCTGCTAGAAACAGACTCTTTTAGTGCTGCTTGTTCAGAATGAAAACATATAAGGGTCATGATGTAATTCACATCAGTTGGAAATTGCACTGGCTTTAAAAAAAATAAAACTTAAATGGCACTGAGTCCCTGCCTGCCATTTCTTTTTATGAGGGACTTCTGACAGGGGCCTGGGGTGACAGGACAAGGGATAGTGGCTCTAAACTGACACAGAGCAAGACTAAATATTAGGAAGAAATTCTTCCCTGTGAGGGTGCTGAGGCCCTGGCACCCAGAGAAGCTGTGGCTGCCCCTGGATCCCTGGAAGTGTCCAAGGCCAGGTTGGATGGGGCTTGGAGCCACCTGGGATAGTGGAAGGCGTCCCTGCCCAGGGCAGGGGGTGGAATGGGATGAGCTTTAAGGTCCCTTCCAATCCAAACTATTCTGTGATTCCACAATTTCCTGATCTGCTTTGTGAGAAACACAAGAACAGTGAGAGTGGCTACAGTATTAATTATTAAAATTATGAAATTTTCAGACACTATTAGCATGAACAGGGTTTGTTCTTATCTGAAAAGTAGTGCTTGATGAAGTCCTTGAAAAGACACTTTTTTTTTCAAGGGCAAAGCAGGCATCAGGAGCTGTTCCTGTTTGTCTGGGAATCTGTTTCTTTGGATATTCTGTGTCCAGTACAAACTGGTTTTACACTGGTGCCAACTTCCTGACCTAAACTAAGCAAAACTGCAGATGGGATCTGAAATACCCTCAAGTTATAAAAGCAAAAGGAACAGAGAGGTTGAGAGCAGCCCTCGAAACCATTTGCCCACATCAGCTAAGGGGTCAGTCTGTAGATTTCAGCAAGAAATGCCATCACCTCCCTTAATCCAGCTGCAAATCGGGGCTGGTTTGTGCTGCTTGCAGCAGCACGAGGCGAGGCGTGTGCTGGGCCCGTGGTGTGTGAGGAGGCAGCCACCCCTGCAGGACTGATCAGCATCCACAGGAGTATGACAAATCCCCTCAGTCATGCTTCAGCTTGTGCTGGTTGTTAACACAAAACAGGTGGAAAGCAAAGGAATAAAAAATACCAGCCGTCAGGGCAGATATTGGAGACGAGGGCTGCGAACAAAGGACTCTCCCTGGAGACCGGCCATCGGCAGAAAAGCCTGGAACACCCTTCCCTGTCTCCAGCAGACAGTCAATCACAGCACAATTCCCTCCAATAGTTTCTCATTTACTGTTCTACACAGACCTGTGCTTCATTAGTCATTAACGAGCTGCAAGAAAACTGCCCATGATAAAGTTCTTGTGCCAAAGCAGGATGTGCAATTTTGAAACGCTAAATTTGTACCTTCATTTTTAGGCTCCTGAGGAGCTTTGGAAAACTTGATCTGCAGAGAGACCTACCAAAATCTTTGTTTCAGGCTCAGTCCCACCAATCCAGCTCATACCAGCTACACAGAACAGTAAGATGGAGAAAGTATTGTGTCTCCACTGGAGCTGGCAATCAAAACTTGGGCGTTGTAGCTGGCTGTCTCACTGATGCAACCAGAAAATGGCACTGAGGTACCTTTTGCTGACAGTCAGCTCTGAAATTTCCAATATTTGATCGCACAGTGTTTTGAGTTGGAAAGGTCCCACAAGGATTATGAAGTCCAGCTCTCAAGTGAATGGCCCATACTGGGATCAAACCCACAACCTTGCCATTATTAGCACCAAATCTCACTGAATTAGCAGAATCTGGGAATTATATCCATCTCTCCCATAAATCTTGTTCAGTGCAATCCTGGATTAAAGTTCACCAAGGCTGATAGGAGCCCTTCCTTCACCAAGTTTGTGAACAGATACTCTGTGAATTCCCCGAATTCTACTGAAATCCAGCAGACACAGATCTTGCCTTTAGTTTTCCTTCTTCATGCCTGATCCCTGATCTCTGCTCTTTGGCACATGAGAGCTTATCTGCAGCCACATCTTTCCTATTCTGTCTCTCAGGCATTTGTATAAAATGTTTTCAAATACAGTCCACATGTTTTTTAATATACTGAACTTGAATTTCATTTTATGGACCCCAAGTAACTGTGTTTGGTAATTTCTTTTCCCTTAGATCTCTCCACCCAATTGTATTTTTGGGGGTTTTTTTACACCAGCCATGTACTTACTGTACTTTAACTTTCTGATGTGGCCTCGCTTCACATTTTGACATTTTGCTGAAAAGTTTCTACAGCAATTAGTCAAAACACGGCAACGTTTTGGTTTTCTGTTTAATCCGCACCAGAGCAGAGACCAAAGCAGTTTCCTTCCAGTGAACACAGGCTTTCTAATTACCCCCACTAATCACAGGAGTGGTAAGAGGTTTTAGGGGGCAGGAGTGCCTGGAGAGCTCTGCTGCAGCCTAATCACCGTGATTGGATGCTCCTTCACGCGGAGTGACGGTTTCCACGCCAGCAGCTGGGTGCGAGGCTGGGCTCTGGAGAGCAGCCTTGGCTCCGGTTTACAGCCCTCAACAACTCCCCCCCTGCTTTAGACTCCTCTGCTTCCTCTAGAATCAGCTTTGATGATCTCCCAGCACACTCTGGTTTAGGCTTTTGCCATTCCTAAACAATATGCCGGCTGTATCCGATAGAATTAAAACACCCAGAGCTGGCAGAGCTGCTCCCAGTGGTTATGGCACAGCACTGGGGGGCCAGGGACCAAGGCCAGTGCTGTAGGGCTGCATCTCAAATCTCACATCTGAAGAAAAAAGAGGACATTTAACCCTATTCTTAACTGGGTTTGAGTTAATTCCAGGTCCTGAGCCATTTCCAGCCTTCACAGTGCCCCTCTCTTTGTTGGCTCCCAAACTGGAGTGTGAATGATGTTGTACAATTGTTCTTAGTGGCCTAATGGAATCCAGAGCTTTATCCCCCAGCACTTTCACATCCAAAAGGTGCCATATATCCAACGTTCCCCACAGCCAAACTGACCTGTGTTGCTCCAGACACAGCTGCATAGATGCACAGGGTTTGTACCTGCATCCCCAGCGGGCTGCTGGAACATCTGCTGTGTAAAACACCAACCAGGACCCACTGCAGCATTTTGGATAAAGGGATCTATACAGACAAACAATTTCAACAAAAAAGGATCTGAATACAGAAAAATAATCCCAAAGTTTCCAAAGAGAAAAAGAAACAGCGTGAAGCATATTTGATTATTCCCTGATATTATTAGAATTTTCACAAATATTATCACCGTGGCAGCAAGTAATAACTTGGCATTTCTTAGCTTAACATGAAATTGTGCCAAATCTAATCAGTAAAAGTAAAACAATGTACCGTAGTTGCTTTACAAGCTGGAATAAACATTTCCAGAGAATGAATGTTGGTTTTCTTGTCAATCCAGCAGGCTGATATAAATAGTAAATATTAGAGAACAGGGAAATTTTTCTCACACATACACACATGAAGCAAGGCGGTCATTTCACGCTGATGTGCATGGCCCCAAACAGCCACAGGGACTATCCCAACACCCCTTTGTCTCCTAGGTCACTTAGGACCTTATTAAAATTCTATCCCTATTCCAAACTTGTCCAAATCAGTCCTGAGCTAAAATCAAATTGTGCATCCAGAAGCTTTTACAATTTCCCATCAGAAAACATATTTCTCACTAAGTAGGGAATGAAGGAGAGACAAACATTTAAACCAGCATAAACTGCACTGCAGAGACATGGAAACCCTGCCATGACCAAGCAGGTATCCCACACTGACCTCCAACCCAACACCTTTATCCTGAAAATGCTCTGAGTTTAACAACCCCTGCAGCTGGAACCTGGCTGCTAAACACAGGGAAGGCAGTCCCTGGAACACTGCTCATATCCCCCCATTTGTGAATGCTGCATCTGTGCCGACACACACACAAACACTCCAGACACAACTGCAGCCATCCCAGAAACCCTGGAGCAGGCCAGATTCCCGGGGACAACGCCACCAGCCCGGCCAGGTCCCCTCAGGGTGCACTCCTTGGTTTCCTCATGCTGGGGCAGAGTGGGGGGAGCTGGCAGCCCGTGGTGCCAGCCCTGTGTCGCTGGGGTGGGTGACTCTGTGCCAACCCCAGTGCCAGCAGTGTGTCACTGGGGTGACCCTGTGCCAACCCCCTGCCCACATGGATCCCAGATGCTCCATGCTAGCAGCAGCAACAGGGATGCTGCCCGGGCCAGGAATGTGATCCAAGGCAGTGTGAGCCATGACAGCAGCAAGGCAAGGCGATGGCAGACAGCGAGCTGGCTCACTCAGCAAGCAGTGATCAAATCAAGGGTAATTCCATGAAATTACAGAACTTCTCTCCCCTCTCCATTCATGCACAAAGGGTAACTAACTTCCTGTAAAACCAGCAGGATGATATGGCTTGTAGTCCCCAGACTGCAGCAAATTTATCCATGCCAACATTGTCCTGAAAGCATCACAGGATAGGATAGAAAATCATAGAGTGGATCAGGCTGGAAGTCTGTAAATGATGGATAATGAGGTGGCCTAAAGTTCCTGTCTTTCAAAAAGATTGAAAGCAGGAAAGGATGAGCTCTGTAACATAATCACCCATCTGAAAATGAGAATGTAGATCTACACACACACTTTTTAACCAGTTGTGAAGTGCAAGTTCTGCTCAGCTCTCCCTGAAGCCAAGAATTATCCTAAGGTGACTACAACATGATATATGGACAACATCCTGCAGCAGCAAAACTCCTGAGGGCATGGCAGGGACTGGAAAGTCCTCTAGGGAAACTTTCACCCATGAAATGCAATTCCTGATGCCTTTTATACCCAAAAAATCATGTTCTGCTGGCTCTGATTAGCTGGCAGGGAAGAGCTGAATTAAAACTAAAAGAAAGCAGAATAAATCTATGTTATCAGAAAAGCTCATTGCATCCCAGTCCCAGGATTTTATTCACCATTTAGCTGCTCAGATATTCCAGAATCTCTGGGTATCACTGACAAAACTTTGTGTAACCATTAAAAAGCTTTAAAGCAAGGTAAGAGCTGCCTGCAGTCAAGGGGCCAAGCTTTAGAGCACCGATTCTAAGTGGAGGTGATACATAGATGACAAGCCATAAGCAAATGTTTTAATCATAATACTGACCAAGAGGCTCCCTTCATGTACTTAATGCTGCTACAAAGAGTCAGCAGCTGCGTAATAGTTAAATGTTTCACATTATTTCATAAATCCCAATTTTTATGCTTTTACAGTACGCTTCCAAAAAACTGAATTACCCCCAAACCAGCAGAATAAGGGAAATGGTCCTGAAAATGTAAAACAAAAGGAGAAAAATCCATGACTTGAAATCCTGCTCCTTACTCAATGGAAGTACTTTTAACTGGTTTTCATACTTGGCATAAAATTAGATCTCCTGCAATTTATACATGGCTTTAAATGTAAATAAAAACAAACAAACATAGACTGTATTTGTGTTACTAGACAACATTTGGTGCAGATCATTGAGAACTTGGCCACCTCTAAGAAAATGAGTGGTCCGAGCATAGTCTCACTGGTGTCCACACCAGATTTATTCCAGACTTTTAGGTGGGCATGGCAGGATGTTTCACAGATGCAGCTGTGAGTGTAGTGGCACTTTACTGTACATGTCCATGTGGATGAAGCACATAAAAGCAGATTTAAATAACTTATTCATAAAATTTCAAGGGGGTTATCAAAATTCAAATATTAATGTTTTTTAATTTTGACTTTGGAGGGAGTGGAGATGAAGGGAGAGGAAGGCTGAAGGTTTCTGCTTCTTTTCCTTTTGCTAAAAGCAAAAAACTTTTTGTAAAAGGTAAATAATTGGCTAAAACTATCTTTAATGGAAAAAAACCCTTTTTCTTCAAAAGACATGCCAATAGAGGAATTTCGTTCAAGCTGTGTAGTTACACTTCTGATTCCACTCCACAGCTTTGCATTTTGCTCTATCCTGACTGCCTCAGTTATTTGCTAATGTAAGCACAGCAAATTATCCACTATCATCGAGCTGGAGCTATTGGACTGCAGTTAATAATTTACTGCTCAACTCATCTCCATTCTGAACATGCAAATCATTAATTGATTACAGGTTTCCTGTAGTCATCTGTGTGAATGACTGCTCTTACCATTCACTGCTCCCTCCTCTCCCACCTGTCTGTCAGCTCTGCTGGGTGATGCCAAACTCATATTTCAGGCTTGTGCTGTCTGGGGAGTGATGGGGCATCCCCACAAGGGCCCTGTGGCTGCTCAGGGGGAGATGCTGACATTTGGGATGTGGGATCATCCCTGGGCTGTGGCACTTTTGGGAGATGCTATGAAAAGAGTGTAACACAACAAGCAGCTGCTGTGCAAGACTAATGGGGATCATCAGAAACAAGAACGAATCCCAGCATAGAAAGGACCTGGAGCTGCTGGAGAGAGTCCAGAGGAGGCACCAGGATGAGCAGAGGGATGGAGCAGCTCTGCTTGGAGGAAAGGCTGGGAGAATTGGGATTGTCTGGCCTGGAGAAGACAAGCTTTGGGGAGACCAAATTGTGGCCTTCCCAGGGCCTGAAGGAGCTACAAGAAACATGGAGAGAGACTTGGGACAAGGGTTGGCGTGACAGGACAAGGGGAATGGCTTCCCACTGACAGAGAGTAGGGTTAGATGGGATATTAGGAAAAAATTCATTCCTGTGAGGGTGGGGAGGCCCTGGCACAGGTTTCCCAGAGAAGCTGTGGCTGCCCCATCACTGGGGAATGTCCAAGGCCAGGCTGGGCATGGCTTGGAGCAACCTGGGATAGTGGAAGGTGTCCCTGCCCATGGCAGGGGGTGGAACAAGATGATCTGTAAAAGGACATGTAAAATCAATCAGTTTGTATAAAAAACAACCCTTATTGCTGATGGAGGAAAAAACAAAGAAGAAAAATAAAATATTGATAAAATACAGTGCCACCCTGAAGATTCAAAAGGAAATGGAGCAGTAGCAGGTGCCTCCTTTGGCAAGATCCAGATGAGTCCAGATGATGTTTTAAGAGTCAGACCTACAGCAGATTTACCTCTATTTCCATCAGGCTCTGAGAACGGGTTCCTAACAATTTCCTGCTATCTGCTAAAACAACAGCTGCTTAGGTCCTGGTAAAAAGCCAGGATATCTGCTGTATTTATTCTGCTAGAAGCTCTGTTTTTAATCTTGTAAGAAATCATGTGATGGTTTTATCTTTAGCTTTAAAAAGATCTAATTCCAGGTCCCCGCCTTGGAGTGACTGTGGTAGAGGAGGTAAGGCAGGAAAAGCCTGGCTCATTTCAGAGCTGGGCTGACAGGACAGCACCAACACATCCCAGCCAACAGCATTTGCACTCTGTTCTGAAATCACAATCAACCACCCAAAAAGAATGACCAGAAATCAGAAAACTTGTTTGTTTGTTTGTTTGTTTGTTTGTTGTAAGATAATGAATTTGGGGTTTTTTTCTGGTTTGTTTTGTTTTTTCATTACATCTTCAGTATTTTTCCTTCTACTCTGAAGTTTACAAAACCAAAATTTTCCCTTGATGAGCCTCATGTAGTATCTTCATCTGAGAAACAGAGACTTTAGGAAAAGTGTAGCAAGGCTCAGACACCCAAAAGTTATTTGAATGACTAATTCCCCTTGGTTTCAAAGTGTGTGAAAAGCCTAAATATGTTTGAGAGCTGGGGACTAAGTATGAGACTCACTAAAACTATGCACCCATTTTCAAAAATCTCTGTGAGTTGCTCTTCTTCCCAGCTCTCCTTGGTACTTGCTGCAGCTCCCAAACCCCAGTTTAAGGTAGCAGTGTATCATCTTTTTTTTCAGAGTGCTCTTTACTTCTGCCAAGAAGAAGAGGTTGTTCTTTATGCTGGTTTTCATCCTACCTCTCTGATTTCAGTAAGGATAAGAGATGGGGAGAAAGAAATGCTCACATCTGTGCAGAGGCACATCTGTAGCCAGCCCTCCTGTATTCAATCCTCTGATTTGGCTGTAGGGAAGAAGCAGGTCTTGATTGCACAGAGCTTTGAAGTTTGATGGTGATTGGAACATGTGCTGAAAGACAGTGTCACTACCATATTTATATGAAAAGCTGATTATCTATTGAAGGGAAGTCTGTTTATATGTTTACTTCCACTTGTGTTAATACATAGGGAAAGGAGAGGGAAATTAGCATATGAAAATGCCAGATGTGACTAACAGCTCTCGAAGTGAGATAGGGCTGGGCTCAGATCAAAGGGCTCTGCTGATCTGGAGTAAGTCTCATACTGTCTCTTCTGTCTCGGAGTTACTTCAAGCCCTCGAGGTTAAAAGATTTATTGGGAACCACAAAAACACATCTGAGATTCTCATTTTACAGACTTTATCTTCCTATTACACAGTTGCAGGATAGCACCAAAAGAACAACATTAATTCCTTCTGGTACCTTTCAGGCCATGTTCAAAGACATGGAGCCTTTGGCAGAGAAGATTTATGCACCAAGGTGATACTCTAACAAATTATGTCCAGCCATCTGAAAGTCATCATTTCCGTGCACATGCATGCATTTTAAAAGAAAATCTACAAGAGGATCAAAACCAAGATTAAACCACATCTGTTTGGGTTTAAACTACATTGTCTGCAGAGTTCAAAGTTGTTTCCTTTCGTCTAAAAAAACTCACCCAGCTGTTTTTTATCTTAAATTCCTGCCACTATCAAAGAAGTGTTTTCATTGGCCAACTGATGTTATTTCTAGAAGTTGAGCTAGTTAGGAATGGAGCTAAGTAAGAAAATATGCTTTATTCATCAAAGGTCTACCCTCTGTGACTCGACTTGGCACACTGAGAAAATTAATAGAGTGGTTTCATCAGGTTCTAATGGGAACAGTGTATCTACTGTGTGTCATCATGCCATAAATTAGGTCCTCAATCTTTTCACGCAAAGTAATTGACTACAACTGACACCAATGAGGAAAACACGAGGCAGAATGAATCGGAAGAGGCACAAATGAAACAATAAATAAATAAACACAGCACAAATTCAATACGTGGGAAAGAGGAATGTTTTGAAAACTGCCATCAGTCAATAACCACCATGCATAAAGGCAGGTGTTGGGCAGTGTGTAAAAAGCAGGGCTTGTTGAGCTACCCCTGACAAATGTACACACCCATGGACATGTGTATGTGTAACTATCCACGTGCACACACACACGGTAACACCACACCACAAACTCTTCGTGCTCAGTGCTAAACAAAGAGAGTAAAAAGACTGCCTCCAGCATAGTGACAGCGTTTTGTGTTAAAATATGAGAGGAGCATGAGCTTAAACCAAAAGGGTGTGACATGATGGTCATATGCCAAGCAATGAATCTCACTTTCGTAGAAGCACTCTGCCTTTTTGGGTAGCTTTAAGTAGTGTGTGAAGGTCTCTTTTACATGCCAGAGCCACAGCTTCACTCTGGTGGGAACTGGCTGATGCCTCTCATAAAAGCACAGAATGGTTTGGGTAGGAAGGGACCTTGAACATCTAATTCCACATGGGCAGGGACAATGAACTCATGAACTGGGCTACATCCTAACTCCTGGAGGCAAAGTTCCCCACATCCTACAGCCAGTCTGGATTCACAAACCAAGCAGCAAAAAGCTTATCTTGGCCAAGCAGGTCTCAGAGCTGTTCTCTCACCCCTTCCCAACACACCCAGAGTGGGGAGGGAACCAGCACTGATCACCCTTCTGACCAGGAGCCCAGGGCAGGAGAAGCTGCCAAAGCTGGGGCTGTTCAGGTGAGCAGGAGGGTCTGCAGGTGGACTCTTGTTGGTCCCACTTTGGATTTTGCTGCCTAAACCCCAAAAGTTTTCTTTCCTTGGTCCATCTCACCCTGCTCTTTTTGCATTCAGGAATACAACTTGCTTTTATGATGCAGCAAACAGGAAAACTGAGCAGTTGGACACCCTACAGCTGGTCCAGTAATGTCACAATGTTTTCAATATGTTCATTATTCAGTTGTCCCAGATTGATGCATTTGATAGCTCTCAGAGTGCAGATCACTCCTATCATGGCCCAGCAGCTGGCAGCTCATGCCAGAACTCTGTAACTGGGTCCCTGTGATGTATAGAACATATGGGGCTGGCATTGCTCACCAACTGTGTACACATTGTGTGCTCCACAGTCAAATGTAATTTTACACATTTCCAATTTGCATTTAACGTTGGGTGGGATAAACCAGTAAATCGTTTGCCCTGGGAAGAAGAACAATACCAGCTAATTTATGTAGCTAATCAGAAGCACATTATTTTTGCTGTGTTTGTTTTCGCTGGAATCTTGAGCTTGAAAAATAGTTTGGGTGGTCTTTGTTCTGAATTTGCTCCCCTTCTCTTTCCAAAATCTAGTGTTTCAGAGTAACCTCTATTTGTCTTATCTGCTCCACACAAATGGAAAAAAACAGTGATTCAATCTCTTGACATATGTTTAGAGACTGCTCATAGAAGGCTGGCTCTGTGTACAGCTCAGGAGGAAAACCTATAACTGGATTCTCCAAAGGGGGAAGTTCAAGAATGGAAATAAATCAAGATGAAGAACAAAAAGAAAATACACTGTCAATTTATTCAAACACCTTCTGGCATACAGCAAGAAAAATAGCCCCAGTGCCCCATCATTATTTAATGCAATTCTCTTTTTCCAGGTCACAGTAATACATGTTCCAACCACCATCAGAAAATTAAATACAAAGCTGGCCAGAAACAGGATTCATACAGCTCCAAGGGAATGTCTTGAACAATTCTCAAGTGCCTTAGAAATTTAAGTCAAATTTTCAAAGTCCCAAAGCAACATTTAGGCCCTATTTCAGCACTTAAGTCTCATGCCTTTAAATATCTTTTTGCATTTGGCTTAGGCTAGCAAGTGCATTGGGCTGTAGCTACACAAACTTCTTAAATTTTTCTTAGGAGAGCTGTGCCTCTCCACAGCAGCTCATCTGATGAGCAACAGGAACCAGGCCTAGGAAATGCAATGCAGCAAAACCCAGTAATTTCAAAAATATGCTGCCTCTGCCTGTGAGTGATGGTCCAGAGCCCTGGATGGGAGGTGAGCTGAGGACAGAGAGGGAGCAGCAAAAATCCTGGCTCTGCCCTCTGCACGTAGCAGCTCCCTTCAGTGCTATTTCAGGGTGTTCTTGTCCCCTTCCCAGACCCAGAGACCCTTCATCATTTCAAGATGGATAGATGCAGATTGGGGGTTTTGAGGTTTGGGGATGAATAACGGCAGTAAGGGCCTTCCAAGAGATTTGAATTTCAAATCCGTGGAGGAGCTGGAGGGCAGCCCTTGGCTGGTGGTTGGGCAGAACTGCCTGTGCTGCAAATATTGTGGTGTGCTTCCTGCTAACTGCACTCACTGGGCAGCAGAGGAGCCTAGCTTAGCAAAGCAGATTAGAGCAGTCTGCACCTTCACTGGGTCCTTAAAAATTCCGTGTGAAGAGAACAAATGTTTGGCTAAGAAAAAAAATATATAAGTGATGTGTAAATATGGAATAATTATTCTTAAGGTTGTGTGCATCTGAGCCCCATAAATATCCTCAGAGACCTGGAAACTCCTGGGAGCTTTTCAGAGTGCTGATGGCAGGAGAAAGAGACACACACACTACCCCGTGCTGCTCTCCCAGTAACCAGCTCCCCTGCGGTGTGGCTGAACCTCGACAGCCAAAAGCAACAGACCTCTCCAGCTGCAGACAGGATTTCTGCCATCACTGCCCACGGGGTAGAGACCAGAGCACTCCCTTGTGCTTGGGCAATCCATGGCAGAGAAACCATCAAATAGTCAGCTTAGAATAAACATTTCATCCTCTTGCTGCCACAGTCCTCCTAATACACCCACAGAGTCATTAAGTGCCTATTTCCGAGCATCAGAACACCAGACAATGTGAAAAATTCAGCCCTGACAAGATTATAGTGTTAACATCACATTGGCTTTGCTAATATTGCCTCATGTTATGCAAACTTTGCAGGCTGTATTTATGGGAAGGCACTGCAGCCAGGCTTTGTAGGGTGGGGGGAATGGAGCTGAGCCCTTTTTGAACTACAAGGGTGAACCATTGGCTGTTGTTTAAAACTCAAAGACGAGAGCAGCTCTTCAGCTTCAAGTTCACCTGTAGAGCAGCTCAGGGAGGAGATGGGATGTGTAAGGGCGCTGCTGGGGTAACTGGGCTTGGCACTGCCTTCCTCTGTGGCAAAGCCTGGCCCTAATAGCACAGACTTCAACAAAATCCTTTTCTCTTAATCACTCCCAAACACAGTAAATATTTCCAAAGGATTTAATGATATAAAAGCAAACATGAGACACAAAATCCTGCTGTTCTGAAGACAATTTTAGAGATGTTTTGTGTCCAAAGAGACCCTTTTGAATACTGTCAGACCTCCAGAATGTTCTCATTAATCCTGCTACTGCGGGACCTGTGAGCTCTGGTCAAGTCCTTTGATCTACTGTGCAAAGACATGAAGACACAACGGCGCCTAAGGCAGGCTGCAATTAAACCAAGATGAGAGACAATTTAGGGACACAGGCAAGCCAGCAGGGCAGTCAAGGTAACTCTGATCATCCAGCCAAGCTGTGCCTCAGTATAATCTTCAGATATTAGACTCAACAACAACAGTGGAAAAGACTGGACCAGTTCCTTGTGCAACCAGAGCAGGTCTGGAGCTGACACAGAGCAGGAAGGGGAGGGGAGGAACCAAAGAGAGGACTCCATGGAAGAGGACTCTCCTCAGGAAGAAAGGAAGCATCATACTTTGAGTTACAGCAAGGAGAAATCTGGGAAGATATCAGTGCAACACAGAGATAACCACTCCCCCTCTCCCCTGTGTCACACACTGATCCCATCTTGCTTGTAATCTTAAGGACTAATTAATGCTGCACTGGCTCTGCTCATCCCAGAAGCCTGATGGTAACAGAAGGTATCAAACAAACTGCTGCTCTTCAAATGGGAAAGCAGTGTTTTCATGGCTTGAGTTTCCATTGTGTGAGCATGAAGTAAACATGCTTATTTTCTTTTGTATGTAGCAGGAAACATATGGAAGTCAAATTACATTTGTCCCAGCCTGCCAGTATTTTAAATTTATAAAGTATATAAATTTATATATCCTTTGAGGAATGTCATAAATTTACACACACTCTCGAGTGCTAACGCTTGCACTGGGAGCTTTAGGGCAGTGGATCCATGTGCAACAGCACATTTGTGCAGCCAGGCCTCACATGCTTGGAAGCCAGTGCAGGTTAACACTTCTGAGTTAACCCAGTGTTACCCAGGCCAGGCTCAAATCAGAAGCTCCCTACTCCACCCCATCAGGGCTCCTCAGAGATCTGCTCCGAGGCCCTGTCAGCACTGAGTACAAAATCCTTCCCTTATCAGGGTACATCACCTTGGATGCAACAAGAACACTTTCCAGGCTGTTATTACCTATTAGGGCACAAACATTTCTCAGCTGGTCATTTTATCTGATGCTAAAATTCAGCTTAAGAAGTATCAGCCACTGTCCAGTCTGTCCTAGAACAACAGAGCAGTTTATCTCAACAATGTTTTTAAACTGATGAAAACTCCCCACTTCAAACTATTTTACATTTTCATTCGAGTTGTTTTGCTTTTTTCAGTGACTTTCCCATGCAAAACAAACAGATTTGTATGTGGAACTAACTTCTTTTTATCAGCAATATCTCCTGATACAATTAATCAACAGCAACATTACAAGTTACGCCTGTTCCTATCACATTAGAGCTGAAATCTAGTATTTTTCCCTCCAAGTTAACTCCAAATGCCTGCACATACCGACATCCTACTTCGGAAAGGTGGTGTCTGAGCTGGGGAGCTGCAGGAGGACTGAAGTTCTCCCCTAACGTGTGCGGCATGGGAGGGTGACCTCGCGTGTCCCGGCGTGGGATGGATCTGCAGGGTCTGGCGTGGCAGGAGCAGCTGGACCCATCCTCACCTTCCCCACCTTGCCCTGCTTTATCAGAAGGTGGCAGTGTTGGATCCACCATCGCCTCCAGCCCCGGCCCAGCCTCCCCGAACAGCAGCTGCCAGCACAAATGCAGCCTTAATAATGACAAATTACACATCCGCCGCTCAATTAGCCATCATTCATGTCGGGAGCCGTCCCCCGTCAGGTGGCTGCAGCCAAAATCCTTCCCACTGAAATAGCTGCTTTGTTAGAAACACCTCAGTCACTGAGGCAGTGCTGGGGACACACGGCCTTGTGCCAAAGCACATGCCCTGGGCAAAGTGCTGGGCACTGGGTGCTCTGCTGCTCTGCGTGGAGGTGTTCCAGCGTAAAGCTGATGAATTAGAGGACAACAACCCCAGCCCGTGTCCAGTGGCACATTTTGAGCCCTTGGACACGCCATGGGAAATGGGAGATGCCGTGTTGGACAGGCACTGACCCCGTGAGTGCCGAGCACCAGCCGGAGAAGGGCTGATGTGCTCAGAGTTACGGAGAATTTCAGTCACAGCAGAAGTGCTGCAGCCTCCCAAGGGCTCAGCCCCAGCTCAGATAAGTTTTGACTGCACTGCAGGGTGCAGACAGATGTGGGTGTGCTCTGCCCATGCTCCAGCTCGAGCCTGGGAAGTTTGTGACTGCACTGAAAAGTGCCTGACCTTGGGGAATTAGCGCTGCAGAGGGGGAAATGCATTACTGTGGCCACAACCTAAAATCTACCTGCCCCAGCCTCTTCAGATACCTTTGCAGGAGATGAAGGGTGCAATGCCTAAGGCAGCAGATTCAGGAGCACCTGCAGAAAATGAGATACATGTTCCTGAGTGAATTAAAGCCTTGTAACTGCAAACGGAGCCGTGTTTAGGTATTCCCAAACCCCTGAGCCCAGAGATCTCACCACCCGGCACAGTCAGTCCCAAAATCCACACGGGATCCAGGGTTTCCCCAGAACCCTGAGAATTCTCCCTTGCACCCCAGGACACCACATCCAGGTGGGGAACTTCTGCCTCCCAGCACATGGGACAGACCAAAGCGCCGAGGAGCAGCTTGCGAGCGCTCGCTCACCCACTGCTCTCCAGCCCCGTGGAAATCCTGCAGGAAATGTCTGCTCCTGGGTGACAGGCGAACAATCTGCCTCAGAGAGGAAACACAACACCAGCTGATTCAGGGCTTTTTAGCATATGAATGTGTAAATTTGCTGTGACAGGTGGGGCGTTTCAATGACTTTCAATAGAGAGCCAACTGCTCCTCGGTTATCATTAGAAATTTCTCACTGAAATGCCAATGACTGGTGCCCCATGCTGGGTAATGGGGCTCTGAATTAGTTTTTTTAAAAGAGAGAGTGAGAGCAACTAAAGGCAATATCCCTGCTGGGGGATTGCCTGATCTGAGCACAATTAGCAAAATATTTGTTCATGCAAATGTTTCCTGCCATGAGCAGCTTAACAATTTCATGCGGGAAAATAAACAACAAATAATGGAAAGCACATGAGGGAAACAGAAATATTTGGAATCATCCTAATTACAGAAATCTTCACTGTATGGGAAGAGCCAGAGAGTCCAGCAGCCCAGCAATGACCTCAGTCTGTACCAGAGCCAGGACAGGAAGTCTTAGGAGGAGATTTCCAAAGCAGCTTAGCTCTTACACGGCTCTGCCAGAGATTCGGGGTGTTCGAAATGAGCAGCTCTTTCAGCAGCAGCTGCTGGGGGCTGAGCCTCGGTAGCAGAGCCTGGGGCACTCTCCCCATGCACTCTGATCCATGCTGCCTCCCCACCTGGACAGCACCACAGCAGCTCCTGTTTGGCCTCAGTGGGGATCAGGCACCCAGCTCTGAGGGCAGGGGGGCTCGGGATGCCGCCCACCACCCCATAGGGACATTCCTGGCTTTAGCAAGCCTCCAAGCCACTGCCCAGCTCCCAAAGCCCACGTGCAGATGGACTTCTGCATCATCAGACTGACTTCAGCACCATCAGACTGATTTCAGCATCATCAGACTGATTGCAGCATCACCCACTGCGTGGTTTGACAGGATGAGAGGAAATGGTTGCAACAGGGCAGGTTTAGATCGAATGTTAGGAAAAAAATCTCAAATAGGGTTGTAAAGGAATGGAACAGGCTGCCCAGGGAAGTGAGGGAATCACCAACTCAGGAAGTGGTCAGAAAACGTGTGGATGTGGCACCTGGGGACATGGTTTAGTGGTGGTGCTGGATTAGGGTTGGACTTGATGATCTTTGAGGTCTTCTCCAGCCTTAAGGGTTCTGTGATTTGCAAAGATGAGTGCCAAAGGTTGATTTCACTAGATGGGCATCCTGGGAAAATGGGGCCACATTTTAAGGACTTTTTTGGTGGCTCCTGTCCAACAGAAAGCACACAGAACCTGTATATTTTTACTCTCCTGGAATAATACCGAGGAATGTTCCCGTCTGTCTCCTCCAGCTATGTTCCCCTTCCAAGATGAGTAACAACCTATCAACACCTGATTCTGCCCAGCCACAAGAGACAGAACGGTCTCTTGTACAGTCTGAGCAGCAGTTCAGGCTGATTTACATCCTCAGTGGGTCACATACATCTCCTGCAACATCTCCCTCCACTTCAGTCCCCCTCCATTGCCTGCTTCAATCAGTGTTTTGATTTATTAAAATAAACACAGAGGTGCTCAGAAACTGCAATAAAAAATGACTCAACTGCAGACACACGTACTGATGTAGGAGACTTGCAACACAAGCTGGAAGAAAAGCGATTTTTTCCTTCCCCACCAGGCAGAACCTGTATTCCACAGACAGATGGGAATGTTCTTAAAACTAGAAAAACACTGTTTGCTCTGACCCACCAGTCATGCTCACTGAACCACTGTCATGCTCTACATACACTAAGTGCTCCACCAAGGGAAACCAAACAAATGAATTCAGAAAGATTAACAACTCCAAAGCTAAAAGACATGGAGCCTTTCATGTTTTTCTCTCCAGGATATCTGGGACATTTGTTGTGAACACGAGTACACGGCACATGATTACAATTTATTGAATTAAACCCAGAGTAGTTTCTGTTGTATAAAGTAGCACTTTCCTCCCTTATCTAATGCAGATGAAATTTTGAACTTCAATGTCAATCTGCAATACCGTGTTCCATTACAAATATATTGAGCAAATTAAACTAAGTTCATCTGGATATTTTTTTGAGTTTGGTTTCTGAGGTTATGAGCAGGGCTTCAGGCAGCTGCTGCAATCAGTCTGTGACTGAAATGTTGGTTTCATGGTGGCTGATGACCTAAGAGAAACAGCAAATGCTGAACATGGGGGAACAGAGAGGAATCCTGTTTAATCATCTTACATTTCCTCTTTCTTTGTTTGTTTATTTGGTCTGAAAAAGTTACTTTTCTAAGAAGGGATTAAAACCTGCAGCCATTTTGCTGCAAGAGCCTTTGGTTTCACTCACAAAAAGACATAGTGGGGGGATTAATTTTGCTTAACAATCAGCTTGAAAGGTTTCCTTTAGACAAGACCCAGTGCATTTAGCTTTGAAGTCAGATGTTTGCTCCAGCTGGAATCTAAGGAGAGTTTTGGGGAGCACATCCCCATCTCAGCTTCGCCTTTGGAGGAGGATTTACAGCAGAGACCCTTCAGCCACAAATCCGTGTGTGCCCCATGGCCCATAAGGAAAATCCCAGTGAATGAGCACAACTTACTGAGACACCCCAAAGCTGCTCTGGGGGTTTGCAGACTGCCAGCATGGCATTTGCTGCTCATGGCTCAGCACGAACAGCACGTTAATTTGGAGTGGAGAGCTCATTAACATGGGCAGGGCTGTGGAGCATTCAACACCCAGCACAGAGGATGCTGCTGCCTGTCTGCCCCAGAGATGCTCATCCAAACCCATCAGGGCTCACAGCACTCACTGGAGAGTCTATTTTATATCCAGTGCTTTACAGAGGCCTTGCAAGGTCTGTCCTTCTTGCTTGGTCCTGCTCACCCAAAGAGCCCCAAAATGTACCAGCTATCAAAACTGTGACTTCAAAGCTGCAGAAAAAAGAGTAAGCAAACATCTAAAAGCCCAAATGGAGGCAGACAACTTCCCCCAGTGCTGCAGGAAGTGTCACTTTACAATACTGAAGTCTGTGGAGGTGATGACATTAACACTCACAGCGGAATTTCACTTCCAGCCCAGCTAAGAAGCAGCTGAGAAGCTCACAGCTCTGCTCTGAGGTGTCTCTTGAAGTCTCCTGCATTTCTTTGCACTTCCCTGACAACAGCTCTCTGTGCCTCTCTCACAACCCCATGCATTGTGAAATCAGAGTTATTAGCTATGTTACCCGAGGCATGGTGCAAAATAACCCTGAGCCCTCTGTCTTAGATCTTGCAAAACTATTTGGTTCAGCTTTATTTCCTTACCAAAAGTATATATATATACATAAAAAAACCCAACATAGCCACTGAAAGAGTTTACAAACCCTTTTCATGCTGCGAGGAGGAACCCTTTAATCTCTCACTGCCTCTGTGTGTTAGCAGCAAGCTTGAAGCGTGCCAGCTGATTTGATTTTTGCAAGGGACAGGCAGGGAGCACCAAAATCAAAGACGACCTGTCCTTGTGAGGAGAGAGTGGCCACAGGAGCCAGGGCAGAGGTGAGCAGGGGGATGTAGATGGTCCTGACAGCATCACCTGAGTGGGAGGATCTCTTCTGCAGCCTGAGTCCACATGGACAGGCTGGGTTTACCCCAGAGCAGGGAGAGGCTTCCCTGTTCACCTCTGCTGATTCCACATCTCCAGCTTGCCAGGAATGGGGAGAGAGGATTCCTGGATAAAGCATGGGTGTCTTTGCAGAGAAAGGTCTCCCCTGCAGGGATGGGGATCAGCCTCAGCCTGTGCTGGCGCCTGACTGGGAAGGCAGAAGGGGAATTGCTCTGTGACAGAAGGGAAATGGGAGAAACCTCCAGGTGAAGGGAAAAACCAACACTCTGAAAAAACAACACTCTGCTGTTGCAGAGTGACCAGACCCACATTTTAGCCCCTGCTTTACCCCACTCCCTGATTTGAAGTATCCATATTAATAAAACATTTTCTAAGTGCTTTCCAGAGTTTAATGCCATTCTAAATGTCCTGTAAAAGTCCTTGCACGTGCCAATTGGAAAGAACGAGTTGCCCAATGAGCAGTCCCCCAAATAAAGTGGGGCACACACTGCTGTGCCAGGAACACACACTTTGGGTGGATGCAAAGAGCTTTCTGCCTTCAGCTCCCTCCACATAGGGCTCCAGTCTTTCAGCTGTGCCTTGCCACAGGCAAGCTAACTGCAGTCAGGAGGGTTTTATTGATGCGAATTTCCTCACATATTAAGGTTCCTCACATTTGGGTTGAAAAATTGGCAGTACTTCCAAGAAAAGTATTAAATAAGGCTAAGGAAACAAGCAATGCCTAATGTGAAATCTGCCAAGTAATATGAGATGGAGACGGTGAGAAGTTTTCCAGCAGGACATTCTTCCAGGAGGAAATTTGGTTTCCTTGAATCCAAAATGTTTGCAGAAATGTGTCAGTTTCAGTGACACCGTGTTTTGAAAAATGCTGGAATGGGGCTTAGGTTGAGATTGAACACTCGGACTTCCTTCGAGTGGAACCTTTCTGTTTTGAAATGCGCTTTTTCAATCCTTTTAATCTCATGTTACACAATATAAAACAGAAAAATCCATTTCAGACCAAAATTATATTAAACTGAAAAGTTGCTGTTGTATTAAAATAATACTTACCCCCAAAAGCTCATGCCACAAGAATCCAAAACTGTGTTACATTCTCATTTTGGAATAGAAAGTGATCTGAAAGCACAGTGAACTCCTGTGAAATGGAACCCTCTGTTCCCACACGGCTTCGTGGCTTTGCTTAAATTCACAACTGGAGCAAAAAGTACAGTGGGGAAGAGTCCAGCTGGTCTGAAATCCTTCTAAAACTGTAGGTTTATGGATATGATATCTAGATGGCAATGCTAGAGGGTTAATTATAGGAGATATTCTAAAGCTGCACTAAGATCATGGAGGTCTGGAAGGACCTTTAGATGTTTCCACCCCATTTCTGCTCCTCGTGCTCTGCTAGCTCTGACCTGAGAGAACTGGTGAGCACCAGCAAACAAATGGCTGTGTCCTTGAACTTACCCAGATATTCCATGGGAATATGGGGAACTGAGGGAGCGGAGAAAACAGAGAGAACACAACTGATTTTAACAAGGAGCACTCAAACAGAACAACCTGGGTTAAAGGTACCGACCTAAACAGACCAAATAACTTTTCTCGATACGTCTGAGAGATACTCACACTGCAAAGGGAAGGAACACAGGGAGGAAGACTTTTAAAAGTTATCCAGAAAACAGACCCCTGAACTTTACCTTTAAACTTGCATAATTGAAGGTGGAAGAGGGAAGTGTAAAATCTCTCCCATTTTCAAGCTGGTCAGGTTAAAACTGTCGCCAAACCTACCTCAAAAGTGGTTTGCACAGGAGGAATCAGAGACAGCAGCGTGGCTGGTTATCCACACACTCCCTCCCTGGAATGAGATGGGCAGACAAGAGAAATACAGGAAATACCCCCCAGTCTGCAGCTCCTGTTGAGCAGCTCTGCCTGAAAAGCTGAGCCTGAGCAAAGCCCCAGGCTGGAACAAAATTGCTTTAATGACCTAATGCCAAGGCAGTGAGCTTTCCCTGCATTCAGCCTCAGCTTCCATTCCTGACAAGAACCTGGGAGCCTACAGACTAAACAACTGAATGCAAGCTGCAAGACCTTTTCTAAGGTGTTTCAGGGCTGATGAAACTTTCTGCAGGTACCAGGAAAAGAAATGTGGTTTCCTAATGTGAGCAACCAGCAGTAAAAGAGATGGATGAAAAATCACAAGGGCAAGCTGCAAAGCTGGCAGGCTGTTGAAGGGCCTGTAGATTTTGGAGGGTGAGCAAGACTTCTATGAAATACCAGCAGCAACTGAGCTGAAATGGCTATCAGAGCTAATCACATCCGTTCTTCTTCCCTAATAATTCACAGCTGAATAGAGGGCTCTGTGGAAGTATTGGATAAGCAACTATTTCGTGCAGTGCCACTTTTAACAACTGCCTGGGAGTGATTATTTATGTGCGAGTGCCAAAGAATTTGACATGACAGATTAGAAAGTAAAAACTGCTCTCAAGGAAATCACCCAAAATGTGAAGGAATGTATTGGATTTCAATGGAGCAACTGTGCACTGACATTATTGTTTCACAGGCACCGACCTTTCATGTTTGTTTCTTTTGAAAGAGCCCAAGGTAAGAAAATGAGGTGGGGGAATCGACTGAAATCATAAATGATCAACAAAAGAAGGAGCAGAAATGTCCATGCTCTGCTGTCCAAGCTCTTTTATGTTTGTTGGAAGATTCTTCCCCCACCAAACCAAACTTCTACTAATTTGGAGATCCTGATGTTCATCCAGGCCCAGTTTAGCTATCAAGAAATGAGCTTCAAAGAAAATCAGCCCTTTTTAAGTGGTTTGGGGCTTTTTTTCTCCCAGCATCTTTTATGACATTTTCACTTCCTTCAGCTTTTCAGCTTTTGAATTTAAACAAGCATGAAATCTTTGCTCTGTTGGAGCCAATGGCAACATTCCCACTTATTTGGATCATCCCATAATTTCATGCTATATATTTTGCTCAGGCTCTGCTGCAATCAAAGCTCCTTTGTTGCTCCAGTTAGCAGTAGACTGTTTCCAGATTTTGGCACTCCTAAAATGACAATAAAGAGCAACAAAACTGGAGTAATCCTGGGAAGGAAGGTACTGCTTGAGCAGAGGGAATCTCTTTGGAGGATTTGGAGAAGGAAAAGTGATACAGGTGTGTGAACGCTGCGTGGAGGGAGCAGTGGAACTGAGGAGCAGAGGATGTGTAGGGCTGAAAAGCAGCAGGTTTTGAGGAGGAATGTCCTGGTATTTAAGAAGCAAAATGCACCAAGGGATGGGAAAGGGAAGAGTGTGTGCTACCCACTCCCAGAACTGCAGATGCACCCTTGAACAAGGGAAAACTGGACACCACTTGTGATTGAGAGCTACAGCCCATCCCCAGTTTGCTCATGGGGAAGCAGAGTCCCCCTGCAATGAGCTCCTAGCAAAGCACTGAGTGAGTCCTGTGAGAACATCACATCACCTGGATTGTGTGGGCCACGTCTAGACACACCTGCTTATATTCCACATAATCAACTAATTGCTAATAAGAAGTTGTCTAAATAACAGACCCAGCTCTGGCACTTCAATTCAGGTCAAATAATCCTGGATTCTCCCAGCAGTCACCTCTTGGTTTCAGCTGGAATAAGACAGAGCCCAACAGCACAAGCTGAGAGGGTCCAGTCTGAAATGGTTTCAGTTACATGTTTAAAGTCAAGCACATTCTCATGACCAAAGTACAGTTTAATAAATATATTTCCTTAAATGTCCAGTAAGGCTCATGGTAATCCACTTAAGCATTATTTCTGGAAGGTTTAAGATTCCTATAAGCTGAATTACATGTGGAAAGTTACATTAATGTGTCTTCATATAAACTCAAAGTTTATTGTTTTATTATTATAGAAAAACCATAAAAAGATTTGTCTGAAGCCATTGGCTGTTGTGCTACACATCTGGAGGAATGTTAGTTATTACAATAACTCCTTCAGCGCCCTCAAATGAAGCCCTGGGCTAAAAATGAAAATAAGTAATACGATAATACTGTAAAAAGATGTTATGGAATCATACAGAAACACTGAGCCAAATCCAGCTGTCAAGGGGGAAAAGAAGTCCTGGCTGAATTTTAAAAATAGCATTAAGTCATGCAGGAAGAAAGGTCAAAAGCCTCATGACCAAGCCACAGCCTCAGCCAAATCCAGGGTGCTGCTGTAGCACCCTGGCAAGAGGAGCACAAGGATCCTTGGCTGCTCCCAGACTGACACCAGAGCTTCTATTCCCAGAGCTAATGAAAGGCTGCCCAGAAACACTGGCTGAGTTTAATTTAGTGCTGGTCCCAGATCAGGTGTGGGGACAGTAAAGAGGCAGCAGGAGCTGGGAGAGGTGAGGATGGGCAGGAGCAGCTGAGCACTGGGAGGTTCCAGGAGGTTGGGAGAGGAGCAGTGCTGAGGCTGCTCAGCAACACAGGCAGAATTCAGCCCGAGTTCTGGGGTGGGAGATGGGTAGAGAGGCCTTGAGGGGCCAGTCTGGCTGGACTGTGGTTTTCCTGGCGAAGCTAAAGGGGCTAAGAAGGACTGGGAGAGGCCAGTGAGATCTGAAGTAGGTGGAGGCACTGGGGATGTAATGAGGAATTGAGGAGGAAGGGCTGGGAAGGCCATGGGGAGACTGAGGTGCTCCAGGAAGGTTGGGGTGTGAGCACAGGGGACTGTCTGTCCTGTTTGCTCTTTCTTTCCACGCTCCACTTCAGCCCCCACACCATCCCTTGATAGCAGCAGCCCTTCCCACTGCCCAGGAGCCATCCCAGGGCACCCCCTGGCACAGGGAAAGGCTGGAAAGCAGGAAAGCACAGGCAGGGCCACAGATTTGAGTCTGTAACACCTGATCCTCACCTCCTCAAGCAAAGGCAAAGTCTGCAGCCTGTCATCCCTCCGTCTGCTGCCTTAATCCCCTGTAACCTCTGTCAGAAGCAACATCCATTTTCTGGTGGAAAAGGAACGTAGACAGGACCATACCAGCTGCCTAAAATGTGGTGGCATAACTGGAAGCAGCCTTGAGTGCTTTTGCTTCTGCAAATGGGCCAGACTGGTTCCAGCAACCCATCTCTATATTTATATTTATTGCTATCCTGATCCGGAGCACATTTACCGTGAGAGCTAATGGAGCAATAATTCTTTGCTGATCAGCATGGCGTGCTGTGGATCTGGGTGCTGCTGCACAGCTTTCCTCACCCTCATCTGAAGCAACTTCCAACCCCGAGTTTGCCTCCTCGGAGAAACTAATCTGGGTACAATATATTTGAGGTTATGGCAGGGAATGAACTGAAAATAATTCACTGAGACAACATTCTTCATATATATTAATCTTGTTGCTTTATCTAAATCTTAAAGCTCTTTTATACCGCTCACCTAAACATCCATCTTCCCCAGATGTTTGATTTTTCAGACCAGTGGCACATTTCATCTGTCTCTAATAACACTGCTGAGACTATTTTTTTCCCTGGATAAAGCTCAGTAATATTGTTGGCTTATCAAAATGTCACCCACTAATTAATAATGAAACCAGGCAGAGGAAATAAAATTGATAGTCTTATTCTAAAAATCACTAATCAGTTAAAAAGTGCACTTTAGAAATGTGCTTTGTCTAGTCTAGACTTATCTCTCAAAAAACAAAAATCAGGAGAAGTGGTTAGGGATGAATAAGCTAACCAGGAACATCTGCCTTTAATATTCCATTTTGACGTCAGTGAATCTTTATTGGCCTCTCAAAATAGTCTAAAGTTTTGTGAAACAAGCAGCAAACAAAACATACTGTTTTCCAGCTTTTAAAAGATTTTTCCACTGATGATAAAAGTAGAAATCCTCACTAATTCAGTTTTAAAAATGTCTTTTTACTGCATTCATAGCAAAACTCAGGCCAGGGTTATCCTGGTTCATGTAACCTGAATGCTGCTTGTAGCTGTCATTGAAGCTGCTCCCAGCCTTCCAGGGAAATAAAAATCAGTTTTGCTTTGGCTGCTTGGGTGCATCCAATGGAGCACCAGCTCCTACCCACACCTGCCAGCTCACCCACAAGCCAGAATCCCTTCTAAATGGAGAAACAGCCTTGTAAAGTGGTTTTTTGGGAAGAAACAAGCAGAATGTGAACGAGCAATGCTGCTGCTGTGAATTTTGGACCGAACAAGCACCAGGCAGTCCCACTCCAACCTGGCCTTCGGAACACATTGCCCAGGGCACAGCCTGATCCAAAGCCTTCCTGCCCCTGGAGCCCAGCAGAGCAGGGGAAGAGGAGTCCCACATCCCACAGCTGGGACTCCAGGCTGGCTCCAGAACAGGCTGGCACAACCTGATGGAGAGGGAAAAGCCACAGGCAGGCCAGAGGCTGTGGCTGTGCAGATCCAGCCCCTCCAAGCCCCTGGAAGCTGCATTCCAGGGCTGTGAGTAATGGGCTGGAGCGCTGGGGCAGAGGAGGAGGAGGGACACAGCGGGAGCGTTCCCTCCAGGATTTCTCCGACACCTCTGCAAGGAAGGCGCTTGCACATGGCTCGGGTGGGATGGATCCCACCCTGCGGCAACGCTGGCCCTGTCTCAGGGGGACGGGAGGCTCCTGACACCTCCGACGCAGAGAAGCCACTCACCCTGCTTTTCACCTCTGCACGAACATTCCAGCTTGAAAACCTCTTGACATCATTTCGGGCATCCTGTTAATGGGTTCAGGAAAATGCCCCCTCCCCTATGCACTGAGCAGAAAGCAAAATGTATTTTTGCAAGCCACAACAGAAAGTTTAATGGCATTCCAAGGCTGATGCACTTCTAGGAGCGATGATGATGTGGCAACAACTGGAAGTGATGTGAAGACATGTACCTGCTCTCTAAACAAACCCCTTTTGATCCATTTCCCCCTGGACAGAAGCGTTATGTTGTTGTTCTCCTTGGGAATTATGAAATCACTTTCTAAAACTTCAGTTTTCTGTAAACATGGAAAGTGTATTTTCAAGCTAAGGAAACCTCACTTGAAAATACTGGGATTTTCATAACTCTCTCACTCTGCAAATATTAATAACTGTGGCAGTCAGACAAGTCAGTTTTTTTGAGGACAGTTTGACCACCTCAATCTTCTGTTATAAATATTTTGCATAAATCAATTCCATAAATATAAATAATAAATACACAGGTTAAGATCATGGAATCTGAATGAATCCTTTCCAGCAGCCAGCATGGGTTAGTTACAGCAGACTTACCTGGGGTTCACTCTGCTGGAACAAGGAGAACTCCACTGCTGGCAGTCCCCTGCACGGAGCTGACCATCAGTTTTGAACTCACACACCACCACCAAACCGAGAGTGGGCACTATTATCAGTATTTAATATAATGCCAATGTTTAAATAGACACTCCTACATCACCTCACAGTTTCTCTCTTCCTTTACCCACATGCTACCCCTTCTCTGTGAAATCTCTTTAAGTCACATTTATTTTTGGGCTTTCTACCAATGATGCTGTTGAGCATTCAGGGCTCAGAGCTCTCTGCCCTCACCGTGGAGTTTTGATTTGGTTGCTCAGCTTGAGAAATGACAGCCACTCACATCTGCCACAGCCTCAGCTCTGAGAAAAGGATGAAAACCAGTAACACAAGTTTTTGGGAAGGGCCTGGGGTTTCTGCCAAGCAGACCTTGTGTGTGGGTGCAGGACACACCTTGAGCTGTGCCAGTCCCAAACCGCCCATCCTCAGCACACAGAGTGAGAACAAACTACACGAACAAGTGCTGGGGTACCTAGAGCTGCTTTGTGTGTCCCACTGGTTATCCCACCCTCCTGGAGCAGCCTGGAGCCTCCTGCAGCTCCCACCCAGCTGTGTGAGCCCTGCCCGTCCATTCAGACAAAGTCCTTGGGCCACAATACAGGAATGACCTTCCTTGCTTTGCAATCTAATTTATGTGTTATTTACTGCACCTTATCCAGGGCCTTCTCCCTGAGAGCCACCCCATAAATACAGCCCAGAGCTGCCAGCCAGCTCCTGCTCTGTTAATAACCCATCAGTGCCCATTATATATGGCATAGCACATCACGAAACCCCACAGCACATTAAAATTACATGTACACCCTAATCTTTCACCTTCTAATAGTGCAAACTTTCCCATTTCACACATCCCACATGTCCAGGGCCCAGCACTTCCTCTCCCCTAACTGCAGGTTTATTGCTTTGTCCAGAAAGCAAAAAGATATTCCCTTAACAAATCAGTTCTGTATTTGTTTAAAGCCTACAAGGCCCGTGAATCTCCTTTATCTCACTGAGTCTTTATCTCCCTCAGTCTTCCCTAATGAAAACCATAATAGTCACTGCCTTCCACATGACCTAGCATGGAAAGTCTTGGAATACATCACTTATTTTGCAAACCTGAAGATTAAAAGGCCACTGTATCTTAGGTTGCATTCTCCAGCTGGGAGTGCATACCCATCTCCAATTCATCAGGAGTTAATTCCATATTTCAACTCTTCCCTTTGGTGAAAAACATTTATAATAATTCCACCCACAAACAGTGGAGTCAGACAATATATATCCTCTGCTTTGGAGTTTCTCCTTTCCTGTGGAATATTCTAAATTTTTTATGTCATCCTGGGTCTTCCTGATGTTTTTTTAACTTAAATTCTTCCCAAGGAAATGCTGATCCTTTTGAAGTGACAGAATGTTTAGGTTTGGTAATTGCTGAGGATCCTGTGCAAGAGTTCCAATAGCTCAATTCTCACCAAGAGCACAAGGCAGGGTGCAGATTGCTCTGCAAAGAGCAGAATTTATCCCTAAAAATCTCTGTAGATTTTTCACACAAGCAGAGGCTGTAAGACAGGAAGAGGGGATGATGAAAGAAAGCTTAAAATGTGTATGAAAAAGCAGTAGAATAAGTGCCCAAGAATAATTTCTGAGAGCTGTCTGTGACATTACAAGGATCAAAGCACAGATGGCCAAAGTGGTGAGAAGTGAAATTTTGGTTACACCACATTCCGTGCCTTTATATTCTGGGGAAAAAGAGCATGTGCAATTATCAACACTGTGGGAGAGGTACACAGGAATTCACATTCAGAGTATAACTATTCCTGATAGCAAGTCATTTTATGGACATTGGGTTTTATTAGCTGATTTTGTAATAGACCCAAATTTCACCACTTCAAAGAAGCTTCTCCTGTTTAAAAAAGACACTGATCAGCTACCCTAATTATCAAACAGTCTTTAAATCATAAGTGCATATATATATTTATATATATACACCTACAAACAGACACTGTAATTAAAAGTTGCCAGGGTTTTTTTCCTCTGAGGTTTTCTTCCCTCATTCCTTTCATGGATATGATTATGTCTTAATCTTAAAAATGTCTAAAGAACACAGACCAATTCAGTTGGTGTGCCTGCCTGTAGCTAGAGGAGAAAGGGACACTTTTAGACAGGTGTAACACACTTATACAGATCCAAAGGTGATGCAGTAACAGCTGCTTCATTATAATCTGGCTAAACTTTCATCTGAAGAGATGAGGAAAAGGCCATGAGGGGTAGATAGTCAGGGAAGAGAAGAGGAGAAGAAAGAAAAAAGGAAGAAATTTGTATTTCCACATCTCAGCAGGTGGGTTTTTTTACAGGTTGCATTCCCTGGATTTGCAGCATTCCCTGGATTTGCAGCATTCCCTTTACAGCAGCATTTCTGCAGTCTATAAACTCAGAGCAGGAAATTTATCAGCGAAGTTGTTGGTGTTCAAATGAAGTTCTTGGTGTTTTAACTTCGAGCTAAGCTCTGCCTGCCTCCACCCTGCGCACCTGAGAGCAGCTCCTGGCATTTTCTGCTCTGGCACAGCCAAACTTGATTTAGAGATCCCAGTTATGGCCCCAATCTTCCTGGATTTCCTGCCTTGTAGCCCCAGTCGTGGAAGTTCTGTGATGGTGCCAGGACTCATCATTTTTAGGAAAATCTACTCCTGGCCCTCCTGGTGGTGGGAAAAAGTTTGAAAACATTAAAAAAAAAAAAAGGACTGAAAAGAAGAAGGTGAAGAGAAGCAAAAGGGCAAGAGGAAAGAAAAAAAATTCAGATTAGGAAATAACTCAAATAAATCTTTTCTCCCTGCCTTTGTTATTTTAATTTTTTTTAGACTGGGATAATTTTTAGACTATGCACTGCTTGTCTTACATAAATGGAGGCATCTATGGTCTCTTTGCACTCAGGACATCCAGAAGCTCCTCTAACAAAAGCATTCAATACATATTAATATTATTGGAGAAAATACTAGAGAAAATGTTTGTGCTTCACAGGCACTGGAAATAAAAATATGCTGCTTCTGCATGAGTGGCCAAGCACATCATTCCAGTGCAATGCTGCCAAGAGCTTGCAAAGTGGTGTGGGTTTTGTGTTAGCAGTGAACTGTAATTAAACAAAGTTCATTTTTTACCATCATTTAGTCTCAAAAGAATGAATAAATAGCAATAAGAACTTCAAACCAAAAGATTTGAGGTTAGGCAGGACACTCATGGTTAGAATTTTGATATGTGCTATTCCAGAAATAAATAAGCAATTTCTTTAGTGACGTTAAATCCTTAATTATAACATCTAGTGATTTTAAATCATGAAGCTTAAAAGCTGGGCTTTGAAAATGAAGAGAAACTGAATCTTCTGAAACATTGTCTGGCACCACAGGTAACCCTTTCATTCTCCCCTTTTTTTTCCTTTTTTTCCTTGAAGTAGGTTGTACCTTCCATCATTAAACTAAAGAATTTCTCGCTGGAACATCTAAAGCATGACATTGATGGGGCACAGTTAACCTGCACTCCTGTCTGCTGCAGAGCAGGGGAATAAAAGCTTTCTGGTATGTAAGTTCAAAGAAATGGACCTTTTACCAGATTTGAACAGTTGTCTTGGGAATGCAGATTTATGAAAATTGATCCCCTGTCTTTGTCCACGGGAACAATGTGCCTTTCTTCCCCACATTTGCCCCCTGTCTATTCCACTGAGTCAGAACTTCTTCAGAAAACTTCTTTTAATTAATAGAGGATACCCTTGCAGCCACAAGGTTATAAGATGTCTCTAACAAACCTCTCTTTGGCTACAGTCAAAGAGGGAGATATTTAGACTTCACATTCAATTTAAAGCAGAGGTCAGAGTTCAAAAGTGTAGTTTGCCCTTGTCATGTTCCATTTGGAATTCAAATAGTCAGAAAAACAAAAGGCAAAATGACACATTGCCATCACTGGGATTCTCCAGCCTGCTCCAAAACAGACACAAGGGGAAAAGGAAGGACATTTCTCATGGTATTTATTGGGACGTATTCCATATAATCTCTGCATTCTAAAACACCCAAAATAATCACACCAAAAAAGTAGGTGTACACCGACTGTGACTTCAAAACATGCACTGGACATAACCTTAAATACGTTTATTTCTATTCTTCCTTAAACAACCTTAATAGAAACAAATAACTCCAAATCAGAATTTAGGGAAGGCAGATTTTTTTAAGCGCCCTTACACTGACTGCTGCTGAGTATGAAATTTCCTTGCCATTGTCATTTAGTCTGATTATTCTGTGGGAGCAAATAGTAACCACTGATTTCTGCCATTTTCCTGAAATTAAACAATGAAAATGATAAAAGAGTAGATTATGTACATTACCAAAATGCGAAATATTTTAGGATACTTTCCAAATATTTGATCATACAATTTTTGCTCAAAATAATTGCACTCTTGGGAAGCACTCCAGACTTTCCTCCTCATGATGCCCCAGTTGTCTCTAAACACAGTCAGAAAAGAAGACAAGCTACAGAATGCATTAGCAGCAGCTACAGAAACCAAAGAAAGCAGCTGTGATAATAAAAAATAGACAAACCTCACTCCTTTTCCAGCATTCTTACCATGTGGAAACTTCTATTTACACAAGTGCACAACTCCTTTGACCATAAATACTTCTCTATAAAAATACAAGTGCTATACAGAACCTGTAGGACTCATCATCCATCCATTTATTGTTCTTCACAGAGTCCTGCACCTTCAGACCTATTTCTGATTACACTCTTACCCAGAGCTCCTGCAGGTAACATTTATTTTTTCTCTAACCATGCCAACTTCTGCTGAGCATTCTCCTGAAGTCCACAATTCTGGGCACAGCAGCTCCTTGTAAGCTCTCCTGTTGCACAGTTTGAAGTCTAAACCATGTTGGGCTCTGAGTGTTTATCATTCCCACATCTGCCTCAAGCCCCCACTTTGGCTGCCCTGCAAAGCCCCACCTGTGTGTGCAGATCTCACCCAGCTCCAGCTCCATGCCTGTGCACAGAGCCCTGCTCCCAAATTATTGTTGATTGATGACTGATCAGGTTTGTTTGGGTAAATCCATGCAGCTCTAAGGGCGTTCCATGTAAATATTGAGAAGGATGGCATGGAGAGCACACTTTTCACTAAGCTGGGATGTTTGGGATGAAGCAAGGAGACAAAGCCAGGTTACTTCTTTCTGTTTCTTCTGAGTTTTGTCTGGGCTTGAGCCTGGAAAGGAGCTTGAGGAATACATAGACCCAGCCTAGTTAGTCTCAATGGTTCAATCAGCATCTAAAGTGGCAAATATTTCTGAGGCCTGGGACCAAGGCTTATTTTTCTAGGGCCACTAGTCCCTACTCTAAGCAGAGTATTTGCCTGGTCAGCACACTTTGAGCAGGAAAAGATGATTTTCATTTTACAGATTTCTGCACAACACATGGGCTGTGGATGGACATGGCCATGCACCAAGTATCCTACAGCACGAAAAGAACCAGAAAAATCGCCTTTTTTTTTCCTCCATTTATCTTCATTAGATGTTTAATTATAACTGGCCTCTGGGGGATCTCAGTTTGCTTCCACCACAGGACAGCTCCACTCCAGCTGAAGGTTTGAGAGCAGGCAAGGGCAGGCAAACTCATGTTGGTGCTAATACACAGCTGGGCCACATGATAGGAATTCATGAGAGAATGGCCTTTGATGGATATCAGCTCTCTGAGCCTGCCCCCACACCCTCAGCACGTGTGCACTGGAATTCTCTCCATCCTGCCTTCGATGCTGCTGCCACCCACAGAAATTATACTGACTTTTACCTATGAAATCCTAACTTTGGTACCTTAAAGACAGACCCCAAGGTATGAATTACATAGCAGACATGCTAGAAATCCTGTCAGATTATTGCACATATTCCTTCAGACCTAACAATTTCTCTCTCTTTCCTAGATTCATTTAAAACAACTTTAAAATGCAAATATTATTCTCAATAATAGCCTCTCTTTTATTTCCAGGAGTATTTTGTGTTTCAGTGCTTAGAAAATGACAAAATGTAAAAGCTTTTGGCTCTGCAAAATTAATTGTATGTCTGCCTGATAACTTATTCTTAAATTTATTCTCAAACTGCATTTAATTTCAGACATTTATATGCCTTGTCATCTTCACTGCCCAGTGCTGCATTATTGAGCAGCTCCTCAAAAACCCCAGGAATTGTATTTTTTTATAGTATGACATGCTACTGGCTTACACTGAAAAAGCTCTACTGACAAAAAACCAGCCTCTCTCTAGGCCAGTCTGTGAGATGACTAATGATTTATTGGACAAATACAAGGTTTTTAACATAAAGAAGCCTGAGAAGAGCGTGCTGCCTGGCTGTTGGAATCAGATTCCAGGCAGGGATCCCGCTCGGAGCTGTGTTGTACCCTTGGTGTCAGGAAGACGGATGAAAACCTGAAGTTCATCACAACAGTCAGACAGAACTGGGGAAAAATGTCACTTCCCTGACATCAAAGGATCCATAAGCAGCACTTACATTTTAAGTTCAGAGCGATCAAAGCAGACAGCATTTTAATGTTTGTTTCCATTTTTAGAGCACATTTCTAATGGGTTGATGGGGTTCTTGGTTTGTTTTTTTTTTGTGCCAGACAAAGTAAGTTGCAGATATTTTCTCACAGCACAAGTTAATGTGCTCAATCTGTTTTTCCTTTCTGGGGTCTGCACAGACAAATTCCACAGCAACATGATGATAAGATCAGACAGTAGTAGCAGAGACATTTTTAAATCATATTTACAGTATGTCCCCTTTGGGCCCACCAAAGAGCAATCTTTCTCAGAACAATATATATTGGCAATTTTTTTTTGCTCCATTTAGAGATAATTTTAGCTCTTCAGTGTCATGCAAATACACAGGGCTTTACTCAGATAAAACTGCTATCAAGGCATTGGGAGCTCTGCCAGGGAAAGAGCAAACAAAGCTCCTAAGAGGAATTCAGCTGGAGAAAGGCTTCAGGATTTGCTCTACTGGGCACAAACTGGTGCATTTTTAAATGCATATTTAAAAGACAATGAATAGATAAAAGGAATAAACAAAAGGCACCAAAATCATTAGTTTCTGAAGTCTAAATTTTCTTTAGACCCACCAAAATTTACATATATTTACATGTAAAATGAGGCTTTATTCAGCTCCTCTGCCTGGCAGCCCAGCAGGGAGTGGGGACCCTCAGCAGCTCCCTCCCCACGTTCCAGGGACCTTCCCCCTCTTCCTTCCCAGTGGGGTGGGGAAGCCACAGGTTGATCCAGCTGGAATTGGTTCTCCTGGGTGGTGTGGTCGGGGAACAGCCCAAATCTCTGCCCTCTTCTTAAAAAGGGTTTGTTTCATAAGAGAAGGAATCTACATAGGCTTGTTACCCCTTGGCCAAGAAAATGAGGTGCTGCTGGACACCAAACAGCAGATATACACAAGAGACAGCAGAATTAGAGATATTAATGTGATTCCAAATCCACAGCTGGATATGGGTGTGGAGAGTGAGAACATCTGCTGCTGCTTGGACAGGTTTAATGCAATCATGTCATACATGCTCCTGCCTTCTGCTGGGTTCTGCAGGACCCAAATGAGGGAGAAGAACATGTCTGGAAGTACATGATCGGATTGCCACTGCTGGATTCCCATCCCTAAAAAGGAAGTAACATTTTGAACTGCCAGAGGAAGGATATTGGACAAAATGGTCCATAAAGCAAAGAAAGAAATCGATGCAGTGGAGAATTCGCAAGGACGGAGTGGGAAACCTTTCCTAGGGAAGGAAGGAGAAGAATTGGCAACCTGGGCTCAAAAGACCTCATACTGAAAAGGCACCAAACTGGAGAAGGATCTTCACTGACCCCCTTAAACCTTTCCTAAACATCCCTTTGAGACGGGACAACAGCCCAGCTCTGCCTAGGACCCACCAGACACCAAACACCCACCACAAGTCCCTGAACATGCCACCACTTGTGGGAATCTTGTGGATGAAAGTGAGTAAATATGAGATTATATTATCTGGTATTGTTATTGCAATTTTATGACCCTGTCTGTATACAGTGACTTAAAACTTTGTAAGCCCTTTAATTGTTTGGCTTTCGCTGCCTTTAAGCATCTTAGTAAATTTATAATCCCTTTTCTTTAGCTTCTTTTTCTATCTCTTTGCTTGAAGACCTGGCATGCAATGAATCAAAAAAGGGATATTTATACCCATACTGTGAGAATGTTTACAATGTAGAGAAAATTCTGTCTGTGGTTTGGTCTTTGTGTATCTTCAGAATAAATTACAGTTTTCCAAACGAACTATATTACTGTTGAGTCCACAGAGTCTGTATTTATGTAACGAAAATGCTTTTATTTAGACCTTTGCAACATGCCAAAATCAAAACTATTTTAATGAATGAATCAAAGTAGTGCAGCAAGGAAATCTGTAATGTATTACTGTTTCAAAATACAGATTTCTGTGAAAAGCCTCTCAGATACAAAGAATATGTTTGTTTTATGAAAAGCAATTTTGTTATTTTCATGCCCATTGTTTTAATAACAGAACTTTGATCTTGGAAATATTTTTGCATGAAACATGAATATGGTAATAGCCAAAGTTTCCATTTAGCTGCTGCTTCATGTTCCAAGAATATTGGGTTCCATTACATGTAGTATTTAACAATTTACATATGGGCTCCAGGCAATCTTCTTGACATCTTGACACAGACACTGTTTAAGTTTTCCAAATTTTTATTCAGGTACATGGATTTTCAAACTCAGGAATATCAATGGCATCACTAAGGGCCTGAGTTAATTTTCCCCCTGCCATGACCTGCTTTGAAGAACATCAAGGTTACAGGAGAATGTTCCAATCAGTCATGCAGATATTAAATGCTCCATGAGTTCCCCACACTTTATTTGCAGAGCTCCTTAACAGAGGAACTCAATATCTTGTATTAATTTCAGTCCTCTATAAAGTTTTGGAAACAAAAGAAGTGGGTACTAATATTCCATTCCCTTAATTCCCTTCAAAGGAATTTCCAGAAATTACAGCTAAAATCTGTGTTACTCTCATGCATTTCCCTCCTTGGGTTTACTCACAAGTGCAGGATTGTATGAATGAATGAATGAATGAATGAGGCAAATCCCTCCTTCCCACTCACAAATGTTGCTGAGGGAAAAAAGAGGAGGATTTTGTAAGTTTGTCTGGCACTTCCAGATGTTGAGCAGCCCCGCCTGACCGCATATGGATCAACTCTGCCATGCACCTGTAAGGAGAGCAGTGCCCCTGGGACTGCCAGGCCATGATGGATGCACGAGGAAACGGATCCTGATGGATTTATGGATCACGTGCAAATCATCTCTGCAGCACACTGTATATCACAGCCCTAACATTTACAGGAGTATCAGTTCTGGGCTGTGTTCACTCCTGAAATGAACCAGAGAAGTTTCTGGGATACTGCATCCGCTCCCAGGGTGTGAATTAGTCAGGTCAGGGAGGTGGTGGATCACATTTTGGGAAGAGATCCGTCACGGAGAAGTTAAAGATGTGCCACAGGCAGCACTGGGGCTATCCTGAGCCTCCTGGCGGCAACCAAACTTGATTTAAAAGCAGTTGTATAAACACAGCTACATCAGGACCAGAGAGTCTCTGCCTTAGAGGGAGACTGATGTTGGGTAGAATGGTGCCCTGGGCTGATATTTATTCCTCATTAAGGAACAATTCCAATAAGATGAAGCCTTCCCCCCATCCCAAATCAAGTTATGTCTGTGTTCCTCAAGCTTGCACACCTTTCCAGCATCCTTGGAGTGAATAAATAAATCTTACAAACAGTTATGTGCCTCTAATGACACCTCTTGAAAGGAAGCTGAACATAATAAATTCCTGTTAATCTTGATGGATGTGTGGGAAGGAAGGCAGGCAAGAGATAGCCAGGCAAAGCAGGAGCATTAGACACTCCATTAGCACTAAACATGCCAGCCTGCCCTTGAGAGCTGATTAACACCAACTCCTCAGAAGCAGGAACAGAGAACCTCCAGCATCAGGCGCGACCTTGCAGCACTGTGGCAGCTGCAGAAGGCAGCGAGGCCTCTAAGAGCACTCCTTAATCTCCAGTCACAACATGAGCACCATTCACATCTTAGAGGGCTCCAAAACTAGGACAC
Source organism: Corvus cornix cornix (assembly GCF_000738735.6). NCBI lineage: Eukaryota > Metazoa > Chordata > Aves > Passeriformes > Corvidae > Corvus > Corvus cornix. The sequence goes on along the minus strand of NC_046342.1, from coordinate 17,617,011 downwards.
TTCTTCTCTCCCACTCCCCATCAGCAGAGAGGACCCACACTTGGATTTGACTCGTGCCTGAAAACAATGACATATTTACTTCCCATGTGCAGTCTGCCCTAAGGATCAGAGATCCCTGTCCACACTCCAGGCAGGACCTGCCCCTCTGTCCTTCCATGACTCTCACAAGGACATTTGGCACTTGGAGCAATGCTGGCTGAGGGTGGCCCAAAGCAAACAAGGTGGTTATCATCCAGTTCCTAATCCTGGAGGAGTTTGAATCATCTCCTTTTGGCTGTGAATTCCACATAAGCTTCATCATCCTGGCAAACCTGGAAAAATTATGTTGCCTCTGAATAGAAACAGTCTTCTGCAGAACACAGGGCATTTTCATTCAGTAAATATCTGGAATATTTCATCACAGCTCCCTTTACATTTAAACTACCCCTGGCTGGGGCACACACTGCATCATGCTGTCCCTGCCACATTCCTCCTGCTCCTCCCTGTCCGGAGAGCTGGGGTACCTCTGCCTCCCCAGAACCCTCAGGTCCCCACAGCCTGGAGCCATCCAGGAGCAGGGATTTGGGACAAACCCTCGGGGTCCCCACAGCCTGGAGCCATCCAGGAGCAGGGATTTGGGGCAAACCCTCGGGTCCCCACAGCCTGGAGCCATCCAGGAGCAGGGATTTGGGGCAAACCCTCGGGTCCCCACAGCCTGGAGCCATCCAGGAGCAGGGATTTGGGGCAAACCCTCGGGTCCCCACAGCCTGGAGCCATCCAGGAGCAGGGATTTGGGGCAAACCCTCGGGTCCCCACAGCCTGGAGCCATCCAGGAGCAGGGATTTGGGGCAAACCCTCGGGTCCCCACAGCCTGGATCCACCCAGGAGCAGGGATTTGGGGCAAACGCTCCCTGCACAGGTAGAACCAGCCCTGAGAGCCGTGTCCTGGCTGCACTGCACTCTCTGTTCCAGGAGGAAAACCATCTGGATTGCGCAGTTCACAACTGGGGCAGGCATTCCAGGGCAGCCAGGCCCCCACTGACTTTCACTTTGTTTTCTTTCAAACAGGCCCAGTTGCTGTCAGCTTCCCTATGACTTTCTCCTGCTTTAATTTACGTCCCATGCAAACTCCACAAACATTTTCCACTGGAAGGAGCCAAGGACTGACTTTCTCCCCGAAGCATTTGGGGAAAACTGATTCTGAAAACAGTTCTGCAAAGAGGTTTGGATGATTTCTAGTCTGACCATTTTTATTTTCTAATTTTCAATAAAAAGCACACTTCTTTCAGTTTTCAAGTTTTATTTGGGCTGAAACTATTGCTACCAAGCAACAAAGAAGGATAAAATGGGAAGCTTTTTGAAATTACTGCCACGTTTTTCAGATCTCAGTTAGGCTTCTGGTATTAGACATAGCTTAAGAGGAAATCAGCAGAATATATATAATGTAATATAGATAACATATATAGCCATATTTAATATAGTGATGAGGACACAAACCATCCTGACTAAAGAGTTTAGCACACATCTGTGTCCACACACATTTAATTTTCTGCTCTGAGGAAAGTTCACTCACAATTTAGTACGTTACTTCTGCAGATCAATTCCATTCAGCATCTTACTATTTTTAAAAATGATGTCCTTAAATATCCCTGTAATTCCAGCTTTTCTCTAACATTACTGGCTTGGGAAATGCTGGCAGCTTTCTGTGACTGGAGTGGTCACAGCAGTATGGCAGATATTTGTCTCAGATTAAAAAAGAAAAGAAAAGCCACAAGAACATTTTCATCGATGTTCACATTAGGGTTTAACCATTAGAATGAACCTGTGTTATCCCAGACACCTTCAGAGTAACTGTCAGTCAAAAAAAGTTCCAAATTTCTGAAAAGTGCTTGAAAGGATAAAAAAAAAGAGAGAGAGAGATTATTTTTAAGCATCAGACAGGGAATTTTAAAAATTACTGGAAAAAATCAAATTGATCTTTTATGCTACCTCTAACCATCACTAAACACCAGCTCTGGAGCTTGTCACCAGACTCAGCTGAGAGGCACCATATTTGAAAGATCAGGCTTATGGCCAACCACAATTTTCTGTCTTTCTTTTAAGCAGATTAAGTAACTCCCATGATATATATAAAGATAAATCCCTGGATCTTCCCTCCATCCAATTTAAAACTATTCCAATGAAGCTTTGGAGAATTTTACAACAAATCAGATTTAAGTATTATGAAAATGTGGCAAGTAGGACTCCAGGGGTTCCTTTAAAATTCCTCAATGGATAAGACACGTAATGTGAGGTTTTGCAATTCCCAAGTGAACGTTTATGAGTTCAAATTGCAATGTTTCCAAGAGGAGAAGGGAGGCAAGGCCTGTAAGATGCAATAATGTTTAGTAGATTGAATGATACAGTGAAAAAAATACTCAGATTTGGAACAGAGAATTCATTCTTCATGTCACTGAAAAACCCTAAAGAATCCCATAAGATCTTTTAAAAAATGGCTTGAGTGCCAGAAAACTTTGTGTTCTTTCTAACGAAATCAATTGATCTAATAATAGATGGAAAACTGCTCTGCCTTAAAAGATTTTCCACTCCAAACAAATGGCTTATTTGGACAGTGATACAACACTCAATCCAATTACAACTCCCCCACTGCAAAGAGCTCAGGAAGGAGCATGTGTGTATTTACACAATCCTACATGGCCACTGATAACCAGATATAACCACAGATAACCACAATCCACGTGGTTTCTGCCTCTTGCTTTTCAACCCATCTAAAATACCCCAGCTGAGGGCAACCCCCATCCAACTGCTGCTATTGTTCCCTGGCAACTGTGCTTTTCTCCATTAAAAAAATCACTCAGAGGAGTTTTTTCTCCTTAGGGCAAGACTAGCCAGTTAATAATTAAGTAACTAAATTGCTTAACTAGTTAGGGGAAGGCTGAGCCATCCCCAGTCATGGTTTGGTTTCCAATGCATTCCTGCCTGACAAGCAGCAAGGAGATACAGCCACAGCTCCTTCCCAGAGGGATGGCACAGGAGGGAATGCCAAGCCCTGGTCCTGACGCCTGCTGCTGAGGAGACAGCAGGATCTGAAATGTACTTCCAGGTGGCATTCTGCCTGGGAGCAGCGGGGACCCCTGGAGAACTCCTGGAGGAGTCCTGGTACCGAAGCTGTTCAGGTGTCCTTCAGGCAAGGCAGGCAGAGCTACCTGGGGCTGAAGGTCCTGCACACCGAGGGTTCTGACTCCTGTGGATTTTGTTGGGATGCCTGCTGAGATTGGAATAGGAGCCTATTCTGGGCAAGGAAGACCTCGCTGTTTACACAAGGATGCCAAACAGCTCCCTAAGGGAGGGCCTGAATGTAAACTCCTTTCTGTGAAATGTGAAAACTAACTGTGAACTCACACAGCTGCCATCTCTCTGCGGCAGCTCAGAACACTTTGTCTTCTTATTTAGGCATCCCAATGTCATCTGCAACCTGGATCTCTCTCTCAGCTCTCTGTTCACAAGGACTAAATTAAAAGTCAAGCCATGCAAACAGCCAACTAAACCAGACTAAATCAACCTTGGAGCAGAAACGCACAGCGACTGCTGCAGAAAGCATCCGGCTTCCTAAAGCCCAGGGACATTCACACTGTCAGCAGCACACAAAGGTGCTTCTTGCCTTGGCTGGTGCTCAGCAGGACACAAATGAGTTTGGATGGGTCACTTCAGCTCATCACAGAGCAAAGACACAAAGGTTCCCTGTGTGCCACCGCGGGTTGTTCATGCACCGGCTCCTGAGCCCAGAGGACCCAGCCCCCTCGCTCTGAACCCCAAGTCTGGTTTATACAAACTCTGAGGGTTTCTTTCCTAAGACTGCTGGTTCCAGAGACCAGTTTGTTCTTGCTAGGGTTAAGCAGATAGCAAAAATAACAAGCTGCACTGCGTGCTGCCAGTCAATTAAAGTGGATCATGGCCTGAATGATAATGGAGATTCTACAGAATATTCTTCAGATTCCCAGACAATAAATCTTAGAAGTGATGTCTGGGATATTTTTCCAGTCCAATAGCATCTCTCAAACATTTATACAGTGGTGTGTTTATACAGACAGCTTTATTTGGAGCAGTGGTCTCTCTAGATTGATTTAAGGAGCTCAGAAAGCCTTGGAGCATGTCTTAGTTTGGTTCCTCGCTAATTAATCACTGTTGAGAACAAAAAAGCGAATCACCAGGAAAAAAATTGCTAACAGTCATTTTTAAAGTCAACAGAAATTCTCCTTCATACAGATTTTGTATGAGTCTGCAGACAGCACTTACAGCCAGGGATTCCACCCCAACCTCTCACTTGGTGTAAGTGCTGCACTACAGCAACAGCAGTGGGTAATTTTTCAGTCCCTACTAATCAAGTCTATTTTCTCTGCCTTTCTCTTGGTGTTCTTGTTTTACAAGTACATACTTTCTACAGTATGGACTTTTCTTCTAACACCTATACACATATTCTTACTAATACTTCTGTGTGTTACTGTTACCCACAATGACCATCCAGGTCCTGTTCCAGAGGTACAGGATGCACGAGAGGTCTAAGGGAGTAACTCAACCTCTGTGTTCACTCGTGTGCTACTGGTGTTGAAAACATTAATTACAGTTTTTAGGGCTAGTTCTTGAAACGGGATGTTTTTTGGGGTTGGCTGCAGGAGATACCCAGAAAAGTGCTGTCTACACTACAATTTTAACAACTTCTTTAACAACTTCTGGGTCACCATTTTCTCAATGAAATTAGGGATAAATTAATAAATGGCTAAAGTGAAAAAACTAGACAAGTAATTCGGGCTTCACCAATGTGTTCTACTAAACAGCCAATTTGTTGCATTAAGACCATATTGAGATCTATCTGGAACATTTTCAAGACACCCATTAGTGCCATAAAAATGGCACAAGTTGATTTATGCCAATTATAATCATGGAAAGTGGATCCCAATACTTTTCAATAGTGTATAAAAATGTTGTTCCTCAGAAGACAACAAGCTTTGCAAACTGCCACATGGGTTTCACCTGCCCTGCTGAAGCATTACTGAGATTTTATCAGTCTAATTAGAGGCTTGATTCTGCATAATGATTATTGTGCTTCCCAAAGCCACATGTTTCACATGAACAGGTCCAGAGCTCCAGAACTGCAGTGCTGTAATTCAGGATTTGACCTCTAATGAACCAATGACCTAAACAAACAATACAAAATTTGTGCTTGTTTGGTTTTGTCAGTCTTTCTTTGGGTCATGTTGTTTAGAAACAACTTAATGGGAAGAAAAGAGAAAAGAGCTGTTGGTGAAATGAGTGCAAAGTGTTTCATGAGATGGGTAGGATTTGTATGACTTCTATTTACATCCATAAAACCTAAATTCCTCCTGCTGCAGACAGCTGGCATAGCCACCTCCTCTTTAGGTATATTGAAAAATACTTCAGGTAATCTGCTGAGGTATTACAGAGACTATTAAGAGCCTGATCCAATGCCAGTAGAAAACCAAAGTGTCACACGCTATGTATTTGGAGTAGTTTGAATTGTAACACTAAAAGTACCTTATTTCCTTTGGAGAAGCCACAGACAACCCCAAAAGAGCAGAAGAAACCAAACCCTTAGGCAGCAATCTGGAGCAGCAATTTTTGGTGAGGAGGAACACTGAACACTTATTTTCTTCTGAAAAATCAGAGCAGTCACTTTATTCACACATGGAAACACAACCTCCCCACTATGTTTAATGTCACAAAAATGCTAACTGCTCACGGGGGAAATATTAGATCAATGCTCCAAAACAGCTGGGAAGGACCAGGGGAAACATTGCACAAGCTCTGCAAGCACTTTGTGGAATATTTAGTTGGCACTTTTCTGGAGCATTTGTGAGCATTTTCTGATATTTCTGAAGGCATGCTGGGAAAATGCTACGGGAAAATAGCAGTCAAGCAGGAGTGCCATATGAAAAAGATCAACAACAATAATGGAAGAAGCTGATTTATCCCTCAGATAAATCAATGCTAGAGCAGAAATACACTGTGTGCAGCAGTATTTCTTGCTAGGGAAGCACCAGGCTGAGTTGTACTGTTTCTATATTCAGTTCTCTTCATTGTTACTCCCACCAAGTTGAGAGACACACCATTGTCTCCACACATTTCAAGAAATCTGCCAGTCTCACACCTTCCTCCCTCTTGGCTTGTCATTAATTTTATCCAGCTTTTGTGAATTTTCAAGAAGGCAGGCACTGTTCTAACAGAAACTGCCTGCTTTGGCTTGTGCAGAACTAAGTGTCACTTCAGCAACTTATATACACTGGAGTTGTAGTTCCCTCCTTAAATATATTTCTTCTTCACCTTCATCTTTTAAGGATTATACCCCTCTCCCTTTGTCCTGCCCCACGTGGAAACCTTTCCAACCAAAGAGAAGCAGCTTCCCCAGCACAGCACCTGCCTCCACCCCTCTCTGCTGTTCTATTCCAAAGCTTTCTCTGTAGTTTCATGCCTTTGAAAGGTATGCACACCATACCTTGCAGCCTGTTCTGCTCGACTTTTTTTAGGTCACTTTGCTGGTGCCCTGCTGTGCAGAAGCCTCAGTGTTTGGGAGCAGACAGTGTCCCTGCCCTTGTGACAGAATCACCTCCAAGAGCCAGAACAACTGCAGAATGCCACCAGCAATGTACAGACACAGACTGAGCACTAACATTCACCAGCCAAGGCCCCAGAAGGGTGGATATTCCAGGAAGGAGCCAACCCCTTGAGCAATATAACAGGCCTGCCAAGGACAGCCAAGTAAAACCAGATGCGGCAGCTTGGAAAGATACAGGGTGGGAATTGCACTGGTTGGCAGAGTGAGACGAGAAAACAGAGAGGTGGCAGGGAAATGAGAGGAGAAATGAAAGAAGAAACAAAAGAAGAGCAACAGGAAGAGCTGACATGGGCAGCATGTTTGGCAAAATAAGAAATTATGAATCACAGTATTTTTTTATGTATACAAAACCACCTATGACCTTACCATTGCTATTTGCAGTGTTACCACTCCTATTTGCAGCTTTACCATTACTTTTGCCATTGCCCTCCTTTTTCAAACTATTTGTCTTCAATAAACTCCTGGTACTTGCACGTGTGCAAACTTCACACAGCAGAGGTCAATGCAGTGCTTTTATGAAATAGCTGGGTCTAACACTAAAGGAATGGCAAATGTACAACAAAAACAAATCTCAGCAACTTGAAAGAGCTTTGCATGCCTCCTGACATAATTCCCAACACCAGTTCAGTACACTAACCTTTGCCTTTAGAATAGCTGCAGTCAGATAAATCATTTAACTCTACCGTCAAGGTTGTTACCTTTGGCTTTTTCCATTGCTTTCTATCTTGTTATTCAATGACTTAAATCAGTCACTAGAGCCTACTCCATCAAGCTTCAATAATCTATAAAACAACTATTTTTGCCACCTTTTTTGGATGATTTTTCACTAGTCAGCCCAGTTTTCTTTACAAACATTATTGAATTTGTCTTTGCATTAAGGGGGGAAAAAAGTCCACCACAACTAGCAAAAAAATTAAAAAAAAAAAAAAATAGTGTTGGAAGGCATGAAGTTATTGCAGAATAAAAAAAATATATCTTCAGGTAATACCTGCCTTCAGAACCAAATCATTTAGTCTTCAGAGGCCGTGTTAAAGGGACAGGCTTTGGAGTTTGAGTTCCTGGGGGCTGCAGCAGCACATCTCCACTCTGACTGCAAATACCAGAGACACAGCAAGCAGGGCCTTCTATAAACACGTCAGGGGGAGACACAAGCAGCCCTCTCTTCCCCCACGCCTCGTAGCTACAGCCCCGCTGATCAAACACCCGACTGGGCAGGAAAAGCACCTCCCACCCCCAACATACAGCTGTTTAAATAGCAAACGTCAGGAAGGTCCCGCAGCAAGTCTCTGTCTGTGTGTGTGTGCAGGATGCTGGGCACAGCCACCGCTGGCTCTGTTGGCTCCAGTGCCAGCAGCGAGGTCTCCCTGACTCCGTGGCACAAAGTCCCTTTAAAAAGAGCATTTCTTTTAACTGGAGGATGGAAAAATCTTGCTGCAGCCTTTATATTGATGCTGGCTAATGGGAAATGAATGAGCAGGACAGGAGGGGTAGGTGTGGGGGCAATCTCCTCATTGTTATAAAGCAGTACACAAACAGCCAGCCCGAGCCGTTATCCTGAGCCCATCCTAAGATAGCCTGCAGCAGCAAGAGCTAGGAAAGGGATCTGCTCCCAAACACTAACACCCCGGACTGCTTACTGCTCTGATCTCCTCCTGATGTTCAGCAGGATTTTCTGCACTTTGGGAGGCAGCCCCCATCCTAATTTCATGGCTAAACTTTCAGCCCTCTGGTTTAACAGCAAAAAACACGACCTGCAGTGAAAGAGAAGTAATACCCATGGAATTGCTATTCAGGCCATTTTCAAAGTTTTATTCCCATTGCAATGGAAATTTTCACAGGGAGGTGTCAAACTAGAGCAGTTCTGATTCATTCTAGATCCAGTCATAGCAATACAGTTTTTAGGAAAAAAAAAGATCCCTGCCCCCCTCCCGACACTTTCCCACTTGAAATATAGCATTAACTGCATTATTATCATTACTTTGCTAATTTTCCAGATATTTTTCTTGCATTTTTATGTGGCATCCTGGTTAACAAACTGATTTCTTTTTCATAACTGGTTATTTCAGAAAAAAAAAGTCAATATCTATTTCAATAAAACTTTAAGGAAAAAAATGTACGGAAAATTTACATTTTGCACTTAGAAATTCTAAAAAAACCCATGGAGAATATTTCCTCATAATGATCTGTTTCTAATTTGTTACAGTGACAACGAACTTGACATTTCAGGGAGTTCTCAGAAAATTCAGCTTTTATTTTTTCAGTCAGATCTAGTATTTATATTAAAAACTGTTTTCCCAAGAGGCTCACATTCTGTCACTGACAAATGGAGCAGGGCCTGCCAAAATAGAAAGATACAATTTTCCCTCCTTTTGGAACTTTTGTCAAAGTGAAGAAGAGATCTTAGAAACACCAAGCAGACTTTTAAAGTAAACGTCTAAGATGTTAGTGAAATTTCAGGGCATACTTAATATTGCAAAACCACAAAGGGGGAAAAAAATCAGAAAGAAAAAAAAAGAAGAAAGGAGCTAGAAGCTGCCTAGATCAAGACATTTGAAACACACAAAAAAAAAAGGCTAAAAGGGAAAGAGTTATGAGAGCTGCACAAAATGTTTTTCATTAGAGGGAGATAGCTCTGGAGATGAATATTTAAGGATGTGATGGGGATGGATGTGGGGCAGTGTCCTGTGCACTTCTGTGCCCTCAGCTCTGTGCTGCTCACAGCACACACTCAGATTTAAAAGCCCCTGACACTCCACACTATCACACAAACAGGACGTTACATAAAACAGCCCTTGTAGGAAGGCCTTGGGGGTCTCTGAACCCACTCAGCCACGACCCCTAAAGAAATTCAGAGCTTCTCGAGGACTCTGCTCATGCAAAGAGTCTTTGTACCTTCAGGTGTGGTCGGGAGTGTTCTTAAAGAGAAGAAACCACGAAACTTCCTCATGTTTTAAAAAAAAGCACCTTTTGTCTCTGAACAGGAACCCCGAGGATGTTTAACATCTGGGATGTACCTTCTTTCCTGCTCTGAACTGAGTGTCTGGGGTTCCGAATACACACAACTCCCACCACCGCCGCCGTGCTGAATTCAGAGTAAATATTGATGCATCTTAATGAGGAAAACAATGGCCTGACCTTGTGTAACCTCACAGCTTCACAAAGCCCCGTCACACCTCTCTATCCACGGCTTCAGTTTATCCCAACCCCCTTAACTACAACAAATAAAGAAACAACTCTGAAATCTGTGCTTACCAAGTCCTGGAACTTCCTTTTTTAAAGACTTTTAAGCAATATAAACTGCACAGAAGATCCGAGAATTGAAAGGCTGCCTTAAGCCACCACCACTTTCCAAAACAACTTGACTATCAGAAAAATAAAAGGAGCCAAAAGTTCCATTAGGACCAAATTAGAGGTGCTCGAGCCCAGAATCCTGCCTAAGAGCAATCAGCTGGGGATACTCAACTTGCACAGATAATGGCAGGGTCGGTTTGCGGGGATTCTCTTCCAGCTCCTGGCAAGAAGTGATTTAGATTTCTGGAGACAGAGGTGAATACCAACAGCTGGATTTATTGCCCCAAGATGCTCCATGCCCTCCCTGAACCCACAGGTAGCTCTGGGCTCTGCATCATCCTGCTGTAACACTCATCAGGAAAAACCAGCACCCCCCTAATCTTTTATTCTTTTCTATCTTTGGGCTCACCTGACCCAAAAATTCAGAATTTGTACTAAACAGCCTGGACTCTCCATAAGGTTTCTGGTTTTGAACTGACATGTTTTAAAAAGGGATTTTTTCCTTAGTTTACACAAATGTAAACAGAGCTGTAAATACATAAGCAGGGCGACTGCTTACCTAAGGAATGGTGGATGATCCCAAAAGCCTGCTTGTCAAATACACCTCGTGCAAGTATTAAGAGCTGTTTATTTTGGAAATGGAACAAAAGCATCCTGAGATAAAGCAGCGTTGCCGATGTGGAAAAACCGGAACATTCCACATTATTCACAATCATCCTGCCAGTATGAAAAGTGAATCAGTTTCCATGCCTGCTCTTGAAAACAGGAATATTTTTTCATGTTTCAACAGAGGAAGGTTGGACTTAAAAAGACTTGAGGAAGTGCTTATGTGTGAGCAGACAGGCAGGGATAAACACAGCTTCACCTCTTTTTGGTGGGGCCAGACTGTCAGTTAAGGGCAATCAGATTTGTCAGCTCAATACGATCCCAAGCACACCCACTCCTATGGAACACTGCCTGTGCAAGTGCCACCTGACAGCTCTGCAGCACCCATGTGCATGGAAAACGGGGCAGGATGCTCAGCAATTTGTGTTCACTCAGCACTCTCTGTTCTCTGAGACGTGGGCTGGCCCCCACCATGGCTGAACTCATCCTCCAAACCCCTACAGAATGTGCCTCTAAATTATGGCTTGTGTTTTACGTCCCACCCATCACCAGTGAGTTAATTACAGTCTGGATTTAAACATTATCATTACGTACAACGTGCAAGATGTGTTAAAGGGAAGGAGGCAGATATGATGTCAGCTCTCTCGCTCTAAATTGTTTAAATAAGGGGGGGAAAGACAAAGAAATTATATGGTGCAAAATGTGGTGTCTACATCAGAATTTGATACCTACTGCATGGGTTTGTAGTGCTGGGGAAATTCACAGATGCAGCACTTCAGGCCCTATAAACTGGGTACCAAAACCTTTCTGGGATGCAGCCTCTGCTGAAATCTGGAATCCCTGAGTAGTTTCCAGCAGTGGTCAGGTCTGGGCCTCAGCCTTGTTCTCAAACCCCAGACTTAAGAGAACGCAACTGCTCACCAAAACTGGTGCCAGTATCCAGAGAAGAGCAGCTCAGGAAAAGCAGAATTCAATTTCTAGCACTTCAGATAAAGATGTGCTGAATTACAACCAGCACTTCTATTACATTAAGCCCAGTCTTCAAACGTGGCTAATTCTCCCTTCTCACAAAGTGGATTGTTGATAATAAAATGTACAGTAAATAACTTCAAGACTCTGAGAAGTTGTAGTGGTGAATAAAGTAACTATTCAGACAAAGAGCAGTAAAAGTCAACATGGCTGACTGATCAAATTCCCTAAAAAGCCCCAGAAAGAAGAGCATTATTTTATATTTTTCTCTACCCATATTAATATAGGAATGTGTACTTAGAGCCAAAATTCTTGTGGCTCTTTCCTCTCAACTAGCCTAAATAAAATATAAACTCTTCTATTTCATTAGCTGTGTGCAGAGACGAGGAGAAGGAAGCCAGTTATGAAACAGGCTCAGATGTTGCCAGTCCTTCAAGTTTGTCTGAAGACAGCAACATTTCTGAGGCAGTGAAGTGGCTCTTCAGCAACTACACAAAAATACGTGTGGAATGTCGGGAAAGGATGCTCAAGTGCTGTCTTTCACTTCTTGCTTAGATATTTTCTTCTGAAACAGAGGGATTTGATGTGGATTTTTCATGCAGCTTGGTCTGCTAAGGTACCATTTCATTCTAAGCACCCTTTTTACTTCATATCCACCTTCCACTTGCACATGTAAAACCCTGAAATCTCACTCGGCTGCCAAGTCAGAGCCTGACCTTTCACAAAATACTGCCAATAAATGTCATATAAACCATTATCATTATGAACCATCTCTTCTGGGCTTGATAGCTCTACCATCGCACGGCTGACATTTTATCTGGCCCATGCTCCCCATCTCTTCTGTGCACCTTCTATTAATGCAAACTTACATTTCTGCCAGCAGTAAAAATAAAAGCTCGAGGCAAGTTCACTTGAAATTTAATGATAGGAGCTACACAGATAAAGAAACCCATGTAAGACAAACATAGTACAAGAAAGGTCGTAAAATGTCAAAGAAGATGGAAGCTTTCAACTTTATAACTCTGTACAGTGCACCAGTGCTTGGCAATGAAGAGAATGCTGAGAAGAACTTAACATTTTAGGTACATTTTAATATACTGCACATATTCTAGACACATTAAACATATTTTAAATGTGCCCAGGACCACTGGGAGTGGTCCAGCTCGTGAATTAAGTGCACAAGGAAGACCATTGTTACATTGGACGTGTTCTATTAACCACAGGGGATTTGTCAGAATGACCCAGATGATTGACATGGAGAGAGACTCAACTCTTTCTCTGCATTACCTCATCATTTCTCCCTTTTTAAAGGCAAACTCATGAGAAAAAAAAAAAATCAGGTTTTTTGCAAAGACTTCATAATCCAATGTAAAATGATGCCAACTGTTATGGACAAAAGGCAGGTGAAGATGAATTGCATTTGATTTTCTGTGGGACTGGAAACTTCACAGCAGCAGGAAAAAAATCCACAATCTGAGTGAAACCTGCAGCAAACCCCTCATTTCTGCAGCCCTTTGAGAGCTGGCATTTTGCCTGTGCTACATCCCAAACTGACATGCCCTCACCCTTCCTTTGACAGGGGAGCAAAGTTAAATGGGAGAGCCTTAATGGCTCAGCAGTGGTCCTACCCCAGCACTACCTCCGAGGATGAGAGAACTTACTAAAATAAAAACGACCTTCCTTAGCTGGGGCAGTGTAATTTCAGCCCTGGAAACCAAACCTCTCCTCAGTTACAAACCTCAGGCTTTGAAAAGAACATTAAAGGCTCATGTTGAGAGGCTGCTTTTTAAACTTTTTTTTTTTTTTTTAAGGGAGAATTGAAATGTGTCTCCAGTAGGGAAAGCTCCATTTGGGCCTTCTCCCATGGACAGAGGCAGCAGGGAGAGGGGAACTTCAATTCCCTGTCAGCACTCCAAGCTGTAGTCTCAGTGCAAGGCTGCAGTGGCCTTCAAAAGCTTTAATTTATAAATAAAGTATCTATTCCTACATAAATGTCACATTAAAGTGTATCACAGAATTCAGCACAGCATCTGCCCAGCAATGGCTCCAAATGAAAATGTTATTCCAGTTCTTGCCTTTATTTTCCATCCAAATATTTGTGTAGTTTCAAATAGCCCAAGGAACCTGGTCCTGACATCACCCTCATGGAAATCAATAAAAGCTCTCTCTCTGGCTTCAGGCAGCGGCCTCAAGCATCCTGTAGTGACAACTTTGAAACCCTAAACCCAAACCTCCACAGCCATCACTGAAGGAATTAATTTCTTTCTATTTACAACCATCCTGAGCACATGGGGCAGTTTATAAACTCGGGTAAAGAAGGCTGTAAGGCAGTGGCCACTGATTTGGAGCAGCTATCTCAAAACAGCCTGCTCAGAACCAGGTGCACTGATGGATTTCTCCATCAGAGGATTCAGCAGCTACAGCAATGAACGCTCACCTCCCTTAGCTGGACTGTGTGCATCCCCAGACAGGGAGTGTGAAGTTTTATTTCATGTAAAATGCCCTTGGAAAAACCAGATCCTGTGATTAGTAACAGCAACCCCAGTTTTTGTGGCAAAATGCAAAACAAGAGTATCCTGCTAGGGAAGTGTGAACTGGCACTACAGATGAAGTGTGGGGACTCAGCAGTGCAGGGCTGCTGGCTCCAGTGGTTGGAGGGAGAAGTAGCATTGCAGGAAGGGGAATGGCAGGAGGGACATGTGAGCAGAGATATCCTGAGGAGAAACAGATGGCAAAGAGAAGGAAGAGGCAAAAAGCAGTGAAGCACAAGAAGAAATATGACAATCACTACAACAGTTTAAACAGAATAATCCAGAAGTCAGCAATATACATGTATTAATTAGACTTATCACCCTGGACTGCACACAACCTTCAGATGGAGTTAACAGAAACCTACACACACAGTTCTATATTACATCATCTGCTTTTTTTTTAAAAAAAAAGGAAAAAATCTGTTAAAAATTCCTTAGCTAGGTATATCACCCTAAACATTGATGCACGCTCTCTTCAGCAGGGCAATGTATGCAGCCAAAAGCAACCTCAGGCTTTATGGAACATTAATAATTAGAATGAGCACTACAGATGGAATTCAGATTTGAAAAGGGAAAAGCCTCAGCACTAAAAAATACTTGCCCAAGACTGAAATGGGAACACAGTTGTGTAACCATGAGTCTTCTTACCTTCTAGAGGTCACCAACACATGAAAAATCATCCGAGGAATTCAGAAAGTCATTTTATTGGGACATAATAGACATACACTAAAGGTCACTTGAAGCTGAAGTTTCTCGCTGGCTTCTGCTTTGCCATAAAGCAAAACACATTAAAAGGACAATTGAGCTGCTCTGTGGCTCTGGTGCACATGAGAATTCTGCACTGCCATCCACAATGAACAAAGCCGGTCTCTTTCAGTGCTTTTTTTCAGTACTTGAATATCTGCCTTGTAGGAGAAATTGTTTTTGCCTAATACTGTGTCTGGTGCTTCAGGTGTGGTCTGGCTGGCTTTTTATAGCATATTCAGGAGTGCTTTTAAATCATCCCTGGGCAGAAATGGCTATCAAAAGTGGTGACTTTTAATGAGCTACATCACCTACATCCAAGTGGCAGCAACGGTGCATTAGCAGCCTGTGCAAACACAGAAAAAACTTACCCCTTTTCAATGAGGATATGGACACAGCACTGTGCTCTGACCTGCCCCTGAAGGCAGGGTAACTGAGGTTCTTGTTCATAGATCCCTTGGAGGCATCAGAGTGAAATGACACCGAGTGAACAGTGTTTTTATTGATATAAAATATATGGCAGGTCTAATTTGGAACAATTTGGTTGCAATGGAAAGGGTGTACGTAGCTGTTCTGGTTATTATCTATAGTGATAGAGCAGTAAAAAAGTATAAAGAGATCACTTAAGAAAATAATAAAGAAAGAAAGGATAGGAGTAGACAGTGGAAAGATATCACCACCCGTGGATCCAGAAACAAGACTTGACTGCTGCAATTTTGATGCCCATTTGTCAAAGTGAGTCTCAGTCTTCATCCATCGGGGATGGAGGAAACCCATGGAACATAAAGTTCAGTGGGATAACACACACTCAGGTTCAGGTGGGAGTGCCCAGGTACCCCCCCTGAAGGGGGAGTTTTCCACTCTCTCTGGCAACACCGTGGATCCTGGGCTGCACCGTGGATCATGAGTCTGGGGGCACTTCGGGAATCTTTGATGGTTTATGGCCCCTTTCTCAGACATGACTGCACAGCTGAGCCAGTTGTGCCTTCTCAGAGGGGATGAAAACGCCCAGGTCTGCGTGTGAATGTCCCGATACCTACCCCAGGAGGGCGTTTACCGCTGAGCCAGGTGTGTACGGGAGGACATCGACATGACAAAAAGCATTACTCCACCTCTGCAGGATCTGTTTCTTACCGGCCTTCTCCCTCGCCTGGCCCAAAACCCAGCTTGTTGCCAAACAAAGGTTGGTTTGTCATCGTGACTCTGGTGGTTTGTGCTCACCCACTCTGTACCTGGGCTATTCTTACGCAGATCAGAGGTTTTGCCACCACACCCCCAAAACCCCTCCTCGTCCCCTTCGGCCGGGGGGTGCAAACCTGGCCTCAGCAAAGCACCCTGTTGCTTTTGCAAATCATTAACCCTTAACATTTCAGTCCCTCACACACTGGCAGATTGTTCTGTTTGCACTTTTTCCCAGAACTCTCACCTGAGGACCGAGTAGTCTGCCCAATTTCTAAGCAGCTCGTCCAGGACTTGACCCCAGGGGCAACTCCATGAGTGCCCTTTCCAAAAGTCATCACAGAACCATAGCATGGTTTCGGTTGGTAGGAACCTTAAAGACCATCTGTTTCCAAACCCTTTGCCACGGACAGGGACACCTTCCACTACACCAGGTAGCTCCAGGCTGGCCTGGCCGCCCCTGCGCTCTGCCTGTGCCCAGCCGATGTGTCCCACGGCCCCGCTCCGAGCAATCATCCCGTCTGTCACCGCTGCCGGCGGCCGAAGCTGCTCCTTCCCGGTCTCACCCTGTCACACCCGCCGCGACCCTCCCTGCGCTCCCCCTCCCCTCCTCTCCCACCGCTTCCCCATCGCGGCCCCTTCCCCTCCCGCCGCTCGTATCCCCGCGCTGCCGGCGCAGCCGCTGCCCCGGGCACAGCTCTGCCATCCCGGGCCCCCGTCACCTGGCCAGCGCGGAGCCCAGCCCCTCCCCGAGACAAAGCCCCCTTGTCCCGGCCGCGGGGGACCCCCGGGGTCCCGGTGGGCGGCGCCGGGCGGGGGCGGTGCCGGGCGGGGCGGGCGCTGTGCGCAGGCGGCGGCGCGGCCGCGGCTCCTTCCCGGGCGCTCCGGGACCGGCGGGGACGGGGCACGGCCGCGGGACGGGGCACGGCCGCGGGCCGGGCCGGGGGCTCAGCTGCCTCTCGGGCGGCGGCAGGAGCGGTTCCTACTTATTTATTCCCGTTCTCTGCCTCTCCCCCGGCCCATCTCCGCAGTCCGGGTACTTTTTCTGGGCTTTTTTTTTTCTTGCTTTTTTTTTTTTTTTTCTTTTTTCTGTTGTTCGCGGCGGAGCGGAAGGAGGATGGGGTTCGAGCTGGATCGCTTCAGCGGGGACGTGGATCCCGACTTCAAGTGTAACCTGTGCAACAAGGTGCTGGAGGACCCGCTGACCACCCCGTGCGGGCACGTCTTCTGCGCGGGCTGCGTGCTGCCCTGGGTGGTGCAGCAGGGCAGCTGCCCCGTCAACTGCCAGCGCATCTCCACCAAGGAGCTCAACCACGTCCTGCCCCTCAAGAGCCTCATCCTCAAGCTGGACATCAAGTGCGACAACCACGCGCGGGGCTGCGAGGCGGTGGTGCCGCTGCAGCACCTGGGCGAGCACGCCGAGACCTGCGACTTCTCTCCGGCCAAGTGCCGCAACCGCGGCTGCCGCCAGGTGCTCAACCTGCGCGATGTGGAAGCGCACATGCGGGAGCGCTGCGAGGCGCGGCCCGCGGGGCTGTGCGAGCAGGGCTGCGGGCTGGTGCTGACCCACGGCGAGCGCCGGGCCGGCGGCCACGGCTGCCTGCGGGCGCTGCGCGCACACGGGGCCGCGCTGCAGGCGCGGGCGGCCGCGCTGGAGAAGGCGCTGAAGAAGGAGGCGCTGCGCGCCGGCAAGCGGGAGCAGTCGCTGCTGTCGCGACTGGGCGGCGGCGCAGCTGGAGCTGCAGGTGACGGCGCTGCGCTACCAGAAGCGCTTCACGCAGTACAGCGCCCGCCTGGACGCGCTGGCCCGCGCCCGCGCAGCCTCCCCCGGCAAGGTAAGGACGGGCCCCGCCGCGCCCCGCGCTGCCCGCAGCCGCTCGGGATGCGCCTTGTCCCGTGCGCGGTCCCGGGGCGTTCCTGCGGGAGAGGGGCCCCCCCGCCCCGCCGTGTGCGGGGCTTGTCGTGGAGAGCCCGTCCGGCCCCAAATCCTTTCAAATACCTGAGCTTTGGGGGTTAATAGCCGTAATATGCCGCTTTCTGTAGGTACATGTTTTCGACTGTGACTGTCATTGCTAGCTGGACCCCATAAGGTAACTCGCACGGAAAAGTAACAAGGTCACGGTATTACTGTTTTCTCTTGGTTTTCTTCCCCGAAGAAAACTCTAAAAGTGGAATTTCCAGGGCTGGAAATGGTGTTAAACCAGCAGAAATTGACTCCCAGGAGTCACACAAAGCGGGTGAATTGGAAGAAGCTGCTGTGACCCAATCCTTTCCAGACCCTGAGCTCACCTAGCATCCCACAATAGGGCTTCCTACAAAATGCAGTCTTTAAGATTAAATATTACGCAACTCAGACACCTCACCAGCTATTTCAGAATCTGCAGCCATCATCTTTGTAACATCCACATCCAAATACAGGACGTATGCTGTGTACTTGTGATTTCTTTGCCAGAGTCACACAGGGTTCTTTAAAAGCTCAATTTAGAAAGGGAAAAATTAACTTGATTTCAGCCCCTCAAAATTAGATCATTCATAAAATGACCAGAATCAAAAGCCGGAGCTACAACAAGTTTTAATTGGAATGAGGCTCCCCAGCGAGGGAAGCCCTGGAAGCCAATTATCTTTTAAATGAAGACATTCGGAGTCCTCCCAGTGACCTGGAATGTGCTACCACAGACACAGCAGTATTAAACTGTTCAAAACTGTCAGACATCTGTATTCACACCTTTGGTAATGTTGAGGCTCTAAAAGCTGTGTAAAGGAAATAAAACTTCATGTTAGAGGATTTTTTTTTTTTTTTAACCTTCTTAGCAATCCAGGGCAGAACCCACCATGTTTTTCCTAACTCAAACCAGAAAATATTTCAATACTAAGTGTGCTGTTCTAACTGCAGGCAATACTGGTTAAAGTCTTAGTAATACCATTAAAATAAATTGGGGGTTCACAGTCATATCAAGATTCAGGACAGTTCTGTCTCCCCACTTTCCTGCAGCACTTCGCCATGGCACTCTGGAGGCTTTCTGCTCCCACAGCCTGGCACACAGCTCCATCTCCATTGCTGATGACAGGAGAGCCCTGCACACAGTCCTGCTGTCAGAAATCACCTCGCCCAATCCCTGCCTCCTCATCTCTGATCTCTCTTATTTTCACACCACCCCTTCTTCGTGGCTAGTGCTGGTAATGTTGGGTTTGCATCACTTAGCTCTGTACGGTGTAGGGAGCTGCTGCAGTCCTGAGAACTGCTCTTTCATCGCTGCAAATGTTCACGGCACACATTTCCAGCTAGGCTTTTTATCAGATTTATGGGTACAGCTGGCCCAGACCGCTGTGCTGGGTCTCAGCCCCGTTACAAAAGGCTGTTATGCAGTTCTCTGGAGCAGCCACCACTCTGAAGAAAGCTGGAAGGTGTCATGTCACCACAGCCCTGGGCCAGCGGTCAGTCAATTACGTGTCTTTCACAGCATTTTGGGCAGCTGGCCAACACTAACAGCTCTCCACTGCCCAGCTCCCAGACAAGCACAATCAGCAAACTTGCATCTTTGTGACCCAGAGAGTTTTGTAGAAGACCCGTGGTAATCACCTGGTGCAGGGGATGCTTTCCCAGTCTGGGGCTGTGGCAGACTTCCAAGTCTGGGGTTATTTTCTGAGAGACAGTAGCACAGACTGTGCAGGAACACTCAGCAGGACATACAAATTTGCCTAAGGATTAGATCCCTGAACACAGGGATTAGAGGTATGATAGTGTGAAATAACCAATTTGCTGTCATTATTTAAATTACGACCATTATTCATATTTCATACATTCCTAGATGTAATAGTTTGCTCTATGTAAACACAAGTAGGCTGAGCACCAACAATCTGGGTTCATAGCTTACAAGTGGTGATTGCAGAACTTACTGTGGGATGTTCTGGCTCCTCAGTAGATGAAGAAAAAGGGTTTTCTGACTTTCCTGCCTGATGACTGCGTGTTGCTGCAGATGTAGAACCAATCCAGAATAAATCAGATGATGTATCCTGTAGTCAAAACAGAAGAAATACCCACGTACAGCTGTGTTCAAATGCTTAGTCAAAGGGGAAATACGATACTGGGTGACATTCGACCATTCATTAAAGACCCAAATTTGTGGTCTTTTGGCAGCTTTGGAGATCCAGGTCAGAATTCACCCTAGCACAGATTTTGTGATGCAGGATGAATCACAGCTTTGCTGTGCTTTCATCTACCATTTCTGAGGTGAGTTCTATAACACCTCCATTACTATATTGAAAGGAGACATAAATAAAATACCTATTTTATACACACATTTATTTGTAAGCATCTCACAATTTTGTAAGGCCCTTAAGCAGGTAGGCATGCCTTAAGTGGCCCCAGTTGTGCTATCCATGTGCATTCTTTGTCACTGAGGGAACACTTTAATTTTACTGTGTACAGTTCAAAGGTTTATTCGGAGAATGACTGTTTATTCCTTGCTGGGAAGAGGAGAGGCTTATTGAGGATGAGCTTGAGGAGGGAGTGGTGGGGAAGGTGGTGTGTCTCACTCAAAATTTGTATTTCCTTCAATCAGACATGTCAATCCTGAAATATCAAAGTCTAAACAATCAAGAAAAAAACTTGTACAATTCAAACAAGGCTTAATCCTTGGTGAAACACAGCACTGTGCACACCTCTTGATAAGCTGATCTGGTCAATCCCTTATTTACACAGCCGACAAAGTCCTTTGGGAAGGAACAAGGGGAGAGGGAATCGGAAGCTTTTGACAGTGCTGGCTGCAGCCCAGGGTGAAAACCCTTCTGCTCTCCTGGCAACCAGAGACAGGGACTGACTTTAAATGTGTCAGCCTGGCAGGAACCAGTTATGATCTGACATTCAGGACCTCTGTGGTGGTGGTGGTAACACAGGTTTGAATTCTGTAAGAGCCAGATGAAGTCCTTTAAAACAAGAAGATGTGTTTTTCTCAGCCTGTCCCCCAAGGAGGATGTGCCAGGCTGGTCCTGGCAGCCCTTTCACCAGGGAACAAGGAGCTGAGGTGCCTCCTCTGGTGAAGACAGACCTTCTCAGCCACAGCACTACCAAAGAAATTAGTCTTCCACTATCTAAAGGGAAAGGCAGTCTATTAGCTGCACATTACTCAGCTGGGAAGTGCAGTAATTTCAAGAATTATGTTTAAGAGTTCTGTTCAGCTGTGGGAATACAACATGCCAGGAACCATCAGGTCTGCTGCCGGAGCAGCTGCCGGGGCAGGGCTGGCCCCTGGCCACCGCATTTCCACAGTTACCTCACTGTTCAGTGACTGCTCCGCTGGAACGCGAGACGCTGGAGGGGGAGAGAAGGGCAGAGCCCTGGAAAAATCATTTGCATTGTGGCTTCCTTATGAAGAGAAGGTTGTTGAAGGAATTGTTGAGACCGGAGATGTGGATGTGCAGCAGTGGCCAAGTGTCACAGCGAGGTGCTGCTGCCTCCCCGGGGCCGGGCAGTTCCGCACGGATGGTGGGATGGGACTGCTGCCATGGGGAACATGGAGACACCACACAAAGCCCCCAGAAACGGCTGGGAATGTCTTTAAAACCCCTGTAGACAGAAGTACTTTTTCAGAAGTACCTCCAGAGAGCTGCATTAGTTGTTTCTTTTCCCTCACAACCCGACTGATTCAATCCCACCTGCTTTAACACTTGTTCAGCCAGGTAGAAAAGTGTCAAATCAAAGCCACATAAGGAGGCTTTAATGAAAACAGGCAACTCTAATTACTGCAAGTGTCTTGAGAGCAATGTTGTAATTGTTTTTTGATTGTTCTAATTGATTTACCTTCTTAAATAGGGATAATAGAAGGAAACAGTAGTGCTAGCATGTGCTTGTCTTTCAAATCCAGAATCATCAGTCCTTGAAAGTGGTCTCACAGGACTGGAAATTTGTTCCTTGAAATCCTATCTGAGGTCTGGGTCTGTAGACTTGCAGGGAAATAGATTTTACTTCATTTTTCAGTCCTCCTCTGAGTACCTGGTTCTCACAGCTGCCAAGTGCAGGCAGATTCAAATAAAATCGGTCAGAGTTTGTTCATATTCCTCTGTATCAGGTCCAAGTCTATTTATTATTCGATCATTAGGGAAGATAATGATCAGAAGCTGACATAGAAGTTGTAAAGCACATTTTCAGGTGGAGTTGTTGGTGCAGCTCCCCTGTGAAGGAGCTCAGAGCGTGCAGTCAGGGGAGCTCTGCCAGCTCACACGCAGGGAATTGGGCTTCCTTATCATCCCCAAATCTGTGGGAGTAATTCAGTAATCCAGGATTACTTTGACATTTTTTATGACTTTAATAGACATTAATATTTGATTGACAACTTCAAATTGACATGTTAGAAGAAAAATGCACAAACTAAAACCATCTGCACTGAATTACAATGTAACTGTTGCAATTTTTGTCATTAATTGGTTATGAAAACCAGACTTGTAAGATAGCTTCCTCAAACTTTTTTGTGTTCGTAACTTTTTCACCCTTTGGATAAAACAAAGAAAATGGTTTTGGCGGTAGAAAAGTTCGTCTGTATCTCTAGAAGAACATAGTGATCCTATTCTGATCTCTACAAACAGTATTGTTATTCAGAGGGCTTTTTGTAGTGCTCTGCTGTTGTTTGTTGTGCTGTAAATAACAACCACTAGATTGAGACTGAAGAGAGAACATTGTGAACATTTAGTGGTCTTTAACAGTTCCTGCACTTACTTTTGTCTTTATGAAAGTTAACAGGCCTAAGTAGCATCCCTGTGTCATAAAGGACATTTTGTAGGAGTTTGTAGTTAGGAACAAGCTGGGATAAGAGACCAGGATAACAGAGCCTGTTCACACAGCCCCCCAAATAGTACACGTCCTTCCACTGTATCTTTGTTGTACATTGTTTGTCCAGACAACCATTCACTGCAGAATTTCATATTTTAGGGATTAACATAATGATTTTCAGTGATGGAAGATTTCTGTTTTGCTAGTCTTAAAATGCCAGAGAAAAAAAATTATGCACAGCAGGTGCTATGAATAGCAATTGCTGTTCTGGGCCTGTGGCAAAATTTGTAGCAATTTTGTTTAATGCTGTTTTCTAAAACTCTGCAGAGAATTTCTGTTGTACAACGCTGTGTTTGATACTGTTTAAAACAATGTCACGTAGCCAGCAGGAGAGAGAGGCAATGCAAGGACCCAGTCCTAAGATTCAGTCACCCCCAAGCACTGGAAAAGTCAAAGAGTTTGACTTCTGGGAGCATGGAGTATTTTACATAACACATCACATATGACTGGGTCAAGTAGTTGCAGGAACCAGCATTACATATAGACCTCTTCTGTTGCTGTTAATTGTCTCACTGTAGATCTCAATAAAAAAGACACATAAATCTTAGGGGTGGTTCTGCTGCTGGAGCTCAGTGGGGTGGCTGGAGCAGCCACTGGGAGCTGCTGACTCTGCTCCTGCAAAGTTATTCCAAACATTTGTCTCTAAACTACAAGGGGATAAAAAAAAAAAGAGAAACCAACCCAACAAAAAAGCTGGGTAGAAGTATTACCTGTTCTGTTTTATCCCCCCACACACAATGTTTTGAAAGTGTTTATCTGTTCTTTGTAGGGTGAAGAAACAAAAGCCCTGACTCTGGTCCTGCATCGGGACTCTGGATCTCTTGGATTTAATATTATTGGTGGCCGGCCGTGCGTGGTATGTTAATTGTTAAAATACGTTTGCCCTTTGCAGTTGGGAACAGTATGTAGGTCAACACCTCGAGGAAAAATGTTGCTGACAAGCATTTGGTCCTCTTGGGATTCTTTCAGAGCAGTTCTTCCACTGAGATTGGTATGGATGTCTATTGACTGCGCTGCCTTTTCTCTCACTGCCTGTTTATTCTTGCATATCATCACAGCCAGCACCACTGATCCTGGTGCAATGCCACTCCCAAAAGGATCAAACCCATGGTGTCTCTTTCTCAGACCATAATCCTGTGATGTTCATGGATTGAGAGCCACAACTTTAGCCCCTTCCATTAAAAAAAAAAGTAATTTACTCTCCTTGCCACCAGAGATGCAGCAGCCCTCTGTGCAGGTGAAGGGATGGAACTTAAACAGCCTACTTTTGAATTCTGTGATTTCAGCAGATGTTTCCTGCACCACACACTCACTAATGTATTTTTTCTGGATGCTTGTTGGCTGGCGCTGCTGCATATGACTTTAATTAGATCAAGGACTGGATTATACCTTGTCCTAGTAATTTAGAAAGTATTCAGAACTACTTCTTGGCTGCTCAGAAATCTGACATTGATCACGATTTATTCCTAGTGAATTCACTTGAAAGTTATACTTTCTTTAGAGTTTTTCAACTTTCTGAGACATTGTTCTGCGTTGGTAGAAGCACAATACACAGGAATATGAAAATACCTTGTTAGGTGTAAGTTGTTTTCATGGGTTTGTTTTTAAGTCTCCAGAGGAAAAGCTGTGCAACTAAAAATAAAAATTGCACCGTTGTCCTATGTTTGATGTGCAAACAGGCTGTG
The DNA here is from genome assembly GCF_000738735.6 of Corvus cornix cornix. Classification (NCBI taxonomy): domain Eukaryota; kingdom Metazoa; phylum Chordata; class Aves; order Passeriformes; family Corvidae; genus Corvus; species Corvus cornix. The sequence continues at coordinate 17,592,570 of NC_046342.1, read as the reverse complement.
TCTCACTGGATTTTGCATTGAGAATAATTGTAGTGACAATTACTCCTGAGCTGGCCTAAGTCAGAGGAAAATGATTATCAAGCAACTAATTTACCTAATGGAAGTTCGTCCCTGGTTGCTTAGTCTTTCAAAACAGGAGTATCAGGTGTTCTCATTAGCACAAAGTAATTCCATATTAAGACATCAATAAGAATATTTCTCTCAAATTACATGCATTGTTGTGACATGGACAAGCTTCAGCTGAAGGCAGACGAGAGGGGCAATAATGTGTTTTCCTTTTCATCTTTGAAGGACAATCAGGATGGGTCATCGAGCGAAGGAATTTTTGTATCGAAAATAGTTGACACTGGGCCTGCTGCTAAGGAAGGAGGGCTGCAAATCCACGACAGGATTATTGAGGTATGTGAACAAACTGCCTTTTAATAGTGCAAGCTGCAGCTCAGGTCTTCACATGGCATGTTTGCTGCGGGTTTGGGAGAAGTGGACCGTGGTAAACACTGTCTAGAAGATACGTCTGTGAAAATATGCTGGCCTTGATTCAGTGCTGACCTCCAGGGCTTTAGGTATAGTCCTTCCCTAAATATAGAAACCAGATTATGGATGGTATGTGCATGTCCTGTCTTTCTGAGCAGCTCGCATCTCTCTGGTATGCCATAGATAGTTCTTTTTTAAGCTGTTGGAAACTTGGAAGTTATTTAGTTAAAACCATATGTGAAATATCTGTGCTGTAAAGCACGACGTTATTTTTCTTGGTATTGAAGTTTTGAACAGTCAGGGAAAATTCCACTCTGTGATTTCTCCATGGTTTATCATAAACCTAAGTCACTCCATGAATGTTTTTTGTGAGTTCTTACATTACTTAGATTGCAGTCTGAATTTCTACTCATTTGGCCAAAGTCTTGACCTCAATAAAAAGCTCTTCCTGTGAAAGAGATGGTTGCATGAAACTTTGCTCTCAATTTGCAGTGAGCAAATTTCTTTTTGAGGGGAGGGGAGAGAGCAAGAAAAAGGTTCATTTCCATGAAACAAAATGCAGCTGACGGTGAGTCAGTTCCCATTGTTTGGCATTTTGCAGTTCAGAAAAAGTCTTCCTCACTGTCTTATTTTTGTAGGCTGGAGACACTTTGAGAGTCTATTGTTCAAAAAGATAAGTGCGGTGTTTGTTGCCAAGGGTATCATGGAACGGCCAGTTTCTCTAAGTAATGGAATTCCATTGCTCTTATGTTTTGCAAATGAGCAATAAACAGCTGTTAGGGATTTTCTGTTGGCAGGGGACAAAGTGTATTTGCCTTTTTCTGTACTGTTATGGTAAATTGTATTCACAATTTAGTAAGGGCATAAAATATTAATTAAATTTCTTCATATGGGAAAGAATGGAGCCACAGTAGCAGAACTATAAAAAGATAAGAAGCTGAGCTGTGAAATGATCCAGAGTTGCTCAAACTCTGTGTGTGATGTAACATAATTGCGAAAAGGTCTGGACAGTTTTGTGAGAACTCTGCGATTTTGTTTGAACTGAAAGGTTTCCCATAAGCCTGAATTCCCCCGCAGCCTCCTTGGAAAGCTGACATCCGTTTCTGAAGTAGTGCACAGTCACATAAACCAAACAACCGTATGAAAACCAAAATCTCTGGGAGATCAAATACCCCAAGGTTAGGAAATGTCCTGGTCTGGTTCGGGCTCCGTGAGCACAAGCGCTGTCACAGTTGTGGAAGTGACCCTGGCTCACAGCACAGGGGACAAGGGCAGCCAACCTCCATGGGCTCTGCACCATCTGCTCTCTTGCAAGGCACCTCCTTCCTTCTGATCTTATTTTTGCTCCTTCCTTACTGCTCCCCAAGCTTAGTGTTTGTCCAGGCTGAGGAACGAAGTCCCACTCTGCATCCAGAGGAGCTGAGAGGGACACGAGAGGACAGGCTGGGTGAGCTTTCCTGCTGTGTCCCCTCACGGAGCAAAGCCATGCCTGTGCCAGCAGTGTTAGTGCAGAGCCTTTTGCACAGTTCAAGCTGCATTTTCAGAGAAGAGAAAAGCCCAGAATAAAGGCATTAGAGCGATTTGTTGGATTAATAACACGCCAAGGGTAGCAGGAGCCCATGTGTTGACATGGGGCTGACGTGTTGACAGCTCTTGTTGTGCTGACCACAAACTCATTCTCATCTTCACTCTTCTCACCTCTAAATATACACAAAATGCTGATGAAAATGGAGCACATTGTTTCCCAAGTGTTGGCTTTGGGTGCCTCCAGATCAGCAACTCACTCTGGATCAGGAATGTTCTGTGGAAGCAAGCCTTGAGTGATGCCCAGCTAATGTGGTTTGATTCCCATTGTGGAGCAGTCTCCAAGAGTGCTAATTGAATTCTTTTTTAGATAAATTAATTCATTTCATGCAGCCCAGCCACTACAGGCATCCAGTTCACAGCACTAGACTCGAGTGCTCTAGACGAGAGCCCTCAAAATACAGATGTTGTGGACACCAGCTCCTGAGAGCAGCTGTTTCATCCTGTGTTCTCTGCAATTTATATTTAGCACACTGTATCTAACCTTACTCTGGATAAGGAAAAAGGGGACACCTCCTGCATCAAGGCATCTAAGTGAGCTTTATCACCCTAATGTCTAATTTTCTTAGCTAACTGAAATACCTGTAATTATTAGAATTAGGTAATGGCCAGTGGTGGCGTCCTTCTAGAGGCAAGTTTTTTTATAACCTTCACACTGTCAAAGTTTTGATTTGGGAGTCTGACTCAAAAATGATTTACAGATGTAGCTGTAACTAGCAGGACACAGCTGGAGGACTTGGCACAGAGCAGAGCATCCTAGCAGGTCACATTTGCTTTCAAATGCACAAAAAATGGTAAGGAAAGATGGCAACTTACTTCTCTAGGACTGAATTTAGCTATCTAAAACTTCTTTAACTTGTTCCTTCAATATTAAGGTTTTTATGTATCATCAGCATGATTTTGAATAGACTCTTTCACAAAGAATTCTTATTCCACTGTAAGCTGCTGAGCATAACATCTCCCTAATTAATTCCAGCATCCATCACAGAGAATTCACAATGAAGTAAAACATGAATCATTCGATTTCCTTTTGGAAAATGTTTCTTTGCTGCAGATCTTCTGGTGGATGTGTTTTGGAGCACATATAAGAGCATCGCTTCTCGTTTTCAGAACTGCCACAACATTTCTAATTACTGAGCAGGGATTAGGTAGAGTGAAATCCAGACACATCCAGGGTACTGCTCAGGGCTGATAGCAGAAGGTTTGCTTTACTGCTGTTTGCTTGCAAATTCTATCCCCTGACAGTATGATACAGAGATAACCTCGGAATTGTGTCAGCGATAATTTTTAAACGTATTTTCCTTATGTAATTTGGATTTCCTGTTCTACATTTTTCAGGAGGTTAAATGAAAAGTTAATCAGGTTTAAGAATTGACTTGAATTTTCTTTAAAAGCAAATTTTTGTCCCTTTTTATATCATTGAAATAAGTAATGGCACTGTGAGGTCTGTGTTGCTACTGCTAAATGACAAAAATCAAGATGAATGTTGCATGGTCTGTGCTACTCAGTCATCAGAACAGCGTGTAACAAATACAGAGAAATAGCCTTTTTCTTGTATTTTGTTTTACAGAATCTGTTGAATAGTGATATTTACATAGGACTATGAACATCATGTTATGGCTATTAACAGCTTAATAACTTCCCCTCACTGTTTAATAATATCCTTACTCTGTAAATGGGTAATCTGAGGCATAGAGGGAAAGAAGTTCTAGAAGTTCTTGCCGGATTAGGGTTAAAGATTTGGATTTTGGTGTTTTTTAACTTCTCTATGTAAACCAAAGCTTCTTACCTGTATCTGTTTTCAGATCTTTCACAGTGACTTTAGGAGTGAGGAAGTCATGATTCTGGGAGATTTCCTCTGCTTTGACTACGTACAGTTCTGTACTTGTACATTTAAAGCCAGCAGCTGATTTCAGCTGGTGATTTACTGAGGTATTGTTAAGATGTTCCGTAGCAAATTGCCACGTTAAAAACATGCTGAAACTATTGATTTTTTCTGCAAAGGAATTACTGTTCTCATAGATTTCATTTTTCTCAGGGCAACAAAATGGTCCTAATTTCCTCTCTCAACAGAAGTTGGTTCAGGTCCCAGCCCTGAATGCCTCTACGCAGCTGCTTGGCGTTTCTTAAGACAAAATTAGATTTTCAGAGTTTTTATTTTTAAGCACATCAGTCCTGAAAGATTATTAATTAAATCTGGCATTCTCCTCTCACTAACTGGTAAATTTGTTTGTTTAGCTCTGGGACTGCTTGGGAAGAAGGAGGCTTTTGAGAGGCTGACTGCTCGCCACCTTAAAAAGTTTGCAGCACAATTAGGGTACTGTTGGGGTAGTATAAACTGTCACAGCTTTGCTGAAACCTGGAGGATTTATGCCATCTGGGACTCGCCCGGTGTTTCATGCTGCTCACAGGAAGGATCATTAGTTTAGGAGTTGAGAACACGTCTTAGTTCATGTGATTGATTTTCCCCAAAGCACATTCATGTGCTACAAATTACAGGCTGCTTTTCCAGGACGTGCATTTCTTCACAGATTACACACGAGAACAATGAAACTTTTTAGCAAATCTTGTTGATGTACAAACAAAATTTGCCGTTTGCTGCGGGCTCCCTGTTCACCCTGGAGTAAGCGTGGTGTTTTGGCTGAGGCACTTTCTGCTCACAGGAGGGGGTTAGGTGGATTTCAGGGAGATTAATTTGGTAGCTGTGTTAACAGCACAGCCTCTGAAAAGTCACATCAGCACAGAGAAAGTCCATCAGGCACAGAGGAATGGCAGGAAAGGACACTCTGGCAGGAGCAGGGTGAACTCTCCCTGCCAGTGACACAAACTGAGGCGAGGATGGCTTGAAAACTGAGTGAATGAATAAAAGAAGAAACATTCCTTGTGGTCTGGTGGTGCGTGATGGGTCTCGTTTTTCCAGCAGACTGAGCCTGTGGGCTGAAAGGCCTCTGGTGTGTTCCCCGTCTGGCTGCACTGTCAGTGCACGCTCGTGCTGCCCTGGGTGCCCTGCTCTCTTATCACCACTCACAGGCAGCTTCCACAAATAATCAGTCAATAAAATTACTATCTGAACACCGCCTTAAATTTCTGATTTGCTGGTGAGCACTTTTTAAAACAATGCCAGCTTCAGCAGGATAATCCTAAGCCTGCAGCTCCTTGCGGGACACTCGGTGCCAGCTGAACTCTGACAAGGATACAGATTAAACAGAATTCTTCCATTGTTGTGAATGGAAAAGTTCAGCTCTGCAAACAAGATTTACTGTGCAGCTCTGTATGCTCAGGAATTAATTTTCTAGAAGAAAACATTTTCAGACAGTGACTTAAAATTGGCTGTTGCAGTTCCTGCCAGGACATGCAAGCACATGAGAGCATTTGTGGGGAGCGAGCGCAGCGGGGCAGCGAGTGCAGCTACAGCAGAGTCAGCTCTTTCTGGAGTTTATGCTCCCAGAAAACTTTCCAAGGCCTTTGTCCATATCTGTTAATGGTGTCTCACAAAGCAGCATCGTGCCTGTGCTAAAACATAGATCCCACAGCTCGGTCGAAAGGGAGTAATAATAACAACCTGAAGAGGAAAATGTAAATGAAAACAGGCGGCCTTGGTTATCGCTGCATTTTTTCCTCTCATAAATTTATTTCCCAGATTTCATACCAATTTCATACTACAGGCTGAGCTGTGGCAGGGAGCTGGGGAAAGCAAGGGGATGAGCCAGAGAATGAACCAAAGAGGTGCAACAGGATTTTTACACTCAATACTGTAATATTGTTCTTTGCACAGACAAAACCAGAAAAATAAATTGGATGGAACAAAAATCAAAGTGTTGAAAACGGAGAAGGCAGTGTTGTTTCAAGTATTATGGAGCAATGATCTCTGACCTGGAGGCTGCAGAGCTCAGGTTATAAGCACATTTCATACTGCAGCTTTTGAGAAAAGGTCCTGTGTGAGTTCCCCTCAAATTTCCACACCATCTTATTCTTTCTTCTTTTTAATAGAAGTCCACAGCATGCAGATCCTAAGTGTAATGTGGGCATTTTGAATGTGTGGAAGCTTAGAATATTATTCTCAAGGGCATGCTGAATGAATAAGAGGTACTGAAATTATCAAAAAAAAGCTCTCTTAAACTCGGGAATAGATCCCTTATGTGTAACACATCTTTAATTAATGGGATTATGGTGTGGGTCCTTTCTACCCTGCACTTCCCTCCACTCTTGCTTTCCTTGCTCACACAGTCTGCTTGAAAACAACCATTTCAGTCTTTAGCCAGCATGAAATCTGTCCCGTAAAACCTTCAGTGCTCTTGCGATGGGGACCGTGACAACTGCACAAATCAGGAAGAGAATTGCCACTACTGGAATTGGGAGGAATGCCTTTTCTGGGATGGAGCATCCACAGCCCTTGCAGAGAAGTTAAATAATGTTGCGCATGTTTGTGTTGGAATTGCAGTTCAACAGGAAATTACTCTTGACAAAAAGAAGAAGTGATTATGAGGAATTTGCTTTTCAGGTTAGGTTCCCTTGCCTCAAACTTTTCATTACTATGAGGTTGGAAAAATTGGAAGAAAAGTCCTACTGCTAGGATGCTTTAAAACACAGTGAAAGTCACAGATTATTTAGCAAATGCTCTGCCCCAGGAGTTGTTTCTCTTTGGTGTGGTTAACTTGTCCGGGACCACAAGGAGCAAGATTGGAGAGGAAATGCAAACTGCTTTGATGATTTCCAGTCAAATCTCACATGAAGTCAGGGACACATTCCACTGACTCCTGTTGTGCTGATCCCAGAGCTCATGAATTCCCTCATCCATCCTCCCTCAGCTGTGTTTACCATTTTCTGCTAAACCAATCCTGGCTAATTGCCTGGATAATCCAGCTCTTGGTGGGTGCCTGCCTGCCTTGCGTTCCCTTCTCCCAACCCTGTGGTGAGGAGGTTGTTCCAAGCCTGGTGTGGCAGCTAGTGCTGCAGGAACAGTCCTGGTGCTGCAATGCCCAGGACACTTGTGATGAATTCAAAATACAAACCACCTGAGAAATCCAGAATTTGGGATTAGGAATCACTACTCTGTCAAAGAAGTGAAAAATACCTGGTTCATCCTCTGTAGTTCATCAGAGAGAAACGTGTCAGACTCCCAACAAATTTGGGGGTTTTTTTTAAAGGATGCACATAGAGCATATAACAATGGGACAATTTAATCTTTTCATATGTGGTACAATTCCTTGCATTTTCAATCATCTCTTCAGTTTTCCACATTTCAAGCCAAACCATTATGATTAACTGTTAGCTTTTATTTTTAGATTTTTGAATGTGTGGAGTCTTTTTAGAGAAAACACACAGAATGTGCTATCAACTATTTTGACACATTTGGTATCATAATTGGGCAATCAGGCACAATCATCCTTAATTTAGTACATATGTGGCACATTACCATGCCAGTTGGGTTAAAGATATGCATGAACTAAGTGCAAATTAACTGACAAAAGGAGCAAGCTCAGACCATTGCTATTCAAAAGGCACTCGAGTCACATTTGCATAGCTCGTCATTTGGAATTAAAAATGGAATTCGTTCAGCAAACATGAAAAATGCCAAGTGTGGGAGAATGACCAAATCTGCCAGGGGATCCCAAATCCTGATCCCGCAGCTCAGCCCTGGGTAATTTTGGTGGAGGGAATTGTCTTCAGAACAAGAGCATGGTGCTGTTCTAGTGAGAAGTACAAAACAAAATCTCTTCTGCTTAGTGGTCTTTGTAGTTTTAATGACAAATAAGGTGTTCTATAGTAAACAAAATCAATTCCAGTACTGGGTGTGGGGATTTTTGTTTGTTTTATCAAAGCTGGCAAATGTGAGGGTATGGTAGGACAAGAAATGCTCCAGCCAGGAAAACCTGGAAAAGCAGAGTGCTCAAAAGACATTTATCAAATTGTATAGAAATAATGGCTCTCCTTCATATATAAGCCTTTTTCCTTTGCTTAATTAATTAATTCTTTACACTATGAAAAATTATCCACAATTAACTGCAGTTCTGGGCTTTAAACACTGAGAGGGGACAACTTATCAACATCAGGAATTTCATTCCATCATTGTTGACTGCTGCTTTACTTTCTGTATGTTTTGATAAATTTCAAAACAATATAGCCTATTTTATGTTCCACTACGAAGTGCAGCTACAGGACTTGTAAAGTTTCTAGGCTCTCATAAATACAAATGGGACTGGGCTGACAATAATAGTAGTTGAAAAATTTTGCTTCGCCACTGGGGCTTTTAAATGAAAACAATATTTTCCTTTTAAGACTTTTATTACGCATTTTTAGTATCCAGAGTAAATTTGTGTTATGTTAGCTTTCATTTAAAGGTGTAACATCTTTAAAGAAGCTTCTCTCTGTAAAGTCTTATATCTCTAAAGTGAGTTTACCTCTGAAAGGGGAATTTGGGTTTTAAAGGTTGTGGGGGGGAATATTACTTCCAGAAAGGAAAGTTGAGACTTTGGGGTGGAGCAGGAGTGGTACAGAAGGGCTGTGTGGGCAGAGCAGTAAATGGTGGAGACACATCCCATCCCTGTGTGCATGAAATCCCTTTTGTGAGGGAGCAGGGGATTCCTAGTCCCAAAGAGTGCAAATGGTGCAAGTGTCTTATCTCCAGTTTAAATTATACATTAAATGTGCTTCAGCTGTGTAAAGCAGGTGGAAAAAAAGAGTCAAAGTATGGAAAACAGTATCTTTTGTTAGTGCAAGCCCCTTTTCCATAGTCTAATTATGCCTGGTGTTAAAATACTCTTAAAACAAATCACTGATCTGTAGATCCCTTATTGTGGGACTTGACCAGTGTATCTCAGGAACAGCATCCCTGCAGCAGCCTTTCCTCTGTACCCTCTCACACTGGCACAGTTACCATCCACAGCCCCAGAGGAGTATCCACAGCTTAATTATATGCTCCATTTAACAGCAGTACAAAATTAATCCTCTTTGGACAGAGATTAGATGACATACGAAGAGTCATGTCTGGTCTCCTTAGCGTGGTGAATTTTATCTTGTAGCGTTTGCATTTAATCTTTATTATTTTTTGCCATCATCCACATGACTTTGAAGGGCACAAAAGTGTGCAAAGCTGAAAGCAAGGAACAGTGTGGGGACGAAGCCTGGCTCAGGATCCAGTTTAATTCCTGCACAGATTTTCAAGGACAGGAGCCACAGGTGCTCAGTCCTGGAAAATACCACAAGGCTGTTGGGAATACTGGAATCCCACCTCCAGTTCTGTCAAACAGAGTAAAATCATTGGATGTTGCAGAGGATCACGGCCTGGCTGAGGTTGGAGAGGACCTTCGGAGAGCAGCTAATCCAGCCCTTTGCTCCCAGCAGGGTCAGCCAGAGCCACGTGTCTGCCTTGGGTGAATAAAAGCTCACACACATCGGGCATGTGAATAGTCCTTTGGGCTGAGCAGGAATTTGAGCTGAAAACTGGTAAATATTATCCATCTGTTTGATTGATTGGATGAATATGAGAAAGAAACCAGCGACAGGAAGGGAGAGTGAAAATGTTTCCTGAATCATTTGAAGGTGGGGGGAGAGGGGAAAAAAAAAAGGAACTTTTTAGTGCTATTTTTTTCTTCTCTCAGTTCTGCAGGCCTCCCAGCTCAGGAAGATTTAGTTTACTTCTTTAAAGGTCTTGCTTATAAAGCAGACCTTTTTCTGGCTCTGGCCAGCTCTAATAAAAATTAGCCGTAACTTTAGCAGCTGCCATACCACATGACTGCTTAGAATTGCATAACTTCTTTTTCCTCCTAAAGGAACACACAAAGCTCATCTGATCTCCACCCTTGCAGCCTTCTCTGAAGTGTTTTTCTCTAACTTGATTTCTAAACAGAAATCTTTTTCTCCTTTCTTTTAACAAGCCTCTCTTCTTAAGCCCAAAATCTGACAGCAAATGGTGATGGGCTCTGGGGAGGGCTTTCATGACTGCAGTGAATAAGGTGATTATTTGTATTTTTGCTACTTAAAGCTCTATCACTGTTTATAAATAAGAAGCAGTATCACGGACAAAAAAAAAATTTATTTAGTGGCTGAAATTGTGGGGATTTTAGGGCCTGTATTTCTGGGATCATGGTTTTGGATGGAGAAACATTGTGGTTTGCCAAGGAGAAGGTCATGGTGGGAAAGACAAGGCTTCCATGGCCACTCCAGCTGTAAACTGGACACAGACTGTTGGCTCAGACCAGGTCCTCTTTGGAAATCCCCAAGTACCTATCCTGATCTACAGACAGAGGGGATGGAAACAGAAAATTATCATCCTCTTCTAGCTGTGTGACATGTGGAGATGAACCATTGCTTTCTGGCTAATTGTGATTCCCTCTAGTGAAAAAAAAAGAAAAAGTCATCATCTTCATCAAAACCCTGAGAACAAATAAGCCCTTTTCTGTACAGCACTTTTTTTTTCCCCAAGCAAATTTCTTGCAGAGAAAAAAAAAATACTTGTTTTGTCAGGATACTCCAGTGACTGCACATTTATTTATGTCTCCCTTGTAGTTCAGTCAGAATTCATTCCTGTTTTGTAAGTCTTGAAGAAATCTCTTGTCTGTAGTTACAAAGAATTTTTAAATCATTGAATGAAAGAAAACCCACGTGTGTCAGACTCTTTAAAGCTTGGTTCATCCTAAATCCAAACAAACAAAAGCTAGGTAATGATAGAATCACAGAATATGAAATGTTGCTGAAAAACCAAGCCTGTTAGCACACAGGGAAGCTCTGGAAGCTGCACCTCTTGGAGCCACTGTCACTGCCTTGCACCCAGTCATATTCCCATATTTGAGTTGAGGCAGTTCCCTTAACCACAATAAAACAGGAATAAATATGAATTTATGTAATTCTCACTTTTGTGTTTTCTCTGCTAGTGGTATTTCCCTTCTCCTGCTCGCTTGTCAAGAATCCCTAACTCTCATTTTGGAGTGAAAGTCTGGCCCCCTGGATGCTGGGGACAGGACAGATGCACTGAGCTTTCTTCAGCTGCACTCACAGCTCAGAAGTGTCCTGCTAGCAACTCTTGTTTTAATTTCAGTGTTCCCACAGCCAGCCCTGTGATTCCTTCCTGTGTTTGAAGGAGCCAGGACATGCTGAGCCACTTCTTTTTAATACAGCCTTTCATTGTTTTCCCTTCATTTTGGCCTCCCTCTTTCCCCTTAAAACCTTTGTAGGCAAAGTTTCCTCTGCAGCAGGGGAATTATTCACTGTTTTATTACAAACCTTTCTCTAGCAACGTGAACCTTCTCCTTCAGTTTTAGCCAGTTTTACCTCCTGCTGCTAATTAAAATGTTCTCTCTCTTTCTCTGCTTCTAAGTTGACTCAAAAGCAAGTTTTTTGCCCAGTTTTTGGCTGTCTCACTGCAAGGAGACCTGCTGAGCAGCCGATGTTAAAGGGAGTTACAAACCCAGGATGGAGCCAAGGGTGGCAGAGAGAGCTGTAGGTGATATTTCAGCCTCTAGCACATTTCCAGGCTTTACAGCCCATTGAAGGCTGCTGTCCCTGCTCTGACACTGCAGTTCAGTTCCTTTTGCCAGCTTGCCTTCCCCAGACCCTGCTGTGGTTCTTTGTTAGACACCCAAACTCATTAGACTAATGAGAAACACTTTAGTGATGTATCTCAGGCAGAAACAGGGAGGAGGTGGGAGGCCTAGAAGGTGCCGTGGAGTTTCTTCTGGGATGAAATAAATTTTGTGCATAATCTAAATGAAAAGCCCTCCAGACTAAAGCGATAGCCTCTTAGTCCCTCATTTAGACTTTCTGCTTGGTCTGAATGCTGTGTTACAATTTTAATAGATTTACAGAACAAAGGAACCAGAGCCCCACAGCCAGAACTAAGATGATACACTTGTCACTGACTCTGTCCCTTTTATCTCGAATAACTAAAAATAATTTGCTTTCCATTTGTTTATCCCATTGCCTGAGGTGCTATTCAGTATGAACAAGATGCAGAGACTGGTGCTGAACTCTTGTTTGTGTCTGATTGCAAGGACTTAATTCCCATCCTTTAGAAAACCTTTGGAGAAAAACTAAGCCCAAAAGCTTTTAACTGCTTAGGAAGTGTTTTCCTGCCGTTTCAGGAACAAGTGCAATTATCATGGCTGCTTCAAGGGAGCTGTCACTGAAGCGATAAACCGTGGTAGAATTTACTTATCCTTGTAGGAAAATGCAAATTAAGGCTATAAATGGAGGTCTTGGGAAAGGTCCTGACCGCTTTTTGCCACCAGCCTCATAATCACCCCCAGCCATTCCTATTCGAAGGCAATCAGGTGATGTACATCATCTTCTGCAGGGGGAAAAAGGGCTGGGAAATTAAGTGTGTAAGTGAAACATGCTGAAAGCATAAATGCCTTTGTTTGTATCTATCCTTCACGTGTTAATCAACTGTTAACTGCAAACCACAACATTTCAAGCCCTGCAAGCCCCTTCTCCAGGGATAGCGGGACAGTATTTTAAAAGTGGTTAAGAAGTTGACAGACAAACCCTGACCTGAAGTAATGAGCATAATGTTTGGTTAATTTGATATCTGTCTAGCTGAAGTCAGCAGTGAAGATTTCACTGAGGGAGTTCATGGGAGCTGATGGCCACGTTCATAAAGTCTGTTCTAACCAAGGGATAAAAAGTAAATTTATGACTATTTATTGGAACTATTACTGGAAGTTCTGTGCAAACCTGTAGTAGAATCTGTAATGAGCAGGAATCCCTGGAAAAAAAGCTGCCCCATAAGTTGTCTATCACAGTGGAGAAACTTAAGCATGTTTTATACATTCAGGCTAAGTGTGGGATTTGTTTTTCTACAGCCAAAGTTCTGCTTATTTGCCTAAAGTTAAGGATATGCATTAGATAAACAACAACTGGGGTCTTGGGCACTGCTCAGTGTCAGAGTCCATAAACATGGGAAAATAATCTACAAACAACAAATTTTCTGATCTATGGCAGGCACAAATGTATTTTCCATTTCTTTTGAATACTTAAAACCGTAACTCGTCATCGGAGAATCCAAATTGTGGTATTTGACACTTGAGAAGAATTTTATGGAAAACAATGACAGATTTTTAGTTCAGTCTCCCACTTTGTAACAACACAGTTGTTGTAAACAGCTCAGCTTCTGCTTCCTTCAATTCCTACCATCCACATTACCAACTGCTTTTATTCTTCCAATAAACCAAATTTTGACAGGAGAAAGTGAACCACAGTGTATTATGTTGCTGCCTAAATATTACATATTTCCTTTTTAAGCAAATGAAATGCAACATCATCTTAATGTTTGAAAATGGAAAAACATTGGGGTTTTTTTCCCTTTACAGAATATTCCTGTTACTTTGTTACAGTGCAGTCACTTTCTAGTTCTGATTTTAAATTTCATTTTCTACCATTAACTGCAGAGTAGATACAGGCTTGGAACCTGGAGTAATGACTTTGCAACTGAGACACACTGACTTCTACCACTCTTTGTGATTTAGAGAGGCATCAGACTTGTGTTATTGTCAGGCATCCAAGTTATTTAAAATTACTTTTCTCTGAATGTAAATTCTTGTGTGTGTCATGATCTAACTAGATTTATTCTGTCCGAGTTTACAGTTCAGCTCCACAGTTAAAAGTTTTCTTTTGCTTGGATGTACAAATTCAACAAATTCTAGATCAAGGTCAGTTCTAAAGCTCCAGTTTATTGTTGCTGTTCTCTCCCAACCATTACTTTGTCCATCATTTAAATTGCCTTTGGATTAAAGTATTTTGTTCTATCAAAACACGGGGCATTTGAGGCATTAAGAGCACTGAACATATCTCTGAATCACAAATGGGCCTGATTTTTGTTTTTCTTTACCCTTTACTATGTCAGACAGAGGATTTCCTACCGTTGTTTGGGAAAAGAAAACCGGAGCTGGAAAGGAAAGCATAAAACTGATTGCCTGATGGTTTAATGTTACAGACCACCTACCCTGAGAGTGGAGTCTAATTGAAATTCTAAAGAAGAAAAAAGCCATAGCCCAGCAACAAACAAATAGGGAAAGCTTAGTGGAAAATTAGTGGAACAATAAAATATGATTCCATTTTGTTAACACTTTGGTACTTGGAATAATTTTACATGGGAGAAAATGTAAAGCAGAAGCAGCCACGTAGGGGAAAGCCCTTAGACAGACATTTAGAGACTTTCTAGGCAGACCTAATATAATTTTATACACTTAACTTGTTATAAAATCCATGTATATTCAGATGTTGTCTTACATAATTCCGTGACTTTACAGTTAAAAGAAGGGAAAAGAAATAAGTAGATACAGAAGGGAAAGAAAATAAAGCATGCACCTCTCCAGAAGAGGCTTTTTTAGGGAAGAAAGCACAGGGCAAGATGTTTTAAATTCTTTTGGGACCTCAACAAGTAACTTATCTAGAGACTATTTATAAACTATTTTTATAAATCCTCAGTTAGTGACAAAGAATAGATGTGTCTTAACTTAAAATTCACTTCTGGATGAAATACTTACCTAACTTTATTCACATTCACTTAAATAAACTGGCTTACTTTGGTGCATTGTGTACAGTACATTCTACACACTTCTGATTAAGGGGCAGCTCTGTCTTTGGCGATTCCTCTCACCTACAGATGGTAGATTTTTCCAAAATAGGAGAATCTGACTGCAAAACTACAGATTGTTGTGGACCACTGAACTCAAGGCAGAGCATTACCACAATCAGTTTAGGGCATGTAGTTTAGTGTATGAAAAACTTCAAATAACAGAAATAAAAAAGCTGTCAACTGAAGTTTTAAGTTCACTCAGAATATTTTCCAGAGACAACAGCTACACTTCACTGCTGTTTGTCTGGCTGCTCAGCTTCCATGATAACATTGTGGAGGAATTTAGAGGGGGCTAAAACCTTTTATTCCCAAACACATTTATCTCCATCTCGATCACTCGGGAATCCAAGAGCACAAGTGCAGAGGCCAAGTGGACACATCCTGGCTGGTGGAACAGGCAGCTCCCTGTGCTGCAAGTCAGCAAGAAGTGAGAGTGTTCTTGCCTTGGTAACCCTCAGGGGGATGTAATTTGGGTTGTGATCCCTTCTTTGGGGGTGAGTGTGAATCCATCTATTGTTTCATGGGAGAACAGCTGCAAGGGACACCAGGGAAGTTTGCAGGAGGAAGGAAAAGCTGATTTTTCTTCAAGATGGAACTGAAGGTTTTCTGGTTAAACAGATGTTCGTGCAGTGGCTGTTTTGTACTGGTATCATCCGTTATCAGCCTATAAAAGCCAATAGTTCAATGAAGCAGAGTGATGCCCGATCCATTTTAAGAGGCACCAGGGCAAATATCTCACTTCACACACTTAAACCAAGGTAAGATTTCAGTTATAAATCAGAATGGCCTTTTCTCCCCTGTCAGTGCAGGAGGAATTCCACAGGAGCAGCTGCCAGGCCACTGTGAAGGCTCACACTCACTTTGCTTTCCAGGTGGGGACTGGGATTGTTTCAAACACCCCTTTTAAGAGAGTCCTTTCACTGAGCCCTGGGATGTGGAAAGACACTGGAAACTATTTTGAACCCTTGCAACAGGTGGTTAGAGTCAAACTGCAGTACAAAAAAGCTGTAGTCTTTCCAAGGTTTTCATTTTAGCCACATGAATTATTTCTCCTTTAGTGAGAAGGAGTTTCAGCAAGTTGTGCACATAATTTCTATATGCTTTTCATAAAAAGCAGTCAGGGCAAGGGTGATTTCTGTACTTCCTGCCTCAAGATGTGTGTGAGCAAACAAACATCTCATCTGCAATAGCAGCACAATGACCAGATGTCTTGTTTATGCTTTAAAATATTTTTGTTCCAGCCCATAGATGAAATTCTTTCCACTTTAAAAATGTTCAGCTTGAACTCAGGCAGTTAAAGGATTCCTGATGACAGAGCTGGATGAGCCAGCAAGATACACACTCTTCTCAAGGTCTCTCTTACATGAACTTTTATACCTACCTTGAGTTAATATCAATTCCTTTCATGGCCTGAAGTAACACTCTATCATTTTCTAAGGTTTGCTCTGTTGTTTTTATTGCTGCTCTGGATGGGACCAGATTTGGGCCCCAAGGCCCAGCAAGAGCAGAACTACTGCCTAAAAACTGAGCTAAGGCTGCCCTCAGCTCTGCAGTGTCAGAGGGGTCTGGAGCATCTCCATTCCTATTTCTTACAGGAATATAAGAATATACTTTAACAAATACACATCAGAAATGGTCACATGGGAAGGTTTCTTGGCTCTCTCTTGTGGTGCCTGCTGTCAGTTCTAAAACCCACATAGTCTAAGTCTGAAATCTTTATCAAAAAAGAGCTGTGCTTATTTATGTCATAGTTCACACAGCAGTCCCCTCGTGAAATATTTTCAGCTCTTACAGATCTCCCCTGCTGCAGTCAGCACAGCGACACTGACACTGCTTTTTCCAGTGGGAGGAGGTAGGAAAGGAAAACGATCAAATACTGGTAATAACAAGAGCCTGCTAAAATTAATTGTGTTACTACTGCTAATGCTAAATGGAGAAATGAACTGAGTGGGGTGAGTGGAGCAGAACAGACTTGAGCAGCAGAAGGTAAATACCAGTATTTTACATAAGCATCAGATATTTGACAGTTTTACAACTGGCTTGTTATTCCTGACAACTGTTGCCTTGGGATAAAGAGCATTTGCTCTTTCCATTTCTGGCTTTCTCACATCCTCAGAGCAGCTCATGCCTGGAGGAGGTGCTAAGAAACAGCTCTGTATCAGTGCCACGGGGCGTCTGAGGGGTTATTTCCTTACTCAGCTCTCCCAGTAGAACATTAAGGTTTATTTAAGCAGCTCACCAGATAAAAAACAGGGTTGCCCATTAAGGTGGGGGCTTGTATTGGCTTCAGGGGGGTTGTTCCACATGTCATACACAGACTGCACTGGAGAGAGTGGGTACCTTCTGTTCTACTCAACCTCTAACCCACCACAGAAACTTCACACAAGCTCCAAGGCTGTGGCTCATCACCTATTATTGTGACTCTAGTAGTGCCTGGGGACCTTCACAGAAATCAAATTCCCACTGACACCAGAGCTTATCTCTAGTAAAGTGAAATATAAATATTCAAAAATACACAGCAGAGCAAAGCCAAGAGGGGTTATGTCACAGTTGTCAGAACTGACTCACAGCAGCTCTATTTACCCACCTTCATGGCTAAGGCAGGGCTGGAACCCCGAGCTTTTAGTCCATGGAGTGACTTAACCACAAAGGCAGCAGCTTCCCTAGGAGGGGGGAATAAATCCACAATTGTAATCCTCTCCAGGTTGTTTTAGTGCTTCTCCTGGCTCCTAGGTACAGATGGAAGCTTGTGGTTGTTTCACAGTGCCTTTGTCTAGACTAAGATTTAGATAGATAATTCTAAAAATTCAATATATGACACATGTAACATAAATTATGCTGAGCTAGTCAGGGGAAGGATTTGGGAGACATCACTTTCAGTGTGACCAGCTGAGCTTATATTAAAGTACAGATCACACCTACACTGGTTTTGGGTTGGGTTTTTTTTTTTGGTTATGCTAGACCAGACTAGCTGACCAGTTCTATCAGAATTGGAATCAGTGGAATTAGGGCAGAGCATTAAGTGACAGAAAAATGGAGAGAGAAAAGTAGGGAAAACATCCCTTCATAAATAACTGAATGCTTTTTAGCATTTTACTCCTCCTTAAAATATAAATCAGTTTACCTGGAGGCTAAGAAAGCAGTAAGAAGTCTGAGACAAAATAGGAATCTTTTCAGAAAAGTCTTGAAAACAAATACTTAGCTTGTTAAAATACTTTTTGAGCCATATCTAAAGCACCCTATAAACAAGCTATACCTGCATTTCTGTGATGAATGGGAAGCATCCATAATATGGATAACAGCTGCTCAAAACTCCAATTGTAATAAAAATTGGTTTATCCATGAATTATGTATTCAACTATAGCTTGCTATATTTAATTGTTTCTCACAATTAATAATACTCCTTTAAATAAAAAGTAAGATGTGCATCAGTTGCAGATGGAGAAAGCTTTTATTCTGTGTGTACCTAAGAGCCCCAGAGGGAGATTTGGGTGTCCAAGGAATGCAGGGTGGGATGGGCTGTGCCTTCCCTTCAGCCCTGGCTGTCAGATCAGCCCCGAATTGCTGTTTCTGCTGCCATTTTTAGTGATTTGGTATCAGCAGCTCCAGCCCCTGGGGAGATAAGAGGGGGGCACGTGAGCTCTGCAGGGCTCTGGGGCAGGGGCTATATCAGTCTGGCAGCTGTTCTGTGATGGGGAAGGTATGTGACAGCTCAGGGCAGGCTCCAACAACTGGCACCCACTCCCAAAAAACGGGCTCCCACCAGACCTGCCCCCCAAAGGCTGTTTGGGGAAGAATTTCAGTGTCACGCCTGACATTTGTGCTGAAAGCTGAGTTTCTGCAGTGGGAAATGACATAACATGGAGGTGTTTTCAGGGAAAATGTTTGGGGGTCTACTGAACACTGAACCATTACCCAGCAGGGATCTATTGATGGACATAATCTATAGCACTGACACGTCACTGCTGCTTTAACCAGAGCTAGTTCAGCCCCAGAGCTGCTGGTATTTATAAGGGAGAAGATGGCTTTGCAGAGGAGTGATGGAATGCTGGCTGAAATGCCGAGGAGGCTGAGACCTGCAGCTCATAACTACTCCCCACATTCTGGGACATTAATGCTGGGGAGCAGAAGAATTAAGATCCAGACCAGACACTCCCCACAAGTCACTGAATCAAAGTAGAACTCTCAATCTCAGTAGGATTTTCACACTCAGAAGAAATTATTATTTCAGATATGTTTTCCCATGGCCCATACTCTCCATTTTCTTGTCCCTTGGGTGGTTGTTTCATTTCATGTGAAGAAGGTGTAAAGCACAGTTATTCTCAGTGATGGTGTTTCACACTCACTGTAACTTAAAAGGGTACAGAGTAGAAGGGAAAGAGACCCAGTGCAGGTAGAATTCTGTGCAGAGGAAGCTGCTCATTGATTTTCTGCTCTCTGTCCCTGGCTGCTCTGCTCACTCCACCATCTTGCCTCCCCATGATTACTATCCATGATGTTTTGCAGCCCAGGAAAAGCTGATAAACAATTTTGGCTTGTACCACTAGCTAGAAAAGGATGCACCTTTCCAATTCATTTCACCCAGAACTTTCAGGTAGTCACTGAGTAGGCAGCTGAGGTACCAAACTTCTGATTAAAGCTTTGTTTCTTACTTCCCCAGAGTGCTGAAACCTGTGACTTCTGGGATGATTTTGGCTCAGTATATTGAAATACCACATTTCAACTTAGGGACGTGATTTATGCCAGATATAACTTTGTAGGTTAGAAGCTATTCATAATTCGGAAAAGGTAAATGGAAAAGGAATGTTTGTGCTTTATGTTAGAAAGTGTTGATTTGTGTAGACACAGGCACAGATTTACTCTAAAGCTGTGGCTGAGGTAACCTGTTAGTAATTAGCATTTTGAGTAGGGTAAGTGTAGAAGAACACAAAACCAGGACTTCATTAAGAAAATTCCCAGAGCGTGCCACAGGTCCTTATATCCAGTGATCCACCCTGGAATCCACAGAGCCTACAGGGAGCCCCTGTAGGTCCTGCCACTGCAAGGGACACACAGAGACCATCCTGGCTGCTCATCATGGGTCATTCCTCTACACACACTGAATATTTACAGGAATACAAATGACAATTCCAGAGGAAGAGGAGGAATGAGCAATTCTGCTGCCTGACCATGAGGTGTGTAGTGCATGAAAGAGGAGAGTTTTCCCTCCTGTTTCTATTCCCCCGTTCCCTGAGCTAAGCAATGTCAGGCAAATCCCATTTTACCTGTGATACTTTCATGTCTCTGGGGATTAGTTATGTAAATCCACATTTGCAGCTTTTACCCGTGACATTTATCATGTTGGGATATTAAGCTCAGATGTTTTAATAAATAAATCTAAACTCTTCCTGAGCCATCACTGCTTTGCTGCTGAGTGTCAGTATGAACTGCTAAGCATAAAATATTGTCCACAGCTACAGGATATTCTCATGAAGCTATCATTTTCAGAGATACAGGGGATAAAAGCTATAGTGTTGATTTTTTAACAAGAATACAATCAACTTTCAGTGCAAACATTCAAAGATGAAATGAAAAGCTGCTGTAACAACAATTCTCCCTGCGTAGCTGCTGTTGGGGGGTGGAATATGCCATTTGTAAGGTTTAAATTGCTTTTGCAGTCAAGTGTTGTAATCCATTAGTGATAAGAAAAGGTATTTGTCTATCGGTTGTGGTTAACTACATTCCTTGTATTAGAAACAATTTAGTCTCCTATGTGAGCCCAGCACAGGAAATTGTTTAGAGAGTCTGGCTGCAGAGCTGGAAAAGGAGCAGTTGGTGCTCCCTTCCCCCAGTAGAAATGTGATGGATAACTGAACTCTGACAGCCAGCAACTTAACCTTTAGCAGTGCTGCACAGAGCAGCACCACGGGCTTTTACTCCAAGGATTTTGTCTCCTGAGCAAAGTTGTGTAGAAAAAGCTGTGCAACTCTCCCGGGGATTTTTCTCTTAAAACAGCAATGCTCCTTCCTTTGGCTGTTAAACCATGTTAATTCATTCTTTTTAGATAATACCATCACTCTTCAAAAAAAAAAAATTCTAAATCTGTGGGTAAATGGATGAAGACTAAGATTTGGGGCTTGTAAATGGGAATTGCAGTTCTCTGGAAGAGCAAGTTCTCAGATTTGCTACCAGCTCCATTGGGGTTTTGGAGCAGCATTTGCTGAATATTATCAGCTTTGCACGTTTGGCTGAACATCAGCAGTGCACCAGGACATTTCCTTGGGCTTCTTTTTGCTCTGTAAAGAAGCTGACAAATGTTGCACCAGATCTTTAAGATGTGACCTAACACAGCAAAGCATGATGCATATTACATATCACAGAGTCATGGAAATCAGATAGGAAACATGTGAGATGTGACATCAGCCCCCAGACTGGCGCTGAACTGGCACACAGATCATCTTGTTCACTACCTAAATTCAGGATTATAAATTATTTTAGGATCCATATATGCTGCATATGTACAAAGCAAATAATTTAAATAATTTAAAGCATTAATTCAAGCACTGTCCCCTTTATGATTGTAGTGCAGTCATCTCCTTATGTGGTTTTATTACAAAAAGCGTAATTTTGTGAGGGGCTGTACTCAGAGGGTCAGCAGCCAGTTAGAGGCTGGTCTCACCCTATCCTGAAACCCAAATCAGCTTCCTGTGGGATTTAAGAGCTGCAGCTGCTCCAGAGAATTCAAGATGTGCTTTACAAAGCTTTGCACCCTAAGTAAAAGCTGCAGCCATTGGGCTGCACAACACCTGATGTTATACATAGGATCCCTCTATTCTGCTGCTTAAAATGATCCATGCTGAGGGGGAATTTTGTAGGTTTCCAGGGGCTCACTCTCTGCTGGCAGCCTTTACTGTGTCCTGTAAAACAGAGGAATTGGCAGAAGCGCTGGAATATGAATATTGCTGAAGAGTCAGCTTTCCCACCTAATGTATTTGGCAGGAGGAGCTCTGAACTGCAGGGAAGGCAGGCTGAACCCCTGGAGAAGGAGGGATAACAGTCCTGGGAAAACAAGCAGTGAAAGAGGAGACAAACTGCATTACATCAGGGTTACTTGTTTATCAGAGGAGCTGCACAACTTCAGCTCCTGCTTTCTGAGGAGGAGAACAGAGGCTGTGCCAGGACCGTGTCTCCCTTACAAAGGCTGGGCACGAGGCCACGCAGTGATAACGTGTTCTTCACAGCAAATAATCACATCGATACCAACTCCTTCCTTGTGCAGAGTGTTTGGAGATCGTACATCATTGTTAACAGGAACATTTCCTGCTAGCCTGCTGCCAGGGTGCTCCCAGCAAAGCTTGGGAGGAAGGAGGCACTGAGTGCTGGTGCTCTCAGCTGAGTGGGAGGGCAGCAGTGCCACAGCACCCGAGTGGGTCACATTTCTCCTCTGGTTTTAATCTGGGTTCATCTGACAGTGATTCCGACTTGTTTTCATTGAGCAGAACCATATGCTTGGTTTTCAGCAGTACATGAAAAAGTCAGGGCACTGTTCACAGGCTGAAATGCCTCCACAGAGAGGGAAAGGATGGGGCTGCATCTGCCCCACCACTCGTTATTTCTCTTCAAAGACTGGGTTAGATTTACTGCAGCTGTCAATCAGCTCCAAGCACTTACTCCATTTTTGCCCCCTCTCTTTGTAAATCACATCCATCAAATCTACTGCCGTCAAGTGGATAGTAAGAGGTACCTCCCCCCTAAAGGGCCTCTCCAGCCGAAAGCAAAACAAGCACCTGATAATCCACAGGAAACCCTGCGGGATCTAAATATACCTGCAGTGGATCAGGTCAGAATAACCAGAGGGAATCTAAAGGCTGAACACCAGGATGCCCAGTCCAACCAAGTCCAGTTCACAGGAGCATCCCTCTTGTTTTGCCTCAAATGGGAACAGTTTGTCCAGACTCTTAAAACCTAGTGCCACACGACCCCTCCTTGACTTTTCTTTGCCTCCTCACTCCAGGTAATGCAGTAAAATACTGATCCAGCACCTGCTCTGTGTGCAGCTGAGATTTCTCTCTCTGGTTTCAGGCAGTCTTTGCCTCCACAGCCATAAAACAAGGCAACACTAGGATAAACAAAGTTTTGTCCTTGCACAGAAGGTCTAAAGTCTGAGGGACAATCCTCACTGGATGCTGAGCCTCGTGCAAGTTCACAGGTATTTGACAATTTACATTCTACTTTGGATTACATTTGTTCTCACATCCTATTTCCCACAGAAAGGGGGACTGGAACTGGACACCTGACAGATAAACATCCTCCAAGCTGTAAACAGGAAGCCTGTTCAGTTTTTTGCCATAAATAAAGTTGTATGCAGCAGTAACTCTAGGAGGGCAGACTTTGGGCTCTGTGCTGTAAACACTGTCAGATGCAAAAAATAGTTTCTGGATTTTGTACAAGGTATTAGACTATCAAGATGTGCTTACAAGGCATACGTTTTTCTGGGAGCCTATTTATGTGCAGCTGAACGCTGCTTTTGATTCATGAAGCTCCTTTTTTATATAAAATGCAGTTTGGCAAGTTTTGGCACTTAGTTAACTAATTCCCACCAGAAATACTGAAAGCATGGTTTCCATTTATAGCAAAGGGGATTAGGCTGATTTAGAAATACACTATGTTGACAGTACTATTTAAAAGCATATGGACAATTTGCTCCTCTCTTCTCCATGACAAAAATGAGTGGTAACCATCAAATTCTATGCATCAGAGCACTGGCCTCTCTGTTTTGTCAAGATCAGTGTAGTCTTTTCCAGTTGTAAAATCGAATCCAAAGTAGCCTGATGTATTGTTCTTTGCTCTCCTCAAAAGGCACCGAGGCATCTCCACAGCCCTTTCCAGGCAAAGTGAGTGTAAACCACTGCATGAAAGCTTCCAGAACATGACTTTGATTGGTGCAATAGTTCCCAGCTCTAGATATTATTTAATTGCAAGTATTTGGTGATGATTTTCTATTAATTGCAAAAGTTTATGCTAGTACAGCTCCAGGCTTCAAGAAATCTTTGACAATATAATGCAAGAGGAGAGGAATTATGTTTTGTTTGTTATTCACATATGTCTTGCTGGAGCCTCTATAATTATTCTGCTTGGGCTTTATGCAAAGAGGTGCCTCAGAGAATCCTGCAGTAGAACAGAAACAATCCCAGCACAAAAGATGCATGTCTGTACTTAAATCATAAAACCACAGAACAGGGCAGGATGGAAGGGACCTGCTCTGGCACAGAAATGTGTACAAACACAGCACACCCTCACAGAATGAAATAAAAGTATTCATAATATAGAAAATAGATCCATTGATACCATCAGTGGTCATTTGTTAAGGTTCCTAGGCAGAAGCCTGGCCTTTGAAAGGTCCTGATTGCCCAGCAAGTATATAAAGGTTTCCTAGACACAGGAATACATCTGGCACTGATGTAGTAGCTTTACAGGAAAAGCTGCCACTGTCACAGGGGACAGCAGGCTGTCACACTCATCCTTTGGCTGCCAGCCACCAAGGGATGCAGGCTGCAAGAAAGCTCAGGATTTTCCTACAGGCACCAAAAATAAGGTATCAGAGCCAGAGTTGATGCTGTGAATCTTCCCCCTGAGACACTGAGGTCTGACTCAAATATCTGCACAATTTCATATTGCAAAGCTCAAGACAGATATATACACAGTGGTAACAGAGTCAAAGGAAGAAGTGGGAGGATCCATGAGCAAATCCATGTAGGAAATCCTGCCCTCAAGTATAGGGAGTTCTTTTGAGTCCTGTGTGAACAGTAACATTTCTTACAGAAAGAGCACTGAAATGGAAAATGCAGACCCCCAACAAGCAGGGACTGAAATGATTCTCGAATGAAATCAGTGAGACTTTGTGTGCCAGCCCAATCTGATCTTCACAGTGCTCTGCAGTCACTCTCTCCATCCACCTGCTGACTGCAGTGCATTATAGTGAATGAATAACACCATATTTTCTTGACAATATCTTAGACTAATGCCATGAATACTTTTGTTAATGATCCAGAACATTTACAGTCTGTTTTAATTATTACATCTCCCTTGTACATCTCAATTATTAAAATCAGCAGAAGTTACCAGAAAGTGTTAGGAACAAAGCTGAAGCATGAAAACAGCTCTGGGCTCTCAGCAGCACGATCCAGAAAACATTTGGTTGCCAGCAGTTGAGTGATTCATGAAAATCACACTCGCATCTGAAATCTGTGTTTGGCTGAGGCCCCAGGCAGGTGGTACCAACCTGTCAGGCTTAACACACAGAAGGATTTCAGAGCATTTCAGGACAGTGCTGTTCTAAATGAAACAGTCCAATGTGGGCTTTGTTGATCCTCAGGTGTAGAGGATTTTAGAACTGTACTGACCAAAAAAATCCATACTTTTATATTGCTGCACCTCTGATAGGGAGGCCTAGCAAGCACTTCGGGGCAGGAGGAATTTAACACAACAAAACCTTCCCTTTTCCCTCCCTATTGTTACATGCTGCAAATTATGGTAATATTTATGGGTATCAAAACCTAAAAAAATACTCAACGATTAAGACAATATAGTAACTATGTCAGAAAACAAATTTAATCCAGACAGGTGTATGGCAAAATGACTCAAATCTTGCTAACAAATGTCAAATGGAGATAATTTACATTCCCTTTAAGCAGAGCTGATGGATGTTTGACTCTTTAGAAGTGGCCAGGTGGAGAAATATCCCCAAGACAAAAATACTGTGCATCCAGAATGCTCCATGGAAGTGTGACCTGCAGAGCAATAACCTTTCTCACGTTCACACTCCCTGTCTCTCATGGAAGCAACACAAGGCAAGTTTTAATCTGCATTATTAAATATTAGTCTGGTTACCATCAAGCTCCAGAGTCCCTCAAATACCTGAGTAATTGTCCCCAGATAAACCAGCTCTTGACCACCAGATGTGTCACATTAACTGTAAAATTGCACACACAAAAACATACACATGTACACACATCTTGAACACAACTTCCAGAGCAAGGTTTTTATGATTTAGTGCTTTCCCAAAATAGATGTGTACATCTGCAGACTTCAAACAGCTCACCCTTAGGAGCTTTAAAACATACATATAATTGTGCCACATTCTTGAGAAAAACTCCTTCCTATCGTGGGCTCTTACTGCACTCCACTCTGTTATGGATACATGAGTGTCTCCAGGGCTAAGTACACCAAAATAATTGTAATCCAATTGTGCTGAAATATTTAAGGGCATTTGTTGCTGTAAGAACATTCCATCTGACTCAATCAAGACACACAGCCAGAATGTTTTCAGAAATAAAAGTTATGGCTTGTGTCCAACTCCCGTGGAAGTAAATGGCCAGGCTGTCATCTGTTTAGCTGGGCTGGGACTGGGCTCTGCATGGTGCTGCCTGGGTCATGGAACAATTGGTGGTGGTGTTAAACAAAAGGAGTTACCAACTTTAAGAGCAATTTTCAACACATGAACAGCTAAATATCCTGGGAAGTTGGTTTACTCTCCCAAGAGGTATCCCAGAACAGCAAGAAATGACATTTCAGCCTTCCCTGTCATTAACTGCCCAAGGTACTGTGCTTTCAACCTGGCTCTTAGCACCCCTTCCACCCTCCTGGTGGCTAAACAAACTCCCCTATAGCTGTTGTTATTACTGATTTTGAGACATGGCAAACACAATTTGCATCAGCAAAACCTTCAGCTGTCATAAACCATATTTTGGCAGTTTGGTGTTGATGGTGACTAAAACGTGTTTGTCACTGCAAAAAACACAGCCCTGATTTGGGTTTCTGGTGTCTCTTGTCTGTGTTTGTACAAAAGCCCCCTCAGCCCATGGCCCAGGAGAACAGACCACACTCACATTAATACAACAGTGATAACACAAGCATATCTTTGCAGTTTCAACTATTGATTTCCTGGTTTTTGGTTATTTCACCTTATGAAGGGATTTTATGTTGCCTTTGTTTTGGTTTTGACTTAATGGCAGTTAGGACTTGATTCATTACTTCATAATAGGAATAAAGAGGGGAAAGGCACTCTAATAGCAGAAGTTTATAAAGTTAAAAATATGAAAAACAAGGCAAAAAACTGCAGCAAAATCACAAGTGAATAAATAAAGCTAATCCTTGCATCCTGTGGCAATTAGGATGATTCGAACACTTTTACCATAGTTAGTATTTGAGAATTACACCCTGAAACTTCTCTGGAGTCCTGCTCTCAGTATTCACCTCTGCTGGTGGAAATCAAGGGTAAATTGTGACCACGTGGTCCATCTTACTCCTGCAGTCAGGGTGAGGAAAATCGGCTCACAAAGAGCCAGCGAAATATTTTCAGATTTTCTAACCCAAGGCTGATGATCCAGTTCCAAGTAAAGATAATGCAAATTTTATAAACACAAACCAGCTGCTTTCCTTAAACCAGCAGAATGTTTTCTTTCAGAAATGGGCCAAAAAGCTGAGCATGCTGAAGGATGAGTTTGCGTTGTTAGTTTTGAATCAGCTGTCATTTATCTGTAGGGAACTCGTTACTTAAAAATCATTGCAGCTTAAGGCTTGAATAAAAATGCTCTAAAATGACACTTCAGGAGCTGCATTGAGTGACACTGTGCTGTGCTCAGTAGTGCATCTGTGGCTGTGTGTGTACTGACAAACCCACTCACACTTCCTTGCCATGTCTGTTATTTTTCTTGCACTGTCTAAACCACACAAGGCTGGCCTGTTAGAAAATTTAACTGTGATTATTGAGCAGAACATGCTTTGTCAACTTCCTGTTCTCAGTTCTGGTTCTGATCAAGGTTATTCAAAACCAGAGTTTTAAGAACTGGAGAAATTTGTTTCACCACTGGATAACTGAAGTGCAGCTCCTTTTCCACACCAGTGGAAGAGCTTAACCCACCCTGTCTTTTCACCATTTCAAGAAAATAGTTGAAAATTTGATAGATTTTTATGGCAAGAATAAAATTAAAAATGAGTAATGCTTAAATCCTTTATTACTACCTTTCTCCTCGCCTCTAGGAGCTGATGTAATGAGTTATTTATAAGATGTTATTTTATGTTTCTTAACCTAAATGGCTGCATAATCTTAGTGTTACTACACTGTAATTTGGTCACAAACTCTATTTTCATGGTATGTGAAGTGCTATCTGAATGTAGTAAAGCACAGCTGGCACTGGAGCATGTAAGGAGTTAAAGTAGAAGGAGCACCGATGTTTTTAAAAAAGAAATTAATTTTCAAGCACTTCATATGTGTATCAAGCCTTCTTGTGCAAGCATCTATCAGTGCTTAGTACTTCTTCATTCAGTAATTAAGGATTCTGAAAATATAGGTCATGTTTCCAATTGCATATCATTCCAATTTCAAAATTACCTTACTGAGCCATATTTAAGCCAAAACCTACACATTGATTTAGAGACAAACCCAGGCAAAGTTTTACTATGGAAAACAATCAAGACCTTGAAAGTTGGCTAAGAAGCAGGATGAATAATCCAATACATGTGGAGACATCAGTATAAAATTAATAAAAGCATTGAGATTGACCACCAAGCGGTGTCTATGCATGCAAAATATTTGTCAGCATATCATATTCAAGCAACCACAGAGTTGAATATTAACCTAGGTGATAATTTTAAATACTGGGAAGTGGATATACTACAGCTGCACTGCTGTAGAGCAGAAGAGATCCCTCAAGCACTGATACCACCAATAAATACGAAAAGCTGATTTCCACAAGTCTCTGCCTTCACAGAACAGCAACCAGCACTGAATGCATACACCTCGTTAACAAACCACAGTCTGTTCTAATTTAGGCCCATGCAAATAGCACTGGAGTTGTTCCAGATTTGTATCTGTAATTGATAGCAGAATTTGGATAGTGTATGTACACACACACATATATAACATAAGCTTTCCTCCCACTACTGTATACAAGGCTTTCAGAATAAGAAAAGCTCCTTAAAAAAATACATACATTTTTAATTACAGGGTTTTTTTAGAACAGTCTTTCACTTAATCAATCTGAAGTGCATAACTTCTGTAATCCCAAATAATTGATTCTCCCTTGATAATCAGAGCTCAGATTTAGGTTTCTGGACTGCTTGCTTGCAGTGTTTTGTACCTCGTCTTGGAAAGTATTCCATGAGAGGGCCAGCAGTGAGCAGTTAAGTTTACTGTGTTTCTGACTGGATTGTGGCTGGATATTGGCTGATGCCTTTTACTCTCTGCAGTTTCATTAATGTCTTTCACATGTTACAATCCCTTTTCATCAGAACATCCCAGCCGTGTATAAAGGTGCCTGAGTGATGCTGGCAGTGTTTTTACAGATGGAGATCTGTTGGTGGGGTGGGTGATGCAAGGGGCAGAAGGCAATGCTAGAAACCAGTTTATTGGATCTTATTTCTGTGCTCCAACCACTGGATTCTCCTGTCTCCACATAGATTTAAAGGATTGGTTGTAAGCTAAGTCAGTTTTACAAAATGCATTTAAGTTGCACTGGCTATTTTTGCTGTGTTCGGGAATAAGCAGCAACATCCAACAATTTCATGGCAGGGAAACCACAATAAAGATCCTTGTGAGTTCAGACAGTGCTGGTTCAATACTCTGGGGAGTATTTGGCAATGCTGTCGGTAATTTTATCGTCCACAAAGTGGTTCATCTGTAAACCAGTGGCCAGGGCCACATAAATGGTTCCCCTTGTTCAAGTGGAAAGGGGGGAAGAGGATGGTTTTAGCGGTTTCAGAGGGGCAGCTCATAGACTTAAACCTCATGGAAATGCCCAAAGCAAATTATCACTCATTCTTCCACAGTAATCTCTGGCAGCTTGGGACTGTGGGCACAAATTAGAGCAAACCTGAACTGCTCCAAATTTTGCCAAGAGCTCAAACAGTCCCTCCAACCAAAGGAGGTGAAAGGGCTGGTATAGCCTCCCCTTCAGGAGAAATCCTCAGCTTAGCAGTGCTAAGAGGCAATGTCTCCCAAAAAGACTTGGATCAGGATTTAACTGTGGGCCTGGAGCTACAGGCTCACAGTTCCACAATGAGAACTTCCATCCACAGTAAAACACAACCCTTCCCAGATCATTTTTGTGCTCGTTGCATGTCTTCCTTAGCAAAGAGTCCGCTAGGATGCGACCAACATAACAGGCAAAGTGCCAAAGCCCAGCAAGATTCAGCCAGCAGCAGACAGCAAATCTTGACCTGACACAACTAAAATGCAACTTTGATAGCAATGTGTAACACCCCATTAAAAATAAAACCACTGCTGATAAAGCAGGGCAGCAATAACAACGTGTCCTACCCATAGCTGGTGATCTCCAGGCAGAGCCAAGGCAGTGAGGTAGCACCATGGTCCAACCAAGAAGCCCAAACACCTCAGGAAGAGGGACAGGCAGCAGGACAGCCCCAACATGGCTTAGGAAGGGAATAAAGCCCTACAGCTGAGCTTAAGTGGATTCTGGGCCTGTGGGTGGGGTGGGCAGAGAGCCCAGGTGAGGCTCGTCAGGGCCATCAAGGTCTCTGAGTGCTCTCAGCAGTCCCTCTTTCTCCCAGGGCAGCACAAAACATCTATTCTTTAGGCAGGGGGGCCTCAGGGTCCCAGGGCCATATTGTCCCAGTCTAAATGTGGAGGGAGTTTGTGGTGGTTGTAAGACCTTTGAAGTGCCACATCTTTGCTGTCAAGAAACAGCACAGCTCTGCTTGCCTTGCTCTCCCTTTTTTTACACACTACAAGTGTCCTGTGCCATCGCTGGCATTCCCAACCTGTGCAGTCCTTGTCACCAGCAGAGTGGCAGTTCCCCTTGGAGATACGAGGGCCAGGAATAGCAGGGTTGCTGCAGGTCGCTGCCCCCTGTGAAAGTTCACACACCACCTGCTCCAGCCCTGACCCCTCATAAAATAATGATCCCTCAGAAATGCACGGGGTCTGGCCCGGCTCCTTGGGCTCACCAGCTCTGCCCCTCTCAGTGACAGCACAGGGCAGTGGCCAGGCCAGTGTCACTGCTCCTAACAGCTTCACAGGTTTTACTTTTTCATTTAACTGCTTGTGTTTTATCATCCCTCTGAAAGACACAGACTTCATGTGCAAGGTAGGGAACAGTCTGGCACTGGCCAGACTCTGTCTTTAGGCTCATTGGTATGTGCTCTGCATTTTTCCCATTCCCTCTCTGCCTCCCTGGAAGGACTTGCAGCCAGCCCTGCTTTCTTCTTAAAGGGGGGGATAAATAGGAGCTTTGTAGGCTTGTCCAAATTCCCTGTACAAATGTATAGGGTGAGTGAGTTGCTGACTTGTCCTAAGCCATTTGCCACAATCTGTACCCTAACTAGACAAAAACACTCATTTTCTCGTATAAGACTAACAAATATACCCAGAGAAAATACACATCTCTGCTGGGGAAAAGGTGTCTTTGTTTTCCTTCTCTTATTGTGAGCTCACTGGTGAAGCTCTAAGCCCCAGAGCTGGCCACACCAGCTGTGTAGCAGTTTGCAGTCGCATGTGTAAGTTCACTTACACTTTTCCTACTTTTGCTTATTATTCTGATAATAATGAGCCCTCTCCTTTTCCCCAGTCACCCATTTCTGAAAGCTCTGCTCCAGCCAGGGCCAGATTTTGCTTGTCTTGCCCACATGAACGATCTGCTGAGCTCCCATCGCATGAAGAATGGGGTCCCTGTCATGAACCACCCCCAAAAGGCAGCTGTTGGGTGCAGAGGCAGCCAGGTCCCTGTTCCTCCCCTTCTTCCCTTCTCCTTGCCGGAGGCAGCCCCGTCTCCCGAGGTGCTGGGCTGCTGTAACAGGATCTCCCTGCTGCTCACTGCTCTGGACTCTGTTTTTCTTGGCACAGCGCTCCCCGAGACACTTGAAAACAGAAAGCAACTCAAAGCTCTCTTGGCTTCCTTCCTCGCCTCTGCTCCCCCTTTCCTTTCTTGAAACGGTTTATGAATAAAATGGCAATATTCTCTCTTAAAAGAGTTGGGTTACAATGTTAAAATTTGGATTGCAAGGGCTCTATTCAGTGTTCAGAAGTGGCAGATGTTTGCAACAGGCACAGCGGGAAAAGCCCATCCCAGATTCCTGCAGCGGGACGTTTAGGTGCAGGCTCGATTTTTGGTAGAAATACGAATCCCCACAGATCACTTGCTGCATATTTTAATGACATTTAAACATAACCAGATACAATTAATACTTGAGAAGCAGGGAGCTATTTTGAGCAGCAGGAGCTGAAAGTGCCGGGCTCTACTGAAGAGTTATTCACCATTCACAGAGGAAAGGACTGAAAAGAGTCTGCAGGAAATTAGCTAAAATAACATCTCGCCCAAATGGAATATTTTAATTCATGCTAATACGAAACGCTAAGAAAATACACGTATCTGTGAAGGATTCCTGTAAGCACAAAACAAACTGTGCTTCCCATGCTCCTTTCTCAGCAGGGCTGATAGTTCCAGAAAATGTGCAGGAATTTTAATCTCTTGTGACTGTAGCACAGAGCTCGAGTCTGTATGGGGGATGGAAAACTTACATGCACCTGGAAGCAAACATAAATCACAGTCAGCCCAAGCAGCGCTGTGCAGCCTGCGCAGCCTCCTCCGGCCATCCACGCCGTGCAGCTCATTGCAGACATTCCCAAGGCTGGAATATGTGCTGGGGTTTGACTCTCTGCTGCGTGGTTTTTGCACAGCGCCGTTCACGCTCACGCAGCTTCCAGGGAGTTCAGCTGTTCCTCTGTGCGAGGGGGCAGAGCCATGGTTTGGCCCATCTTCCATGATTTTACCCTCGCTGGGGATCTGCTCCGTGAAACGGGAAAGTGAGAGCAGCTGGGACTCAACAGGAAATCTGTCACATCCACAGAGCCATAAAGAAGCAGCGTGTGATCCAAATATGCTCGAGTTTGCAATTCTCCAGCGCAGATCCGCTGACATCAAGGGCTGTGGGACTGACACCAGCTGGGAATTCACCCCAGCGTTTCCCTGAGCTCACACCAGCCATGTGCACACAGGAACCTATTTCTTCTCCTTTTCCCATTCCCTCTGTGGCAAAATTGGCTGCAGGAGATCCTGCACATAGTGGTACATACCTGTGCCATATGTGTGCAGTCATGGCAGTGCCACATCCTCTGAGACAACCAGGCCACTCTCACCACAGAATTTTAATGTCTAGTACATAAATATCCTGCTCAAAATACAAAAGTAGGTCTGCAAGAGTTTAGGGAGAAAATAAACCTGCATTTTCCAAGTTTTTCTAGCAGAATAATAAAGGAAAAAATCCATATCTCTCTGTTGTTGCAATGCCGGAGGTTTGTTTGCCAAGATTTGCATTTAATCTTACCTACATTACTGCAGAAAATTAAAGACATCTGAGAAATCAGAGGGAATTCCAGATACACCCTATAAAATGCTGATACAATACTGAGATTGTACAAATACCTACAGATAAATCTTGTGGTTTTGTGACTTCAGTAAGGGCAGTTTGTTGGAGATAATGTAGCATGATAGTGATGCTAACCTGGTGTCGCTAGTTACCCGAAAGAAACACACAGAACTCTGGAAAAAAAATGTGGCAGGAGGTAGCAAAATGTTTCAGAGTTTTGTATCCCACGTTCCCTAGAGCAGCAGCATCCCATAGGGAGACCAAGAGGTTCAGAGCCAGGTGCTGTTCACAGCAGGAAGGTGTGGGGATGTGCCAGTGAGAGCTCAGGGTATATTCTATAACACTCTTACTGCGGTGATACTGGAGCATGAAAATTGTTTTGTCAGTGGTGCTGGGAGATCTGCTGGCTCGTGCTTACCCCATTTTTGCCTGGTTGTTCAGAAATCTTACCAGGAGAAAGGGAGGGAAAAGGGAGGAATTAGGTATGGTTGTTGGTAGGATTATTGATCAGAGATAATTCCAAAATACTCATATTTGCAGATAGAAATTTCAAAAGTGCCCTACTTGCAGAGTTCAAATAAGAAGTCTCTGCTCTTAAACACTAAAATACACCAGTCAGAAGATCAAATTTTTGTGAATGCTCTTTTTTCTAACAATAGCAGTTTCTAAATATGACATGATTCATTTCACATAACATGTTCTTGTTGTTTAGCATAACATAATAAGTATTTAGGTAGAAAGAACACTTTCCTGGCTAGTTCTTTTAAAGAGATTCTCCTGCTGGAAAAGTATGCAGTAGCTCATACTACTAATTTCCATGTAAAGCAAATAGAGTTTTTATTCCAGTGTGGAGTGAATAGTGAATAAGAATCAATTTTTCCTTTTCCTGTAAACTTCTCTCAAAGAACAGAAACAAAACCAAGTTGCATTATGCATCCTGAAGACAGTAAGCTTTTCTTGCTGCAGTTGTGATGACATGAAGGAAATTAAATGGCCAAGGACCTGGATAAATCTTTCATCATCATTTCGATTCACTTTTAGGTCACTTCTACAGATTTACAGAGCCCACACACCTACGGCAGCCATCAGTGGGGTTGTGTTAGTCTGGCACACTCAACTGCCCCAGTAAACCTCACCCAGTTAAAAAGCAGTGAAAACCCAGCTACTGGCCCCTTGGCTGATGGTTGTAGAAGAGGAACAAAAGATTGTCCACAGAAACTTTGGGGATAAGTCATGGGTATTTGTTGGTGGGTCAGAGAAGCAGTGCTGAGTGGTTCGGATCGGCTGCAGGGCACAGCTCATGCTGGCTCCCTCCTGTTGACACCTAATTTCAGTCACTGAGGTGATAAATTGGATTATCAGGAGAAAGAATCAGGCACAGTGCAGGTGATGGAGCAGCTTGAGCACACAGCACTGCTGGGTTTGTACCGAGGTGAACCCAGCCCCTGCTTGGGACATGGAGGTGGCACCGACACCTCGTCCCAGGGCAGGGCTGGGGCTGGAGCCAGGATGTGAAACAGGCAGCTGCTGCATCTCGTTAGGGCAGTGCCCTTAGGAGCAGTCAAAATGTTGGGAAATACTGTCTTTGGTAAGAAAAGTCTATTCTAAAAACCCATGAAAACTGGCGTGGGAGGTATTGCAAAACAGCTGATCATGTATTCAGTTTGAACTCAGCAGAGTGTAAATAAATGCAAACATTTGCCTTTATTAGTAAGAAAATAATTGTGATAGTTTGTGCCTCCGCTTAATTTAATAAAACTGTTCTGCATCCCTGGTATGTGTGCCTGTGGCTGGTACTCATTAAAGGAGGCAGTGTGTGCCAGGGGATGGTAGTCGTTAAAAAACCAGTGCACGCCAAAAGCTGTCAGCCCAGCTCGCTGCTGAGTATCAGGTGCTGAAAACATCGGGTTTAGCAAACAGAAGAGAATTAAGACAAAAGCAATAATGTTAGACTAACATACAATGTATGTTTTTTATCTAAAATTGCTCCTCAAGAACACAATATTGAGTGTTGTTGAAGCCTGCATTGGCTGGGACTGCCTGGGAGCTGCACTCTCCTGTGTAAGCCTGGGCAGCTCATCCCGGGCACAAGGGCCCTGAGCAGGGAATGGGATGTGCCTATGCTGTCCTGAGGCAAGAAAAGCATTTCCAGTGCTCACAAGGAGCTGAGAGAACCTTCACTCAGGGAAAGCTGAGCAGTGGCTGCAAAGCACACAATAAAGGAAATAGCTCAATGTGAATCCCTGACAAAGAGCAACATTTTGAGGACCACTTTCCTTCTTCTTCTGCTCCTCTGAAATCCTTGGCTGCATCTCTTGCCACTTTTGTGCAAGTGAGATGTGCCATCCTCTGCACCTAAAAGAGGGCACCCACTCCGTCCCAGATGTGAACATACAGTACCTCTGGCTCAGAATATTATCAAATACCACGATGACAACTCATTTTATGGCTCCAGTTGCTGTAGGAAGACACAGATGTGTAACAGGAATCTGACTGCTTTGTATAATCTTGGCTACTTAACAGAGATGTGGGAGAGCTTGTAGGAGAATGGGGCCCGGGAGGACACAACTGTGCACAAAAACTGGAGGAGGGTCACACCCTGCACTGTCCTTTTGCCAATTTAGAAGACAATTACAGAGAAGAGGCTTTGCTCAAGCCACACACATTGAAAAAAATGAAGTGGAATTAGAGAGAAGTGATTAAGAGAAGGGTTAAGAGAGGGAAGATGTAAATCCAGTCTCCTGGGCTTTATTTAGAATTGTCTGGCAAGGAAGACTTCCATAACAAGTCAAAAGGCACATTTTCATTTTGAAGTCATGACAAAATACATGTTATGCTCAGTAATGTTACACTTCAGCAGTCACAATTGGTTCTAATTAAGTCTGTGTGTTACATGTACACACACAGATGCAGAAATGGATGGCCTCAGTTAACTGTTGGTCGCCTGGTTTTCAGGAGGGACACAAAGAACTGACATTACAACTCTGGATATTTTACCACCACCTCTCAACCTCTCCATTTTGTCTCAGGACAATCTTACACCATGTGCTAGGCTGTATAAGAGCCAAGGAAAATCACTTAAAAACGGAAATTATCCTTCATCTTACAGAGATCAAAGAGGCAACTGAAATTGCAACTCCTACAGCAGTTATCCAGACCACAGTATAGGATGAAATCAGTGAAAGTTAATGAAAGATTTTGTACAGACAAAAGGAGAAACAGGATGGGGATGTAACAAGTACTTAACTTGCACTGAAGTGTTTGTCTTGGGAACCCACATGATAGCTCTTTTTTTAAGGACAGGCAGTGTAAAGTTGGAAGGACTAGAGGATAAATAAAATTATTAAGAGGTGATAGTTTTACATGTTCAGTTCTCTTTCAGAGATTTCTAAATCTGGCTTGTCTGTTTCTATTCTCCACGTAGGCTGAGCTATCCTCCAACACCTCTCTCCTCCTTAGGATGTCTGTAGAACAAGGGAAGGTCCACAGGTGACCCATTCTCAGGGAGTATTTGCTGCTCAGGAATTAATTTCTCTGTGCAAAGCTCTGAGATTTAACCAGCCCCAGTAGCCCAAATGTGTCCAGCTGGAGATAATCTGAACAGCAGTTGCACTGTCAGAGCAGGCAGAGCCCACCTGCGTCCAGGTGCCAGATGTTCTGAGTGGTGCCAGATGTTCTGAGTGGGCACAAGTTCCACTGAGAACTGGACCACCACGAGCTCATTTTTGAGCAGCGAACAGTAAATGTGTATTGTTGCATGCCAGAATTTATTTGCCCACAGCTACAAAGATCATTGATATTTAGGATTAATTTTCTCACCATTTTTTCACACTGATAAAGCAGCTGCAGGAACAGAAACAAATACTTTTTTGAGGAGAAAGTTGCAGCAGGGTCAGTGCCTTTACCAGAGGGAACTGTTCAGGAAGACCAGAAGAGGTTAATGTCAAGCCCAGCAGTGTGGGCTCAGTCATGTAAAAGGAAAATAGTTGTTACTTGAAGAGTTGCTGAGAAGAGCTTTACTTTCTCAAGTAGGAAATTAAGCTAAATACTTCAAAATGGAAAACTTGAACTACAGTCAGAGTAAGTGAAAAAATGTCCTCGGGTTAAAGTGAGCTACTTTGGCCTAGGTCTCTGAGTATTAATTCCTGCCAGCAATACTTAGAAAAAATATAAACTTAATTAGGACAGAAGGACTGGTGTGGGTATTGGCCTTATTTTTCCAAATCCTTCAATGTTGCTTCATTTAACCCTGCCAATGAATCTTTTCCTTTGATCTTAAACTAACAGGATTAAAACCAACTTGTTAAAACTGAATCCTGAAGTCACAGTGAAGAATTGTTGAGGCAGAACTTTGTTAAAGCTGCTGTGTTTTCTTTTAGTTACTTACAGAGTTTTATTTCAGAGTTCCTTCGTTCTGAAGGTAGATAGTAATTGTATTTTACAGTTAGGTATGCTTTAGTAATAACAAAGAGCTATTTGTTACCCATGATCCAAGGAGCTAGAAAGGGTTATGTTTGTGAGAGGGCTGTCCCCAGCCTGTCATAGCACCTTGGTGTTCAGGGGGGCTGACTCCAGCACCAATCTTTTTTGGAGGTCCTACACTGTCCTTAATGGAAATAAGTGGAAGTTTGAAAATAAATCTCACAATTGTGGTATTTCTTTGCATTTCATGCACACTCACATGTTTGTGGCTGCCCCATCTCTGGAAGTGTTCAAGGCCAGTTTGGATGAGGCCCTGATGTAGAGAACAGCACCCCTGCCCAGAGCAGATGGATTTGGAACAAGATGATCTTTAACGTCCCTTCCAACCCAAACTATTCCATCATTCTATGATTCTACTCAAAAGGTGAGCATAAATTGCTTAACTGAGTCAATCCAGAAACAACTGGCAACAAAACATGCTGAAATCC
This sequence comes from Corvus cornix cornix, assembly GCF_000738735.6. Taxonomy (NCBI): domain Eukaryota; kingdom Metazoa; phylum Chordata; class Aves; order Passeriformes; family Corvidae; genus Corvus; species Corvus cornix. Next base: position 17,554,665 of record NC_046342.1, on the reverse strand, counting down.
CATGGAAGAGGCACCTGAGAGGATTTAGCAGGTGGGCTCAGCATCCTCTCCTTTTCTCCATTCCAGTGCAGTCCATAATGTTACTGGGACTCTCATTTAAACACTGGGAGCCTGCCCCTGATTTTGGAATAAGGACTAACTTGCAAAGCATCATATCATTTGTTTTCAGCATCTTTACAGAAATTTTATGTTTGAAGTGTTGGCAGCAATTTTGAGGTTACTCACATTAATAACAAACTCTATAACAGCATTTACTGCCACACAGAAATTAATAGGTGAATTAAACATAGTAATGGCTTCATTATTTAATAGTAGCCTTACGTAACAATTTTATTTTTATTAGCAGGGGTGTTACATTGTAAAGATTGGCTGCATTATGAAGTACAAAACTACACTATAAACCTCAGCAAAGGGGCCAGTCAGCCACGTGTAGCTGCTGCATTCCAGAGTCAACACTAACTCAGTCTCATGTCTAACATCATTTAGTGCAGAGCTAATGAGAGCAAGTCAGGAGAGACATAAAGAGTATGTATTTATGTAGAAAATGTGAACCTTATTCCTGTACAAGTAGTCATGGAATATATGTGCATGTAAGTAATGGTAAATGAGTAGGGCACAGCCATAACATTAATTCACAGAGATTAATTCATGCAGATGAAATACTGTAGCAGCTCCGGCCTGTGTTAGTAAAATGCTGAGGAATGTCATTTATGGGAAAGCCTTGAGCAGCTGTCAGCAGCTCATGAGTGTGCTGGAAAAAATACGGTCAGTTAAAAAAATGATAGGTTGGGTTTTTAGCTGATATAAATCGCTGCTTTTTGTGCTTAGTGGAAAAAGAACACCAGGATATGTGCCCTACAGTTTCATTCTCTGTTCATCTTTTCCTTTTGTTATAACTAACCTTGGAGATATTTCTCATCTCTCACATGACTTGGTTGTTTGAGAGCTGCTTGACCATTGTATTTGGGTTTTTGGGGAGGTTTTGGTAGTGAAGGCTCCGGGGTGGCTGTTGTGAGAAGCTGCCTGAAGCTTCCCCCCATGCCCAGTGGAGCCAGTGCCAGGCCCAGCCCATCAGCAACAGTGCTGGAACCTCTGGGATAACAAATTTAAGAAGGGGAAAAGCTGCATTCCTTGGAAAGACTTTTGCTGGAGCAGGGGAAGGTGTCTTAAGGTTTAGTTTTGAATTCTCATTATCCTTCTCTGATTTGGTTGGTAATAAATTAAATTAATCTGCCCAGTGGAGTCTGTTTTGCCCATGAAAGTCACTGGTGAGGGATCTCTCCCTGCCCTTATCCCCTTCCATGAGCCTTTCCTTGTCTCTCCTCTCCCGTGCCCAGCTGAGGAGGGCAGTGATGCAGCAGCTTTGGTTGCTCCTGGATCCAATCCAGCACCATCCCTCCAGGATCAACCCACCACAATGATTTACATTCTTATTCCAATTAAAGATCTGTGGAGTTATGGATGCTATTTATTTTCCCAGTCAATTGGCTGGATTTTTGATCAGCTTTATTATATACCAGATTCCTCTGAAGTCATATAATATTTACTCATAGTCTTGCCTGGGTACAAAAGAAAATATAAATTCACATTTTTGTCTTACTGAAGACTAATCATGTACCATAAACAATTTTGAACAGGCAAGATGTGGATCAGATTGCCTTCCCATATGATTGTGTTACAAGAATTAATTAGAGATTTAAGTATGAAAAGTAGCATTTGTCCTCTAATTGCATGAGTCTGATCTGCATACCTATGAATTCTTCATTCCTAGTTAGTTATACCATTAGTAAGTGTATTAGTGGAGTACAAAGTGGTAAAAGTCGTCCACTGGTAGTGAGAAAATTTCCTAGAGCTAAAATAATGGGCTATTTGTAATCAACTCAAGTTATAAATACTTCAGGTTGCCCTTTGAAGAAGAAAGAAGCTGCTCGTGTAGAAAATGAGGAGGGAGTTTCATCCACAAATATTTACATTGAGAAAGACATTTTCTATTAAGATGGAAAACATACTGTCATGTTTTCACACTTTCAGAAGAATGGCCAATGTGTGGGTAAGAAGTTGGCTGATTTCTCTGGCCCATTTACAAATAAGGATGAAAAAGCAAGTTGTAAGATTTCCAAGCTCCCACCAAAACAGCAGCAACAGCCTGGGATGCAGATTCCAAGGGTGTTCCCAGTGCCCCAGGACTGGGACCCCCACAGTAGAAGAAACACTGTGTAAGGACTAAGAAACAGCAGCTAGAAAGTAGAGAGACCATTATTTTGAATTTAAACAGATTAGTCACATACCTTGATTTGTACTGCACTTACTCTGTGCCCTCTCCCACTGTCTGAAGAAATAAGAAAGCAGAGAGAGGATTTCAAAGAATGGAAAGTACAACAACTTGTTTTTCCTGTGCTTACTTTTAACTTCAACTTAGTAGGAAAAAGTGTTTGGATTATCTAGAGTACTGAAATATGAGAATAAGTCGTGTCGGTTCTTGGTCATCTTAAGAAATGGTGACACAAGGAACATGCTTATCTGCACAGACAAAAAATTATCCAAAATGACATCTGTTTAAAGCAAAAAAAAACCCCAGTTTACGTGGAATGCAGCCACAGAGGAGGAGACAGCACAGAAAACCTTGGGGTACTTTTCAGATGAGGAGTAATATCAGAACCACAGCCAAATCCCATTTTAGAGCCAAAAATAAATGTGGAATGATGCAAACCTGAGCTCACAGCCCCCAGTGAAGATCCCTGCTGCCAAATGAAATCCAGATCCCCGATTTAGGCACCCAACTACTTTTCAATCCAGTAAAAAGAGATAAGCACCTGAACATTCAGAAGAGCCAAACCCAGGTTGACACTCTGCCTTCCAGCTCCTATGATTTCACCCTTCCACACATGTCAGCAGGACTTTCACTGCTGGGGTGAGAATTATAAATGTCACAGTTAACACTCAGGTTTTTAAAGTTTGAAGGGCAAAGTGTTGTTTCATGTTGAGTATTAGCTTCTTCCTGAAAAGGCAATAGTAAAAGTGTCACATATTCCCTATAAGCTGTTGAGGCATGCCAGCTTTCTTTAGGGAACATAAAAGCTTGGCTGTGGAGGAGAAAAGCTTTGAGTATCAGGCTTGCCTTTTCCCCCCAACTGTAATAGAGATATAATCTATATTGTCCTAATGCTTTGAATAATATGTGCTAAATAATCACTTGGAGCTGGTCTGGAAACCGTGGAACTCAATGTCCACATCCTTCACAGACCTGTTCCTCTTTCAAATGCATTTTGGGGTGCTCTTGCAGGTTTTTAGAATTACACTGGCAGTTGCTCATGAGCTTCAGCAGGGGAGAAGAAAATCAGGCAGTTTTAGCTTGCCAGTGTACTTCATGAAAGCAGCCAGTGGGCCATGGGAGGGATTAACCAACAGGAGTCTTAACCCACCCCCTCGTGTAAGCCAACGTCCCAGGCAGCTTCCAGCAGAGCGTGAATGCTACAGCCCTTAATGGAGCTGGCATTAAAGAGCAGCCCTGCATCACATGGGCTCTGGGGAAGGCCCTTGACATCAGAAGGAGCTGAACTCTGACCTTGGCCCTTGCCACTTCGATTAGCAACGAGAGCAATTTGTCGGGGGTTATTGTGTGTGCAGGGCTGCAGCAGCTGGGCAGTTTGGAATTCCTAAAGTAAACAGCAAGAAGCTGCACCATGTGCTCCTTTACACACCCAAACTGCATAAAAAGATTGTTAAATTGTTAAATGGAAAGGCTCAACGGCCAGGCCAGCTCTGTGTCCTTTCCTTTATTCCTGTGATCACACACTGTCCCCCCAAGCTGCTGTCAGGGCACACAAGGGCCAGCCTGGCTGGGACGAGCAGCTTTACAGGACTTTTGTGTTCCCCAAATTGTTCAGTGGCTGTTTCACATGACTGACTCCCTGACACAGTGCTGCAAGGACAGAATTGCTAATTTTGCCACAGTTGTCCCCTTTTGTGGCATTTTCCCAAACATTAATTAATCTTTCCAACTGCATAGCGAGACCTTAAGAGGTATGACCCTGAAACAGAGGGAAAAAAGTAATTCCATGGTGGGTGACAGGCCACTTGGCATGTTGTGAGCCTTAGATGGGATCTCTCGAAGTATTGAGAGTTACATCATTACTTTGAATGTTTAGAGAAGGGACAGGACTGTATTGTGAGGCTGTGGGGTGGCAGCACTCCAGATCAGCCAGATGAGGGGCCTCAGGCTGGGCAGTGACACACTGGGCAGTGTCCAGCTTGTGGCCACCTGCAGAAAGGTCATTTTCAGTGATCTGCAGCAATACTTGACTGTTTTAAAAAACAGACCTAACTTCCCCCAAAACTCTCCCATCATCATGCCTTTGAAGGTCTTCTCCAGCCTTAATGATTCTCCAGTTCTCTGTGTCCCTCTGGTTCCTTTCCCCTGGCATGGCACCCCATAGTTTAAATCTCCTGCTCCAGCCAGTCCCTGCTTGTGCAGGCACAATTTGTCACTGCAAACCTGATGTCCTAATACTCCCTGTGTGCAAACCAGCATATTTTCCCCTATATTCATTCTCAGAAACAGATGAGCCTCTTTTTTTTTTTTCTCCTTGAAAACTTTTCCACAAAACTAAATGTGAAGCAGATATCTAGTATGGATAATGTCATTCTCCTGGATAAAGCTGGTAAAGTGTGAGTAACTGAAAAATGGTCTGAAAAGGTGCCCAGAATGACTAATTACAGGTATTTACCAATCTCAAACATATAATTTTTAAAAGGGTACTGTTAAAAACTCTTGTTTTGGAAACCTCCCTAGTTATTCCACATTGTGTGTGGAAAGGCTGGCAGTTCTACTGAGCAGTGCATGTTCTGCAGCCAGGCATCCACCAGAGGGTAGGGAAGTGGGTAAATATTCCAAAGGGCACCTTTCAGTGATCCAGAAAGTGCTAGGGATGAAATAAGGCAGATATCAAAGCCATTAATTACAGCAGTCAACTGAGGTTGGAGGGCAACCAGGAGAAAGATAAATTTCCAGGCAAAAATGGGAACTGGGACATGACACAGAGCAGGAAACCGACAGGATGATGCTGGAGCCAAGTGAAAGCACAAGGAGAAGGCAGCAGACAGTCAGATCCCACCATGGGGACACAGACTTAGGATGAAGTGTAAGCAGTGCCTGCTGAAGCTGGACTTGGAAACCTGCTCCCTTGTGCCTCCTTGGGTCTTGTATCTGCTGGGGCATGGATCTGACTCACAGAAAATTAAGGTTCCCACGGGTAATTTCAATAGCTGATAAAAATACAAGGATCTGCAATAATTTTTTGTTGTTGTTTGTTGAATACTCTGATTTTTTTTTAGATTTGATACTGGCAATGTTCACTTATGAACTGATGCACTGAGGGTTTTCGTTTAACAGGACAGGTTTCTTTAAATAATCTACTTACAACAGAAATGCATACTTTGGCATGAAAAAATAGTTCTGTTCCCCGGCATCTCTGGAACATCACAGACTTGAAAGCAAAAGTTTTTGTTGTGTAAGCAAAAAAAATGTGCATGTCAAAGCTGAATTTGCTTTATTGTTTTCCTTGAAAATATCAGCTAAACTTCCCAAGGGAATACACTTTAGAAGTCTACAGTGGTTGATTAGAAACAAATCAAACCAGATGCACTAACAGCCTTCAAATGAAAATTCCCAAGCTAGACTAGATCATAGTTTGGAACTGAAATCCTGTAGCAGATTGAAACCTGGAGACTGGGAAAATATGTTCTGGACTCTGAATAAATATACCCCTGAATAAAGTCAGATCCCCCTGAGCTGGTTGCCCATCACAGGGTGCCTTCTGCAATATGTCTCCTACAGAGATGAACTCTGGATGTGCTTTCAGCCTTAATCTGGTGGCTCAGGCACATGTCACCCTCCCCTAGTGAAGATATTTACTGACAAACCACTCTGCAATTCCTGGAGAAAGGCATTCTGGTTTTCCAGAAAGAGCTCTTTGTGCAATACATTCGTTTATAAAGTTACTCATGCAGAAGTACCTGCAAGGTCAGGACCTACATTTTCTCCCAGCAGCAATTACGAGCTGCATGTTAATGGTGAAACCACTCATGACTTAATGCTACAGCGTATGATGGTGCCGCTTCAGAGGAGGAATGCCATTCCCACAGGGAATCTGTAATCAATGATATAATTAATGCACAGATAATTTACACTGTGACTGCTGTAAATTCAGTACACGCTGTCATTGGCTGTACTGTCCTAGTCTCGCTCTGTGCCAGGAATGAATTATTCACAAATAGAATTTTCCACAAATAGAATCATTGAAATGGTTTGTTAGATATTTTATTAATGCTGAACTCTGAGGCAATGCATTGACCCAGTCTGTGAGATCCCACCTAATTTGTACCTGTTTAAATGTGTGTAGGAGAACATTATCTTTGAGCAAGTAAATCCTCCAGACAGGTCCTCAGCTACACTGAGCTACTCCAGCACAGAAATCATTTCTCTTCCTGAAAAACTGCCCCTCTGAAGACTGAGGAGAGGGTGAAGGATTTAGTATTTTAAAATTTGAGAAACCACAGAGATAAAAGTAAAAAGATTCATTTTTCAGTGTGCCTCTGCCCAACTCAGCACCTGTTGGAATCCAGGAAAATGCTCCTATGAATGTCACTTTAGAGTCTTACAGCATTTGGCAAAAACTTTCCAAAAGGGTCTCCCCCAATATGAAAAAGGAATTCTTCAGCATTCAACAACATCATATTTCTGATATGCTAACATTTAAAATGCTGTTTCCCTTTCTGTAAATTCTATTTCATGACAAACTCTTTTTAAATTTTTTTTCTTTCCTATTACAAATGCAACTAACGCAGACTTTCTACTTATAAATCTGAGTTAATTAAATTGGAGTATGCCAGTGTAAGCAATCTCTTTTTAAATACAGACTCCTTGGTTCCTGAAAATCCCTCTTATTTGGAATAACTGCTGTTACTTCAAAGCATCCAGTGAAAACCGAGGGCTCTTTCATTTTTTTAATAAAGAGATTTTTTGGTCCAAGGGGGCACACCTGATATGGTTTGCATCCAAAGCAAGTGGTCTGTAATAAGTGGCTCAATGGAAGTTTAAGCCTGCTTTCAAGGGTCATCAGCTTTTCTGACTGTTACTTGATCTGTTTAGAACTGGCTAATTTGTTAATCAGAGCAAAGCCTCAGACTTGCTGTGATCACCTCCTTAATGCTGTTTTCACACACTGATAATTAAAGCAAAAATCCTATACAAAATTGTCATATGCTTTTCTGAAAATGCAAAATACATCAGCACCTGGTGGAGTATTAAATCATGCTCCAGATGTCAGAAGTTTGTTCTGTTCATACAGGGATTTAAAACTCATTTTCTCTTCTATTTTGCATCAAGGGTTTTCCTTTTCCTCTTACATCCTACCTATCACTTGAGTTGATTTTCATCCCTCACTGCTTTATGGCCGCATGTTCTACTGGGATTAGTCCCAGTTCAGATGGTGAATAATGCAAAACAGACTTACCATCCTCTCTGTATCCTAAAGCTGGGCAGTTTGGTTGCAGAAAGCGTTGGATCTCAAAATGGTACAGAAGGGTTTCTCTGCATGGAAAAGTCTCCATGATACAATCTGAATCTGTCTTTTGAAAAAAAAAAAAAACAAACAAAAACCAGAGTTAACTGGTGCCAAACTCCCAATTTTCAAACTAAACTTTAGTTTAGTTGAATCCTTTCCTAACAACTTCACATTAAATAAAAATACTCCAATCTCAAATGAAAAGAGCCACACACAGGTTTTTACTCAAGATTTTCTAGAAGAATTTAAGCTGTGCCAGGCCAATGTTCTCATATAAACTGTTTTCCCTATTACAATATGGACTGTGTGTGTAGGGAAAATAGAGTGAAAATAGGGGAATGCAAAATACATGTCAGCTGGAAGCTAAGTGACCTGCTTGGAAGAATATTTATGTGTTTTCTCCTGACTTGGCTTGGAAAAAAAAAAAAAACCAAAACATCAGCTGTGAGCAGGATATTTCTGCCACTGAAAATCCACATGGTCACACTTGAGAGGCTCCTGGAAAAATGAAATGCTGTCGTTTAGAATTGGAGAGTTTCTGGAAACAGCATTTATCCTAACATCCGTCAGGGCAGGGCCATGTTTGCCCTGCTTGAACTGGTCACTTAGGAGTTATCATAATAATGTCTGCTTTTAGCTCTTCAGTTTGCTAGAGAAATGCACAGTGAAATCTTTCATTAAAAATACCTATTTGCTGATTTTTTTTAGACCCAGCAGACTCTTTTCTCCACCTGAAAAGGCAGATGTATTCACATGTGAGCTTGCTAAGGCACAAAGTCCTTCTCTTCCTTACTCTGTGTGTGTTTAAGTCACTGAGAGAAATATGCATTGAAGTTTAAAATCATTGTTCTTTATAGTCTTTCCAGTCTGGGAGTCAGATCCATGACTGTAGGCCAGTCTCGTCGCATGAAATAAAATATTTCTCCAGAACAGCACAGTTAGTCTTTAACTGATTTACTGTAGTTAAACAGTAACAGTGAGGGTGTTCATAGTCCCGAGCCTGGTGGCAGAACCACCCGTACAAACAAGCCATTCATGAGAGCAGGAGAGGCCCGGGACAGGCTGAGCTTTCCCTCAGCCTTGGAGCGTGGGGCAAGGCCAGCAAGGAAATCTCAGCCCAGCTCTGCAGTCCAGCTGGAATAAATCCTGAAATGAAAGGTCTCTAGATACCAAGTAAGACCATGAATGTTTTGAAGGTTGCAGGGAAAACGTTTGGTCTCCACATGAGTGTCTGCGGTGAAGTCACCTCCGAGCCTGGCAGCAGCTCGAGGCAGCAGATGAGAAACATGAGAATATCCAGCAGCGGGGACAGGCAGCTGGCTATTCCAGGGAATGATGCTGGGCTGGGCTGGGAGCTGGGCTGGTATTGATGGGAGCTTCTCCTTCTTTGCTAGTTAGAGGAGGGAGTTGACAAAAAAAATAAAAAATGAGATTATTAAATCTGTTCAAGGTGGATGAGCTAATCTTCTCCCATTGCATTCCATTTCCAGCACACTGGCTATGATCAGCCAAAAAAAAGAATCAAGCTACTGGATGCTTTGCTTAGCTACCACTCAGCTGAAACAGTCTTCATGTCAGATGGTCTATGATCTCTTTATTACATGAAAATTGCTTCAGTTTAAATGGCTTAGGGAAGAGCAGCTCAGCCACTGAGGAAGCTCTTCCACCTTTCTCTGTCCATCTTTAGCTGAGTATCTGGGTTTCTTACTCGGCCCTCCTGTTTTGTAGGCAATGCTGCTAAACAGAACTTCACAAACTTCCAGAGAATGATTTGCATGGGCCCTTCCAAGCTCTTGAACCACTCATTATCTGAAATTATTTATTTATTTGAACACTTTGGGTGTCTCATGCAGTTTTCTGTGTCCTGTAAATCCCAGACTGCCTGATTACTTATGGAATTACCAGTATCTGTGGAACACAATGGCCTTTCAGAATGTCTGCAATTTTGCAAGCTTGTTTGTGTCAACAGAAGACAGGAAATTGAGTGTGGCAATAGCTGGGAGGGTGTGGGGAGGAGCAGCTCCATGGATATCCTCAGGCAATGGATGGAGGGTGGGGGGGGGTTATGGCATTATTTATCCATAGCACTGTGAAGGTACAGATAAAAAAAATCCCTGCTGGGAGAAAAGAGGATGGTTCAGAGACAATTTGCGGAGCAGATGTGCTAACTATGGTTCCACTTATTTATCTTACTATTGGATATTGTGACTGCTGTAGGATCCAGGGAATGCTCCATAGGGTGGCTGACCAGTGTTCAAAGGGAGTAGGAGTCTGTGAGCAGTGCCCACGTCACTCCAAAGGGCTGTAGATTCCAGATGTCGCCCATCCCTTCCAGAGGCAAAGCTGCACTGGTTACCTGGGCCGGGCTAACACACCTGAGGTGGCTCCAGAAGAGCTGGTGCTCAGGGATGGGTGCTGCCCCTGCCTCAGCATCCTGTGCCCATGGACCATCACTCAGCCTGACAGGTCCCTTTCAGGTGCCATCAGCCCCAGGGGAGATCTGGAGAAGGTCAGGAGAAGGTCCATCCTCCTCCTCCTGTTCCTGTAGGACAGCAGTAACAACTGAGGCTGGAATCTCAGCTCTGCCTGCATCCTGCATCTCACTGTACAGAAATACTGTTCTTCCCAGCAGTGATGACTGCACAAATAAACAACCTCCCTGCGGCAGGGGGGTCAAAGCAACAGATATTTCATAAATAACACAGTGTATAGGAAAGTCTCAGCAAGAACCCACTTGCTTTTAGGGTCTCATAAATATTCCCCAACACTTTCCCTTCGGAGAGGCGTTTTCCGCAGCTGAAGTCTGCTCAAAACAGGTGGCCAGGGTTGTTTTGCTGTTTGTTTGGGGGAGCTCTGCAGCAGAATTACAGCTGCCATGTTCTAGTTTTCAACACGTTCAGAAAATAGAAACAAGTAGTCTTCTTTGTGGAGCTACAGACAGACACAATAAGCCAAGTTTTAAGGCTGCTTCAGTGTTGGTGGAGTTCTCACCAAGGGAAATATTTTTTGTATGAGCAGTAGGATTTTTCTGATTGCTTTTTGTGCTTCACTCGCAGCTTTGAAAGCTGTTGACACACATGCACAACAGACTTTGCCTTTTATTTTTTTCTGCTCAATTGAAAGCAGCTTTTCTTTCCTTAGATTTATGATATCTTGTTTTCCTGAGTATTAAAATGCCTTGAGAAAAGACAGAAAAATATATTAATTTTCCACAGGCAATATATTTTAGTAGAAAATTGGTGAATGCTTATGTTAAATCTAAACAATGCAAGCTGTTAGGACACGGAAATACAGTATTAGCAAGCAAGCTTTAAAAAAAGATAGTTGGGGAAAAGAAACATGGAAACAGCCCCCAAACCTGAGCAAATTATCTATAAAGAATCAGCCTTACATAGAAGGATATGGAAGCAAGATTTGTTTATCATGACCTTCAACAAATCTGTGTTATGATTTGGAACCGAGTCCAACCTGGATTGTCTGTTCTGCCTCTTTCAGCAGCAGAAAGTTCAAGGCTTCATTCAGTTCAGGGCTGGTTTGCAACAATTAAGTGATTAATCCTAAAATTCAGGAAATCTCAATTCAAGGCATGATTCTGGAGCCCTTTACCTCAAACGTAATGCAGCAAAAATAGAGACACAGGTTTTGTGCAGCTTCTTGAGGAAAGGTCTGAGAATTTGTACACAATTTGCATTTTGCCCTCTAGCTGTCACATAATTAGGGACATCTCTAGATTTGTTTTTCAAATTGAGACCATGAGGGGAGCGACAGTGAACTCCTGTATGAGCCTGTGGGGCTGTGTTTGCCAAGGTGCAAGGCTTTTCCCAGGAAAGGAAACAAAGGCTTCATTTTAGGGAGCTTTATAATGAGCCTTTTAGAAAAGATGGGAGAATGCGTTAACAAAGAATAAATGTAACAGAAATGGAGATATTTAAATTGTATATCCCATAGAATTGTCTTCAGGGGTTTAAAGGTTTTAAAACTTTAGATGTTCTTGGAGGGGAAGTCAAGCATTCATTTTTTTTTATGGAGGAAAAAAAAAGATGACTAACCTTGCACATATTTAATTTAGCTCCACCAATGTTTATAACAGGGAACACACAGTGTTTTACTGCAATAAGATGAATATTTATTAACAATTCGAAATGATCTGTTCCAAAATGCACAGTGCACTCCCAGTGATGTTTGACCACAAAAGTCCAGGTGTTTCCTGTCTGAGTTTGGAAGGCTGCTGGCGTGTGATGGGATACTGAGCCATGCTTTTATAAGTTTAACGTGCAGCACAGCAACATTTTACCCTGTCTCATCTCTCAAAATACAAATGGTTAAAAATTTTAAACGTTGGTATTGCCTAATCTAATGTGGAGGATGGACTCAGGAAATCTATTTAAAATGCACAAGGAGCTGCTGTTGTTCTTTTCCCAACTTCTCTGCTGGAGTTCTGTGAAATGTTTCACTAAGAGAGAATGGGAAAGTGAGGAACTCGATAGGATTGATCCTTTCTACATTGTGCCTCCACTGTGTGTTGATGGTAATTCCCCAGTGATAGCTGGTAATGGTCTGAGTTTGGGGCTTTGTTCTTTCTGAACAGTCCAGCCCTGGCCAGTAGGTCCCATCTCAGCCAAGGGTTTCAAGACTATTAAGATGACTTTAACTAGACCCTTTTCACACATCCAGAAAGAATTTTAGTGATGATTGTACGTGTAGGAGACTGCAGTGATACATTTCTCCTCACCCAGACAACTATGAAATTACAGAAGATAATTCCTGAGAGCAGAGGTGAACAGAACAGCTCATGGCAGTGTCCTGCAGTCCTGCTGCCAGCCCACCCCTGGGACCCCTCTGCCCACACATGCACCTTTCCTTCCAGGAGAAACGGGCGCAGGAGTGGAGAACGGGCACTTGGGTAACACCCACAATGTCCTGAACAGCTCCCGGGGCCAACCCTTGTCACTCAGCCACCATTAAATGCGCCAGAAACTTCAGTGTTCTCAGTGTTATAATCTTCAGACAATTTTACTGCCACCTAAAACCCATTGTTACTCAGCTGGGACTGCCCAGCATTTCCACGTTGCCAGTGTCTGTGTCCAAGCCACTGAATACAAATCCAGTGACAGGCGAACTGACCTAATTTTCCATGACAGGCTCCCCATATGGAAAGCTTTACCTTGGGATCGTAAGTGCGTGCCGTGTTTAGAAAGTGTGCGCCTTTGTCTCTTTTCAGGGAGGAAATTAGGTTTCTGTTTATTTCTGCTCACTGGAGAAAGGCTACTAAAGCTCTCAATGAGCAGACTTTGTGTGGAACTCGGAGCTGTGCTGCTGGGAGCAGTTGTACTCCTGTGTGGTCACCACATCACAACAGGGAGACGATTTCAAGAGCATTCTGTTGTTTACACAGCCCATTTCTTTTGAAAAGCTGAGTTTGCCAGTAGCTGTTTGCCTTCTGAAAGGGTGAGAGTGTTGTCACATTCTCAGAAGGACCAGAAATGCTTCTCCAGGAAAAGGAACATGAAAGTCACTTCTGAAGAGACATGACCAGCCAAGGGAAGCCAGTTGGTGCCAGTTAAGCTGGCTCCCAGCTAAGCTAACCCGGTTCTGCAGGTCCTCATGAATTCTTGGGTGGAAGTCAGGAAATCCTTCCTCCTTCCACAGCTGTGTCCACGTGTGAGGGCAGCGCTGGCAGTCCCACACTGCCACAAGCCCCGTGCAGCCCTGTTTTATCCCGTCCGCTTCAAGAAACAGCAAACTCCTCAGTGCCTGAGAAGGCAAAGCTGAATTGCAGAAAACCCCCTGCGAGGAGAAGGGAACAGAGATTTTGGACAAAGTTCTAAGCCAGGAAGGGCAGATATCATTAGAAAGCTCGATTTCTAAACAAACCAAGCCTGTCACTCGGGAGCCATCTAGTGCCTGCCTGATCCCTGCATGGGGAGAGTGACCACGAACTGCCCAGCTGCACCCCAAACCAAATCAAGCGACATGGAATGTCTCAAATCCACTGTCCCAAGAGTTTGTGTCCAGTCCTGGAAGCTGACATGCATAGAAATGTTTTGGTTCTTCTCATGATTTGCATGTCAGTTCTCACAGAATCTGAGCACTTTAAATAAAAATAATTTTTTAAAAAACCTTTATTTTGAATAGTAATTAACACACTGGCTACAGATATTAATCAAAGACGAGAGGGCGAGGAAATGGAAAATGCTCCCTGCACTGGTTTGTGCAATGTTTCTATAGGTGGGACTGGAGGTATGGGCAGGGCATAGCTAATCCCATAAACTCCTTCCACACTTACTCCCATTCACTGGTGCAAGGCTGTTGAGATTAAAAGATGTGCTCCGAGGATGGGAAGCAGCATGTCTGATGTTTGAACACGCTGGGATTTTCCTAAGTTCCACCAGCCCTTGTTTTTCACTGCTTCTTTCTCAGTCTAACCTTTTAAGCTTTACTTTGTTATTCTTTATCCATTTGGGAATTGTGGATATCGGGAGCAGAATTATGTAAAGCAAACATCTCCTTTTATCAAGAACTTTATATTCAGGTTTTGTTCTAAAGAACTCTCAGGGGGGTGTGATTTGTATTTATGAGCTCTTAGTGAAACAGGAAAAAGTCTTTTTTTTAGTTGAAAGTTTAGGAAAAAGGAGCAGAGCTGATCCAGGCTATCTTCAGAGAGTCTTTTCAAAAAAAAAAAGTGCATTAAAAGGTGTTTGATCCAGCTGCCTATTTTCACTCACAACACAACAATCTACCTTTGAATTCCAGACTCGAAGGTGATTATTGCACTTTATTTTCCAAAGTGACCATAAAACACTGTTAAGCACCTTCATATTGCTCCAGCCCAGCCCAGGCTCTCCAGAGCTGTGGCTGGAGTCCAGTCCCTGCTTCTCCTGCTGCTGCTGCAGCAATTCTCCTTTGAGCCACCTCATCCTTAGATCCAGCTTGGCTCACGCAGGAAAAGGCCCCGTGTGTCGCTTTGCACAAAGAACTGCCACCAGAGATCCGCTGGCGCTGCTGTGTGCCCACTGCAGATGCCCCTCACAGCCCCAGACCAAGGCTGGAGCTGCAGCACTTGGTCTGCCTCTGTGTTAACCCCTTGTTGAACACGGCTCAGGCTGAAACAAGCAGAAAATCTTCGTGAAAGAAATGCTGCTCTCAATAAGTGGTCTCTGGTTAAGGATGCAACAGTGTCACTGTGATCACTCCAGGCAGAACGAGCTGTGTTCTACCACGTAGCCTGGGCTGATCACAGGAAAGAAAAGAAGTTGTTCTGTGGCCAGAAATGCTAATCAAGCAATTTCTCTATAAATTAAAGCCTTTTTTCCTAGAGAATTTTCCTTTGCCTCTCCCACACGAGCCTCAGCCCTATATCTCTGTGACCCATCCACCGGGCAGTACTCAGACATGCTGTGGATTTCCCAGAGAAAAATGTGCTACTCAGCCCCCTGGCTCAAGCCCCCATGAGCTCTCAGGACAGCTGGGGCAGCTTCCAGGCTTCCCAGCATGCCAAAAATCAGGAGTTACTGGAAGAAGATAAGAGAGCACATTTGTACAAGCTGCATTTTCCTGCGAAGTCAGGCTAAAATAGACCTGGAAACATTTGCTGGACACTGAGGAGGCTCCTCCTCCCTGTGGGACGTGGAGTGTTCTGAAAAGGAGAGGATTTTATATGACAGCACTTCTAAGGCACAGTGTCACACCTAAAGCAAAGGTGGGCTCCAGCCTGTGGCCTGTCCCCTGCTTTTTGTTTCCCTGGCTGAGATAAAATTCCATCAGATCTCAGGGTTCGAGTTCAGGCAGCTCTGGTGGATGAAACCCCTCATTATTTGGGAGATTTACTTATTGTTTTTTCGATTCAGAAGGCTGGAAATGAGAACACCTCTTTTGCTCCTTTCGCTGACTCCAGCGGTTTTTGGTGCAGGCCCCTGGGGAAGCAGTGGTTCAGTGATCCAGCCCCGTAACAACGTGGGCCTTAATGAGTAACACATTTGTACTTTCCATTCTCCGTCTGAGAAGGGGCCTATAAATAAAGCATATTTGCCCTCAGATCAAGAAAACCTTTTTCTTAAATAATGTCATTAAATTTTAAATTAGATGGATAGGCAATTACTGGTGAAAATGTTAAATACTGGATAACCTATGAATATGACCTAATTTAATGTAATTTCATAAATGCTTGAATTCAATTAAATAAAAAATTTTGTATAACATTTAAACTGTTTGCTTAGTTCTCCCCAGAGCTCACAGTAGGTTACTGTGAGCCAAACAGCATTACAGCATTTGTTTAAAATGCCAGAAGGCTTAGGATAGATCCCATACACTTGGAGCTGAACCCCCAGTCACTGGACAGCCATTTCTGGGCAGAAGCTGCTGTATTAAATAATTGCTAGCTAATAAATATATTTTAGACACATTATAAACCTGGATGTTAAGCCTTTCAGAGTAAATGAGATGTTTATTGCAGAAAAATATATAATTTGCTGTTTTGACCTGGGTGCGTTGTCATGGAAACCCAAATCTTTCTTGTGCAATAAAAAATCTGCTTGTCATCTGATTGGAGCCGGTTATTTGCACAGGTGGTTTTCTTAGCAGACAAGTACTTAGTACAAACAAATCTATTCTTTCTCAATAGTTCCATTATGTGTTTCCACAACAGTGTGTTTCATTTCGCTAGCTTTGTAATTAATGAACCATTATCAACTAATTAAATCACATTTAGATTTTATATGAGTTCATCTGTTACACAGCGCTTGCTCCCCAGTCCCCCTTCCTGGGTGTGTTAACGTTGGAAGAGTTTTAATTAATGGTGAGAATGAAGTATTGGAGGTTGCAGGTACTTCAGACAGGCTAAAGTAGTAACAAATGTGGACACATAAATATATCCAACAATTTAATACCAATTTCCTTCAATGAAGTAAAGCAGCAGTAGGAATAACTTAAATCATATTTCCAATCTCTGCATAAAACTGTTGTAAAATATTAGGTTCATCTGTTTGCAGGCAATGGAAACTGAACTATGCCAACAGTTCCAAAATGTCATCGGAAACAGAATTCAACTTAATAGACAACATCTTTGGTGTTAGGCCTGCTCCAGACCCCTCTGAGATCGGTGAAAAGACGCTCATTAACTGATTTGGGGTCAGATCCGTGGTTTGGAATCCCTTGGGAGGAAGCCCTCTCCAGCTGTCACAGCCACCACGCAGGACAGCTGGTTTGTAGGTCTGGCAGATTTTTACAGTATCATAAAGAGCAGCAGTAGTAGAGGTGAGATGGAAACACATATGACAAAAGAAAGCGCTTTTGATCGTGTGATATTTTCTGCAGGAGTTTTAAGACAAAGATGACACAATGAGGAGCTTTAAACAATGCCTGTGTGATTTCACTGACTCTTCTAAACTGTTTGAGCTGGAGCCTGATGATATCCAGGATAAAATGGGACCAGGTGGAAAATGTTTTTTCGTTTCTGTGCAGTGGAGACGGGTTGGGCTGGCTGGGAGCTGGATGTGGAGCTGCCAGGCTGTGAGGGGTGTTCAGTGGCTGCAGGGTAACATTAAAAGCTCTTTGGGGCTCTCATGGAGTCCCCTCCACGGGCTCCAGTTGTGGCTCAGAGTGAGCTCACCTGAAGGAGGTGAAGACCTAAAGAAAGAAATCCTGTGTCCCACCTGGAGGGATGGGAAGGGTTAAATGGAAAATTTCCCATTTGAAGCCATTGGCTTCAAAACTGAGCCACTTTTCTGGTGATTTTTAGCATCTGCTACAGAGAAGCTCTGCAGGACTTTAGATTTGAAGAAAATATTCGAGGTATATAACAGGCTCTTACACATCCCTTTACCAGTGTGGCAAACAGTGTAAACAGCTTTTTGAGATCAATTATACAAGTGATGTGTTTAGTCCACAGGCTGGGTATCACTAACTAAAGCACCTTTGTTTCTGCTTGGAATGACTTTATCAAAGATTCAACTTTTATACTTTCAGTGGAATGTTAAATCAGTGCCTTGGGAATGAAATGCTTCAGGGCACTGTTTGGGTAAAAATTTTATTTGATTTGATTACTCTGCTTATGGAATTTTGCACAGTTGTAGAGAGCATCAGTATATTTATTTAGTATTATATTTAAAAATAAATTTGTTTTTTGTGCAAAAATGGACAGGCAGAGTATTGTAACTAACTCACTAGATGGCACCACAGCACCAGGAACACGGGAGGACTCGCTCAGTTCCTGAGTTTCTCTGGAATCCAGTTTGCTTTTATACCATATATGAGGTGTGATGAGAATTGCCACGGAGCAAACAATGCTGAGATCTCAGCTCACACACACTGGTTTGCCCTGCTCCACACACTGCACTGAGGAGGTCAGAACCTGGAACACAACGGAGAGGCTCAAGGGGATTGTGACTGGAGCAAATATTTCCGTCCACAAAAAATGGAAGAAACGTCTCTGAAGAGTGAAGGAGCAGGAAAAGAACAGGTTTTAAATTTTTGAGAGGACTCGGGGAAAGAAGGATCTGTGGCCAAAAATGGAGCGACAGCTTTAACACATTAAAAATGCCAATAAACTTGGAAAGGCTATGCTTGTGGAACAGAAATTCTACAGAAAGCTTGGAAAAGAGGAAAGACTTTCCAGATTGAATTGGAGGGTAGATAAGAGGTATTCTAGGGATATTATATTTCCTTATCTTGGAGAAAGAAAGTATTCTGTCCATAATCTTACGATTTCCCTGAAGATTAGTGAATAGCAAACTAGGGCCAGCTCTTCATCTGCTGTTGACTTTCATGGCTCCCCTGACTTAAGTGAAGTCACTCTGAGTTAAACCAGATGAAGATCAGACCTCTGTAAGTTTGAAGCATTTATCAAGAGAGCAGACAACATCTTTTTTTTTTTCTTTATCCTGAAGAATATTATTAAATTATGTGCAAAGTTTAGGCATCCTGTTTTTCCCTAAATTGTGTTAACAGTGTGGTTTTTATTGAAGCACTCAGATGTTCCAGTTGTTACTTGCATTCTTCTTTAATCGATTTCATTCAAGCTAATGCATTGTATTTAAAGTAGCAATTCGGTGGTCCTCAGGTTGCACACACATGAAGCTGAATGTGTAAACTGTGTACTGTGAGATGAGGTTTGGCAGGTTTAGCTGCAGTGGCCTAAGACGTGAGCACCTCCAGCTGTTCACCTAAAGCCTCTCTCTGCCTTCCAGCATCGGAGTCCTCTGGAAGGGGTGACAGAATGGGGACAGGATATCAGCACTTCAAGTGGCCCAGTTCAGAGCCTGGCGTTTGAGCTTGCAGCACTGGTGAGGGGAGTGAGAAAGCTGGGTGTGAGCCAGGCTGAGGGATGGACACACAGCCAGCAGCTGGGGTGGAACAACAGCCACAGCCAAAGCTGTGGTGACAGCGAGAGCCAAAGGTGCTGGCAGACCTGCAGAAGTGTCTGTGTGTGTGTGTGTGTGTGTGTGTGTGTGTGTGTCAGTCCAGCCCTACCGACAAAACACTGAGCACCTTCTCAATCTCATCATCTTTACAGGTCTTAGTGCCTAAACCAAAGCCTATCAAAACTCACCAACTTTTAGTCGGTTTGGAACAAGGAGTCAAAAGGAGGCGCTTCCATTTCATTACTAAAATTAAAATTACTTGCAGTTCTGTGTTTTCTGACGTTATTCCAGTGTTTCATGTTCCTTTGTCCAATAGGACTTTATATGAGCTAAGGCTCAAGACCTGTTTTGTGCAGATTCTCCTTCTTCAGACAGCAGTGAGTCCTTAGGGTGGGCTGTGAATGAGTCTGAAGCGTACATAACCTTGTTCTTTTTAGAAAAAAAAAATACTCTTTCCCAGTATTGCCAAGCCTGGTAACCATGTTTTTCCTGTTGATTCTGTGAAAAAGAGTCTTATTCTTTTCCCTGAAGTACAAGTTTTATTGTATGAAGATGCTTTCAGCATTGGAACTGTTGTTATTGACAACTCGAAGTCTCTGAGTAAAAGTTTTATCAAAATTGTAACTGCTGAATACAGGAACTCAATTTATGTCACATAGCTGTCAGACAAATCTTGGTTTTAGCTATGGAGGATTTAGAAGCAAGCGAACTGAATTTTTCCCCAAATTTCACAAATCTGTGCCTGAGAATGTCCATTTGTCTGTCTCCAGTCACAACTCCCAGCAGCTCCCGGACTATGTGATGCGTTGGAGCCATCAAGCACCATAATCTCAGGAGAAACTGCAGGATTAATTCTGTGCTGTTCAAATCCTTCTTTTTCATCCGGCCCTCCTTTGATTCCTGGTGCGGAGCGCCTGGGAGCCGCTGCCTGGCTGGCAGAGCAGGGGTGACAGCAGTTCATCTGCGCTGAAGTTTCCAATTAGTTTGTGTCCAATTCAGACTGCTGAGATGTGCATCCAGCCTTCCCCAGACAACTTGTCTTTCCACAAAAGCAAGCATTGACAAGCGGAGGAGGAGTGATTTAGCCATTTGGCCAGGATTTAAAGACTTTGTCTTGCAGGCAGAGTGCCTGGCTTGCAAGAAGTGCCAGATAAATGGGTCCTGCTCCCACACACATTAACTGGGCTGGGCTCCTCCTTAGGGCAGAGTGAGAGGTGACAAAATGTTTCTGACCCACTTTGGCCAACAGGCCAGTGTAACCTTTGCTCAGGAGAAGGTGGTGATGATAGCAAACCTCTCTGAGGAAGCTCATGGGTTTGGGTGGCCTTTGGAGCTGCTCTGGTGAGCAGGTGAGACACAGCAGAGGATCCGTGGCTTGGTGCCATAGGTTATTCCAGGTGGGAGCTTGCCCAGCCTAACTGTGTGTCCCTGGAAGTCACAAGGAGCTTGATCACTGCTGTCACCAGCAGCAGGGCTGGTTACACAGAGACCATTTGGTACCGGTGTCACCCTCATACGCCAAGGTGTGACATTTTCAATTGCTTCAAATCGGCAGAGAGCTCATATAATTGAAGTATTTGAATAATAAGGCTCATTTCCTTGGAAATGCTAACAGGGCTGTAACCCCGTGCAGTGTGGCACATACCTCATGGCCCATGAGGCTTCAGTGCCTCTTTCCCCTTAATCCTGACACCTGCAGTGGTTTTTTTTTTAAATATGGAAATATCAAAAATGGCTGAGGCATTTGTATTTCTTTAAAAATACTGTAATGGAATTTGTTATTATAGGTCATTACTGTGCACCCATAAATATTTACGTATTTTTATATTGTATTCACTGGGCATGACAGATTGAAAATAGCAACAGTTCTGGGGTTTCTGTGTTTTAATAACAGTGTCTTTCTTTCAATATTCTCCCGGTAGTCAGCTGCATATTTCTAAATGATCATTCTGGAGGCTGCCTCTCCAGACAGAGATATAAAAATATATTTAACCCACTTATAATATATTGGATTTTTCTTTATAATCTCATTAAAAAGTGTGCAGTGAACACAAACCCATAATTTACCTGGTGTTGTAGTTTCATTAAACATCAAAAGGGTGCTTGATGGAGTAGAATAATCCTATTCTGCATCCTTCATTGAACATCTTTCAGAGTAAGTTTATTCATTTAATTAGAAGGTTTCTCTGTGTGAAGATTGCACTGGTTTTACCAGTCTGACCGAATTTGCATTTGTTATCCAAAGCACCCTCTACTTAACTGCACTTAGGATAAGTGTGTTAGGACACGTGCAGCAAAATATCTCCACAAATTGGTACTTATTTTCAAGATTGTGTTAGTACTAATTCAAAAGTGAAGGAACAGAGAAGCTCCATTACACTTTAAAGTGGAATTTTCCCTTCAAATCTGTGGATTAGTCATGGCAAACAATGAAATGTTTAACTCAACATTAAAAGGGATTATTAAATATCTTTTCAAAGTGGAAAATCACATGCATTATTCTATCCCCAGTACAAAAGGACAGTGAATTAGTTTCTCTCTTCATTCAGTATAAAACAATGAAAATACCATGGGCACACTTCAGCCTCAGAGGACCCTGCTGAACCACATCCCTGAAAACTGTCTGGATCGTTTTAACATGAAGGTGACATTCTTTGTGGCTAAAACGTGGTTTTGTTGTAAGCACAGTGCGCCTTGTAAAGGTTGGGGTGTTGCAGACTGGGCTATCAAACCTGGGATATTGCAGCTCAGGCAAGTCTTAGCTCCCCATCCCAGGCCTGGATGCAGGCAGACAGCTCTGGGGAGATGCTGAGCAGCTCAGCAGCCAGACACTCACTTGGAAGAGCTTTTCATCTCCATTTTTCTCTTTTATGTGTCTGGCTTTGGGGAGTGTGACCTTTCTGCCATGGGATCGATGTGTCTGCAACCATTAATTCCAGGGAAAGCAGGGCCTGTTTGTAACACTGGAGATTAGGATGTAACACATGGGCAAGTCTCTCCCTTCTCCAGAATGGATAGGTGGCTAACTAGGCAGTTCTCCTCCTAATCAATGGCATTGGCTTCACTGGGAAAGGGATGTGCTCTGGCTGTAGACGTGCAGAGATGGATGGCTCTTCAGCATCCGAAACAGCAAGAAGGGAATGGAGCTGGAACACCTTAAAAGCAACTTTTTTTCCTTCCATAATATCTGACTCCCTTGCATGCCTGTGTTGGGTTAGGCACAAGATGATTTCCTGCACGGTATGAAATATATTGCAGCTATTTTCTAGAATTAGATGTCTTTTCTTCTGTGAGTAATAATCAAAATAAGCATTAATAGAAGTAAAAACATTACTGAGCCCCAAATTTATGGTATTTGCTCCCAGATAAGCATGAAAAGCTTGCAGCCAACTGTGCACAGTTCTTTTTAAGAAAACAATATCAGATGGAAATTATGCCAGCCTAACAGGAATTTTCTTTCTGTGGGCATCTGAAAGGATCTTTGGAAGTAGGATTGTTGGCTAATGAGATCATTGGAATACTCTTTGTACATGGCTGACAATCCCACTGGACGGAAGAGGCACCATCCTTCACCTCTTGGCCCGTCTCACACTGAGCCATGACAAGGTTGCTGAAATGGATTCCACAGAGACTGCTCTGGAGAAAAACAAGGGAAGGGCACTCACTAGAGTTTCATACTACAGCGTCTTTGCTAAGGTTTTCCTCCCAGGAAAACCCTTCCTGTGCCCATGGCTCAAGTCCTCACAGTCCATACAGGACAGTGCTCTCTTGGATTGCAAAACATCTGTAACTGGCTGAGAATTACCTCAAAACTGTGATCTCTTTGTACTCGGCTGTTCCTGGGTACGTGAATTTCTTGAACAACGATGAAGAATTCTTCACTGTGGTGCACCAAGTCTGGTTGTGGGTTAAAGGCTTTATTATGAGCTGAACCATCCGACTGCTCAGAACTAATCAGGGCCTTTGCTGTGGTTTATTTGGGCCGTTGGGGTGACCAGTAAGAGATAACAGATACCCAGTTGTGTTCAGGTGATTGCTTCTTTTGTTGCTGTAATGACTCCTTGGAGGCTGGCTAGTATTTAAAATAACCTGATACTTTTGTTAAACAAATCCATGTTAAACCAACAGGACAGGTAACTTGAGGGGTAACTTTGGCTAAGTCAGAAATAGGGCAGTGTTTTGAGGATCCCTTAACAGTCAGTACAATAAAGTTGGTTTTATCCCTGACCAGGTTTTCTGCCTACCAGAACATCCAGGGCAGTGGCAAAATTGCTTCCACAGAAAGGAACTAGATGAAGGAAAGTATTGATTTTGTATACAAAATGTTTTGAACCCAGGAGATGCATTTCAAAAAATATATCTTTTCATGGGATGAAATAAAGTTAAATCATTTGATTTTGTTTCTAAATATTTCAGGGCAGGAAGTAAATCTTTATTTCCTTTAGCATTTGCTTCCACTCCTCTCATCCTGCCACTGTTCAATGTCCTGGGATCCTGTGATCTCCATTTCATGTTTGTTAGAAGATTCTCTCACTGAGCTTTGTGCCATCCCCACATAAGGCTGTAGCAAATAAAACAAGAGCAGGTACAAAGCCATGCCAAAAACTCAGTCATTGAGCTAAGAACAGGTTTTGGATTGAGTCAGCATCTGTCGTGGTGCAGCAGGCTGCTGTTTTTCTGGGGTGGCTGCCACGGTGTCCTTCAGCAGCAAAGCATTCCCCTTAGACAGTGTGGGTGTAAACCCGTCTCCACTAAGTCAGTGGCAAAATTCCCATCAGCTTCAAGGAGATGAGGGTGCCTTTTCAATTCTCTGGGCTCAGTGTGACATTTCTTCCATGTGGCACTCTATGCTAATGCTTTGCTTTTCCCACGTTTCCTGTGGATTATGTGATATGACAACTATTGGTCTTTATTAAACCCTTTTTTTCTTTTTCCTTTTTTTTAAATTTTCACTTTCTTATCACTTGCATCCAGTCCTTTAATGAAAAAATAAAACATTTACCATGAAGACAGAGTCAGTCTGTTGTCCCTTTGGGTTTGAAGTAAATCTTCAACATCAGCTTGAAGGGCAGGTCCTTGAAGCTGTATCTGGAAGATGCTGAGGTGAAATACGCTTTGAGAAATGAGAAATGGCAGAATTCCTTGGCATGTTAATCCTGAAGTGGCTTTGTTGATCCTGTCCAAGAGTTGCCTACATACAGCTACTGTGAGAAACAAACCTAAGTTAGTTTGAAATAGATTAGTCAAACTTCACTAAGTGCTTGTGTCGACATTCTCATTGGAAATTAAAGAGACCCTAATGCAGTTTCATTCACTTAGAAAATTGATTAACTGTATGGACAGAGCATTGCAAGCAATAATATTCCCACGGCTTAATGAGTTACCGTTCATCAGCTGACTGTCAATAACTCTGTCTATAAGCTCCCATCCAGCCCAGTTTCCCCATCCCTGAGAGGGCTGACAGCCTGCACTGCTCAGGGCCATGACAGGCTGCAATCTTTCCATCTCCATCACCTTGAGATCACACCCATCCTTCGGAGCTTTAGACGTTTGTTGAGTGATTCCTGTGGACTTTGTGCAAACAGATCTTCTCCACATTCAGGCCCACCACAGGAAACACTGTGTTTGAGTGCGCTCCTTGCAGGAGAAGGGAAAAAATCTACTTCTGTGCCAAGCTGACACAATCTGTGTCACAGGACGGGGTGCAGGCAAGAGGGTCTACAGCCATATCAGTTTTATTCAACCTCGAGAAGCTTTGGGATGATCCAATTACCCCTTCCAGTACCTGAAGGGAGCCTGCAAGAAACATGGAGGGAAACTATGGACAAGAGCCTGGAGTGACAGGACAAGAGGAATGGCTTCACACTAACAGAGGACAGGGTTAGATTAGATCTTAGGAAAAAATTCTTCATTGTGAGCGTGGTGAGGCCCTGGCACAGGGTGCCCAGAGAAGCTGTGGCTGCCCCTGGATCCCTGGAAGTGTCCCAGGCCAGGGTGGATGGGGCTGGGAGCAACTTGGGATAGTGAAAGGTGTCCTTTTCCATGACAGAGAAGTTGAAACTGGACGATCTCTAGGACCCCTTCAACTCAGGACATTCTGTGATCCTTTGATTGTGATGATTTCTTAGCAGTACTTCATGGAAAGCTGGTGTGCTCTCATGCCATTTTTGGCCAGAATTTGGTTGGTGCAGGGGTGCACCAATACAGGCAGTTTGCCAAGAAGGTGATTTCTGTGAGCTAATTTACCCTCCTGAGCATCACAGAGACTGAGCTCCAGCTGTGCTCCATGCTCATCCAGCAGCTCCTGCCCCAGGACTAAAAAAGCTGGTGGAAAACTGACCCAGCAATTGCTCAATGCCCTGAGTGCAGAGCAGACAGACCTTGAGTGATGCTAACTCAGTGCAAGCAGCCAAGGTAGATGCAACCACAATTTCAGTTTTTCCATCATTATTTCCAATAAGTACTCCTACAATTTTAAAACTCCACGCAGTTGACAATACAATGGAACAACTGTTCGTGAATTGCACGGTTTAAATTAATTATGAGCCCCAGTGAAGGAAGTAAGATGAACAAGTGAAAAGAGCTCTGCAGGGCTTTTCAAATTATTGTAAAGTTGGGAAAATTGGGCCCACTGTGTCTATTACCCACTTTATAACAGTCGTAACTCGATTGTTTTGTTTGTCGCACTGCTGGATACTCTCGTGGATCTTAAAGCCTTGCCAATTGTTTTATTTATTGGTAATTTTGTTGAGTGCCACGGTAAAAATGAAATAATTGGACTTTGTTTATGGTGCCAAAATATGCTTTCCTGAACGACTGTTTTCAGCAGTCAGGGCAGTTAAATAAACCCATGGTCCGGGTACCACAGGGAGGTTTAAGGCGGGTATTGGTTATTTGCTTGCTGATTATCTTCAGATTTAAGTCAAGTGAAGCACAACTGGGTTTAAGTTTTGAAGCAACTTTCCACTGCTTTCCACTGTACTTGTATTGAGACAGACTCCTTTTGGAGCTTTCTCCTCTTCGTGGTCATCCAAACTTGCTCAAACCCACTCCTCTTCTTGCCAGAGGCTTCCTAAAAAAAGGGCAAGTGAAGGGTTTGGAAATAAATGTTTGAACTACACTAAACAGCACAATTAAACAATGCTCAGCCAGTCTCTCTTTTCACTTCATTGGTAGCACCCAGTTTCAGGTGTCATGAGGGGGTCTGATTTTTGGAGATTACCAGTATCTCGTGCACAGGTCCCTCTGAAGCCACTGAACCACAGCGGTGTACTTGAGCACAACATCTCTGTCTCCTATTGCCACTCTTTCCCGGAATGTTTAGAAACATCACAACTAAAACAACCCAGGAAATGTGTATTCTGAAGAAAAAAGGGTATTCTTTGATCAGCAAGAAGCAGGTGTGCAGAACCACAGGCATGCAAAAGGCACTAAATACAGAGAAAGACGTGAAACCCAGGAGTGATGTGGTTCGAAGGAGCAGCTGTGGCAGAGCCAAGGGTGTGGGACACGTGAGGAAAGCAGGGGGATTATAAGCAGTGAAGCAACAACGAAGGTTGTGGTAGAATCAAGAACACTGGTGTTTTAGTTAGATAACAATGACAGAATTAGTTGCTGCTTATGAAAGCCACCATAGGCTTGCTTTTTTTCTTGCAATTCATTCAGCTCGCCTTTTATCGAGTCAAAAACTGTTTCTAGTTATGCTGTATGAAATTTATCATTTGAAATTAAAACATTCCAGTAAATCACCTCTTTCCCCCCTCTTCTCTCTTCCCCAGAACACACCAAACATCAAAACACAGCGAAAGGAGGAAAAATGAAGCTAAAAAACAAAAATTTGCTAATCTGTTCATTTAAGCGTTGCCTTAACATAGCCACTGTGAGGTCTTTGCCATTATCTGCAGCAGACATATAATTGTGGAAAATTTTAAAGGCCCCATCTGGCTCCCCAGTACATTTATTCTAATTGTGAAAAAGCAGGGATATTCTTGCCTCTCATTAGGATAAGCTTGCTTGCCGTAGCTTCTTTCTCATAACAACATAGGTCAAAGAGGAGACACCTTAATGAGAATCTCGGTAACATAAACAGGAAATGTGGTTCATTTTCTTATCTTCATTTGCAACTCAAAACTTCGTGCCCAAAATGAAAACCCTAATTTTCTTTAATTCATTTTTTTTGCTTTGTCTTTCTCATGGGTCTTCATCTATTAAACAGGGCAATTATAGGATGTATTTTCATCATAAGTATTAATATTACCATTTAGGAATTAATTTACCAGCATAGGAGCAAGGAACTAAAGAATAATATAATTTTAATTCCTTGAGTTTATCTTTGGAAACAGTTGTTTTCACTTCTTCAACTCGCAAATTAGATGGAAGAGAAGAATTACATGGAGTTGAAGCTATTTAAAGTGGAGATGATCAAAAAGAAAAGAGCAGGGCACTTCAGCTTTCTGTCAACACATATTTTATATGCATCACTTTCATAGCGTCATACGGAGGCCAAAGATAACAATTCCCCATATTTTCCCTATGTGCTGTGCAAGAAGAAAGGGTGAAACTTCCAAGCTTGTGATTTTATTCCTTACACACAGAAAAAGCCCAGGCCCGGAGGAGGTGCTCAGTCACTGCACTGTACAATTGCAAAGCTCCGAATTCAGGAGAAATGGATGTCAAATGAAATCATCCCAGTTTTATTTTCTTTATGATGCAATTCAGCGTGCATTTCTTGGCTGGTGGGACCTGGCACAGGGAACACAGTGAGCCCTTGTGTCAGGCTGAAGCTGGAAGCCTTGGCCAAGGTTGGCTGGATTAGGGAATTGCTCTGAACCCCACACGGTGGGTCTGTCTTCTGGAGCTCGGCTATCTCTGTGGAATGGGGTTTGAGTGAAGTGCTGCCCTGCTTGGAGTCCATCCATGCACTAATTCCCAGGCCAAGAGGAGCACTGCCTTTAATTCCACGTTGTCACAAGCAGCAGCTTGAGCTGGTGAAGCTCACAAGCTGCTTGCACAATCCTTTTTGTCAGCTCAGGTGTTATTTCCCAGAGGAAGGCTGCTCTCCTTCAAACTGAGAGGACAAAAGAGGAGTTCTTTAAGGAGAACTAGCTTTCCTGTGAGGAGATGCAAGGATATGTTGCCTAGTGCACAAAAACAATCTGCTGCAAACAAAGAATGCAACTATTTTCTTATGTTTCATGTTGATCCTGAGATATAAAACAGTTAGAGTAATGTATATCAAGTTCTTACATGTTTATTACTCAGTGTAGAATATCTGGGGGCTGTTGGTTTGGGTTTTTTTTTTTTTTTTTGAGAAAAACTGCTGAAGATGGGAGAATTTAATCCAGGAGCACCTGGGGAAGCTGAAGTTACACAAACAGGATGCACACATGTTCCTCCATTGTGTTGCATTTCATTGAGTTGTTTGAGAATACTTCAAGCACAGCACGTTAGTTCCAGAAGGCTTCTCTGGGAACATCAGGTGTGCTTTTGAAGCCAGTTTTAAATCAAGCACTCAAGTGAGAGGACAGCAAATGGTCAAAGCCAGGATGGCAGCTGGGAATGCTCTAGCTCCAAGATTCACATCTGGATCCAAAAGTTGCAACAAAAGCTGATGTCTCCACAGACAGACACATGTAGAGATGTATCTACTTTAATTGTAGCATGCAGAGTGCCTGTGTGAAACTGTCTTTTCCTCATTATGTGCATTGGCTTGGGAATAACTACAGAACTGAGTAGGGGGGTGTGTGTGTGTGTGAGTGTACCACATTCCTGTCAGTTTGTCCAGATCAAACCAACTCATGTTTTTAAACATCTATTTTCTACGTATCTCATACACACCCTGTGTGATATGAAAAGTCCAACGTGAACGTGGCCTATGGTTTGATACAGAAGAGTTTAAAATTTTGCACAAAAAGTATTCCTTTTGCTTCCTTTCAGATGCAAATAGTGTCTTTGAATGCTTGCATTTGGATATTTAAAACAAGTGTCTCCCCAATCAAATTGCAATTTAATTGAAATTAAATGCTAGCTACAACAGGCACAGATTTTTGACATGGTCCTTCAAACCACTGCCCTTTAGCATAAAAGAAGGTTACTTCCACTTTGGGGAATGGGATCATCCCATGAAATCAAATGGCAAAACCTTACCAAAGTCACTTTTTCTCTGGCATTTAATTGAAGAGCTCAGTACAAAATCACCCCGTGCATTTCCATAAAGCTACTCGAGGGATGACATGTGAAAATAATTTATGTCTGCTTTATGCAAGGTCGTTAGCACTCATACAGAACACCAATAATGACAATAAACTATCTCATATACTTATCAAGTTGGCGTAATATAGTTTTGTTGGTGAAAAAAAAGGATTTAATGGCGAAGACTGTGTCTTTTGAAACAGAATATTTAAAGGTTGCTGATGTTTCGATGATTTTCTTTTCTGGGATATTTAGCTTGTATGTGACATTAAAGTAGACTCGTAAGTAAAATTTCTGTACAATTTTTAAGCAAATTTTAGCTTTAGAAGAAAGCCCAGCTGTAATCATGAACTGAAACAGCTGCATACTGTAAGAGGGAGTTTTGTTCCATGAGGATGACTTTGGTGTCTGTGCATGTGAGTTCTGCTGCATTCTTTGTGGATGAGGAGAGAATGCAGCTGAAGCACTGACTTTATCATGCATACCTTTATCAGCACAGACTTTGCCCAA
Organism: Corvus cornix cornix; assembly: GCF_000738735.6. Taxonomy (NCBI): domain Eukaryota; kingdom Metazoa; phylum Chordata; class Aves; order Passeriformes; family Corvidae; genus Corvus; species Corvus cornix. The sequence continues at coordinate 17,525,042 of NC_046342.1, read as the reverse complement.
CAAGGTTACAGTCTAGGTAGATAATTGGGATGAAATCTTAAAATAAAGGCAAAATAATCTCATCCTAAAACATGATGAAGTAGAACTGATACAGGACTTGGTACAAAATTTGGTCAAATACAAATGGTTAATTTATTTAGTTCAATTTGAAAATCCCCAGGAGCTTTAAAGTTTCTTTTTTCACAAAGCCATCACCACCCCAAGCAATTCAGCACTTCCCTTCTACCTAAGCCAAGCTGCAAAAGCAAAATGCTCCTTGCTCAACCTGAGCAGTTCAGTCTGGTGGGGAGGCTCTTTCCATCCCTATCCCTATGACAGCAAAAACAAAGTAGTTGAGTTGCTTTCTTTTTAAAATAATGCAGCAAATAACTTCCATAATAACCTCAGAGTCTTTAGGGTACTTGGTAAGAAACCTCTGTGCAGTGCTGTCCTCAAAGCCACACTACCACAGCCTCGACTAACACATTAACCTTTTGCACAGGAAAAGGACTGAAGATGCATTTTGTATCTCTCCTGCTGAGCTTGTGACTCTCTCTGGGTCCAATTCACCCCAGCTGAGGTCCTCATTGTTGCACTCATCATCACTTGTGTTTGTTCTCCTAACAAGAAGGTAGCACAGTGTGAGACTTTTAGGGGAGCACGTGCATAAAACATCTTCTGCGCTTAAATCCCCCTCAGACCTTTCTGCTTTCTGGCATCCCTGAGCATGGAACATCCTGCTCCCAGCTTGGCTTTGCACACCAAAAATCCCAGAGTGTTTGTGACAGGCCTTCACTGGGCCCACCTTGTACCACCCGTAAAAAGACACAGTCCACAAGTTCATCCCGTCCTCTGTAGGTACCATCTCCCTGCTGATATCCAAGGCTCCATATCTCCATCCGTTATCCAGCCTTTTCCTTACAAGCACACACATCCCTCACTACCTGACAGCTGTATCTGCTCACCCGCTCTTCCTCAAGACTCTCCATATTCCCTGATTAAGATAAAATTTTGTGGACAAAAGAGGCAAAGCTGCGTCTCACATGCTGGTTATTGTTGAGGGGGTATTTAATAGCTTTTAAATTCATTTAAGAAAATGGGAGTGGTGAGTCACATGTAATTATTCCCAGATAGATCATTAATTACTTGATAAAGTTTCTACATGATGCTGCCTTTTGCTTTTTTTTGCCATAATGATGGTTATTTGTCATTCATCTCAGTTTGCTTGTCAGTTATTCCAGGTCCCTTTCATGCCCTGTGATATGTATGTAAATGTTACAGATTGAGATTGATAAAGGTTTTGTAACAAAGGCTGTTACTTTATTGGATTACAGGAGAGTTTATGAGAAACTCATTTGATTATTGTGTTGGAACAGTATCATTTGCACCAGTACAAGTATGGCTGGTTTGGTACCTCATCAGTAACTGCATTTTTCATAGGTTGTAATTCAGCTTTAGAATTTTGAGTTTGTTTGAGAATGCCAAAGATACCAACACAAAAATGACATTTGAGAACTGAAATTTCTCTTAAAAAATTTCACCTGGTTACACTGGGCTTTTTTTCATTTAGTTACAACTTTGGATGAAGTCCTCAGAACTTTAAGCATTAATTAAAGAGTGCATTTGAGCTATATGTTCTGTAAGAATAATCAGTATATAGGCTCTAGCAAATGAATGAGATGGACATTGAGATTGATGCCCTTTTCTCTATGGTTTCTTTGGAGAGCCAACCTTACACATTCAGAAGGGAGAAACAGGAGAGGCTGAAATTCAAGGAAAAGCCATTAATTCTCCCCTGTTCTTATCAGTTTGTTAATTTTACTGTTGAAGTGATTGGGGCATCCCATGGCAGTGGGTCTCTTAATCTACCACCTGCTGTATCCTCAAACACCCCTCCCAATCCAAGCCAGAGAATCACAGCAGTACAATGCAGGCTCAGCACAGAGGTGACACTTGATGACAACATAATCAGAATATCTGTGCCAACATCTCCCAAACACCAGACTGGCACCAGTGGGTGTGTATTTGATACCAAATAAAAGCAGTGTCAGCTTTTCAGCTTTTTCAGGTGACACTTGGGTGGTGTTTGCAGCCAGCGCAGTGTGTTACTGTCAGCACTGTGCCTGCATGATTTAGGTGTCTGATGAGGCACAGCTCCCCAGCAACACCTACAGAAAAGCTCAAACACAATGGTGATAACTTGCTCAGTAGCAGCTGGTGAACTCAGGGAATGGATTTATCCTCCTCCATAAACACTTGGACATTTATGAGTGAAGGCTGGATTCGTTCTCTGAGACACCCAGTGCTGTTGTGAGATTATTACAGTTATTATTGTGCTGCCAACTCAAACACATCCAGCTGAAATGTTTTAGATTAGCTTTACTGTTCCCCATTATACTCGTTATTTCTCCGTAAATAAACAAAAACAGAAGAACTACCAGGGGGAAGTGTAGAGAGCTGAACTCAAACATCTTTACTGTGTTTGAGTTCTGACTGTTCCCAGTATCCCAAAGATTGTGGTCTTCACCCTACAGCACTTGGTCCTTACAGCCATACCACAAGGGATATGTTGCTGTTTTAGGAGCCATTTCAAAGTGTCTTTCTTGCAAGGAGGCAGGAAGGACCATGTCCTGTGAGCTGATAACGCCCCAGCCATGCTTGGTGCGGGATTTCCCCCATCTGCTGCCCATTACCCCACAGCTCTCCCAGCGCAGAGCTTGGCGGGATGTACGTCAGTAGCGGCTCTTAAAACTGTCTGCAAAAGCTAAACAAAGCTCAGAAAAGTTAAACATTTGAAAAGATGCCCAGTCATTGTCACCCCTAACCAAGCTCAGCTGTCTGTCCAAGCTTCACACATCCTGGGACTGAAGGAAAAGTCCGAGTAGACATGACTTGGTGTCAGAGAACCTTTAGTCAGAGATCAAATAACACACTTTATCAGAGGCTTTGGGACTGGGCTCAGCTTTAATTCTCTAGTCCTGGCTGCAGCGCTTTTGCAATCTTCATTTAAAAGGAGCTGTCTGCTCCTCACTGCCTGTTTTCAATGCCTGAATTACTGATGCTGTGATATTCTGGGATTTATAACATCTGCTAAATATTTTGGTCAAGATAAAGATCCAGAACTTCAGATGCAAGCCTCATGTACAAAGTTGGATGCAAAGCACAGGTGTATGACCTAAGTAGTTTATTTGTACATGGAATACAGGATCAGGCTTATATAATTAACCTAGAAATACCTGTTTGCATCAACAGGGTTCAAAACCTCTGGACTAGAGACAGTGATGTGGGAATTAGTTCAGACCACTAACAGAATCCTAAATTTATATTCAAGCCTGGGGAGTTAATGCAAATACACCTCATTAGGCTGTCAAGTGTTAAGGCGTATTTTACATTTTCTGGTTAAGATATTATTTTGAAAAATAATGAAAACAGACTCTGTCACACCAGGGTTTGAGATGCCAGCCCTGCGACGTGATCTGCCTGGGCTGGGGCACTGGTGACGTTAGCCCTGCCCTACAGAAATTACATTTATATCAGTCACAGAGATAATCTCTGATGCAGTGTGGTGTGGTCATAAAATAAACTTAACTGGAAGCATCTGAATTTTGAGACTCTTTGATACTTTCTTCAGGTTCCCACGGGACACGTGTGCTCCCCAGAGCTTGATGTGAAGGCGTTTGAAGTCTACAGAAATCCTTCTGTTGACTTCAGACGCTTCGGGACTTGGCTTTTAAAGCTGTGGGTGTAGAAATGTGCTTCATCCCTCTGGATCAGTGTCATCAGCTTTCCTTGCCTTTTAAGGGCAAGCTCTGTTTTTAGAGAAACACTGTGGGATATGAGAGCCAGAAACAAAACAAACTTCCTCTCCTGTTACTTCAATATGACTTGTAAGCCTGTTGATTTGGAGCAATAGGCTAATACTTTATTTTTTAGCATCTTGGCTGTGTTTTAAGGATACTGATTGCTGTAGGATTTTAATGAGATTCCCCAGATCCTGATGCAGGCCCACCCAGCCCCTTCCCATGGGACACTGACGCTCACTCAGTTGGAACAAATTTCAGCAGCCACTGACCTGGGATAAATTGAACCAGTAGCCTTGAGATAAAACACCTTTCCTAGTTCCCAGCCCACAATCAATCCATGGTTTAATGTTGTTACAGTTAACATGTGTGACTTCACTGCTGATTATCAGAACTGGCTGGTAAAAGGAGCAGAACTTCCCAAAATCGTATTTGTGGAAGTTTAATAACGGCACTGTTGTGCACTAAACATCCATGGAACACACATTCCTCTGCCTGGAAAAAGTGCTTTATGTATTTCACATTAATGACTGAGATACAGTTAGTAACAATTCATACAAAAATTCTCTTTTTGAACTGTTCAGAATATGCTATATTTTTTCTAAACGTGCCTTGGAAATATTCTAGTGTCCAAACATTTTACTGGAATAATGTATCTGTCAGATTATGGAAGGAGCTGGTTGAGGGCTAATTCAGTACACACGAAAAGTTAATGTAAATACTGAATTTCAATGAGGCAAATATTTCACTGTGAGATCTGCTGTATTAGCATCCAAGTGTTAGGACATACACATATATTTTAGGTTAGTGATCCATAGACCAAATGTATCTGTGTAATAGCTAGCCTGGATAATTTTTTTTTTTAAATGCTGTGATTTCTTTTAGCAAGAAGTGGCGCCTCCAAAATGAGTAGAATGGTTTGCCCCGTTTGGATGTTTGTCGGAAGGTCAGGCTTTGACAAAGACAGTAGGAAAATTAGGTGAAAGAATTTTACAGGACTTTCAGAATTATTTTGAAAATATAAAAATTAAATAAAATGTTGAATGTTTTGGTACTGAAAGAGGAAAAGGGGACCCTCTCTTGCATGTCTAAAGGAGCAGGTGGAGCTAAAAACTCCCTGAACTTCAGGCAGAGGATGAGAGTGTGGAGCCCAAGGGAGAGCCTGGGATTTGGGCTGGCTGTAAAGTGTTTCTCCTATTTGAGGAGGATGGAGAGGTGACCTGTTGTTCAGCTCTAGCCCTCAGGCTGCTGGCTCTGCCGCTAAATTAGACCTTTTAAAATAAATGAGTTCAATGTTAGACACCAGCTGGGGGATTCTTGTTGGGCTTTTTAAATTTTTCAGGCTTGAAGCTCCTCCAAAGTTCAGAATTTACTACCTACTAATAATGCCACAATATATGTATTTTTATTAGACTTCCTATTGAACAGTGGTCTAATACCTTTGCTGTCTTTATTTATGAGGAGATTGTTTCCAGCTACTGTTAATGTATTTTACACAGCTCATGATGTAATTGTTAAGCAGTTGTAATGAAGATTGAAGGTTTAATAATGCCAAGTGTTACAAATTTCTATTTAATCATTCCTAAATCGATTAGTTACTTTCACCCAAATGCTGGGCCATCGAAGCAGAGAAAGCTAAAGATCTGAACTGCTGTGGCCAGCCTTTGATAAATGGTATTTTGGTGCAGTGGTAATTGAGTTATTGAATTTACTCATCTTCCAAATGATGTTTGCATTGTCTCAGCATATGTGTTTAGGGCCAGGGGAAGGTCATTAGGAGCTTCAGACCGGGGGCATGTTTGGGTTAAAGTGATTTTGAACAGCCAGAGTTGAGGTTAGTCAATTAAAGGAAATAGCACAGAGAAATGCTGCAGAAGGCCACATTATAGGCTGGTCAGTAGGGAGGTCCCAAAGGCCTGGTTAAAGTAGTCTAAAGGTTCTGTAAGTAAATGTCTACCCCTGCCCCAGGCTCTTTAGACACAGACAAATTGCTGTGAGAGATGCCCTTCACTTAAAACACGTTTCACCTGTAAACAAAGGTCACACTTCGAGAGGCCAAGCCTACAAAGGCCAAGGGAAAACATTAAATGATAATAGCTTTTGTGTATATAAACACAGCCTTCAGTGAGCTTCCTCAAGGGCTGGGACACAGGGAATGTGCCCAGGCTGCCCATCTCGGATGGTGTTTGTGGCAGGGACGCCCGGGGCTGGTTCGGTTCATCCTCAGTGCCTGTGACATCCCCACTGAGCCCTGCCCAAAGATCAGCTCCACGTTCAGGGCATGATTACTTTGATGTGATCAAGCTGTTTCAGAGACATAGTTCAGTAGATAATGTATTTATATCTCCATCCTGGACACAGCTTGCCAGTGCTTTGTTCTCCCAAGGAGCTCAGCATTTCTGTGTGAGACCATGAGCTGCGGATGACGTGGCTGGGGTGATCAGCTTCCCCTGCTCTGGGTGGGAGGATTTCCCTCATACTTTGCCAGCACCTCTCCTGAGTGACCAGCCACCAGTTCAGCAGAGTCCGAGTACCCAACCCATGACTGCTGTCTGCATTTCAAATGAAAACCAAAGGAGCTTTGTCATTTTTCAGGCATTTCTGACTAATTAGACTGTTAGAACAAGAGAAGAGGAAGAAGCAGGAGAAGCCTTTCATGTTTCTGTGTTCCCACATTAATTCCAAAGATTTTCAGAGTACCTGGTATTCTCTAATACTCTGAAGAGAGTCACAGGGATGAGCACCCTTGACATGAAAAATGAGCCCACTGTATTTTTAATACTCAGCTAATTGTGTATAGAGACCATTCTTTAGTTTCAAAGCACTGGAAGGAGGCTCCTGTTCTACAATATTTCTGTGTTGCAATTCTATAAAAGCCTGTCATTTTATAAACACACTGGTTTATATTTGATTTCTGTCCTCTAAACACTATTTAAATCACAAGTAATAATTTCTAATCTTGTAAAATGCCCAAAGCTTAAATCAATAATCATTTGATGAATACATAACCCGAGGACATTTTGTTTGGCTGATGAATGATAATTGTGGGAGTGCCTGGCAGCTTTTGTGGTTAAACCTTTGCTTTTATACAATTAAATGGCCGATTCCTTCAAACACTTGACACACTCTTAATGATAATTGAACAAGGAGCTTACTGGGGACAAGCGAGACAAAGACCTTTCTCTTGGTGCCTGTAAAGGATCAGCTGGAAGCCAGGGTGGTCTGGCTCTTCTGGATGACTTTTTGGGTCACTGCTCATGCTATGTCTGAAGTGTCCCCTCTGCTGGCCTGCCCTGCTGCTCTGCCAAGGGTCCTGTCCCTCAGCCACCCTCAGTTGCTGCTGCTGCCACAAGCCCTGCCCTGGGCTGGAGCTTCTCCAGCTGCCCCAAGGCCAGGCCAGTGTTCCCTGGCAGAGCTCAGCCCTGTGTCAGGGGGACACATCAAACAGGCCAGGACACTTCTGTCGCTGTTTTACCGAGAACTGGTGAGAAAGGACACAATCCAAATCCAAGGAGAAAAGGGATTATTATCTTATTTACAGGCTAGGTTATATATCTTTGTACGTGAGAGAGCATGATATGATTGGTCGCTTGAGCAGCCACCCCCTAGAGGGATTGGCTGAGGTTCTCTAACACCCATTCAAAATATTTTTTCCAGAGTACCAAAACAAGGCTGGAAAACAAACCCAGGTGCAGAGATAGAGAACTAGTTTACAAAACTGTCTTGTCACTGTTTCTCAGCTAAAGCATGAGAAAGAAAAACTTCATAAATGCAAAGGCAGCTGGAAAATTCCTCTGCTCCTGCTTTTTAGCATCCACACACTTCTGTATGCAGTGGGACAGTGATGATAGTGGAATCCTCTGCAGTCCTTCATGGTCAGTTTATATCATTTTGTGAGATCTGAGCCCAGTGAAGGGACTATGACTGCAATAATATGCAGACCATGGGATTGCCTCCTGGAGGCACGATGTCTTACATGGGAATAACGTACCTCAGTCATGTGTTAATATGAAAATTCCCATCCCTCCTTGTAATGTTCCCCATCTCCAGCAATTTCACTCTGGGGCAGAGGCAGTTCCTTCCTCCCCAGTTCTAAAACTGCACCTCCAATAAACCCAGCCTGGTCTGCAGGTTGCCCAGGTGCAGAAGGAGTTTCATTATATTCAGAATGTTGTTCTTCCCTGTAGTTTGTAGCTGCTGAGTCACTTCCAGCCTCTGCAGTTGCTCTGCCATATGCCAAATTTGTAAAATCTTGTTCACGTTTCCTTCCCTCCCTTCACCAGAGAGCAGCTCTTCAGGGGAGGGACACGGAGCTGACAATTACAGCACTTCCCGCTGTGAAGGACCTGTAGGACATCCCTGGCCATCAGGCTTTAGAGGGACACTTAAGAAGATCCTTTAGCCTTTCTTCCCTGTGCTGATGAAGTTACAAAGTGAGGCACAAACAGTTTGACCGTAAGATTAGAGATCAGCCAGGAAAATGGTTTCATGTACTGCCATTCCTTTATGTTGACTGCTGCATCACTCAGATGTGAGGGGGGAAAAAAGGTGGGAGAAAATGAAACACTAATTATTTTTTTTCTCTAATGATCACTGGCAAAATAAACAGAGCATTTAGAGATTCTGGCATGGACGAGATAGTGAGCATTTATTTTCTGTATTATTCTAGCCACGGTGTCACCCAGGACCATGTCTCACCTGACAAGGAACAATTAAAGGAAAATGTGTCCAGGCTATGCCCCTGCCAAACTGAATCATGACCCTTCTTTTGGCAGCCTCATGCGTGAATCCCTCCCCTTGGGGAGCACCAGGCAGGAGCTGATTTGCCAACTGCCATGAGCCATACATTTTTTTGTGCATGGATGTCATGTTAGTGACATTACACACTGGTTGAAAACAGAGTTTATACATCAGCATAAAGGGCTTTTTTTAACGGTGCTCAGATACTCAGAGATGAACTGCAGCATCCAAGGAGGGAGGCAGTGTCCCTTCACAGGGTGTTTGCTTTGTTCCAAGTCAAAATTCACAGCCATTTGATTTTAAAAGACACTGTACAATATATACAGATAAAAGTGTATTAAATTACCTAGTTTGAATATAAGCAGCTGTGGATATGGTAGCTGAGAGCACCTGGGGAGTTGTATACCACAGACATAGGATTTTCTGTACAATTTATTCAATTAAAGTGTGAAAAGTGTCTAAAAGAGTTATTTGAAGGGCTTTTGTTCTCCTGCACAATCTCTGCCTCCCGTTCCGTTCTTTTGTACTGGTCCCAGAACACAGCTCAGGAAGGAAATAATGAAGGGAGAAGTATCTGGGAAGGACACACAGCTCCACAGCAGAGCAAGCTTAGCAACATCACTCTCAGTATGCCTGGTTCACAGAGGAGATTTGAATAACTGTCCTGTATATTTAACATAAACCCACTCATTAGAATTCAACATGCTTATATTGCCTCCATAGCAAACACTGTTTTTATTTCAAACAAAGACATCTCACCAGCTAAAGGAACAGTGCAATGACTTACAGACCAAAGCACAATAAACAGAGTGAGAAACCTTATACGGAATAACATCTAATCTATGTAAATGTGTATTTAATTCATCTGGATGTAGCTACAACTCCGCTTGTTCCAGCAGCCTGATCAGCTTGGCAGTAGCATTCATACCATGCCAGAACTGGGATTTTGCTGCCTCAACAGCCAAATTTCGTGGTATTTTAGGTTCTGTGGAATGTCAGGACTGGCCTCCAGATACTGCAGGTCCTCCTGAGCTCTGCATCCCACCTGCCAGGTGCATAGATGTCTTAAGGAATCTTGGATGACTCTAGGTGTCTGTACCTACATTTCCATTCCTAATACTATGCTAAGAGAAACGTAGTTGTATTTCTTGGTAAGAAAAAGCAGCTTTGTTAATCCAAGTTTGCCAACACAAATCACCCAGAACTCTCCTGATATCAAGTCTGTTGAAAAAGGAAAAGATCAAAACCTCTGGCAAAGCTGGAGATGCTGCTCCAGAAGCATCAGAAAGCCCTGATGCCTTCTGTTAATCCCCTTAGGAGATGAATAAGGTTTTGGGGATCCCATCCTCAATCCTTCATTTCTTATATGTGTGTTACATCACTGAGGTTCAGACTGTGAACCTTTTCCTTATTTAAAGACCATCTCAGATCCCTGTCCTGTGCTGCCTTTACAGAGCAGCACTTTCTGAACCCAGCCCTGTTGTACAGTGTCCTTGTGGGTGTCCTGTTCCCCTGTCCTTGCTGAAGACTCACTGTGGCACAAAATTAACTCGAGTACTGCCGATAAATACAGATTCAGGTTATGAAAAATGCTATTGTGAAGTGTTTCACACAAGAGAAGAATCCTAATATACTCTTAAATTTATAATTGCTCATTACAGTCATTAAAGTCTGATAAAATTCCCTTAACCTAATCCACCCATTTTAAAATGAAATGTAGCTGGTATTAATCAGTGAGAAGGAATCATTAATTAACTGGGATCATCCTGCGAACATGAAAACTCCTACTGGTGATTAAGTGTAAAGTTTACTGTAAAAAATCCCAAGCTCAAGTACTTCTATAATCAAAAGCTCCATTAGTGTTTGGAAAAATTTGCAGTTTTTCCAGAGTGGCCTTAATAGAGTGAGTGAGACTGCATCTGTGTGTGGTTCCAGCGTGACATGAATTTTACCAGAATCCTAATACCCAAAGTGTAAGTGCAGAGCAGACACAACTGATAAATACCAGAAGGTAAAACATGAGCCAGGTCCCATAGTCATGAAACTCAGCCTCCTTATAATTACCAGAAAACAGAGAAATTGGAAAAAATTCCTGCCTTTAGAGATGCCTGCTTTTCCAGAATTGTACTTTTCATTTCCAGCAGTGCTTGGTGCTATCTATCATCACACAGCTGGAGAGAGAAAGGGTTGGTTTGTACTCCCTGCAGGCTCCAGTGCTGCCAGGGGGCAGGAATAGCTACACTTCGTGCTCATTCCTCCAGGAAAGCTTTCCCCTGCTCGCTTTTGTGCTTTGGTGATGCGTATTTTCCACATCTCAGCACACATTCCTGGAGCTGCCCATTGCCTGATCCCTTCACAAGGCTACCAGCAGCACTGGAAGTGCTCAGATCCTCAGCAGAGCTGGGGAGGGCAGTGGGGTATTTCAGAGCTGGGACACCTGACAGAAGGGGGGAAATGTTTCTTCTTTTCAGCAGAAGTTCACGGCTGCAGATCAGGGCTTTTCAGGATAAACTGACTCAAAGCTGAACAGCTTTTCACAGCCAACACGTAATGCAGAGACATTTAGTACAAGCAGTTGTCCAATTTATCATATCTTGGAGTGCCAACATTTTTAACAAAATTAACAAATAGGCACCTCATGGCAAGGAGGGTGAAATTACTCTTTTCTTGTAATTAGACTTCAGACAATATTGTATTGTGTAGTTAAGGGAAAGGAACTTTGCCTCAAATTTCAAAGTGGTGAATCCCAGTTCAATTCTGCTAATGGCACTTAACACAGATGGCTAAAAAGAGTAATTATCTTCTTTAGCTTTCTGCCACCTGCCACAAATGAACTGTTTTCTTTAATTGCTGAGAATTACTCTTAATCACACAAAACAGTTACTTAAACCCTAGTCACATATTGCAACTCAAGAGCAAGACTTTAACCCCAAACATGCAACTGAAGAAATTACTCTGCTGACCAAGAGCACAATGCCAGGGTGTGCTGTGACAGTTGGAAAGATTAAAAAGATTAATCTTTTTTCTTCCAGGTCAGAGCAAAGTTTGCAGGCTAATCACACAGGTCCTGTAGTCTGATCCAAGTAATTACCAGAGCAACCAAAAGGCTACGTCCACAGCAGCAGGAAAAAATGCACACCATTTCTTCCTGTTGATACACTTTCTCCAACAAATGGTCAGTTTTAAAAGCCACTCAGTCAGACTGATCTGAAAAATGACTTACTGAAGAACTGAAAAGTGTAACATTAACTATACCTGACTGATGAGTCAAAGTTTTTTAGATTCCTGGAGATATGTTAACAGATAAAATAATCCGGTTTCCACTGGGGCATCATTTTGAATTAAATCGATGTTAGGTGTTTAAAAATCCCAACATGACACTTTTTAGAAATTTCTGGCTGCACTGTATTTTATAACAGCAATTCTTGCCTCCCACCACTCAGAATCCATCTGTTTGTTGGAAGGACAGTAATTCTCCCCTTCTTCTTTACTATTGTTCTTGATGTCTGAACCACGTAGTCAGATTGCACAGGATAACTCAGAAGCCTTCCATTAGTTCTGCCTCCTGATCACCACATTGAACTGAAAAAGCACTAATGCAAATCCTGAGTTTTAGCTAGAGCTCTGTGCTCATGAGAAAGGAAAAAGCACCAAATTTAATGTTCTGTGAATGATGAAGTTTGTAACTCTCTATCATCATTTCCCCCAAATTTGTTAGAGAAAGTTCACAATAAAATTCATACACAAGGGGGTATGAGGAAAATTGGGGTGGGCACTGCTTAAGAAGAACTCTTTGAGTGAAAACAAACACCAGACAGACAATTTCCCTCCTCAATATAAAATAGTCTATAGTAGAATTGATCTGTATTATGCCTTTTCAGGAACACACACTGGTTTTGAAAAATTATTCCATTCTTTTGAGATGAGATGAACTGACAAATCGTGCAAGTTTAGCATCTTTTTTGCTGTTACACTTTGTATTTTTAAATGTGTGAGTGGCAGAGAGAAAGGCAATCATTTAGAGGCACAGACTTGGAAAACAGCTTTAAGAAGCTTGTGTGTGTTCACCAGTCTCAGGACAAACAGAGCCCTAAACCATGAAATGAGCAATGATTCAGAAACTCCACAGAAAAAGATTCCTGAACTTGATCTTTAAGGAAATTAATTATCTATGACACTAATATTGTACACCAGGGCTTTGCACTGTGCTCCAACTTGGTGAGAGTTTCTATTTCGTAAATTCCTTGAACCAGCCTGATTAACACTTCTAAGAGAGTCTGAGCTGTACAAAAAGTCCGTGAGTAGGTGTGAGAAAGAAAAGGTCTGGCGGCACCATCGCCCCTGTGTATTTCTAATACAGAAGGGAAGGTTGGTCTACTAATAGTGTTTACTTTTGTTTCTTGGTAAATAGCAAACTATTATTGGACAATTATAGTAAAGGTCAAGACCCACTTTTTTTCCCCCTTTAAGAAACATGTTTACTCTGTGTTTAGCTTCAGCTAAAAAGTGCTTTTCATAGAGTAATATGGTGCAGCATCATTTGAATGTATCAGACCTTCTGACACTGACTTAATTTAATGGTAGAAGATAAGAATTTTCAGTGGTGCCTGCTCAGGTGTCCTTATTGCCATCCCACTCCAGCTTCCACCTGGGTTTGTCACAATAATAACAATAATAATAATGACTCATAAAATGTAGCTGTTTTCATATAAACATTGTCCAAGTGACAATAGATTTTTATAATCAGCTCTGTTGGCGGCCAGTGAATGCACTGCTGGTGTGTTGGTGCTGGGAGGGCACAGGGCTGCAGGAAATGAAAACAACTTCAGAAGGAGGAGAGATTAAATACAATCAATCCATCACAGCACGATAAGTAACGGGCTCACAGAGTTTTAATGGACTAAAGAGTGTAATGTGTTTGGTTTGGGAACCGCAGAGTTTAATCAAGTATTTTTACATTTTTAAACAGGAAATGGCCTTTTCTGCAAAGGATATACACATTTGCAGTGTATAAATCAGTTCCTGAGTCCCAGGATTCTGATCTCATGGTCTTTACCATGCAATTAACTTTAACTCTTTCTCTGAGGAAAGGCCTGCTCATTCTGGCAGTGTAACATGATGTGATGAGTTGTCGCTGTTGTTTTTCCATGTGTCCCCAGCCTGGCTGCTGGGAATGGGATCAGGGAGACTCACAGAGAGGGCTGGGCCCAGAGTGGGGTTTCTTTAGCACTGTACAAATGTCAGGTTTATTTAACACTGTCCAGGTTTCAGGCAGGACAGCAGGTAGCTGTGACAGCTGTCTTTTAAATTATGCAGAAAAACAAGCTGAGGACAAATACAGCCGAGCAGTGGCTTGTTAAAGGAATCTCCTGGATACAGCAGTGGTTATTCCTTCAGAAAAGCCGTGGCATCACCTTGCAATAAAATCAGGTAAAATTCAGCGTGCATGTACTCCCCAGCATGCTTGCTAGGTACCATGGTATAAACAGCTACTGCCTACATAAAATATGCACAGCCGCTCACACACAAATATCTCTCGTCTGAGATTGCTGATAACTTATCTTTAACCAAATGAGATGGAAAATTGACAAAACATGTATAGTTAATATACCCCCTCACAGACTACTTTTGAGAAACCTAGTTCATGCATTATACATTAATTTAGCCAACTGCACATGCATGGACAGGATATTATGGTGATGAAGGTGACCACCTTGTCAAAATGTAGGGGACACATTAAAGCACCATTGAGTGACACCAGGACTGGGAGCCCTGCAGCAGAGCTCAACCACAGACTCTTCTGGAAGCTAAAAACAGTGCTGGGAATCTCATTCTCTCCAAAAAATCACATCCCCCTGGATGTAATCTGTGTACAGAGCCCCCAGTTTTCAAGCAGAGGATCCCCACAGACTGTTGGCTTTGCTACCTCCTGCACAAGAAATATTCTCAGTATTAAAGCTTGAATTTAGGAAAGTCTCATTTTCCTAAGTTGTTTTTTCCCCCTTTCTAATTAAAAACTAAATGCTACAGTGAGGAAGAAAATATGAATGCAGAGAAAGCAAATGTTTGAAACACTTTCAAACAAACACTGAAACTAAATAGGAAATGTTTGAAATAAGTGTTCCTTTGTAAGTTATGGGAAAGGTTTTCTGAAGCATTCTTTAAGGAAGACATACCAGATACAGGGATGTGCTCATGCCTGTGATACTGAATGGAAAAATACTTGAAAATACTAAAAAGAAGAAGTTTTCCTCTGCTTTCAAGTACATTTTAAGTACTTGAAACACCTTAGCACTTTAACACCTCATTTGAAGGATTGAAGCAAAACTACACATGAACAGGACACTGCTCTGCTAAACTGCTTGGCAGAAATGCAAAATAAACCAACAAAGTACTGGAGAAAAACAGTCTAGCTCAGAATGCACTGCTGTGATTCCAGGTTCCTGTTCCCTCATGATGTACCAATGTACATGCAGACAACTTTCACAAGAAAAATCATGAACTGCTTGAATTAATATAAATAATATAAATAAAATGATAGGTGGGAAATAGATATAAATTCATATCCCCCAAAATCTTGAGAACTTTATTTTTTGAAAAAACAGGAAATGCATTAAGAAACTGCATCTGTGGGGTGAAAGCATTGACCTAATAGAACTGTCATTTTAGATTGTAACCTCCTTTTCTATCTTTTCTTTCTTTCATTGGCATTTGTTTTCTATTCATGTGCTTCCTTAGTCCTGTCTTCTGTGGTATCATGGCACCATGACCGAAGTGACAGACTTTTGTCTCTGCTGGATTAATCAGTGTGTTCTTTGATCCATAACATATGCTCCTCGTAGACATTTAGCGTCAACATATTCAAGATTTGTGGTCTGGCAGTTTGGTGCCTGATGTTAACCCGGCTGATAGACACTTTAGAGTATTTAATTTTATTTTTTTCTATAATGGAGCCTGCTTTTCATCCATAATAGAGCTTAAACAAGAGAGTTAACTATGTGATGTTAAATATTTGGGTTGATAGCTTTGCTTGAAGATAAATTTGGGGGGGGGGAGGAATGAGAAAGCACTGAGTGGCTCCCAGACAAATCCCAGCTCTCCATAGGAACAGCATGGATGTTTTGATGCAGATCTTACCCTGGGGTTTGTGTGTTGATGGCCAGGGAAGAGAACAGGAGCTCCACAGCACCAGGTCTGGGGGCTGTCCCAGAATACTCTGACATTGCTCCAGGGGCACAGCCAGGCTCCACAGCCGATGGAAAACCAGGGAAAGTTACTTAGCTACCAAAAACTGGGCTGCTGTGACCTAGGACTGAGCGGGCTTTGAGATAAGAACCCAAAGTCCGTTTGCTGGGATGGTCCTGGTGGGATGCAGGAGGGCTATGCCAGCCCACAGCATCAGGAGGGCAATTCCCAGGGAATGCCACTCCTCACCTGGCTGATCCCCCGGGAACAGGGACCCACACAGGCTCTGCAAGTGGGTGGCTGATATGGGAAATATGGCCTTTATTTTCTCTGAGTGCTGTGTCAAACTGCAAGAAGTTGTTTTAGAGGAAACTGGCAAGGGCAGGGAAAAGAACAGAAGAAATAGGGGGTAAACCAAGATATTTTTCCTTTCATGTACCAATTAAATAAAGGATATCAACTAATGAGATTCCAACAATTTAATTATTTTTCATTGAGAGGTACAGCATGTGATTTATGGCTCAGCTACTCCTTTACTGATCATGCTGCTATAAAGGGCTACATAATATATTGCTTTCTACTGTGCCATGCACAGCTAGAAATGGCAAGTATAAAACGGGATTAACTGCCCTCAAAATAGTCAGGGCTTGAAATTACTTGTACAAGGCTGATGTCAAAACTCCTTTTGACTTCAGGAGGTGCTGAATTACCTCCTCATCCCCATCTTCTCCTGCACACAGGCACATCCCTGTCTATGACAGACTGGGCCCCAAAATAGTCCATGTAATTCAGAGCAGAGAGGATTTGTATTGTTTTTTTTAAAGCGTTGTCCTGCCATGAAGAATTAAACAGAAAATGAATGGAGAAACCAAATGTCAGCTGCTCCCTTAGACTTCAAGGTTCAGGAAACTGCTTAGTGGGAGTAGGAAGAGACTGGCAGGCTGAAATGTAAGAGAATAATTGCATTATAGGAAGATTATGGAAGATTATTTTTCTTGCGGGCCCCAGATTTCTACAAAAACAATCCTGAATTGCATCCTACATGGCAAAATGAATTCCCCCATTCCTCCAAACAACCGGGGTTTATTAACTGTGTATTCCATTGGTGTAGGCAAAATTAAAAATGGGCTTATATTGCAAAACATTCCATGCATCTTTCTTTCCTTTGACAACATGGAGCTTAATGTGATTAACAATGTGGCAGCTCGTAGCAACAGGAAAAAAAATTGTTTTGGTTTGGTTTTTTTTTTTTTCAATATACAACCCCCCTAATAATCCAGAAATCAATATGCATCCTGGGAGGGTTGCCCCAGCAGAGGCTTGGGGAGCAGGGTGGCCTGCCTTCATTTCCCTATCAGTGTGAGGCTCCTGCAGCCCTGGGTAGCCAGGCTTTTTTTGTTAATGTTTAACTATAACCACTGGGACTGGAATCAGAGCTTCTCGTGGCCCAGGATGAATATTAATAAGACACTGGGCCATGGAGTTCCTGGCTGATTTTGACAGTTTAAAGGATCAGTTAGTTAATTAGAAGATGACATGGCACATCGCATCCCTTGGCTCCGTCCTGCCTTCTGTCTCCTCTTTTCATTTTCCTTTTTGACATGTTAGATTACATCATTACTTGTAGTTTCACTTGTTAGCCACACCATGAAATGAGACCATTTTAAGCTGTAATTATTGTGATTTCTCTCCTCCGCTAAGAACATGAAACTCAAAGAAAGCAGAGAGCAACTTGAACTTCAAAGACTTAGGAATACATGCCTGGCAGTTTATAACCTTCTAACTACAGCCAAGAAACAGAAAAACAAATAAGCAGCACAGAAAATTGTGTTGATCATCATACTGGCAACCAATGTAGTGTTTTAAGTAGGCAGCCCTATCATCTGGGCTTCATCTGTGACTTAATTAATGCTTTCATAGGTATATTTCTCAGAAATCCAGAGTCTCTTCCCCACAGCCATGAAGTGATTGTGCCTCTAGACATGTATGTGCAATCCAGTGCATTCCCATCCTGAACAGAGTTTTCTGTCATCACCATGGTCAGGACAGACAGGAGTAATTTGAAAAGACAGCACAGCACTCTGCAGAACCCTCTCGTTTGAGGAGAACAAGGATAGGCAGGGAATAAGAAATGTCATTGAAATCTTATTTCCCATCTACACCTGATACCTCAAAACAGTCAAACCACAATGCAAAACAAAAATATTTAAAATAAATACAGTCACACCGTAAATCACACAAACTTTCAAGTTCTGCATCCCACTGTTATGCTGCAGTCATCCACCAGGATGAAGATTCTGGATGCTTAATACAACTTTGAAAGAAACACAGCCACTTATTTTGTCTCTTAGTAGATAATCTCATCAATTAATATTTGCATTCTTACTTCCATTCTGTCTGTAAAACTCTTACCAAGGACATTGGTCTATTTCTGCAGAGAAATGCAAAGAAACATCAGTCTGCAGGAAAACTGTAATGCAGTTTCTGGATTAGGGAAAACCAGCAGCTCTGAGGCTTCACTGGAAATGACAAGATTAATGTGTCTTCCAATAGGAATGACCATTTCTGGTTATGATTCCCTGTGTATTTTGCCATTTATTTTATCAAATGTTTATATTTGTGTATCCATTTCAATACTGCCTGATCAATACTACTTATCAGAATGTGTATTTTGAGGGGAGAAATGGCAGAGGAAGTACAGCTGAGGGATAACTCCATGCAGTTGGCCAATACAAGAGCCTGCGTGGGTAATTTATTTCTTTTATTAAGGTAAACGTGTCACCTCCTATTGACTCACAGAGCTGCCCAGAAATACAGTGCTAATAACAGGTGGAAATCACTTCCATTGCCGCTGAAGGTAAAGCCAGGTGATGTGACCTGGAGAAGGAGCAAAGTTAGGAGTTATGTGGCCTCCAGCGGGGATTAATCCTTGGACTTGATGATCTCAGAGGTCTTTTCCAGCCTAAACGCTTCTATGACTTTCCTCGTTGAACCAGAATTCCTTGTTCAAGATGAGCCAAGTTAGGCATAGAAAGTGTCCTTCTTGTGTCAGAGAAGGCATTAATACTTAGAGTGTCTTTTATCCAATCAATGTTTTTGCAATAGGATTGATTTTACAATGAAATGAGACATGAACCAGCATCGCTGCAATTCCATGGGCTGGTGAGATTACATTGCAAGGAGGAGAAATGGG